>NC_141542.1:90617500-91325000 GCF_021556685.1 Rattus norvegicus
ACGTCAGGAAGAAAGGTTTTACTCAACTCCAAATTTCATATTACAGTCCACCCCTTCAGTGGCTCAAGATGTTATATCAGATCCCTAGTCAAGAGCACAGTGAAAACAATCCATCTAGGTCAACTTGCTTACATGTTTGCTTGCTCTCAGCTAGCTTTCTCTTCTCTTAAAAATGTTCAGGAGCTCCTGCATAGTGAATGGTGCCACCCACAGTGGGCTGGATTTTTCTAAATCAATGAACAGTCAAGGCAACCGCCTACAGACATGCCCACAGGACAATGTATTTAGATAAATTTCTCATTAAGACTCTTCCCAAATGATTTGAGGTTGGGTTAAGTTGATATTTAAAACTACCCAGCACACCCAGATATAGTCTTTGCTCAATGGCCTCTTGAACAAAGTATCTCCTGATCCTGCTTCATGAAGCTTGATCCTGCTTCACCCTTGCTGAGTAGTCAGTGGCAGAGACCAATTCAGAGCACTCATAGTCATAGTTCCACTCTTAGACACCTCCCATCGTGGACAAGAAAGCAGTGTGCCGTTGCTGGTCCAGACCCTGTCTAAGACTTTCTGTCTGTTGTAGTTCATCCAGCAGCAGCATCTGTAAGCACTTGACTTGCCCCTACCTTATCCCTCTAGATTGGTCCAGGACAACCTCTTCTAGATAAATGGGTAATGGAAGTGGATGGTTTCTTTCTACAGACACACCAGACTTATCATCACCACAAAGCAGTTAAAGTAAGATAATAGTGAACTGGCCCGTTGAAGACTTAACTGCAGCTATAATCTGCAGTCTATACTTTCTGAGAGTTGGATGTCATTTGTAAGACACAGCATTTGCTCAGGCCTGCAGATTGACTTATGGTGAAATTTTTCTTACAACCAGATATGTGAGTCCAGTAACAAGGAGATATAAATGGACGAGGTGCTTCCCACTCTAAGTCCCATGGTTCTTCAAACATTTGTCTGCATTCTTCGGGCTCAGTTGACTGGCATAGAGCCCTAACTGTCCAAACACTCTAGGAATTCACCCCTACAGACCTAAAAATCAGTTCCCTAAACAGAGGACCAGGGCCTGTTTCCCAGCCACTTGGGTCTTTATGCCACTAAATCAATAAAGGCAAGGGGAAGGGGGACAAAGTTTATGTAACTTGTGTGGCAGGGAGTTGGGGATAGAAGCATAGCAACAATATGAGAGATTCTTAAAGCGCCTCCAAGTAATGCCATCTAGTGAGGAAATGAACACAGGAGTGACCTCACAGAGACCAGACTCAGAACCCCCAGGAACAATGCTTTGAGTCACTTTATTCAGTATACTTCCAAGTAAAATACACCCATAACCTCTTGAAAGAAGAGAGCTCTTGGCCACCTACAAGGGAATGGTTATCACAGAAAACCAAGTTCCCTTCTTTGCTGTTTTTTTTAAATGCATTTCCCATTTGACTCTTTCCCCTACAACTTGATATTACTGGTTATGATTTAGTATGTGAGCACAAAATATCAAAATGGGATTAATGGAACTAAAAAGAGAAGGCCCAATACCAAACAATGATCATGCGACTACTAGAACTTCAGATGTCTCATTAGCTGTCTTTATGAGAGAAGATTGATTTCATTTTATTTTTAAAAAAGAATACTCTTATTGGTACCAATTTTGCCTGTTTAAATGCAGAGGAGAGGAGAGGCATAGACATGGGGATAGAGCTTGTTAGCTGGAGTAGTTTTTCGTGAGCAGCAGAGGCTAGTAACCAAAGAACTGTATTTCCCAGGTTCCCTTGCAGCTAGAGTTTAGGTGTGACTTACATTCTGTGAATTGCTAGAGGTTTTACAAAGCTGAAGTGAGACAAGGCCAGAAGTGGGTTTTTATTTTTTGTTATTGTGTGTACATGCTTTGAGTGTGTGTGTGTGTGTGTGTGTGTGTGTGTGTGTGTGTGTGTGTGTGTGCCCTTGAATGCTAAAAGATGCCACTGGATCTCCTGAAGCTGGAGTTACAGGTGGTTTGAGCTGCCTGACATGGGTGCTGGAAACCAAAGAAAGTGTTCTTAACTGCTGAACCATTTCTCAGTCCTAAGAGGTAACTTTCAGGTGCTTGTGCCATTTCCTCCTTACTGGCACAGCAGTGAATGTGCTGGGTCCTCTGTGGCTCCTTTAACAGGGGCCTGTGTGTCTTCGGCTTCCATGGGGACAATGCAGTTTACAGCACCCATTCTTGGTGCCACCACAGAGATGCTCTATGAGGTTCTAGTGATGACATCATCAGGACAGTCTCCTGTTTGAAAAACCAACTGATACAGTCTGGACATGGCAGCTTCCTAACTATGGAAGCCACAAATATCTTGGGGATAGCCTCTGAAGTTGTTCCTGAAATATTAACCTGTAGGTGGATGTCCTTATGCAGGTGAAGACAGGTATAGGTCATCGGAGGAGAAAGAAGAATGGGCGGGAGAAAAGTTTTAGAGAGGCAGAGTAGACTGGAACCAGGAGAGAGTGCAGCTGAGAAAACATGGAGGCAGATGTTAAAATTTCTCTCTGCACATTTACAGGTTGTTATGACTATTCTTTTTTTTTTTTTTTCGGAGCTGGGGACCGAACCCAGGGCCTTGCGCTTCCTAGGCAAGTGCTCTACCACTGAGCTAAATCCCCAACCCCTGTTATGACTATTCTTAAGGAATGGATGTGTACAGGATTTTGTGTGTCTAGATGAGCAAACCATATCTTATCTAGGTGGTCAGTTTATATCCTTATCAATTGGTTGTAAGTTAATTGTGTGGATGTATTGTACATTAAGTATTTAACATATATATCTGGTTGCTGGGTTACAGTTTGTTGAGTCATGACTTCACTGGGTTGTTGGGGATGTGAGCAGCGTCTGTGACAGAAAGTCATGCTAGGCTATAGAATGCTGGGGGCTATCGTGGTATGGGGCCACTCTAGCACTGCCCACAGAACATGATATGTGTGTCAGACATGGTAGCAACCTGCCAAGGGGACAGTGTATGAAAGCGACCGACAGATAAACGGCTAGAGCATGCAGAACCGCGTGGAGTGGGAACTCACAGGAACCGGTCATGCCCTTTTTTAATTATACCACAACAGTAAACCACGTGAGTTTTTCTGCCTCCCTTGCAACACTTAGACTCCCTTTGTTGTAGTACATTTAAGCTACTATAACAAATACTGTATAACAAATATTGTAGCAGACCTAGAAAGTTGTAAATGACACAAACTTGTTCCCTGTGGTTCCCTGTGGTTCCCTGTGGTTCCCTGTGGTTCCCTGTGGCTCTAGAACCCAAGAGCAAGGTAAAAGTAGATTCTGTGCCTGCTGAAACCCCTCTTCCTGGTTCACAGCCGACACCTCTCTGTGTCTTCATGTTCTCACACAGTAGTAAGAAGCCAAAGCAGTTCTTTGGGGCCCCTTTTAGAAGGACATTAATCCCATTAATGAGGGGCTGACCTAATTGCCTCCTGTGTAGATGTAATTCTGGGGATGTTTCTATGCCCCCTTGTTCCCAAATAAATGACACAGAGACTTATATTTATTAACAAATAAATATTATATTTATCATATTATATAACAAATAATATTGTTATATTTATTAACAAGCTGCAAACACTAAGCTGGGCAGGCCCTGAGCTATTCTAACCCTAATCTAACCCAATTAGGCCACCTCCTACCTAGCCATGTGCCCAATTACTTGCCATCTGAGTCTTGCCCTGACTCGCTCTGGTCCATGTGTGTCCTCATGGCTGCTCTCTCATTACAACCTCATGATGAATCCTTCTGCACACTCTCTCTCTCTCTCTCTCTCTCTCTCTCTCTCTCTCTCTCTCTCTCTCTCTCTCCCTATCTATCTCTCTATCTCTCTATCTCTCTCTGCCCTCTGGGACCCCCTGAACAGGATTGGAAGTCCTGCCTTGTCACTCCTCTGCCCAGCTATTGGATAATCAACTCTTCATTAACCAATCAAAGGTGATGACATCCAGCCTGCAACCAGATCTCTGGGCACAGAGACCCGGATCTGAATCCACAGTGCACAAAACCATCCCCCAACACTTCTCACATTTCATCTCTCAAGCCACCCCACTGGTGTTTAGACACCAAAATGTGACTTTGGGGATAACATCTGAGCCATAGATCTTTCTTAAAATAGCTACAGTGAGCTTTATTCTACACCAGAATCCTAACCAGACGACTTCATTAATACAGCCCTGGAAACTGATTTCTAGCTTTTAGAGTCAATCTGTCAATAATCTATCAGAGAGAACATAAATAAATCAAATTTGAGCATATAAATATGACAGAAACTGGTCATCTCTAACCAAAGCTGTTTTTCTTTTCTTCTTGAGCACTAAGTAGACTACATATCCCATACTCCCTTTTAGTAGTGTAGTTATGTCACTGAATTCTAACCAAAGATCAGTGAGGCGACAAGACTGGCCCACAGTCCTCTCCTCTGGACCCTTGTCCCTGTTCTCCTGCCTTTCCCTCTAGAGGAAGCTGATGACCATTGTCTTAGGGTTTTATTGCTGTGAATAGACACCATAACCAAGGCAACTCTTATAAAGGCAAACATTTAATTGGGGCAGACTCACAGTCCAGTCCACTATCATCATGGTGGGAAGCATGGCATTGTGCAGACAGATATGGTCCTGGAGGAGACAAGATCCAAAAGTAGTCACAAGGAGACTGTCTTCTGCAAGCATCCAGGAGGACGGTCTGTGTTCCTTAGGCAGCTAGAAGGAGGCTCTGATCCCACCCTGGGTGGAGCTTGAGCACTAGGGGACCTTAAAGCCCACTCCCACAGTGACACAAGTCTTCTAACAAAGCCACACCCCCTCCGATAAGGCCACATCCCCTAATAGTGCCACTTCTCATGGGCCAAGCATATTCAAACCACTATAAGCATCACAGAGACCACATTGATTTGTGGTGAAATTCAGAAAGCTTCCATTGGGTAAAATCAATGGATGACCCGATGAGCTATCCATCCCCAGGCCTGCTTTGTGAGCAATCGATAACTGTTATGTTGTTTGTAATGTATTCCTTTGAGCATCTGTTTTTACTCTAACAAATGTGGCAAGCAAAAGCATGCTTTAAATTGGATGTGTGAAAGGGAGAAAGCAAGGAAAACAAATGAGCCTTGCTATCCTCAACTTACAAAATGGAGACTCCAAGATGTAATTTTATAGATTGTGTACCCAAGAAATAAAAATCCTTTACAGTCATACAATAAACAAAGAAGAAAATGGAAAGTAATTATATTGGCAGGATGTTGTGCTAGTTAGTCTTATGTGAATAAACGTGACATAACTAGAGTAATTTTGGAAGAGAGACCTTGACTGACAAAATGCCTCCACTACATCTGGCTTGTGGGCAAGCCTGTGTTGTATTTCCTTGCTTATTGATTAAGGGGAAGGACCCACCAATGTGGGCAGTGTCACCCCAAGGCAGGAGGTCCTGGGTGCTTTCAGAAAGCAGGCTGAGCAAGCCATGATGAGCAGGCCAGTAAGCAGCACCCTCCATGGCCTCAGCTCCTGCTCCAGCTTCCTGCCCTGTTTGAGTTCATGTCCTGACTTCCTTCAGTGATAGACTATTACCTGAGAACATAAACAAAACAACAAGTGACCTGATTCTCATCCATTATAGCAGAAAAATGACTGAAGAATCTCTGACTCTAACCATCCAGAAACAGGACTGTGGTGTGGGAAAGCGAATCACAAGCAAACCTTGACATCAGATAGGCAAAGCTCCCTCAGGGCAATGGGTGCTAAGAGAATGGCCCACAGTTCTCTTACTGGGCTCACCTACATCAATATTTTAGCAATCATATTCTAAATGGAAGGAAATAAAGAGACATGCGAAGGATAAAATTCACTTTTTAAAAAGCTATGCAATGAGATCTGAGCAAGGACAGCAACAGCATGGACAGGGGAAGTCTCCTGGGGCTCCAACCCTAATCAAAGAACCACAGGCAACTAAGGAACGCTGAGAGAGAGGGGAAGAAATGGTCCTCCCCTGGGAAGAGCACACCAATTGGCTATCCAATACCAAAAGGTCATCCCTGATACATACATGTAAGTAACATTGTATGGACTGAGTAGGTTTGTTTAATGTTTTCTATATTTAGAATTGTGTGTGTTACAGTAACTGAAAGGGGATCAGAGGCTATGAATTAGAGAGGGAGAGAGAGAGAGAGAGAGAGAGAGAGAGAGAGAGAGAGAGAGAGAGAGAGAGAGAGAACGTCTACATGAGAGGGTTGTTGGGGAAAAGGAGAAAGGGGGAAAGGATTCTATTATATTTTAATTTCAAAAATAAAATAGTCAAGATCTTTATTTCTTTTATTTTGTGTACATGGATGTCCTGACAGCATATATGTGTGCACCCTGTGACATTTGCCTTTCTGGGTCTGGTTACCTAACTTATGATCTTTTCTAATCCCATCCACTCGCCTAAAGAAACTAGAAGAGGGCACCGAGTCTCCTGGAACTGGAGTTAGAGATGGTTGTGGGATGCCATGTGGGTGGTGGAGTTTGAACCCTGCTCCTTTGGAAGAATGAACATTGATTATAACCATGGAATCATCTCTACACTCCCTCCAGAAGTCTTAAGAAAAAAATTAAATGACAATTCCGAAGATACTTTCTTTAAAAACAAAAATGAATACCCATATGGCCTTCTGCACATCCCCCCAGGATTGTGATTCCCAGGTTCAGTTTTCCAGGCACTCAAAGTCCCTGGAGCCACAGTCCAAGGAGGCCCAACTACTGTGTGAGCTGGTGACAGAACTTAGCATCATCTACATTTTACCGACATGCAGAATGAAAGGGTTATTGAGTCATGGAGGCTTCCATCAAGATTTTGGAGAAAAGCCCATGAGGTCAGATAATACGTTGCAGGTTCAGATGCTCTGCAGGGAACCCTGAAGAAAGGTACCCATGGACCTGGAGAGATGGGTCATCAGTTAAGAGCACCTGCTGCTCTTCAGAGGACGTGGGTTTGATTCTTAGCACCCACATGGCATTTCACAGTCACCTATAACTTCAGATCTGAGAGTTCTGAAGCCCTCTTGCGACTTCTGTAAGCACTAGGTGCACACATGGTACACATATATGTGTGCAGGAAAAAACGCTCATATACATGAAATATAAATAAATCATTTTAAGTCTGTTACCCTCCTGGCTTCTGAAGTTACTCCAGGTTAGTTCTCACCACTGGACATTTGGGGCTAGGACCATCAGGTTAGAGAGAGTATGCGACATTTGTCTTTCTGCGTCTGGGTCACCTCCCTCGGTGTGATCTTTTCTAATTCCATCTATTTACCCGCAGATTTCACAAATTTTATTTTTCTTTATGGCTAAATAGTATTCTGTGGTGTATATGTATATTTCACTCTCCATCCGCCATTTGGAGGACATTTAGGCTGTTCACACCTCCTAGCTGTCGTGAACAGAGGGGTGGTGAACTTGGCTGTGCAATCATCTGTGGAGCGAGATTGACTCCTTTGTGCATTCGCTAAGGCATGGAATAGCTGGGTCACAGGGTAGAATTATTTTTTTTTCTTTTTAAGCATTCTCCACACTGATTTCCAGGGCACCTGGACCTGTTTGCAATCTGACCAGTGGTGAATGAGGGTTCCCTTTCCCCTACATCCCCAATCCACCATTGATTATCAGATGTCTTACCAGTCTTTGCCTTTCTGACTGGAGTAAAATCTCAGAGTTGTTTTGATTAGCATTTCTCTGACTGCCAGGGATGCTGACCATATTTTGGGATGTTTCCTAGCCATTCTATTTGCGCTTGATCTTGTTTTGGAGACAGGGCTTCTCTGTGTTAGTTCCTGGCTGGCCTCGGACTCTGTGCTGGCACAGCTGGCAGCCTCTTTCATTTCTCCAGTAACTTCAGAAACTAGAAAAGTAAAAGGGGGACCATGGCAGGAGGGGTGGACAGTGACGGGAGAATAGTAGTGATCTGGGGGGAGGAAGGTGGACAAACAGGAGGAAGGGTAGAAATATAGAAGGGGAAAGGGAGGCAAAATAACAACAAAGATGTAAGGAATAATCACAAGGAGTTAAACTATTAACTATCTGCCTAAAAAATACCAATATTATCTATTACTGATAATTACTGATAATACATCTAAGTCTGTATATACATGTATAGCTTAATGACATTTTCCCATCTGAGCTGACAGCGCTCTCACAGAAGCCATAGACTATCTAACAAAAGCCAAAGCAGCAGACACGAGGACTCCTCTTTTGAGTCGTTGCTTAAGGCTGCCGAGAGACTCCCAAAACCTTATAGGCCCCTGTCGTTCTTGGTTGCCCCTCAGAAGTGGCAGGTGAGTCCCTATTGCTGAAGACACCTTGCAGTTTGCACACAGGACCAACAGACCCTTGCAGGATCTGATCTGCAAGCTGCCTCCTTGAGAACTAGCATTCCCAGTCCCAGAGGCTAGGAAGGGAAGGAAGAAAATGAAAGCCCTCCCTGGGCAGAAGATGGATCTCTGAGTGCAAGGCCAGTCTGATCTATAGAGTGAGTTCCAAGACAGCCAGGGCTGCAGAGAGTAACCCTGTCTTGGAAAATAAATCCTACCCAGACATGACATCTAATCACCTCAGCCTCTGTAGCATGATAACCCTGAGTGCAATGGTGACACCAATAACCCAGGAATGTTCAGAAGCCACACCTGAGGGAGAAATGACAGTGGCTGGAACACTGCATGCCCATTGTGACAGGGGCACTGTTGTTCTTTGCTGACTCTTGCATTGGTGGTGGAGGGCATGGGACATAACCTCTTCATCTCATATCCTGGGATGCTGGCACAGGGTTGGCTCATGCCAGGAGCCAGCATGTGCCCTTTGCTGCTCTCATTGGTTGCCTGGTACCCCGATAGTCTCCAGAGGAAACCGCTCTTATTGTAGTGAGTCATAAAGGCAGTGTCTATGCAAGCCCTACCCTCTGCTCCTAGATGCTGCACGCTAAAGAGAGCCTGACGCATCACAAGCTTGCTTCTGGCTTCTCAGTTGCAGTACCAAACTATTGCCACAAGAGGGAACTGTCCCCATTCCCACGCCTCTACAGCTCTGAAAACTGGCTCCTTTCAGTTTAGATGAAAGAGAGGAAGTTCAAGAGTCACTCTGCTTTTCCAAAGGAGAGGAACTTGCTATGTCTGGATAATAAGCCACCTCTGGTGGCTGTGGACTCAGGATCTAGACTTGGGCTTACACAGCGACCTCCCTAGCTTCTCCTTCCCCAGGCATCCTGCTGATTTGTCCACCTGCTGAACCCAGAGCATCGCCAGATTCTCCAGAGCCTGGTGCTGGGGGATGCTGGCTTCTCAGTACCATCTTGGAGGTTCTTCCAGCTGCTGCTACCAAGGTACAAGCTGTTTTCTTGTACAGCTCAATCCTGGGCCTGATCTATGGACCACCCAAAGCTTCAGTCAGAAGCCCCACTTTGCAGGGAAACAGGGTGGTTACCAAGACCTCAGAAGCCATCCTTGCTGCCTGGCCTCTCACTCCCCTCCATACTCTCCTGAGCCCATAGGACGTATCCCTTCTCCATTCCAGCCTTCCACGTGTTCTGCCTCCAGCCCATCTATGCCTTTCTAGATGTCCAAAGCTTTTGGAAGCACTCAGATTCCAAGTTCAAAACCCTCAGCCAGCCCTTAAACAGAATTGTCACTTACCTATCTAGGCCTTCCTCTCTGTGAACTGGGGGAAGAATGGTCACTTTAGTGAGGTCACATATAAGTTTGTATATTTACGTGAGATCTTATATGAGTGGCAGGGAGATCAGTAAATAAGTCCCCCCACTTCCCAGCATGCCACAGACAAACCAAGGCAGGGTGTTTACATCACACCTAGGAGCTTGGTCCACTCATCGAGACTAGTCCATTTTACAAGCAAGAACACTGAGCCACAGAGAGGTCAAATACCTGGGAAGACCAGAGTGAGAACGTGAAGATGATAGGAGCTGAGCCTGGGGAGGTGTCACTGGAAGGTGTCACCACAGGGTGATGCAGAGAGCTGTCTGCTTGGATGCCCACCTCAGTTTACAACTACTGCCTGCGAGGCAGAACACGGCTGTGCCTCTCGAGGGGGGAACAGACATGGTTGCTTTTTTCTATCAGATTCCGCCTCACCTTTGTAGAGACTTGGACAGCTTGGCCACAGCAGGAGCTTGGGGTTGCAGGGCAGGGGCAGGGACAGTAGAGGGTCAGACCTGCTTTCTTCCTTGAGTGTCAGTGACTTGGAAAAGCAGGAGAGAGGAAAGCAGACAGAGACTTCTCCAGAAGGATGCTCACTTGAGGAGGCACTGTGGAGGGAGGAGTGGGAGGCAAATCTCACGGAGGCTCCAGAGAAACCCGATGACACTACAGTTTGCCATAGGAGAGTCACAGTCTGCCTTGCCAGCTTGACATAGAGGGGCTTCAGAAGGATGGACAGACAGATCTTGTGTGTCCAGAAAGTGGGCTCACAGTCCAGGCGATGCTGGGCTAGAAGGAAGTACCAGAGACGCCAGATGTCTTAGTTAGAGTTTTACTGCTGTGAACAGACACCATGACCAAGACAACTCTTATAAGGACAACAATTACCTGGGACTGGCTTACAGGTTCAGAGGGTCAGTCCATTATCATCAAGGCAAGAACATGGCAGCATCCAGGCAGGCGTGGTGCAGGAGGAGCCGAGAGTTCTACATCTTCACCTGAAGGCTGCTAGCAGAGTACTGGCTTCCAGGCAGCTAGGATGAGGGTTTTATAGCCACACCCACGGTGACACGCCTACTCCAACAGAGCCACACCTTCTAATAGTGCCACTCACTGGGCTGAGCATAGACAAACCCACACGAACCCAGAGATTCACAGTAAAGAGGACATATGTGTCCCCAGTCATTGACTGCCTATCCAGGGCCCCTCCTACTGAGCTCCATTCCGGGCTCCTCACTGGCCCCTGCCATCACTGACCATCTAGGTGGATTCCAGCCCAGTCCCACACAGATTGGCCATGGAGGCTGAAGGGGCTCGAGTTGAGACTGGGAATAGGAAGTGAGGCCACACCTCTATGTACCCAATTATCTCAGCTTCCAGCCTGTTTTTAATGGTGTGTGTGTGTGTGTGTGTGTGTGTGTGTGTGTGTGTGTGTGTGTGTGTGTGTGTGTGTGTGTGTGTGTGTGTGTGTGTGTGTGTGTGTGTGTGTGTGTGTGTGTGTGTGTGTGTGTGTGTGTGTGTTTGGTGCCTGGTGTGAACTGGCTCATCAAGGGTACGCTTTTACTTCCTCTTAAACGAACTGCAATTTCCTAGCTGGCCACTGGAGGGCGCCTTAGGATCATGAATATGCTGTAAAATGTTAACAGCTGTTTACTTGAGGGCCCAAAGGAGAAAAGGACTTCAGACTCTGAGCCCTGTCTGAACATTCCAGATGTTCTCCGCACTCTGAAAGCCATCCCTTCTTATTCCTGAAGATCCCTGGAAGGGACAGCCCTGCGGTCTCCACTCTCCCCTCTCAGCAGCTGTAGCCAGGAGCAGATCTACTGATGTCTCTTCCAGTGTGCGCTATGGAAGGTTGCCTGGGAGACCTAGGCATGAATGAGAAACACGGACCCAGACCCAAAGACTAGAGTGGGAGAAGCAGACAGGAAAAGACGGAGGTGCTGGCATGCGGAGACGGGGGAAGGGGATACGGGGGAGGGTGCGGAAGTGGGAGTTTGCCAGCCATTCCCTACAGGTTCCAAACCTCTGTGGAGATAAAAACCAGCCCCCCATCTCTAGGGTCTTCTTAGCTGGCTCCCTTTACCTGGCCCAGCCAACGCCTCCCAGATCCAGTCTAGGATTCTGGGTTAGGAGACGCAAGGAGGAACTGGAGAAGAGGAAGGGCAGTCAGCTGGCAGTATCACCACAAGCACACAGAGCCCGAGGCCCCCTGGAATTAAACCGTCCTCACTACTGCTCACTGTTACAAGGCTGTACCTGCTCTTCACTTCCCTTATCTCTGTGGCAACAGAGCTTTGCTGTTCCTAGCCTCGGGAGGACTGGCACTGTCCTTCCTGGCACCTGCTGATGCCACCGCAAAAGGAAAGATCTATTCCGGAGTAGTGGCTCCTACAGCCACCCAGGGTAGATCTGTGCCCTCCTTCCCACGGATACTCAGGGAAACCTGTGCCCAGGTGGTCAACTGGAAGCAAAGGGACACACACACGCTGTTCAGAAACACTCTGATAAGCAGCCAGGCTGCAGCCTGGAGAGCCTGCTGGGCTACTGGACTCTGCCTCAAGCCTGCCTCAGTTGGTCCCAGGATTCTATGAGCATAAGAGGCTTCTCTAAGTTACACACATGGCCTCCTCAGCCACCACTCCTCCACTTCACTGTCAGTCTGTCTCCAAAGAAGGACAAAGATGGCTGCTGTGGTCAGATGCCAAAGACCTTTCCCCTAGAAAGCGTTCCACTACACCAAAGGTAGGGCTGGACATTGCCTTCTAAAGAAGAACTCCTCAGCTTCCTCTCCCCCACCCACTCTAACCTTCTGAGGTACTCTGAGTTGCCCTCCTCCTCCCTGAGGCCTCTGTCTCCTTCACAGGATCCTTTGTACCTTCCTTCTTACATACCACGTTCCTGCTTCTGGCTTTTACCCACCCTCTACAATGCCTGGATATGAGAGGCCATCATAGCCCACAAATGCCCAACCTTGCCTTCCCTCTCTCCCTTCTTTCCTTCCTTCCTTCCTTCTTTCCTTCCTTTCTTTATTGGTGTTTTGGGGCAAGATCTCATCATGTACCCCTCCAAGCTGGCCTCTAACTCACAGCAATCCCCCTGCCTCAGCCTTCGGTGTGCTAGTATTATAGGCATGAACCACCATTAATGGCTTGCCCCATGTCTTTTTGTCTCTCAGTTTCTTTTCCACAAACAATAGCCCAGCAAGAACCTGAACTTCCCGGGGGAAAAACAGCCACAGCTTTGGAACAGGTAGGTACACCTGGTCTTCCTGTTTCTAATCCCCAAATGTCACCCCTGAGGTGTCCATCATCTCTCTGTTCAGGTTGGGCCTGTGAGTGAGGCCACTCTGCAGCTTTTAAACCACCCATCAACACCGGAGCTTCCCTGGCATCGCCCGCCCACCTCCCCACCCCTCCACACCCCCCCCCCGTGCCGCCCCCCCCCCCCCCGTATTTGAGGTCCATGGTAACCGCCTCCTGCTCCTGGGGTTTGGTGGTGTCTGTGGCAATGGTCGGCTGGCCCTGCCACCAGCCCAGGGTTTTTCTCCTAGGGATCTAACTAGAGTCTCATGTGTGTTCTTGAACCAGTTGGTACTTCACACAGAGGGAGTGGCAGGGTGTCCCAGAGCCTGGGCATGGCCATGGCCATGGTCTCTGAAGCCTCCAATTTGGGTTCTTCCACAAATGAGACAACCATTGTGAAAGGAGGCCACACTCCCAATACTGTCTGGTAATGTCTCAGTTTCCCCTCTAGCCTGGACCCTTCTCATTCCTAATTCCAGTGTCCCACGCCCCAAAGTCTCTCTTTCCACTTTCAACCTCAGCACTGTTGCTGCCCCCTACAGGGTGATCGGTGTGTGTGCATCCATTTTCCTGGGTTCTACTTCCCCACACCCTGACTTTCAAAAATAAAGTTTTAAAAGGAGATATAGTCAGTAGTAGAGGGCTTGATTATCATGCTCAAGACCCTCTACTAGTAACACTCACACATACACACACATATACACACACATACACGGGTGCAAATCCAAAACCATTAAAATGACATCACTGTAATATCCCATTAGCCCCGCATCAGTAGAATATCGGTTCACCTCCTATAGCCAAGATACCAATGTGGTTATCAGCCTGTGGTCAATGTGGCTATTAGCTTTCTGTAGCGCAGCTGGCCTGGAACTTTGGGCTCTTAGTTTTACTCTCCTGGCTAGCAGCTACTATGTTCCATTTCTTAGCATGTTCCAATGGTGGAGTCTTAGGCCAGTGACTTCCTTCTCCTTAGCTTCCCTCTCCTTAGCTATACACAGCTTCCTGAAGTCCCTTTGTGTAATGAACAAGATAACATTTAATATATCGCCCTCTGCAACATCTAATATAGTCTTGGGGTTCAAAAGAGGCTGGAGTAGACAGCCCAGTCGTCCCAGCCAATAGCAAGATGGTCTTACCTTCATCTTGACTCAGGACCTTCAAACACATCCTCTATGTACTGTAAATGCTCACTCCTCACACGGAGACTAAGCCTCCTGCTCTCCCATCCATGCAACTCCCCTGCCCACATTAACCTTGAAGGCCTTTGTGGGGAGTCAGAGAAGCCCTAAGGGAACTTGTAAAGAGTAGATAAAATCCTGAATGAACGTGACTTTTTGACATGGGCACAGGCATGTCAAGGATCAGTGCCTCAACCCCATGGGAAATTGGTGAAGCCTTCCTCTAGTCAGGGTCATAATGGCAAAGCTCTCTTCAGTCCCAGTAGAAGTATTTACAAACAATAAACCTCTGAGTGTGTGTGTGTGTGTGTGTGTGTGTGTGTGTGTGTGCAAAAAAAAAAAAAGTGCAGCTTCCTCCTCCCTAACCTTTACATCTGAGATTGCTTACCCGAAAATACCTCCTACCAAGCCTAGCTAACTTGTCCCCCTGTGGTACATAATAAATGTGCTAGGGCTGGGGATTTAGCTGGGCTGGGGATTTAGCTCAGTGGTAGAGCGCTTACCTAGGAAGCGCAAGGCCCTGGGTTCGGTCCCCAGCTCCGGAAAAAAAAAAATAAATAAATGTGCTAACGTTTCTGGTTGTTAGAGTAGCTTCGTGATAGTCCCTCATAGCTAGCGCAGCTCACTTGGCCCCAGCTCTTCTGTACACGTGTCTGTGTGTCTGTCTTCTCCTCATTCCCTCACTGCCTCAGTTAGGTTTCCACACTTAGGCCATGCAGATCGAGGCAGACATCCACTGCCTGTACACCAGGAGAGGGCATCCCATCTGCCAGGCACTGCCCTAATGCTTAAGCCCTCAGGGACTTAAGAGTTTAATGAGGAGAAAGAAAAGGAGGCCAAAAAAAGAAATACCGATGATAGATGATAATTACCTTTTTTATTTTAAATTATTATTATTGTGTGCAAGGTAGGTGTGTATGATGAATGAACATGTGTGTCCCAGTGTGTTTCCCCCTTGAGCACATGCAGAAGCTAGAGGAGTGTGTTAGACTTCTCCTGCTATGGCTCTCCCATTATTCCTTTAATACACAGTATCTTGCTTGGACACTGTTTTGGCTAGGCTGGCCGATTAGCAAGCTCCCAGGGTCCTCTCAGTGCTGGGGTTACACAGTGCAACACAAGCTTTTAGTGTGGGGCCTGGGGATTTGAACTCAGGTCCTCAAGCTTGCTGAGCAAATGCTCTTTCCCACTGAGCCATCTCCCTAGGCCCCAGTTACGGTTTTAGAAGGAAAAACATTGAATTACAATAGCCACCCTTTACAAGTACTATATCCTACATTTAAATATGAAAACGGAAGCACGAAGAAAGGCCTGGCACCTAGTAGGAATGGAGGCCAAGCTGGAAACCCCACAACCTGTGCTTTTAACCACTATCCTGCCCTGACTTCAAATTAATGTCGAGTTCCAGTATAAAGGCTGCTACCTACGGAGGTACGTAGGGCCGGATGCTTCCAGCCCTTTCTGCCCCTGGCACTCACAGCTCCCTCCGTCTAGAACAACCCTCTCCCCCTCCTCACCCAGACAACTGGACTCCCACTGTGGGACAAGCTATGCCCTTGGGGCCACCTCTGCTCTCCCCAAACCTGCCCGACCCACTTGCAAACTCCCTGGTGCCTATGGCATTGCCGTGTCTGTGTGTCATCCAGGTGTGCCCAGTCTGCCACTGTCAGGTTTCTGCCGTCTCCGATTTCGTTGTTGTATTCGTTGTTATATTTGATCGCACAGTTCTCAAGGACGCACTTTGTCGATGACGATGTTGTATTGTGTGGAAAGTGTTCCACAGCGGGAACAAGCCTCGAATGCTGCTTGATGACAAACTCAGTGCCTACACACAGTAGGTGCTTCACTAAACACCTACTGAATTGGGAGAGTAAGACGACTTACCCCCCAAAATGGTTCTGAAGTCTTCTGTGAATCTCCACAGCCCCAGGCTTCCTCTATCCCCCCACCCCCACCCCCACCCCTCCATGGAAGTTTCTCACCCCCCTCAAGGATCCCTGCCCTTGCCCTGCTTGAGGACTCCCACACAGACCCTGCTCCATATGACCCCAGCTAGCCAGGTCAGCTGAGCAGGACGCTGCCCCTGCCACCAGGTTCATTATTGAAAGTGCAGGATACAGGGAGGGCAGGGCCTGGGAAGCTAGGAGGGGGAGGAACAGAAGCTGAGGGAGGGCCCAGAGCCGGGACATCCTGTCCTGTTGACCAAGAGATAATCTTCCAGATCCCGTAAAAACTGGAGCCACAGAGGCGGCTTCGCCACACCCCTGTAACCTGTGGTCCGGAGTCCGAGAACCACTCAGATCGGTATCACTCCTTGGTAAGCTGTCTGCAGCCTCTTCGCTGCTATCTCCCCGAAGGCTACAAAGCTGGTGGAGGGGGCTGGAGGAAGCAGAGGCCCAGCCAGACCCAGTACCATGTGTTTCTTGGGGTCTACAGGGGCATAGCAGGCGGCAGGTCACACGTATGGTGTGTGGTCTTAGCCCACGGGCTGACAGCACATATCTGTCCTGCAGATGAGGAAACTGAGGCTCAGGAAAGGTAGACACACTCGTGAGAGCCCAGCAAAGCTAGAACCAAATCTAGTATGTCTGCTCTTAGGCCAGTGTCCTTCCAGAAAAGTCACACTGCATGGCGGAGGAGGATGTCTCAGGCCCAGGCAGGAACGATGTTACCCTAAGTAGAGACTGGGGTGCCCCTCCCTCCAGCTACCAAACTACTGGGACAATGGACCCCCAAGATCTTGGAATTTCTCTATAAGAGTCTCAGACTGGCCTGGAGTCTGGAGGCAGCCAGAGGTAGAACTTGTCTCATGCAAAGTGACTTCACTTTCATAGAGTTCGGACAACCTGTCCGGCTGCCTGAAGACTAGAGCTGAGGCAGGGCATGCGTGGGACACCTCGTCCACGTATGCCTGTTTCAACCTAAGCCCCAGGTCATAACTCTGAAGTTGGACTTGAGGTCCCCACACCTCTTTTTTTCTTTCAATTGCCAATGAGGCCATTGCTTTTACTCTTAGTTTGTCTTTTTTCATTGGCCTACTCTGGACAGGCGGTGGAACCCACCTTGTTAGGGCTGGCGGGATACAGGCTTTGATCGAGGCTCTGTTAACAGCCAATCTGCATACACTAGATGTGACAGCTCGCACAGCTATGCCTGAAGCCACACAGGCACAGCACTTCCAGAGCCTCCTTCACTCTGGCCCAGGGCGAGGTTGCTAGAGCCCCCCTCCCTCCATGGACCCCTTTTCTTTCCAAGCAGGTCCTCACAGCTGCTTGAAGATCCCATAGAGCGGCAGTTCTCGGCCTGTGGGTTGGAAAACACATATCTCCAGTGGTCTTAGGAACTGAGACCAGGCTCAGGAGCAAAATTACAGTCATAAAGTAGCAATTAGAATAAAGTTATGGTTGGGGGTTCCTAGGACCATGAAAACGTGTTCCCCAATGGTCTCAACCCACATAGAGCATGTGTGGCATTTAGAGCAGGCTGATTCCCTCACACCAGAGGCTGTTTGACACACTCCTTCCGTCCCTGCCAGTTCGCAGCTCTGCCCTCTTCCTCAGAACTTCTGCTGTCTCAGTTTGCTCTCTGCTGCCCTGATAAAACACCAAGACCAATAGCAACTTGGAAAGGAAGGGGTTTATCTCAGCTTAGTTTATAGTCTATCGTGGAGGGAAATCAGGGCAGGAACCCAAGGCAGGAACTAAAACAGAGGCCATGGAGGAGTGCTGCTTACTGGACCGTTCCTTATATAAACCAGGACAAATTGTTCACAGGTGGCACCAGCACCACCCACTGTGGTCTGAGCCGGCGCTCTCTCTCTCTCTCTCTCTCTCTCAGAAGTTCTTCACCTTATGTTCCCCCTCCTTAGATGACTCTAATTCTGTCAATTGGACAGACCCGTGGCTAACCAGCATGTCATCTCATCTGTAGCACCACAGCCCGACCTCCAAGCTCAACTTTCATAGCAACATCCTGCTTACCGGTCCATTCCAGCATCGCTCAGTGAAAGGAACTCTGAAACCTTCTCAGAGTCCTAGATGGCTGGACTCTAGGACACTTGAAGGGAAGGGACACACCCACATGGACACACACGAGGGGCTGCATCACCTGTATGCCCCTCTGATGTGTGCATCTCTGTGTGTGCTGTGTGTCTATGAGTGTCTGTGTGTATGGATCTGTTTCCTGCATATGTATGCATGTTTTGTGCCTGTATGGTCATGTATTTGCATCTTTATGAATGCAAATGATGTCTGTTTGTGTGCATTTGCATATGTGTACATATGCGATATTCTGTCTGGGTGTGCATTATCTATGGGATATGTACACACATGCACACACAACATATTTGGTTCCTTACCGCATCAATGTTGTTAGGAATGGGCCATGCTGTGCTCTGAACTGCTAGAAACGGAGTTGTACTAAAATACTCTTTTGAAGACTAGAAAAGATGGAAATAAGTCCACCTATAATCTCAGAACTTGGAAGATGCAGGCAAGAAATTGTAAGTTCATGGTCAGACTTAGCTACATAGCAAGTTCAAGGTTGACCTTAACTCACAATGTATAAATTACACAAATAAGTAGATAAATAAACAAACAAATGCAGTAAGAAGGCAGAGTTTGGTTTCAATGGCCATGACTATCAACTCCACAGATCCTGTAGGAGGGGTATGCATGAGTGGACTCAGGGCTCAAGGGTGGGGACCAAGAGCAGGTACCAACTCCTCTGTTTTCTCTCATGGAGCTTCGCCCAAAGGATACAGAAGAGGCTCCCTCCCATGCCTGTCAATGTGTCAAAAACCTTAGCATGTCTACTAAAGGGATAAGAGGTGGGAGCACGGGATGACAGGGCTCAGCAGTATAGGAGGGATGCCTGCTGCTACACACACGCACAAACACACATACACACGCACACACACACATGCACACACACATATGCACACACACAGAAACACACACGTGCACGCGAACACATACACATGCACATATGCACATGTGCACACACGTGCACACACATGCACACACACACACACACACACACCACCACCACCAGCACCTTGGAGAGCTGAGGTCTTCACAGGACTCCTGGTCTCTGCGTGGCCAATCACCAGAGAAGCAATGGAACAATCCTAATTCCCACGCTTGCTCCCTGACTTGAAGCAGTCGGTGCAGACCTTCTCCAGTCTCTGGCCAGGTTCTCATCCTGCCCTTCCTACCTCGAGGGACTCCTTCAGGGCAGCTTGATGGACTTGACCGGGGGCTGCAGGCAGGGAGCCTCTTTGGCTACAGAAAGGAATTCATTCATCCCTGCTGCTGCTTCCTGCCTCCAAGCCCTGCTGCAGAGACCTGTGCCCCCAGCCTCAAGATCTGCCAGTCCTGCTGCCTCTTGGGTGGCAGACCCATGCAGAACAAAGCCATAAAAAGCATGGATCTGCTCCCGCCTGGCATCCCAAAGCCCTCTGAGAGCTTTCAAGCAATAATGTTAGCAGAAAAACTCTCTGCTGATACCCCAAAGCCTGTCTGCTGAAAGCACAGGGCTGTTACCACCCACAACCTCTCAGAGAGGCACCCCAAAGCCTGCTTAGGCACCCCAAAGTCTGCTGATGACCTAAAGCTGGGACATCAAGCTCTCAGTTGACAGCATCATGCTGCCACTTCTGGCCTCAGTTTCTAGTTTTCTATTTAAACTGTTATTCTCCCATGGCAAACAGATCCTCTTCTCTTCCCCATGCTGTTACCCATTCTACTCTTAGAACAGGGTGAAAAGAGTCCAGTCGGAGAGAGGACCCATTGTCCACTGACCACTTGAGACCAGATCTGCCACACAGAGCCCTAGGGTGGGGCCTAAGCGTCAGGGCGTCTCAGCTAAACTGAGAACTGAGCATGGGATGACAGGGGTGGTGTCTGTGGATATACCTTCCCTCTACTTTCAGATCCAGACCCTTACCCTTGCCCTCTGTCCTCTCCTTGGTGGCTTTGCTGCAGCTTCCAGAACTGGCCTCTGACCATCCTCTGTACCCCAACTCCGAGCTCCTGCACCCCAAGCCAATCTCAGAGTATAGGAACTCAAGGCCACCACCTGTGCTTCTGAGTGATGTCCCTGGGAAGCCAGTCTCATTACCTTTCACACCTGTATGACCCCAGTTACGACCATTGCTCCCCAGAGCCAGCCTTTCCCTGAAAGCACTAAGAGACTTGAGCTAGGAAGGGCCTAGAGGAGGTTCATAGCCTGACTCTGACACTCTTTCTAGTGTCCTGATTCTGGGCAAGTGCCTCAGTCTTTTCATCTGTGGGATGGACAAGAGGACAGGTACACCTGCTTGAGAAAATGCTCTCCCGTGCATTTGCTATCACTCTGAGAGGATGAGTGGCTTTCAGGGCCCTGGTTTCCTGATGTGTCCCCTCAGGATGTCGGGCATGATACCTGGCAGGCAGCAGGAATCCAGGCACACTCTGTCCCCACATGACAGGCTCTGCCTCTCCGGCTGTGTCCCTTGTAGGAAAGGACCAGCATGTGGTCTGGGAACCTTGAGAGCAGAACTATTTCACAACGTTGTTAAGGGACCATTCGTCTGCTCTCCGAGGTCAGTCCAGCCCTTCTTTCTTTCTTTGAACTTCTTTTCCAGCTAGGCGTCCAGATGAGTAACTTACACTGAGAAGGTGGGGGCTACTGCTTGGGCTCCCAGAAGTATCACTAAAGACCCTCATATCTGGTATTCAGGACAGAAATCTCTTACCCAATGAAGACCCCCCTCCCCCAGCAGAGCCCCAACAAAGCTAGTTCACAGCCTGGGTTTGTGTTTAACTTTATCCTTTATAAAGCCATACATGGATGGTGAGAGTAAGCAGCTGTACAGAGGGGACAGCATCAGTGTACATACATTCATGTCCAGAACACTTAGCATACATCAGGGTTTATACAAGGTGGCAGAGGCTATAGGCACAATGATACAAAATATAAAGTATATTTCCATCTATAAATACACAGCCGGGGGCAGGGGCAGGGCATGGACTCCGGATATGGGTTTCCCAGCAGAGGGCCTGGGAGGCAGAGTTGGGATGATCAGGATGTGAGGGACGTCTTACATTTGATTCGGGTGACAGAAGGGAAGAGACTGGGGAGATACCTCATGCGCACCCCAACGTGCTCACACACATACGAGCCAAATGTGGGTCCTCAGGGAGGGCTGGACTGTGAACACTGACACACACTGGGTGTGTCGAACTTCTGTGGCCTTGCTGCTGTGAGGGGCCCAGGCATGGAAAATGACTGAGACGCTCCAAGTTTGATGAGACAGGAGACAAGAAAGTGGCCCGCCAAGCCTCCTCCCCTGGGACTGGCCCCTCTGTCATCAGCACCAAAACATGACCAATCTGCGGCCCATTAGGCCTCACCTCCTAGTTCTTCTCACTACTGGGTCCCTCCACCTCCCACCTCCCACTTCCCACCTCGAAGTTCCCTAGAGATGAGCAGAGCACGCACACACACCCACACTTACACACACGCGCACGCACATACATCCTGTCCACCAGTGACCACAGAAACACCAGTCTCAAGATCTTCGTCCAAGGCCTAAGTGCAGGGGTGGGCCCTAGCTTTGGGTTCCAAGCTCTTCAGGGACCCAAGCCATGGAGGCAGGAGAGGGCTGATTCCCTTAGATGGATCTCCCCGAGATCTGAAGCTGGGAAAAGGGGGTCAGATGTCCCGGGAGGTAGGATGAAGAAAACCCAGAGGCAGGAGGATGCGGCCCACTCACTTGTCTCTCCTGCACTTCCCTGCAGCAGGAGGGTTCTCTCTCCTGAAAGCCCCTCATTAGAGGGATGCACAGCCACAGTGTCCTCCCTACACCCCCAGAGGGGCTATCCCTAGGGACTCTCCAAAGCCAGGGCCTATCAGGAATCCTGGCACTCATGCCTGAGGCTATCTAAGCTGCTAGGAATCGGTAAGGTGAGAAGACTCAAATGCCCCCTTTCAAAACTAAAATTTGGATTCTTTCCTAAAACATGGCAGGGCAAGGTAACCAGGGGTCCACAGTAACAACTTCAGTATGCAACTGTTAATTTTCCCAGTCTTCATGTCCACCCTGTTCCAACCCAGCTCTTCACACCTGTCCCCACCCCCAGAGCCATCGGGGACTTCCCTAGGCACCAATCCTGGCTCCATCAGTGCCCTTCTCTGCCATCTCACCTCCAACCTCAGATCTTCCGAGTGGCCGGAGGCTGTTTGTACCTGGGCTGTTCCTAAGGGGTCTTGTTAAGGGCATCACTGGCCGCCATGTTCTCCTGTCACCCCTCCCCCTCTTTCATTCCTGTCTAAGAATGGACAACACTCTCCCTGTTGATATAGAGATTCAACAATAAACAACAACAAAACAGATCATTCACAAAAGAGCAGTGGGTAAAAGTGCTCTCGTTTAAAGGAAGTCTTTGGCAAGAATACAGAGTTGCATACGGAGTGCTCTGTGTGCATGTGGTCTCTCTGTGTGTATGTGTGTGTGTGTGTGCATGCGCACGTATGTGAGTGTGCAGGAGCCCATCTGTGAGAATCACACTTAGGAAGGGGACAGACAACAGTGTGGTTCCCACTGTGAGAAGTGAGGTCCCCTCCACCATTCTTCCAGAAAAGCCAAACTCTGGTGTCCATTCTTCCTAGAGGCAGGCTGAGAAGGAGGCGCCCGCTTGCTAGCATCTGCCTTGGTCATTCACTCGACTCACACGTGGCTTGGGCCTGAGCACAGCATGGGAAGGTGAGACCATCCATGAAGGCTGATCCTAGACTTGAGTCTGGTCCAGGGCAGGATGCAGAGGCTCTGATGCTTCTCCAAGGCTCAAGTGAACAACATTCCAGCTAGGAGGAGACTCCCCAGACTACATGGGAGTCTTTCATTTACAAAGAAAGGGATGAGAAGCAGCTCCTTCTATCGTGGGGAGAAGTACAATTCGTTAGGGGGATGAGGAAATGGGAAATCCAGACATTTGCCTTGAGTATCTCAGAGGGAAGGACACTTGGAAGAGCCTTGATCACTCAGCCCATTTATTCTTTGGGAAGTGAGGGCTCCTGATCCTCACCGGCCTTCTTTAGCTCCTTAAACAATGTCCACACAGTCAAAGCTCCCTGGAGGAGGAAAACAATCCAAGAGACGCCACACCATGGCCACACACACCCTGATCTCCAAATACACCCTGGCTCAGGCCTGAGGGGTTGGAAGTGGCTAGCTGTCCACGCATACGGGATGTTGGCAACTGTGCTGCCGTTTGCCAGAACTGGAGCATGCCATCCCACAGATGTAGCCTAGGGCAGCCAAGGCCAGGGCCAAGGCCAAGGCTAGCCCTGGGTTGTTTGGAATATAAAGACCCCCTGCAGGTCAGGCACTACTTACTGTTAGAAAACAGGTAGGAACAGTTTGTGGCCAGGGACAATAAAGCAATATGGGAAAACAATAAATATTTCTTGTCAATTTACCTATTCTTTTTTTAACCTTTTTCTTATATTTTTTATTAGCTTACAGATTCTATCAGTATGTCTCATGTATATATTATATATATTTATATATCAGTACAATGCCACCCCTGAGGACCCCCATGCGCTTAAATGGAGGCCCGAGCAGTGGCAGGAGCCTTCGCAACCCCGCAAATGGACCATAGGACCTTTGGCCTAAATTCATACCTTCTGTCCCCTGTCCCACAGACAGCATGGTTCTGCTGGGGAGACCGAGGCAGAAGGGGAAACAGGGAAGCTTTGGTACTGTGGGAGGACCATGTAGTTCTCCAGCAGCATTCCCAGAGGTGCTCTGATGTCACCCTGAGCAGCCCAGACAGAGAGTGTCTGCAATATCAGACTCCAAAACACTTACAGAGGGGAAAACAGAGGGGAGGGGCTCCCCCAGGTGCCCTAGGCAGGACTTCGGGAAGCAGGCTCCTGGGATAAGCGAACATGAGGACTCTTTAGGACAGGATAGGTCAGAAAGGCACGGCCCCTATCCCCCAGTACGCTTCAAGAAGATGAGCAAGTGCAAGGATAGTGCTGGCCCAGAATTGGGCTGAGGGAAGGGAGTAAGGCAGTCCTGGGCATTGTCAGTGCGCATGCCCAACTCATGAGCCCACAGCACAGTGCGCCTGCCCAATTCACCGTGAGCCCCACATCGCAAAAAAAGATGCCACCCTTCCTAACGGGTATTCTTCCCCAGACTGTGGCCATCACCTCTTCCTCCAAGCCAACTTCAGTCTCCAGGAGACAGAACAGCTCGAATGCTGCTAGCGGCCATGCCCTCTGTACCAGAGTCTCTGCGGAGGACAGGCTGGAGGCCCCCAGAGCCACTAGAGGGCAGGTGCGGAGAGAACTCTGTACCCATAAGCTAGACTCCTGCAGGAGACAGCTTGTCATCTGACCGGGGGGGGGGGGGGGGGGGGTCCTGCCACCCTATATCCCTAGCCTTCTTTGGGCAGTGTGTATATGTGTATCACAGGGGACACAGACAAAGCAGAGCTGTTTGTAATCTGAGTTGAGTGGACACAGGCAGGTATCGATCAGCGTGTGGGAGTACATTTGGACCCTGCAACAAGGAGTCAGAGCAAGCACAGACCAGGGGTGCCTCGGGTGAGCAAAATGTGAAAAAGTGTCACTGCTTGATGTCATAAGCTGGCCACCAGCAACCTTACCTCCAGAGAAGAAGCCTCAGTTCGACTTCTTCTCAAAGCAGGAGCGTTAGGGAGAACGAGCTTTTTTGTTGCTCCATGAAATAGGGTCCCCCCAAGGGCTGTGTGCCTGTGGGAGCTCAATTCTCTCGGAGGGGGAGGGGCCCCAGCTAGCTGGAGAGGCTTTGGGAGGTGAGGGGGAGGGGCCCCAGCTAGCTGGAGAGGCTTTGGGAGGTGTGGCTTCCATCTGTACAGGGGATTTCGAGTTCCTCTCTTCTTCCTTCCTTCCTCTTCCTCCTGTTCCCCTCCCTCCCTCCACAATTCACTTCCCTCTCCCAGCATTGCACTTTCTTCTCTCCTTCTCCACGGTCGACCCAAAGCCCTCGTTCTGGATTCAAGGTGGTCAGGATTCGCAGATCCCTCCCCACACACCCCGTCCCCAGTGCCCCAGCCTTGGGCAAGGGCTCCAGGATTCGTTCATCTCTTTTGGCCAGCACTCAGCATGACCTTGGAGACGAAGTTGACAATGGCAGACGCAGGCTGGTTGGGGTCAAGCTCTGCGAAGAGGTGGCAAGCGTTGTCTGTGGTGCTGCCCTGCTTCCGGGCCACGAAGCCGAAGAGCCTACAGGGGTGGGAGAGGATGTCTGTGTGAGGACCCAGGCTCTAGGGGCCTCAAGCCAGCCTGTCTTCTCCAGCCCCTCCCTCCCCGCACCTCTCCAAACATCTAGAACTGGGGCTAGCTCTTTAAAGCCAAAGTCCTGGGGACAATGCCTTGCTTTGTTTCAGGACAGGTGACATTCCCCTGGGGAGCAGGGGTGGAAGATGGGTTTGAGTAACAAGACTTGTTAAAAAGGCTACAAGGAGACTGTACAGGTGGCAGGAAGAGTCCAAGAGCTTCTTTGGGTTCTTTCTCAGCTCTACCCCAACCTGAGGGTTCCTCAGGACATGCTTCCTAGGTGGCCAGAGAGAGGAAGAACGAGCAGGTCCTCACCTCCCCAACTCTACATCTCCCTCCCCACACCCCACTCCATCTCCTCTCTCTGTCTCTATATCTCTCTGTCTCTATCTCTCTCTATCTCTCTGTCTCTCTCTGTCTCTACACACACACACACACACACACACACACACACACACACACACCCCTCCTGGCTCTGGACACTGGGAAGCCCTGAAAATAGGAGGGATAAAGAACCCCACACCTGTCCCCTGCCCCCTCCAACACCAATGGGAGTGACCCAGCAATCTCTCTCTCTGCAAAACAGAGTTAAAAATATGAGAGCAGAGAACAGAATGTGAGTTCAGGGCCCCTCCCGGCCGTCGTGTTGCTAATTAGAGAGAGATGGGGAAATCAGGACAGCTGGAAATGCCAACGGAAACCCCTCAGCTGGGTATGCATGGCACCCACAGCTAAAATTAGCCAGGCTAGCTTCTGCCTGCCTGTGTGTGTCTGAGCAAGCGCACACCAACAAACACTCTATTCACACCCCTGCACAGAGACACACGGCAAATGTATATTAGCATGGCATGCACATGCACAGGATGAGGAAACACACACACACACACACACACACGCACGCACGCACACATCCTGTATGTACTTCAAACAGCTTCATTCTCCTGACTGTTGCAGGACCTGTGAAGCTCTGTGATCATAACCAGGAGATGGTCAGGGCGCCTCCCTCTCCTGGCTGGCTGACAGCAGAATGATATGGTGAACCCCGCAGGGTGAGGGGCATCTCTGAGTTCCCAGAGGAGAAGCAAGTAGGCCATTGCCTGTCTCTGCCAGGACAGACACCCAGCCAATTGTGCTTGCACTGAGTACTGCCATCTGACCTACTGGAAGTTGTGGCCTGTCTACCTGTGTGGCAGCAGCATGAAGAGCCTCAGTGACATAGGAAGGCACAGGAATGTGAGGTTCCTTTTGATTCTGTGAAGGTCTCAGAAGCCAGAGCCATCTTCCTTTCCACACAGACCCTCTGGATTAGATCCCTAGCTGGTTCTCTCTATTCCAAGCAAGGTGCTCTCACTTTGGCCCACTCTGGCACTTCTGCTCTCTCTTTTTTCACTCAACAACTGACAGACCCCACCCACCCTGTCCTCAGGAACCTGAAGTCTAAAAGTCATCCTGTCCCCTCCCGGAACCTCTAAACCCATTTCTATCTACCCAAGATACACCCATCTGTTTTAAGTACTTTTTCTCTCCAGAAGTCGGTCCGATTCCATGCCTAGACATGTCTTTGTTTGCATGAAGATGCAGGCTATCCTCTCTCTCTCTCTTAATCTCAGAGATCTTGGCATACAGGCCCTTATCGGACCCCTGGCCTAGAGCCCAGCCCTGTCCCTGACGTCCCTGCAGAGTGTAATGGCCAACCAGCCGGGTTTGGGGAAAGGTACACTTACTTAGCAGGGGCACCTCCCTCTGTCTTCATCCACCTGTGGAGAAAAAATGCCCACAGTAAGTCAATGCCCCTCTCAGGAGCCCTGCCAGGTGGAGGCTGAGGAGCCCCCATTCAAGGAGACACAACCCCCAAGGTCACAGAGGGTAATCCAAGTGGAGAAGACGCTGCAACCCACCCCCCATGTGGAGAGGGGACATCGCAGTGTGTAGATGTGAGCAATGAAGTCTGTGGGGAGGAGGAGACTCGAGCAGTTGCTAACGTAATTGCTCTCACTGTCCAGGATACACCAAAGCTGTGGCTGAACACACAGGCACACAACACACACACACACTGCAGGGGACAGAGCAAAGGTGCCTGCCTATGAGACACTTACTTCCTTTCTTGTGGATCCAGGTCACAGAAGGTGACAGTGTTGAGGGGGTAATGTCGTCTGAAGAAGAGCCTGTGACAAAGATATCAGAGGGCCAGAGTGAGTGTGGGAGTAACAGCTTTGTCACTCCTGCCACCACACCTGCCA
Organism: Rattus norvegicus; assembly: GCF_021556685.1. NCBI lineage: Eukaryota > Metazoa > Chordata > Mammalia > Rodentia > Muridae > Rattus > Rattus norvegicus. The sequence goes on from NC_141542.1 coordinate 90,645,247, forward strand.
CCAGCTGCACATCAGCCACCTTCCCATCACTGTGTCCATCATAGATTCACAAAGCCTCTTCTTATGAATAAGATGGCCGGAGATCCTCATACCAGGACATAAGCCCCACATGGGAACACACAGACGTGGCATAGGAACGTATCCCACATGCCCCAAGTACTAGGGTCTGGGGAGGGAACTGGCACCGAGAAATGATAAGTGAGGAAGGGAATGGGCTGGGGGAGGGGGGAGAGGGAGAGAGAGAGAGAGAGAGAGAGAGAGAGAGAGAGAGAGAACACAGTGTGAAAGTGAAAACTTCTATTAAAATATTAAAATCAAGGCCTTTTCTTCAGCTGTGTTATATATGCTCAAAGCAGGCCGCTCTTTAGAAGTATGGATAGATGAGTGGATGGTTGTTGGGTAGAGGGATGCACCCATATATACCCCCGTATAGGAATAGTTTGATGAGTGGCTGATGTATAAGTGGATGGATGCAAGGGTGGGTAAGTTGGTGAATGGATGAATGGGTTGAAGGATAGATGGCTAGATGGATGGTTGAGTAGATGGGTAGGTGGGTGGACGGATGAGTGGGTGGGGGGGTAGATGGGAAGATGGATGGATGCATAGGTGGATAGTGGGTACAGGGATAGTAAAAGCATGAGTAAGTGCATAAGTGGGGGGAGGGGAGACAGGGCTTACTTTCTTTGATTGTCAGTCAGTGTGATTCCTTGGGCAGAGACCTTGAAGTGAACAATGGTGGCAGCTGGCGTGGGGTCAGCAGCCAAAGTCTCAGATGTGGCTTTGGAAATTGCCTGTGGCCCGGTGAGTGACTCCATATCCACAGAATTGATGAAGAGCACATTGCAAGCTGCAAGAAATGGAGACAGAGAGAGTCACGGGGGCTAGAGTGGGGAGTCGGGGACAATCCCTCAGAACCACCGTGCAGAGGCAGGCGCAGACAAATTTCTGGCAAGCCTTGAGCCAATGCAAATGCATACAGAAATGAATCCCAATTTGCACCTGTGGGAGGGGACAGGACAGGGCAGGGGGGTGGGCAAGGCAAGCGTGGGCATCGGTCCTATCTCAGGTGACACTTGCCTGCTCCTTGCTTCAGCAGGTCAGTGGTTGAGTTGGCAGGGCCTGAGCTATCTTTTGATTCATCTGTGGGGTCTGAAACAAAAATTCAATTAGTAATTAAAACCCAACCGTAATTTAAACGAGTCTGGCGGGGCCTAAGGCAAGCACTGCACATGCTTCCTGAAATAGATACTCTTTCCCCATGAATCTTGGCAGACGGCGCTGTGTACATAAGACGATACCAAGGCCCCAGCACACCGCTGGGGTGCTCTAGAGTCCAGCAGAGCTAAGCTCAAATCCCTTCTGCAGTAACTGCTAAGAGTCTATGAGATGACAATGCCAGTGATGGTGCCCATGTCCCTGGGTCTCCAAAAACCCAGCGTGTGACAAATAGCAAGGCTTGGAGGAGCACTGGGGACTGCAGGCATTTCATTTTACACCAGTGTGCCTTTGTGGGAACCAGTGAGTGACTGCACCCAACGCAGCACAGACTCACGCTGGGATGGGTTAGAGTCAAGTGGCGGATGAACTGAGGAGCTCGATTTAACCAGCACACAATATGCACCTGCACACGTGACTTTGTATGCCACGCAGAACACGTGCTTTACTCCAACTACACTTTAACAAGAAACTTTTGAAGATGCCAGAAACTGGAATGTGGCACGTGCCAGTAACCTCAGAACACTGGGGACTGAGGCAGAGCATTGTGACAGCCTGGTCCATGTAACATGGGGGCGGGGGCACTTTTAAAAAGAAAGAAGAGGAGGAGGAGGAGGAGGAAGGGGAATTGAGGGATGGTTGTGTCGGTGCATCTACACTTTGCTATACAGGTGCATTAGGATACAGACTGCTGGGCCTGCTCGCAGCTGTACTGCATTATTTTCTTATCACTGGGGCTCGGCCTTGGGTCTCACAGACGTAGGCCAGTGCTCTGCTGCACCTCTGTGTGGCTTCATCTCCACGTCTCTTTGTCCTTTTATTCTGAGATCTCTGTGTTGTCACCCAGTCGAACCTAAACTCACCCTGCAAGTCAAAGCAGGTCTTGAACCTGTGATCCACCTAGCTCGACCTCCTAAATTGCTCAGACTGAAGATCTGCAGCCCAGACCTGGCTCTGACCCAGAGGTTCTGACAAAATTTGAAAAACCCTGCCTTTTAGCAAGTTCCCCAAAGCAGCAGCTTCAGGCACTGTGTTCTGAGAGGTGCTGGTTTACAGGATTTAAATATCAATGGATTTTGTAAGTTCCACACAAATATAATTGAATTGGTGTCTAAATTATGTGGTTGCTAGACTCGCTGAAGTTGCATTTGAACTTTTAAGCTAATAATGTTGGTCAATGGTTATCAATAATTCAATGTGTCAAGCTGGATGAATGGACATGGTCAACTGGCAGCAGAAGTCTCTCTTATGTACCAGGACATAATCCTTGGGTTTCTGTCCCCTGCTTCTCAGATCTCCCCTGGGATGAGGCCTGTTCTGAGAATTCAGTGTGGATTTTTTAAACCACCAGAATATTTTTGAGAACAATCTGGCAAATCAATTAACGGGTGTTCTTGGAGTTAAGCTTTTTAATAAACATTTCCTCCCCCCTTTTTTAATAGACGATGTGGGAGGGGGGTCCCCTGTATTGCCTCCACCCTGGCTCCATTATGGGCAGAGAGCATGAGGGGATATCTCCTACCTCGGCTTGGAATGACCAGCTTACAGGGCAGGGCCAGTGGGATGACGGAGTGCTGATAGACGAGGGCAGAAAGGGAGCCTGTCGGGGAGAAAACCAGGCGGAATAACTAAGAGAGACTGAAACATGGACACAAGGAACCCTACCTCAACTCCACACCATCCCAGCATCTGCCGAATGTTTTCTGGCAGTGTTGGGGCTCAAACCTGGGACCTGAGCCACACCCCAGCCTCCAGCTTCTTTATCACCACCCTCCTTGTCCACCCCAGCAACAGAATTGTAAACCTGCCCCCTTTACACAGGGAGTTACAAGGGAACCTAACTACTTTCCTTGACAGCCATGTCCCCTAAGTCCTTCTAGTTACAGAACTCCAATCGGAACGTTGGAGTAGGAAAACTGACATCAAATCCCACCTCTGTCGCTTAACTAGAGAATGTAAGTGGCACTTACACATTCTTCACATGCAAGATGGGGAGAGTGACAGCTAACATGCAGGACTGCTATGACACCAGAACAACATGACATCTAGATAGTGACTTTCACATACTGGTGGCCAAGAAGGACAGCTGTTCTTACTGCTGTTATTTTTAATGTACTGACAGTCCATCTCAACTGAGAAGGACAAATACAGAAAGGGAACTGACAGAGAGGAGGAGCCACACCACACTATGTAACTAGAAAGTGCGGCCAGGTCTCAATAAAACTTTATTTATAAAAAACAGCAACCGTTCCTCCCTTCTGTCAAAGCCAGGCCCAGGAAGACTGGCAGCAGCAAGACGAAAGAACTTGGGTCAGACCACCCCCCACTGCCCCCAGGACTAGAACAGAGATCATAATGGCTAGCCAGGATGCTTACCAAAGTTTGGCTCATTGGGACAGCCCTTGAGCTTGACTCCTCTAGGGCCTGTCTCGATCAGAAAGTGCCTCACCAGCTCATGGGTCATGTCTCCTGAATTGAAGAAGAAACAAATTGGTCACTCATTGTTACAGCGCCCTCCTACCACCTCCGAACACTGTCCCATGGCTTCTGTATTGAGCAGAATGAGATGGGAGACAAGGATACTGAGACAAGGTGGCTAGAGTCCCGTGGGATGAGAATCACCATTCACTCCCCTCCATCCATCCAGGGACCACCTCACATACACCAAGTCCCAGAGGTCTGTTGTCACAAAAACCATCACTCAGTCTCCTAGAGCTTCTCAGGGACCAGCCCCAGTGAATAAGGACCCTGTTCAGTACCCAAGGGTCTGAAGAAAGCAAGAAGCTCCAACCCCAGCCCCAGTCTGGCATGGAAAAGACTCTACCTTTCTTGCCCTGCTGAGTAATGGTTGGAGGGGGTGAGGACACCTTCATGGCCAGTCCATAAGCCCCTCGGAAGGAGTGGCTGTCTCGGATGATGAAGGCCCCTGGCTCCTGATCCTTCAGGAGTGCAATGGCTGAAAGGAGAGGAGACAGAAGAGGAGAGCCATCAAGAAACCATTAGTACTGACTTAGCTTGAGTCCCATGGACCTGGAGAACTCTCTGGCCTCTTGAGATGACATTCTTTGATGTCATGACGTAAGGAAGCACTCCTGTAGGTCCTCCCGTACCACGCAAAGTGCATATCTCTGATGATGACCATGGACCACCCAATGTTGGCAGCCATGCTGTCTGCAGCCGCTATTCAGCCAAGCCACACAACAGGAAGCAGACAGTATGCGTATTGTGAGTGGGACTGGTATATAACTTCATTTACAAAAAAAAAATCCAAGAGTGGACCTGTAGGCCCTCCTTGCTGGTCCTTATCCCATAACCAGACATCCTGGGGTGAACTTCACCTTCAGACCTACATTCCAAACTTGGTTTTTTTATTTTTTTATTCTGAACCATCACCACCACCACCACCACCACCATCATCATCATCATCATCATCACCCATACCATAGTTTCAGATGCTCTTGGCTGGCCTATAACTTTGCCTCAGAAAACCAAGGCTTTGCTAGACCTCTCCAAGGCTCTGCTCCTGATAACCCCCTTCTACACAGGAAGTGTTTTTTTTTTCCTGTCTGACTTTGATCCCAGCCTCATCTCTCAGACCACCACCTACTGCAAAAAGGAATGAGTTCTTGCTCAAGGCAGACATGATGAGCAGGAGTTCATGATGTCTTCTGATGGAGCCCTAAGCTAACAATGCCATCCCCAACTCACCCTGCTCTCTGGAGATCTCAGGCTTGTACCAATACTTGGAAGTATCCTGGACAAACTTCACTTTAGCCCGTGTCTCCGGACTATTATCTAAGGGAGGAAACAAAGGAAGTTTTAAAATTGAACGGCATGCTCCCCAAAAGAAGTTGACACCCTAACACCCAGAACCTATAAATGTGGCCTTATTGAAAAGAGGGTCCTTGCTGATACAATCAGATTTAGACAAAGACATGCCAGACTTCGATGAACCCTAAAACAATATGATGAGTTCCTTTCAAGGTGGCAAAGAGACAGCAGCCACATGGAGACTGTACCAGGAGAAAGCAGGGACACCTGTAAGTCAAGAGACACAGGGCCATCATCAGAATCGTGAAGAGGGTCTGAAAACAGTACTCTATCAGAGTCCCTGCCAAATCTGGGTTGTGATCTCTGGCCTTTGCTATGACAGAATTTACTTCCATTATTCTAAGCCAACAAGTGTGTGTCACCCCAAAAATAAACCAGAAAACTGGATCCTCAAATATCACAGAACGTGGCGGGAGGTACCCAGCTGCCTTCTCCCAGTCTGCCTCCTGCTAGTCACAATCGTTACCTGACTTTTGGTTGGTTAAAGGACCTGGCAAGGCATCCATTGAGCTGGTGAAAAACCCTTCCCCACCCCATTCTCTGTGCCTAGAAGACACCTTCTCCACTTCCTTCCCACAAGTTGAGACCTCTCTAGTCCCTTCTCCTTGTGCTCCGTCTCCCAGCCTCGGTCAACCATCCATGAGCAAGGGCAAGAAGACCCATGCCTTTCTCCATGGCTCATCCTCTCTTGACCCCTCAATGAAAGTAGCATTCTACATAAGTAAGGTCACAAGTTACTCCTATCCTCCAACATATAGACCACTAGGGAATGGCAAGTACTCTAGTGGTCATCTATAGCGTTTCACACACAGCCAGATGATGTCTCTATCCGGGTATTTTATAGGCCATAGCCTCTTTATCAGAATATTACATTGTAGAGCTGTTTGAACAAGATTGAGTCCAACTATGGCATTCCCCGGGAACGTGTCATGCGCCTTCCTCCTCCCCTCAGTGCTGGGACTATAGATGAGAGTTACCATGCCTAGTTCCTTATCTTTGTGCTCTGAGCCTCCAAGCTCAACCTTAGGTCTTCACAAAATACTTAACAGGTCATTGTGAATTGCAACCACTGAACCACTTTGTGGACTGTAGAACTTAGTCTTGCTTTCCACCAACACTTTTCACCCTTTATCACAAAGCAGAAAAAAAGCAAAGGGGCCAGGGCCAGAAGAAGAAGAAAAGGGGAAAATCCACTTTCACAGTTCTACAGTTCTCTGTGAGACACTGAAGCAGGGGACATAGTGCTGAAGGTGCTACCAAGTTAGGGGAGAAGGAGCCTGCAGCTGCAGCTAAGGGCCTTGGTTCTCTCCATCTCCAGTGGCCTGAGGGGACTAAGCTCCCTTCCCAGGCTGCACAGCTAGAGAACGCATCTGCTGTAGGCGCCTGACCCTCCTCTGAAGCTCAGCCATGGTTGATCTAGGGAGCTGTCAGATGTGACTGCAATCCCGCGTGTCTTCCTGTGTTGACTCCAAAGGCTATTTTAAGTAGGCAAGATGGTGGGAAACAGGAAGTGTCCTAACTCCTAGAAACTTCACATCCTTCAAGGATCGGGGCTGGGAACCAGATGTCCCTGGTAGGCGGCAGGAAGCAGGGGAGTGCAGGGTCACTCTAAGTGTCCCTGGCAGCTTGGAAGGACCTGGGAAAGACACAGGACAGAGAGCCAGGGTGCCTCAGGTCCACCCCAGGCTGTTTATAATTTTCTGCATCTTCCTTGGACACAAGAAGCTCTGGGGTCTCTGCACCCTGAGTCTGGTTAAGAAAATGTGGATCATCTGAAGCTTGAACTGTGTTTGGAGAATAAACCGTCTCCATGGAAAGAAAGAGTAGGCTTGGGTGAAGAACTTATCCTGTGGGAAGCGGGTCTGCTCAGACTTGGCTCTGCTAAAAACACCTCACCTCTCGCGTTACTCCGTCCCACCCACCACCTGCCCACCGTTCACTCGTGTGGGGCTGGCAAACAGCATAGTGGTCCAGGACAGTGGAGTCTCCCAGTTGTGTCAAGTCGCACACGTGTGTGTGTGTGTGTGTGTGTGTGTGTGTGTGTGTGGTGTGTGTGCGCGCGCGTGCGCACCACCACCTGCACGTAGGAGTCAGAGGACAACCTTGGGTGTCACTCCTTGCCTGCCACCTTGTTTAAGGCAGGGTGTCTTGCTCACTCTTGCATATGCCAGGCTAGCCGGCCTGCAAACTTTTGGGGAATCTCCTGTCTCCACCTCCTATCCCAACACAGGAGTGCTAGGTTATAGACACTCCTGTGTTCAGTTTTCACACGGGTCCTAAGGATCCAAATTCAGGTCCCCATGTTGGTGCAGCAAGTGTTTTATCCACTGAGCCATCTCCTCTGCCCCAAGAGCACTCCTCTGGGGACAGTGTGGCCCTGGACTGGAAGTCAGCTCTGCCATCGGTTAACTGTGTAATGAGTGCCAGTCAAGCAACGGGAACTCTGTGAGCCTTAGAGTGCTGTATGAAGCAAAGTTAACAACACCTACTTCCACAGTGGGCCGGGGGCTTAAATGAATCCGTAGCTCAGGCTGCCACACGGCATGCGCTCAATAGGAGGCTCTGACAGGGACAGCCATCCAAACAACATACGCTTCTGCTTGTTATTCCATCCTCCTCACCTTGCACACCATCATCACAGCAACCCTATGCCAGCCATACTTTAAAGATACAATCCCTGCTACAGAACAAGGAACTCAGGCCTACGAGTCGATGACCCACCCACAGTCATCTGCCAAGGGATGGCTGGACAGATGTCCCGACTTTTGGGCGAGTAGAAATGTAAGAGAAGAGACGCACCTGGCATCGAGTACTTGGAAAAGTCTGGAAGCGTGTGAGAGAAGGAAACGGTGCTGCTCCCACTGGGGCTGGCCATGCCATTGGCGACAGGCGAGGAGGACACTTTCCCATTGATGGTAGCATAGTTGGGGAGACTGCCTGCCCGGTCTCCCACTGACATCCTCCGCTTCTCTGGTAAGGCTGGTGTGGGGCTCCCTTGCCGGAAGGCTGCTGAGTCTGGCGAGGGTGAGGTGGCAGGGCTGCTCAGGCCAGGGTAGTAGGCAGGAGAAACAGGGAATGACGGTGTGGAAGGAGCCTGGTAGCCTGAGGCACTGCTTTGCCGGGACAGTGTTGGTCTTCGGTCCTCAGGGGTAGAGTAGCCACCATAAGCTACATGCCGGTCCAAGCTGGGGCTTCCAGGAACCACAGATCCAGACCCACCCAGGTGCCGGCCCAAACTGGGGCTCCCAGGGCTAATGACTGCATTGCCATGGAGACTGGAGACCAGATTCCCTTGGTGGGCCCCAGGGTGTCGGCCCAGGCTTGGGCTCCCTGGAGTAGTGACCACACCGCTGTGGAGACCTGGAACTTGATGGCTTCCCACTGGGTGCCGGCCCAAGCTGGGACTTCCAGGAGCAACCGTTGCACTGGTTGGGTGGCCAGAAACCACGTTACCATGGAAACCTGGACCAGATGGACCCATCACCTGTCGGTGGCTCAAACTGGGACTACCAGGGGCAGCCATGGTGGGGTTGATGGCCCGCCGGCCAAAGCCGGGACTAGGTGGAGTGTTGGTGCCCACTGTCCTGTGTCGTGCCTGAGGGCTCCCAGGCACCATGTGGACGCTGGCCGCACTGAAATGTGGCTGGCCCTGGCTTTCTGGAGAAGAGCTGAATGGTTGAAGGGAGTAGTCAGGGCTGCTGTAGCTGCTGCCACCAACAGGGACAGGTGAGGAGCTCTGATAACTCAAGGCTGCAGGGCTCGGCTGCCCCAAGCTGCCTGAGCGAATGCTGGAGTCCAGCATGGGCTGGATGGGTGTCCGGGGACCCTGGTCACTGCTTCCCGCTGATGGGAAACTGCCCACGGAAGTGCTAGAGAGAGAGAGATGACAGGTAGAAAGGTCAGTGTATGATTCTTAATAAAGGGTGGACTTCGGCTGAGTGGCCAGCATCCTTCAAGCACTAAGAACAGTAAGAGCTCCACTCAGTGAAGAGGAAGTCGGGGCTTTTATTCATTACATAATGGAGCCGGCAGAAGAAGAAGAAATCGAGGGTCAGAGAGCTTAAGGAGTAAACTCAGGACCACAGGGGTCTAAAAGGCAAGCTTTCAACTCAGCTGCATCTGATTCCAAAACCCACACTTTCTTTACTGACCCGCCAATCATAGCAAAGCAGCCCTAGGGAAACTAAAGGCAGCTGTCCTAGCGTAAGCCCTCAGCACCACAGAAACTTAAGAGAGATGGTCACATCACTTGGCTCTATTCCCATCAGGGGCCAACTTGACTCAGTTTCAATGGGTGTTTTATCATTTCCTTGGAGTGCTAAAATTGGCCTTTCATTCCTAGGTGACTCCAGAAAGCAAAGAAAAAAGTCACATAGGGTAGTATCCTGAATCAGGCGACTTTGGATTATTCTGAAGTCTATCTTTAGCACACACACCCCTAATGGCACAAGCATGAAGGTCCTGTGTCAGTACAAGCTGTGGACCCAGGACTTGGTTCATGGATGTTATAGACTAGATCAAGGTTTCCCAGAGACCAGGGAAAGCAGCCACCGGAAGGAGGTGGCAAGTGTCTGATGCTTCGCAGCCCCGGGGAAAGAAATGTCATTACAGAGCTGGGGGTCAGGTAGAAGAGGCTGTGCTCTAGGACCAGCAAGAGGCAGGGGCAGGAAGGGATAAGGCAGAGCTACAGCAGGCTGCACCATGTTGCACAGAGGTGAAGGGTGGTAATGAGAGTGGGGGGATCCTATGGTGGAGTTCTAGAGTTTCTGGAACCCTGGAAGGAGCCAGCTGGGTACAGGGGCAGTATGAGGAAGAAACCAGGGCGAACGGGAGAACTGGACCCCTACCACCACTCCATTCCTGGTGCAGGTGGCCTCCACCTTGTGTGAGGGAAGGAAGGTGGACTGGGAGTGTAGGGCGTGTACCTAGATGAAGGGTTCATCTCGTGTCAGCCTGGGCAGGGCTCAGAGCGTGGCCAGTGTGGGTGTGAGCAGCAAACTGACCCCAGCGAAGGAAGGAAGCTGGAGTCTGAAGGCTCTGGGGGGTCCCAGCACCAAGGGCAGTGGGTTCCAGAAGAGAAAGGGGGCAGGCAGGGTCTCCCCTGTCATGGAGACTTGTATTTTATGCTGCTTTCGTCCTCCCCTGCCTGGCATTCTGCCTCTAGACCTTGCCCAAACCCATTTCAACCTCTCCATCATAACATGGCGTCTCGCTCTCAGCACTCATCCTCGAAGCTCCCAGGTGTACCCCAAGCAGGAACTCTTCTGAAGGTGCACCCAGCCCTGGGAATCCCAATCTCTCCCTGCCTGGCTCACTCAGATGGATACGAGTAGCACCTATCCATCAAGATGCGCCTCCCTGAGTAGTGCTCATGGGTTGGATGCTCTGAGCTGCCCTCCTGCCTACATCATGCACCCTAGTCCTCTGTCCCTCTGACCTATATCTTCACCCCAAGACATCCTGCCATCCTGCTGGGTTTCTGCTACATAGAGCCATCCTTTAACCCCGCCCCTCCCCAGCTTCCCTGACTAGAAGTAACTGCTCCTGCTTTGTACCCCAAGTACTCTGTTTCTGGTCCACGCTGTGCACAGGTAGCTCCTGTCTAAGCCTATCACTCAGGTCTGAGAGATGGAGAGAGAGAGAGAGTGAGAGCGAAAGTGAGCGAGAACGAGAGCGAGAGAGCCTCCAGACACAGACACCTGTGGGTTGAAGCCTGTTTCTGCTACTGCTCAGCTACCGTCCCCTTTGAGCCTCACCTGCCTCTTCTGAAAAATGGAACCAGCAAATCTTAATTCTTAAGACTGCAGCAGAAAGGTGACTGCCTGAAGCTTTGAGGAAGGCAGCCTGCTACTTGAGTTGGAGCTCCCACACATTAGAGGCTACCACTGGGAGATTAACCACAGGAAGGACTGCTCACTGGTCCCTTTCTCTCAGGTAGAATGAAGCTGGGTGCCTAGAAATACTCTCTCCCCAAGCCTCAAGAAAGTGCCTTCAAAGTGTAGCAGTCTCCATGAGATTGTGCCCATCCTCAGTCTAGGCAGATCCCAGAGACCTCGGGCCCAGATTCTCACCCTGTGCTCCCCATTCCTGGCTTACCTGTCAGCACTGAGGATGGGACTGCTTGTGGAAAGGGGGCTGGGGGAGACAAAGGAGCCTCCGGGAGTCCCGTTTCTCAGGGGTGTCTCGTGGCCATAGGCATGAGTGGCTGGTGCACTGAAGCTCTTAGGCTCCACGTCCTGAGCTCGAGGGCCTGCCACTGCTGTCCTTGCAACAGACTCCACATAGCTCCGGGGCTCTAGAAGGAAAGAGACAACAAATAAACACAGGTGTGGTAGGAATCCACCCACCCTACCAGAAAATACAGCACACACACACACACACACACACACACACACACACACACACACACCCGGCCAGCACACACACATACCCCAGGCCAGCAGGAAAAAGAGTCAGCATGGAAACCCTCCACAGGATACTGGGGTGCTTTACTGAGGCTCCTGTTTGCCCTTACTCCCCAGCCTGAGGCGAGCTTTAGGGAGCACTGGCTTCCAGGTGCCTCTGCTTCTCTAGGCTCTGCCTCTGCAAAGGGCCACCAGCTCTTCCCCCTAAGAACTCAGATGCCTGTCCAAGACTGGCCTCCTCTTTGCAGCCTCATTTCTGCCCAGCCCCATCATGGTCCCCAGATGCTTAGTCTCCTAGAGCAGCCCCAAAGTCATCACCTCCGTCCATATCTGGGGATAGCACCCAGCTTGCTAGTCAAGCAATACCCAGTGCCAGCCAGCTACTGCACGCTCACCAACGCCTTCCTACCAAGACGCCCCATCCATGTCTGCACAACACACTCAACGTTCCAAGGAAGACTGATTTGGAGAGCCCTGTGACTGCATAGAACCAGACAATTCTGTGTCCACTGTGGTACAACCAACATGCCAGGTCCTCTACAGAAGGGTTTCATACACAGTATCCCCCACCTAGTGTTCAGAGTAACATTAGTGACAGAAAGGCCATTTGACAGATGATGAGACTGAGGCCTATCGGAACCAGGTTCCCATGGCCTCAGTGGCCAGCCCTGAAACCGGCCCTATACAAACTAGAACAAGAATCAGTGTTCTGGGCTTCTCCAGGGACATTATCATATAGAGGAGGTGGATGTCATTGCTACCACCTAGGATCCCTCCACTATCTTTGTTGCCCCAGAGAGACAAGATCTAAGCACAAATGCCTAGTTGCCACAACCATAAAATTCACCACAGCCAGCCTGGGAAATGCTGCTGACCTGAGAGAGCCAGGCCCTGCAGCCCTTGAGGGTCAGGACTACAGTGACCTAAGAGAGCCCCTCCCCAAGTTCCTCAAGACAGACGGATGAAGGAAAGTTAAGACAAATACATCAATAGCTTGCTCTCCCCGGACTAGAGGAAAACCTGGCTTGGGAAGGAGGGAGTTACCTGGTTGTCCAGACCACACTCCATAAGAGGCTCCCCACCATCCACACCCAACCCCTGGTGTTGAAGGTGCTGGGCACGCTGAGCTGGAAGCCGGCTGGTGGGGAGAGCCAGCAGAGCACTCCTTAGCAGCTCAGGTTACCACCACTCACTTCACGGGTGTCACAGGCCAACCTGACAGAGGTTTGAACTTTGGCCTCCCCAGACCCTGGCACTGTGGAGGAGGAAATGCTCTGAGGTCCTGTGACACAGCACTGGCCAGGTTCTCTGTAAATAGCTTAGGTGGGAAGGTCAGAAGGTCTCTGTCGCAATCACTCAAGCCAGTCGTCATGCATGATGGTGTCTGCGAACAACAGCCTTGGCTGTTTACGACAGGATGTTCTTTAGGAAACTAGGTATCAGGTGAATTTGTCAGTGGTCAGAGTGCTGACTCTGACCTCAGCCCAGAGAAGCCGAGTAATTTGCTTAGGACACAGAGTCAGCCTATGGCTGTGGCTAGCACCATGTCTCCAACCTCACAATATAGGTTCTGGCTCATCCAAGGGGACCCACAGTCTCATGGGGACACTAGCACATGAGCCAGAGAAATGCCAGATCGATGTGGTCACCCATAGTGACAAAAACAGCCAAGAGTCGTGTGAGGTCAGTAAGATTTGGAGAACATAAGTACCCAGCCAGTATGAGGCAGAGGTGGCATAGGTACCCAGCAGATAGCCTTCCAGCCAGCTGTTACTCACAGGTCATAAGGCCATCCAAACTTGGGAAGCCAGTGGCCTGTCCCTCACCATCCCTGCCACTCAGCACAGCTCCACTGGCTTCCCCATGACACACAGCAATCCTCTCACCCAGAGAGCCCTGTAACCCACAGCTATCACTTGCCTGTCAAGGGCTCCTAGCACCAACCACAGTGCCTGCACAGAGGCCTCTGAGTATACCTAACCTACGAATTCAGAGCCACATGAGCCTCCCTTCCAGCCCCATCCAGATATCACTTTGCCTAAGAAGTCACACCCAATACATGCTCTCTGCTGTCTTTACTCCTTAAAACCCAGGTTGAAACCTACACTGGTGCTCTGACCATCTTTCCTGCGTTCTCCCACTCCACCCTTATCTGCATCCAGTGGCCATATTTTACCTGCTTCCCCGCAGGTCTCTTACTCAGGACTCCAGATGGCTTTGGCCTTTGGCTGGAGTGGTTAGGTCTTCCCTGGCAGGGAAGGGAGGGAGACAGGGAGACAGGGAGGGAGAAGATGAGGTGGCATAGGTACCCAGCCCATCCTCTATTTATCCCCAGCTGTACTGGCTCCTTCTGGGTGGGCAGGGACAGCTCCCGCCCTGCTAGGGAGCCCACAGGACTCTATGCCTGCACCTTTCAATCACCTACTAGAATGAACCATGGGCTTCTGCCAAGACCTCAACCCACATATTAGGTAAGCACCATGCTCTATGCTAAATTCTCTTTTTAAAAAGCCCATATTCTGCCAACTAGAAGCTAGGAGAAAACCCCCAGTCGGAACAGAGTCACGCCCAATCAACCTAGGTAGTGACTCTGCCCCAGCAGTGCCTATTGGGCTCCATTTCCCTGTCAATGTGGAATAAAAACACTCACCTGCCTGGGATGGAGGCACGTGAGAAGGGACATGTCCTTTCAGTTCTTGGGAATTTTAGTTGGTTCCACATTGGTCTTTGACCTCAACCTCCCTCTGCCCTTGCACATTCCTTGCCTGGGGTGGGGTGGGGGATGGTGGTCAGGACTCCTCCCCATCCAGTCTCCTAGGGAGCAGCTGACCCATAGGCCACCAAGCAGGGGCGGGCAGGAAAAGCGGAGCCAGGGAGGGCACTTCATGGAGAATATTCCAAGAACCCAAACCTATTCCAAGTGGTTGTTGGCGGCTGGGAGCAATGGAATACAAGGGTGACTTACTCTGCAGTCAGGGACTATGCTCTTCACCTATATTCCTAAGTCTATCACCTCTCTCACTAGAAAAAAAAGCCTTGGGCTGAAGGAAAGAGGCCAGTACTGCCAACCCTGATAAAATGAAGACATATGGGGTGGAGAGAAGGCCTCTGTAGTATAACACTTGCCTAGCATGTGTGATCCAGCTCACAAAACATACATACATACATACATACATACATACATACATACATACATACATATATACATACATACAGTATTAAAGACATGGTGGTAGGGTGGGAGAGATGGCTCAGTGGTTAAGAACACTGTTCTTCTAGAGGTCCTGAGTTCAAATTCCAGCAAACACATGGTAGCCCACAACCATCTGTAATGAGATCTGATGCCCTCTTCTGCTGTGTCTGAAGACAGCTACAGTGTACTTATATATAATAAATAAATAAATCTTTTTTAAAAAGACATGGTGGTGGAGAAGGGAGTGAAGAGACCCTGTGAGCCCCAAATCTAGAGCTAGCATTAGTATGGGACACATGTAGCCCCCTCTCAACCCCCAAGCGCTTCTGCCTCAGGATAAGATTTCTGCCTGCCCTGGGACCTCACTCATTCTTAGATCCTCGGTCCCTAATGCTTCCAAAACCAGATCAGAGTCCCCAGAAACAATGTTTTCCTTTATGCCAAATCTGTCCTCGTGGAACCACTGGGACAAATAGAGACACTGAAAGCCTTCCCAAATCCACCATGGCAAGCTGTCTTTCCCTCCTCCCCACTCAGTTGTTCAGGTACCCCTTGCACTATGTGTGCCCACTGGAAGGGGAAGCCCCCCATATGCCAAAATGATACAGATTCTCAGCCCTGCCCCCATCCCTACTGGCCTGGCAAGTCATCAAATCCCCTTTGTTAATAAAATGGAGTCTATACTGCCTTCCTCTCAGCTCTGTTATGAATAGTAAAAAAATAATGTGACATTGTCCCCTCAAGGCTTGTTTAACCTGACTCTAGACCACATGTACAAACACCATGCACAGGTTCTGTGCCGTCGTTTTATTGTTTTTTTGTTTTGTTTTTTAGTTTCTAGGGGAAAACAAACAATCTGAGGACGGGAGATGGCTTAGTGGGTGAAGAGCTTACTGCTCAAGGATGAGGACCTGAATTTGAACCCACTGGGAGCAGGGACAAGTGTCTGCAATCCCAGCACCAGGAAAGAAGGGAGTTGGAAACAGGGATTCCTGGAGTCGGTAATCAGCCAGCATAGCCAAAATGACAAGATCCAGGTTCAGCAAGAGACCTTGTCACAGAAAACAAAGTGGGGTGTGACAGAGGAAGACATCCCTCATTAACCTTAGGCTTTTACACACGCACGCATGCACGCACGCACGCACAGACACATGTTATGACATCTGAGCCTAGAGCCCACGTATGCCATTTCTGTCTTCTTCACTCTCTGCCCAGGATTTACCAAGATAATGTCATCCCACATGCATGTCCATCCAACATGTTACTTCTTGAGTCTAAGGTCTCAGAAAGCTGTGTTCCACCCTTTCAAAATGTCCCGCACATAATTCTGATTCACTCATGAAAATGGTCGTGAGATAAAGAAACACAGCTTATCTCCCCAGAGCTGGCTCGCTGCCTGCTACATAGCAGCCACACAGAGCAGTGATTGACTCGGTGCCTCAACGAAAAGAATGCACGAATATATTTAGCCCAGTGGCTTGAACAGAGGGCAAACATCCCTCAAATTCTTCCTTCCCCAGCTGAAGAATTCTGCCACTGATCATTTTTCCTCACAAGCCTCTTTTTCTGAATTTCCCATCAAAGTATCAGCAGGGACATCAAGCACAGCCTCCAAGGGTCAACAAAGAATGTGGCCTGGGCTGACCCAGGAGGTGGCGCCTGAGTTATGAAATGTGGAACTGGTAGCCTGCCTTTAATCCATGTCCTCACCACCTACTCCCAAGCTGGAAGCCCAGGCCACCGAGCCTGGAAACAGGGGTGAACTTAGGCAGAGCCCTTTGACTAGGAAACAGGAGCCCGGCAGGACAGTCTGTCCCTGCTGCTTCTCGGCTGTGATCTTGGATCCACATCCCTGAAAGTGCAGGCGTGGCTGGGTGGATCTCAAGAAACCTTTGCTTCAGAATTCCCCTGCTCTGATACACAGGCAGCTGGAGGGTAGGGAACCCACAAGCTGAAAGTCATTTGTGAAGCACACTTAGAGGAGGCTTCCCTTCGGCTCTGTCAATATTCACTCTTCTAAAGCAGAGCAGAGCGGCCAGGGCCTGTGTGCCTACACGGTGACTTTTTCCCTGGAGTCTGACAGCCCACTCCAGTACTGAGTCAGCCACCCTCACTCAGGCCCTGAGCCTCCCTGTGCTGTCAAGCATGGAGGCTATGAGAAGCAGTCTAGACAAAGCTCATCCATCCCCTGCATGCAAGTAGCCTTGACCCCAGCATCCCGGATCTGCAGCTGGGTCTGCATTACTCTGCCGCTTCTACACAGGCTGATTAGAAACCAGCAAATGGGGCTGGAGAGATGGCTCGACAGTTTAGAGTACATACTGCTCTTGTGGAGGACCTGGGTTCAACTCCCATCACACACAGTAGCTCCAGTTCCAGAGAATTCCACACCCTCCTCTAACCTCCACAGCCACCAGGCACACAAGTGCATGCACAGTGGCAAAATATTCATAAGCATAAAATAAATTAAATCTGAAACCTGATATAATTAATTAAAAAACATAGAGAAATAAGCGAAGCTTCTCGGGAAGCCACGGGCATCACACCGAGAACAAAAAGTTCACGGAACCATCCATACCCACGCTGGGGTGGGAATCACGGCATCCAGCGCAGACGAAAGCGAGCCTAAGAAAAACAAACTAAGCCCCTGTAGCACAGTGGTTCTCAACCTGTGGGTCGTGACCGCTTTGTGGGAGGTAAATGACCTTTTCACAGGGGTCACATACCAGATATCCCACATATCAGCTATTTCCATCACAATCCATAACAGCAGCAAAATTACATGTATGAAGTAGCAACGAAAATAAATATTTGGTTGGGGGTCAGCACTACATGAGGAACTGTATTGAAGGGCCTGCAGCATCACAACGGTTCAGAACCACTGCCCTGTAGAAATGGCCACCCAGGGCCAAGGCCCACAGTGGGAACACCTAACAGTGCTGGACGGGGGCCTTGGTACTCACCTGTCTACCGCTTCCTGTGGAGGTGAGGACACACATGCCCAGAGACACATCAGAGCCATCCAGACCAGTGTCCCCTTATTCCATGACCACCATGAGTCTTTATTGACCATCTGCCTTCCTGAGCTAACCTTCTTCTGCCGGATCACAGCCTTTCTTGTTAAGGAGCACCACCATGCTTCCTTCGAACCAGGGCTGGGCTGGCCCTACAGCTGAGATCAACTGTGAACTCCTTTTAAAGTATTTCTCATCGGTCGGAATGGATCAGTGGATAAAGGGCGTGTGCATAAAGGCTGGCCACCAACCCTGACAACCTGAGTTCCTAAATGTGATCACACACACAGACATGGTAGAATGAGAAAAATTGATTCCCCTGATCTCCATACATATATCATGGCATGTGTATGCCATGTATGCGTGTGCAGCACCCACAAACAAATACACACACACACACATATAGATTAATTTTTTATAAATAAAGTTGTTGAGGGGGGGGCAATAGTTTCTCAGGATTACACATGGGTGTCCTGAGGCATGTTTTGTGGGACTGAGCCCTTAACCAGCCTGCAGTGACCACAGGTGCCCAGGTTTCAGAAAGGTATGTTTCCTGACACTGTGCTGACAGGAAATAAGTCATAGCTCTAGGACTGTAACTTTAAACCAGGGATACTATCTCACTACGGTCTGAACCCAAGAGTCCCTCACGGGCTCATGTTTTGAACATTCAGTCCCCAGATGATGACATCAGGTTGGGGGACTGTGGAACCATTCGTAGGTGGGAAAGTTTCAGAAGGCGGCCTTTGAAGGAAATGCCCACCCTTGATTGCTGCTTCTTTCTCTGCTTCCTGGGCTTCAGTGATGTTACAGCTTTTATCACGCACTCACTGCCATCAATAAGCTGACCCATCACTCTATTCCCATCACAGGAGACTGAAATATCTCCCCAACCATGAACCCGAATAAACCATTGCTCCAAGTGCTATCTGTCAGCTCACTGTCACAGAGATACAAAAGTAGCCAGCTCATACAGAAAGCACACTGGTTCTATTGAGGGCACTGTTGCCAGGCGAATGCCACCAACACCCAGGAAGAGAAAGACAGCTATACACCGTCAGTGCACAGGATGGCCTCTAGAAGGACCTGCACAGGCTTAAATGCCCGAGTGGCCCATTGAGAGACATTCTGCTCCCTCTACTCCTCCCAGTCCTTCTGTGTACACTGCACACCACCCAGGTAGTGCATGTGCCCCTGGGAAAGGAAGTGGCACATGGGGTATTTCTGTCAACAAGGTGGCACCATGCCAGCACCTGGATACTAGCTGTGTCTGAACTGGTGCCCAGTGGCAACCAATTTTCCAGGCAGCATTCAGGCAGTGCCCAGAGTGGCATCTCATTGTCAGAGGGTGGGGACAGGAAGGCTCTATGCCTAGTCACTTGAGAGCAGGTGAGAAAAGAGATCTATCCCAAGCCAGCTTTGCCAAGCTCCATGTGAGAAGCCATCCACAGACCTAAAGAGTGGAAGCCGCACTTACCTTCTGGAGGCTTAGCTACCTCCTCTCCCTCATCTTCCTCTGAGGGAGGAGAAGAGAGACAGGAGGAGGAGAGGCAGGAAGGAAGGGCAGACGATAGAGATGAGAGGAAGAGCCAGGACAAGAAAGAGAGAGAGAAAGAAGTTATCAGGATTATTTCTAGAGAAAGAATTGGCTGAGGAAAGGGAGGTCGGAAGCTGAGATCTACTCCATACAGAACCTCACTCGGGAGCCTGGTCCCTCCCAGGTCTGCAGCCAGACCTTGTGTGGATCAAGCATCAGGTAGCAGCATGCTGGCTAGTGAGAGGAAGCCTCTGACCCTTCATCCCTGTGATGGCTGGGTGTGTCTGCCCACGGTCATAGGTGGAGCGTGTGAAGGCTGTGCCTAGGCCAGTGCCTGCGTTGTTCACAAATGCATATTACTGCCCTCTTACCTGGCTGGATCAGTCTTCTGGCAACTAAAGAAAAAAGCAAAAGTTGACCCCAAGAGCCCCAGCCTAGCTTTAAAACTAGAGACACTGTCTAGTTCAGCAGACTCCAAAATGCCATTGGAAGTCCCTGGGCCCTTGTTTCCCTCCCCACAGAAAGAAACTAGGGGATGAACAGGAAATATAGGGATGAGTCCAGTAACCATTCATTGCAGACAGTGACCTTCCCCTCCCGTCATGGTCATCCACCTCAGAACCAAAACAGGTGGCTTTGGAGTGGTTGGGGGAGCAGCATGGAAAGTCCCTGGAGCTCAGCTCCTATTCTCAGGGTCAAAGGCTGCTGACACTGGGCATGTGAACACAGGGATGAATGGAGTCTGCTTGGGTGCAGTAGGCACTTTTACCGACAGAGGAAACCGGGCTGATGGTAAGACAATTGGGGTTGGGGGTAGGGAAGACATCACGGGTGCTAGGAGTGACTCATTTCTCAAGCAAAGTTTTGTGAGCAATCAAGAAAAAAAATGTCTATGCTCCAGCCTCTGATGTCATGCAAATGCTCAGCATAGGAGCCTCTGGGCTAGAGCAAGGGTGAGAGGCTATCACCAAAGAGCAGACATATCTCTATACACCTATGTGTACACACACACACAAGTGCTGGGACACGGGCCAGGGCATCAGGCTTCGAGCAGGGCTGACCAACTCCAACAACACTGGAAGCAGGTCTCAAAACCCTAAGGCCCAGAAGATAGCAGTAGGAAGGAAGAGCACCCCAATGCCTGCAGAACACCACCACCAAGGCGTCCCAGCCTCCCTGGCCATTTCCCTCCCTCCCTTCCAGACACTTACCACCCGTGGGGTGCAGCAAGATGTCCGCTGGGTTGTGGGGTTTCAGGCCCAGAGCAGACAGGGGTGTCTTAGCCAGACCTGGAGGAGAACGTGCTGTGTGGAAAGAAGGGGGTGGGGGATGCAGCAAGTGAGGTCACATCATGGTAAGGGTGTGTAGTGGTGAGGTCTGAGCAAGGAGGAATCAGCCCCGGAGGCCCTGCCCTTTCTCTCCCGCTGAACCTGCTGAACCGCCTCTCCTGACCTTCCCTGCTTCCACATTTCAGCTTGAAAGGGAGAGAGTTCAGAAGTAACACCCTGTCCTGACCCTCCCCCACCACTGAGAGACCTCTAAGGCTCCTCCCTACAGCTACAGTCAGTACCTTTACCTCACAGAGATGTAATAAGCACAGTAGGCTTCTTCCCGTGCCTTTGCCTTTCTCTAAGACTAGTACCTTGCCACGTTCTCTTTCCCCAGGGTTCTTTACACACTCGAGTGTGCACACACACACACACACACACACACACACACACGCATGTGCATGCATACATACGGTCTACCTAAACCATGCACACAAATGGAAGACAAGCCAACAACAGTCTCCACAGGACACATCTTGAAAACTGGAGCTGAGCATCGCAGGCAGGGACCTCACCATCCCTGAGACTCAGCAGCCATAGGCCACTGTGGTTCGTACAAAACTGCGAGAGAGGCCTTGTCAGAGCGAGGCTTGAGTCTCTGGGAGGAGAAGCCAGCACTCCTCTGTCAAGAGCACAGCTTCCTGGGTGAAATGAGGCTTCTCCTGAACAGCCCATCTGGGTTACAAGTGTCACATATCACACAAGGTCAGAAAGGGCTGCCCAGCTTTTTCCCCAGCAGCCAAAAATTTGGAGCCAAGCAACGAGGGTGGTATCGTGCCCAGTCACGAGATAATTCAGTGGCAGCTGCCGTGTATCCTAGCACATCTCAGAGAAGTAAAGAAATAAGGCCCAGGGCTCAGGTCAGGGATCTTGACAGCCCCTAAGGACATGCCCTACTGTCCCAGGCTTTCAACAGATGAGCAGTAAGTAGCCTGTGTATGCCCAGGACCCAAACTTAGCTCCACGGTTGTTATTTTAAGGAAAAAACAAAAACAAAAAACAGCAACAACAAGGTAGTATCCTTCGGTGTGAGCAGCAGGCGTAGCTTATCTGTATGTGTACAGGTGAGTATACACACACACACACACACACACACACACACACATGTCCAAACAGGGGACATCACATGTTCACATGTACAGACGAGACCTGCTTCTATACACCTCTTCTCTATCCCTAGGCACCACAACATACAAATGTGTGCAACACACACTTCACAAATGCATGCAACACACACTTCCATGGCTGGTCTTCTAGGCAAGGTCTTCCCTTGCTCCCTCCACACCATCTCCCTGTACTGTACTCTGCCATGGTTTGCGCATGAGCACTTCCCTGTCACTTAGTTTGTCACCCAAATGCCTGTTTGAATGGCATCACCATGAAAGAATGAGCTGCCGAGCGAACGAGGGCAGGATTTCTGGGAGAATCCTGGCTAACATCTGCTGCCCAGCAGGTGCAATTGAGGGGCAGGGGATCGAGGAGAAAGGGATTGGGAGGGGATCAGAAATAGTAAAGGCTTTATTGGTTTTCTCCTCTCCACCCCTATCTTTGGCTTCCCAGAAGGGCAATGTGGCCCTTCTACTGATTCAGGGAGTGGGTGACTCTGAAGGCAAGCAGCCCTCTCCTTCCTGAGAGAAACATTCTTTGCATTTCTCCGCCCTCCAACCTCTCTCTCCAGCCCTAGGCATTTAAGAAACTTCTGGCTTCTGTTTGTCCCCAGGGCACCTATGACTATCCACAGGAGACAGTTCTGGTACAATTAACATGGCTTCCATTCCCAGCAGGGGTTATCCGGCTGTCAGGGCTGTCTGGTGCAGTGGTGAGTGGGAGGAGCCCTAAAGGTGTGAGGGCAAGGCCTAGAGAGAGAGGTGAAGCCACGGGAAGCCACAAAGCCAGCTGTAAGCAGGGTGTCCTGGGTCTGTACCACTGTTCTAGGTTTCCTGGTTCCTGAGCATTTGGGATTAGCTAATCCAAACTGAGCTGTGCTAGGTATACGAAATACACGTGGGAACTCAAAACGTGTGCAAAAATAATAATAAAATAACCCAAAGTAACATTTGAGTTTGCTTAGCATTTTGTTTTCATTTTTTTGTTTTTTTGGGGTTGGTTTTTGTTTTTGTTTTTGAGACAGGTTCTTGGTCTCAAACTTGCAATTCCCCTGTTGCAGCCTCCTGAGTGATAAAATTACCAGTGTGTACCACCATGCTTGGCTCCTTTTAAAAACGTCGATATTGCTAACTCCGCATTTTAGAGTTATATAAAAAATAATACTAACATTAATATCGCTGGTATCCTTGAAAATAAATTCTCCTTGTGTTCATGTGTAGTACATGCATGTGTGTGCTTGTGCCTGAAGCATGCACACATGGAAGCCAGGGCTGGGGTCTAGTGTATTCCTTTATTACTTTCCATCTCACGTTTTGAGACTAGGTCTGTGGATTCAGCGAGACTGGCCGGCCCCAGAGTTTTGACTATAGGTGCCCCTGGCTTTTCTTGTGTTGGGGGAGCTAAGGGTCAAAACTCAGGTTTTCATGATTGTATAGCAAGCACCTTACCCACTAAATCATCTCATAACATTTTTTGATATTATAGATTATTTCAATAAAATGTTGATATTAAAAAATTGATTTCCCTATTGAAAGGACAAATTTTCAGATTTAGTAAAAAGTTACTACAATTGATTTCACTAGCATCCTGACACATAGGGAATTTTAAATCACAAGTAAGTGTGTGTGTGTGTGTGTGTGTGTGTGTGTGTATGTATCACAAGTGTGTGTATCACAAGAGTGTGTGTGTATCACAAGTGTGTGTGTATCGTGTGTGTATGTGTGTGTGTGTGTGTGTGTGTGTGTGTGTGTGTGTGTATGTGTGTGTGTGTACTATTGCAGTCCCATCTTCAGTTTCCGGTATGCCTAGGACAGCAGCCCATACATGAGGTCTACATTCTGCCCCTGTGAAGAGCAGCCATACCCCAGGAGATGCACAGCCAGGCTCAGTCAACACTTCCTGCTGGCCTTCCGTCTCTCAGGGACTATTGGACACTCAGGCCATGCCCAGACTACCTAAGAACTGAGCATCACCCATCTCTACTTTCGGTAGGGCCTTGTATCCCTCGCCACCTGGCTTGACCCTATCACTTCCCCTACAACAACCTCCCCCAGTGCCTCTCAAGGTCCTTCCCCTACAGAAAGAAACACTAACCAACTTGAGACATATTTAGCAATCCCCTCTGTCTGTTCTTCAGGGACCAGCCTCTCCCGTGAATGCACTGGGAATCCCAACTAAACACCCTTCCAGGAGGTCAAGGATGGCATGAGAGAACCGATATATATGAGAGAGTACAAGCGACACAGGGTGCCTGAGATGAAGGTGCCTGGATTCGGACACAAGAGCGAGGACAAGCCGTGATGGTCTTGGTGGGAGAGGATTTCTTACTAGTATTGCATGGGAAAAAACTGAGTCCGTCTACACAGAAAACTCCATAATATAGACTGCAGTCCAACAGTCTGGATGCTAAGTCCTGGCCGGTCTCATCCTTAGGTTGAGAGTAGACAGAAGGGAACACAGAGTGGTAGAGTAGAGATTGGGGTGAGCTATGGAGTAAAAAGCTGTCAGTCCCAGCTCTCCCCCACCCCACCCCTCCACTCACTCACCCACGCCCCAAGCCCACAGCTGGAGCAATCACACCGACTCATGAGGGAATGTTGAAGAGGACAAGAAATAGGCTTAGGAGGTGCTCTTACCCACGCTGGGTGGTGGGCTGCTTGGGGAGGTCCCCTCCATCTCCTCAAAGGCCTCCTTGTAGCTATGCAAATGGGGCTGCCGGGAGAACAGAGGGGGGCAAGAGAAGGAAGCCCTGAGTAGAGGTTCCTCTTTAGATGATCCTGGGCATGAGGGCTGCCAGTTTGGCTGCCCACATATTCCCTCTCCAGCTTGACTCTCTCCCTCACCCAGGTAAGCCCAAATGCTGGCCACTAGGCACCTCAACAAATCCTTATAAGTAGGGGAGTGGTGGTTTGCAAGTCCACACAAGATGCTCAGAACAGGGTCACAGAAAAGGGCCTCGCCTCTGCAGAATAATGCCCTCGGCATGAAGTTGTTAAGTGAGTCCACCTACATCGGGCTATTTCAGAATGCATATTCCCAGTCCTGTAATAGATCTGCTATGCTGGAGTCTCTGCATAGGCATTTGGAAACGAAAGGTTTTAACAAACTCCCCGGTGGTTCTTCTGCCCTGGAAGTTCAAGACCCACTGCCTCTGACTTCTGAAGTTTCTCAGCAATGGGATGATTTGGGGACAAAATTAAGCATCCTAAGAAGAGCCTTATTTCTCAAAGGCTCAAAAAGATGTTTGCCAGTCTACCTGGCCCACCTTGGACTCTTAAGTCTTGGGAGTACCACCATATGCCACCCCCATGACGCTTGTCACCTCCCTAAAGAATTTTCTATGGGGACCAAGAAGGGACTTTCAGTCTCATTGTCAAGGCAAGAAGTTGGGGTACAAGTGCTATTGAAGAGAGGAGGCCTTGGGTGAGGACGCAGGGAGGGAGACATCACTGAAGATCTCAAGCTCCTGGAGATGCTCCACGGACTCTGCTCCCTGCTGTGCCTCCAGGACTCATCTACTCAAGGACTCACCTCTTTGGGGCGCCCTCCAGGATTGAGGGCAATGGTAAGAGCCAACTCAGGGGAGACGCACTGGACGGGGGAGCGGACCCCAGGACTACGGGGGGATGTGGCCTCCGGAGACTGGTTCTCATACTGTCCATCACTGGCTGCTCGCCTCCGGAGTGGGGCTGGGGGCTCTGCAGGCTGCCTCTCCCGAGCCTGAACCCCTGGGAGGAAGGGCAGGGTACGGAAAGCAATGAGTAGAATAAAGAATGATGTAATCCCGCCTAACACCCCCAAACACAAGGCAGCACCTCGGCTGGGGCCTGAGCCAGCGGGGGCTACATCCCCTCAGCTCCCCATCATGCCTTCCTGTCCCCAACTCAGCTCAAACCCCAAATTTCTTCCAGTGAGGGGGGTGGGGTGGGGAGTGGGGGCTTAGGTTGGCCTCTGCCTTTAAGAGGAGTCTCTACCCTGCATAGGATTTGGGCCAAGAGCACAAAGGACTGATACAAGAAACAGATGTCAGCTCCTTCCAGCCCCCAGAGGCAGAAGGCCAGAACTTCCAGAGGAGGGAAGGGAAGGTCTCCAAGGCAACTGCATCAACCAACAAGCAACAGGGAGCCTCTGGGAAGGGCTCTTGGAAAGGACTAAAACTGCATCATCTTGCACATGGTGCTCCCAGTGGAAAACAAAGGAATGACCAAGTCACACTCTGGAGTCTCCAACCACAACAGGCTTCTGTGGTGGTTCTGATCTCAGGGGTTCCCTGGCTTCCATCCAGCACACCCTGAAACCTCTAACCAACTCCCCCTACAGCTGCCGCTCAGCAATCCTCTTCCTCTCATCAACCCATGGTGGCCGTGGCCATGGTGCAGGCCAAGACCTCCACCACATCCTATCCTGGCAGAGGGCAAGCGAAGAAGAGCAAAGGGTTCCGTCTTCCTGTCCCCACTTCCTGTTCAGTTCGCCACAAAGGCTGCCCATGTTAGCCTCACCCTGCCTCTTCTCCATCTTCTTTCCCCACAGCTGGCCCAAAGCATGGAATCCATTATTTCACTGTGCTGGCTTCCAGAAACCTAGAATACTGACTTCCCAGGTCTCAGAAGCCAAGGCCCAACCCTGAGGGTGGGATCCTAGGCTTGATTACCTTCAAGACTCATTTCTGCCATCGTGGACACCAGGACTACAGAACAGACTGAGATCACATGAGCTCGGGACATGAACACACCTCTGGGACTCTCTGCTTAGTCACAAGTAGGAGTGTGTGCTTACACACATACATGTATAAACACACATTCGATGTTGGCCTTTAGGAACATGCCAGGACCCTTAGGGAGCCTGAATCCCTTCTCATCCATTATAAAGGGATCTGCACAGTCCAGGTGGTCCCCAACCCCTCGTTTGCCACAGTCACACGGTTGCCATGGTCTGCACTGCCCAGGAGGCCTTCCTGCCTAATGTGAACAGCAAAGTGCTGGGGCAGAGCCACACACAGTCACTCACACACAGTCATTCACACACATGCCCGTGCTCTGATGGAGGCTCTGGGGGCTTGTCAGAGGATAGCAAGACCAGCTGCCGGTGGTGTAAGTTAGATGCGGAAGGCCAAAGGCACACTAGAGTCTCCAATTTGTGCTGTTACTCAGAGGTAGCTCTCCTACCTGCACGGTGGAAACCGAGACAGATTTCATCCTGTCTGTCCCAAACTTTCTCTGCTTAAAGGAAACAAGTCCCTACCCTCAGAATGCCTGGGTTTCCAGAAAAGAAAAAGAGAGGATGTGTCAGTCCTGAGAAGGGGCTGCTGGGGACAGCTACCGAGAGTAAAGAGAGGGGGTGGCTCTGCACAGCTGGCGCCACACCAGACTCCGCCAGCAACACTAAGCTCCCAGTCTCTGGCTTCAATCCCGCTTCTCTTCCCTCCAACCAGGCCCTGCCCAGCGCAGGCCTCTGGGAGTGTGGACCAGCCCTAGCCCTCCTCCTCGGTTTACTCCTGGCGGAAACATTAGAGAGAAGCAGACACAGCCATTGCTTCTCTAATAAAGTTGTGACAAAGGAGCAACTGGACAAAAGCTCTGCAGGCATGGCACTGAGTTCAGACCCAAGGCAGAAGGAAACACCTAAGAGTTGCCTTCAGTTCTAAGGGCACCCCTCACCTGACCGCCACTACCACAATCTCTGGCAATCTCTCTGCTTTTTCAAGAGTAGTTCCTTCCTTGTTTGGGGGTCCTGTGTTGACTTTTGAAAAGCAGTTTTGTTTCTGTTGGAGTCAGTCTGCTGGAATGGGGGGGGGGGGGGAGGACAGAACATTCTCACCCATCCTTTCCTGGCACTGCCTCTAAGTCCAGGTCCACAGAAGGCAACATTAGCGTAAACGCCTAGCCTGTGGTGTGGTGGGTCAGGTACCTGATAGCCACTTTAGTTGAATATTTTTCAGCTCCTTTCCCTGTCACCATCAGGATGGGACATGGGAGCATGCTCTGATCTGAGGAAGGGGGATGGACCAAGTGATCTCCAAAGAGTGAGGGGTGTACAGGACAAAGTTTCCCCTTGAAGAAAAGGAAAGACCCCCCCACATTCCACTCCCACAAGGCCAACCATTCCCAGAGAGTGGTCCATCTCATCAGCAGCCAGTCAGGGCACGCACAGTCTTGGAACACAGTGGCTCACTGTTGTCCCCCTTGGCAAGCCCATCGTTAACGCAGAGTGCTTGGAGAGCTATGGTTCCTCTCTTTAGTCTCTTTCTATGAGAGGAAGCCTGACACAGTAAAGGGGAGAGAAGAGAGCCTCATTGTTCCTCAGCCAATTGGTGACTCTGGATACCAGCTGACAACCAGGGTCAGAAAAGAGAGAGAGAGACAGAGAGACAGAGACAAAAATAGAGACACACAGAGAGAGGCAGGGAAAAAGCGAGAGAGACAGAGAGACAAGAGCCCTCTCACATCCCCAAAACTGACTGAATATCAAAAGGGAGTCTGCTCCATATGCAGGCCTTCATTGAGGGCTCTCTCTAAGCCTTTGTTTACCACATAGACACAAACAGAAGTGTTCACGCACACACACACACACACACACACACAGAGACAAAGGGGGGAGGGAGAGGGAGAGGCAGACAGACAGACAGACAAGACACAGAGATACAGAGACAGAGTGTGTGTATCTTATCCCCACAAGAAGGGCCATGGGGCAAGTGATCTAGTTGGTCCCTGACTTTTTCTACAGCAGGCCTTAGGGACAGAGGAAGCTAAGGAGGAAAAGCAAAGCCAACAAAGGATTCTGGGAGGTTCTCTCCACCAGGCTGCTGAGTATTGAGGAGTGGGATGCTCTGATAGTAAGGAGGTGCCCTTCCTGCTGAGAATGCCCCCACAGTCAGTCCTGTGTTGTCCTCTAAGAGCTATTTCACCTGGGGCTGGCATCAGATCTTCCCCACTGCCTTATCTAGGTTATCATGACCTAATAGCTTGCGTACGTGTACACACACACACACACACACACACACACACACACACACACATCTAGGAGCAGTATATAGTCAGCCGCTGCCCTCACTGCCCCCAGAACAGCCCTACGACTATGGGAATAGTTCTCTGCCCAAAGTGTCCTAGACTAGATAACATGCATGTTTCATATCTCTATTTAGAGACAGATATAGAGCTATACACATACTAATACACACACCCTCCCCAACACTTTGACAAAGCACCGCCACTCTTTCAGAGTCACACAGATATACACCCAGAGTCACCAGTCATCAGCAGAGGTCTTCCCCATGGACCCACATACTGGTCACACACACACACCCACAGACCCAACTCTTCTTTCCAGCCTTCAGATTCCCAAAAGACTGGATTCCTCAGCTCCGGGTGGTAGGACTGGGTATCCGGCTCCATGCCCAGGGCTCCAGAAGTAAGGATCCAGGATGGAAGCCACCTGCTGGGCCAGGGCACTAGAAAGCCACACAAGAGCACACTAGCAGCTCTAGGGCAAGCCATGCCAGCTCCCCTCAGGACAGGTCCACTGCCCCAGAACCTGAATAGAGCCTGGGCCCAGCTTACACTACATTCCTCACTGCTGGGCCAAAAATAAGGCAGAGGAAGAAGAAAAGAGAGGGAGGGACAAGATGCCAGCGCCATCTCCCGACTATCCGTCCACTCATACTGGAGGATCCATGGGGCAGCAGACATTACACTGCTATCAGGAGTAGAGAGCACTTTTGCCTAGAACTGCTTAAGGCTGTGGCACTGGGGAAACTTCGGTACATGGCCTTCAGAAGTAGAAACAAGCAGAAAAGGCAGCATATATGACCTCGAGGCTAGGGACACTAGTGGGCCTGGAATCAACTACAGGAAGTTGACATTTGCAGCATGTCAAAGTACTATGCCACATAAGCACAGGGCTTTCCAGACTGGGGGTGTTGTGTAGCAAAGGAGGTGCTGGGACACCTCTCCCTGGCTTACAGTGGTCCCAGGGAAAACATAGTCTGGCTCCTTCTGAATCTTTGAAGTCCAAACCATCCCGTCTGGAGTGGCTGGGACCCTCACTGGGAAGCTCACTGGAAAGACCAACATCTTCCACTGGGCACTCTGAAAGGTCCCCTAATTACTTCCAAGCCTGTGCTCAGCAGGCAAGGCCAAGTTAAAAGCATCAGGCCTTCAGCCAAGCAGAAGGGAGGGAGGGCCCAGGAGAGGAGGGAAGGCAGGAAAAGAAAGGAGGAGAGAGGTGGGAGGAATCTCATGGGGAAGAGGACCAGAGAAAAGCTGGGAGCTAAAGCAAGGGCCTAAAGCTTCGGAGGACACAGAGGAACCCACTAGAGAGGGAGGCGGACCGGAGCCGGTGGAGAGAGGGTCGGGAGCTGCTGCTCTGCCTCAGGCTCTGCAGTCTGGCATTGTACACTGTCCACCCATACCCCAGGGGAGCCGGCAGGAAGGGGAGGCACCAGGCAGAAAGAGCACCCACCAAAGGCACAGGGGACAAGTGGACACAGGACACAGAATGCGAGGGGACAAGGCATTAAACGACATGAGACAGAACGAAAAAAAAAAAAACAAAAAAAAAATCAGGGTTAGTCATTGTTCCGACTCCAGGATTGGGCCACACGTTGGAGGGAGGAGGGAAAGGAGGGAGACAAGAAGGCAGGGTGGTTCAGGGCCTCTGCTCCTCTGAAGGGTAGGTGGCTTTCCCTTCTAACCCCAGCAGAGAGAGGAGGGGGCAGGCAGTCTGGGGCCTGGAGTCCCATTACTCCCTCCTCACGTCTGGCCATCCAAAAGCCCCACCTTCTCTCAAGACCACCCACTGTTCTAAACCCAGGACAGACGACCAATCTGAGACCCAAGGTCTCACCCCTTGCCTCCTTCAGCCCTCTGGATGTCGATCACACTAGCCTGAGCAGTCTTCTTCCCCTGAAGCCCTCATTCTTTTAGCTCCTGCCCAAAGCCACTGGGTACCAGTGGAGGCCTTGGGATAAACCTACAGGATGCGGTAGAAGGCCCTGCTGCACCACACCGTCCTCTCCTTACGAATTAACAAGCCGCCATTGTCTCACAGCCAGGGACTGGTACTTCCCATGTACGTTCTGTCTAGCCCCCTCCTGGTTGATTGTTCCAGCCTCGCTAAGCTCCAACCTCTTCCCTGAGTCACTGGCTATTAGAATCTGACCTTCTCGGATGCCTTGTGGGTACCTCACACTGAATTCCCTCCAAACCAGCTCCTCCCAGGTTCTGGCGTCATCCAGGATCACCTCTATTGTTTAGCTGCTCAGGATGAAGACCTGCCTTTGTTCTTTTCTTTTCCTCTTACGTTCCACATCTAGCTGGTTTGTAAATCTTCCAGGCTGAACCTCTCAAACAAGTCTACCATTTTCCTCCCATCTCCGTGCTTCTGTGATGATCAATAGCCACTTCTGAAAGAGCCTCCCTCCTCCCATCTTGGCCACACGGATCCTTTTAGAAGAAGGCAGGTGATGTCACTGTTTGGATCAAATCCTTTCTGAGGCTCCTCAGAACACACACACACATGAAAACTCCAAGTTCTTAGGATCACCTGCCAGAGCAAATTTAAGCTCACTTCAATTCCATTACCTCTAAGAGCTCATGTGGGCCACTCTGCTGTAGCCAATGGATGTACATTCATGCCCCAGGGGCTTTACACAGGCTGCTCCAGATAACGCAGCCCCTTGTTGCCCAGTGAAGTCTTTCCCGGCCATGCCAAGCTCCCACCCATCTTCCTCTTGCACCTCTCTGCCTTATCTCGAAGGCATTTAACCTTACACCTAAAATGTTACAATACCTCCAAGTTCACATCCATTCTGCCATGCCAGTAAAGGTTTTATTTGCTGTCAATATTTTCCAAGATCCTAGACTACCAAACAGCCCAGATTAAAGCTCGTGTTGAAAATGAACTGCATAGGCCTTGATCGATCTCAGCCCTGAATGCAGAATGAACTATAAAAGCTGTTTCTCAACTTAAGCCATAGCACTTAATGCCAGGTTTCCACCCCACTTTTCTCCCCCTTCCTTGGTTTTGTGGAGCAGTATCCAGATGTTTAGATGAGCCTGAGTGCGCACTGGGCTCCCAGACCCTTCTTCGGTGCAACACTTTCTTTCTCTCCTATCTCTTCCTTTGCCTACATCCACTTTCAGCTCCCCTCCGTCTCTACCTAAAACAGACAGCGTGCGATGCCTTGCTCCACACCTCAACAGACCCTCTGTTCCCTTGTACTATAAAACCACTCCAAAGAGTAGCTGCCAAGCTGTCTTCACTCCTCTTCCACCTCTCCTGATCACTCACGGTCTGGATCTGGCTTCTGTCACCAGCACTCAACTGAAAACATGCCTTTGAAAATCCCCAGTCTACCTAATAGCCCAGCCGGATGGGTTTCTCTCCCCACCCCCACCCCCACCCCACGATGTCACCCTCGCCCTCTCTCCTTCCCCATCTTGACTTTGAAAGACGCAGGGTACCAGGCTCTGCCCTGAGCACTCATAACTTAGATCCTGCTACACCTTTGCTTCCTTGTGACCCCTTTCCTGAGTTCTCTCTTTCCATGCCCATCACACAGACCTCCTCCAAGTTCCCAGCATTAACCTCCACACTTGGGAGAAGATTCTGAAATCTACAGCTTTTCAAACCACGAAGCTCTACCTGGAGAGCCTCCCTCATCTCAGACAGGATCCTGTAATCACCTCCTATCACATCAGCCTCTTCTCCCTCACCCTGAGTGAAGGGGTCTGAACTCTCTCTCTCTCTCTCTCTCTCTCTCTCTCTCTCTCTCTCTCTCTCTCTCTCTCTCTCTCTCTCCTCTCTCTCTCTCATGGACTTGTTTCCATAATTCTTGTTTTTCCCACGAGCTGAGGACCAAACCCAGCCTTGGGCTTGCTAGGCAAACATTCACCACTGAGCTCCTTATTAGAGATAACTTCATCCTAAAATTCTCCTCTCTCCTAAACCTGACTCCTTAAGGATAAGATGTGCATCTGTCTTCTAATATGCACTGAAATCTCCACCCCTAGAGGCACCAGATATAGATCCAACCAATTACAGAGTCAGTAGCGTGAGTTACCTCACTTGGATAGACCCCGCCCCCAACCTCAGATCCTTAGTTCCTTTTTTTCACCTTACTGCCCCAGCTGGCACATCCAATCCAATGTCAGACAACAGTGGTGAGTGGATGACTATATTTTGTCTGCACTACAGATTTCTAATTAAAGAAGCTGCTACTACATTCTGAGACCTTAACATGGAAAGACAGGAGGGACGGCTGGGTCCCCAGGCAACGAATCAGGACACAGTACTGGGGCATGGAGACCAGCCAAGGATGAAGAAGGCAGAGTAAACTACAGGAGGAACCAGATCAAGGTCACGGCCTTGGGGAGGCTCTCCCGAGCTGAGCATCCCAGGTGACTCAATGGATTCTAATGCTTCTGCTCCCTGCAGCAGAATGTAAAAGAAGCAGAGAGTGGCAGTGGGCTGGAAGTCTATTCACTCTGGCTCCCAGAATATTCTACACAGTGGCTCTTCCTGGGTCTTTACCTACATAAGCAATGAAGAGTCACTGATGCCCAGGATACTGTGAAAGTGGACTCTTTCAGCACAAGGAGTCTGCTCCTTCAGGGCATGGACCAAAAGGGGAATTATATAGCCTTGGTGACCAGATAAAACTGTCCCCTTTGTGCAGCCCAGCTTATTTCCTGGCACTTGTAGTTGATGGAGATTGGTAACAAGGTAAGGGAACAAAGACATGGTGCTGACAATCTTCTCTTGCTTCCTGAGACTTCATGGCAACCAACACCTGAGTGGCTATGGAATACAGAAGTGGGCAGAAGCTGGGAGGAGAGAGAGCCTGAATAGAGACTCCACTCCAAGATGGCCCTCCTCCCGGGCTATTAGCAAGATATAGGGCAGGGCTCCAGAAGGGGTAGCAAATCCATCCTGCGCCTTCTGTCCAGAAGTCCCCTGGATCTGCCCATCATCACACTGGGTGTCACTGTCCTTTAGAGCCTGCCACTGCTCTATAAACACTGGGACGATGACACATTGGGGAGCTTGGGTGGCCCTCCTCTCTCTGAAGAGGTAGGAGACAGTTCCAGCTGACAGAGTGAACAGGAGGGTAGCCTAGGTCAGATGCCCCATTTGGACCACCACACTGTGTACACAGGTCCTAGACTTTGAGGCTCTAGTAAAGCAAAGCTACCTGTTGGAAAAACAGCTCTCCACAGAGGCGAGGCCCCAACGGCCACTTTTTATGACATAAACTTCCTCCATGGTCCACTGAAAGCTAACAAAGAGTGGAACCAGGGATGTGTTGGAGGGCAGGTTCTACACTCTGAAGTTCAGGGGCAGGGTGTCTCCATCCCCATGCCCAGTCTTGGGCCCAACCCAAGAGCAACTGGTTTGCTGAACTGCATTCTTAAACCAGCATCTATCCTTTCCAGAGAGGGCGTCTCCTCCTGCCTTGCAGCTGGCACGGTGACTCAGCTACCCCTAAATTTAGGGAAAGGAGCTGAGGACAGAGGCAGATGCCTGGCTTCCTCTTCTTCCTCAAGACACCCCACCCTGTCAGCAGACAGGCTGAGCACAAGACTCAGCTTACCAATGCAGTCTCTAGGCCACCCCTGCCTGGGTTTCCCTTCACAACCAAGGCAACCATTTTGTTGGGTGCAGGATTTCTTACCCACTTCGGCTGTGGGCAGAAGTATCACAAACTGGAGCTGTGGGTTTTAAACAGTTGTTCCTCCCTCCCCCGACCACTGGCTCTTTCCTGGCCTTTCCCCTCAGCAGGTTCCTCTGCAGATCTCTCTCAGGAGTCACCCATACAGAGTAGGACTTAGCAAGAAGTTAAACAGCTGAACAAGGAAGACCTTAGCCTTACCAAGGAGAAGACCCCTGAAGTCCCAACATAGTGAACATCAGACAGAGCCCCACTGTTTCAGAGCCTTCTCACAGGCCTCCTGAGATGAGCTTAGAGGGAAAAAAAATCCCTAACACTGTCCCCTCTACTTCTCTACAACTGTCCCAAGGCCCTGATCTTTGGGGACAGTGAATGTTTTAACAGTGGCAGAGTCTCCATTCTGCTTAAAATATCTATTCCCCAAGTCACTGCCTCCAGAAAGCCTTCCCTGATTGACTTAGGTGGCAAGCGTTGTACTGGGACCTCAGCTCTGCTGTTAGATTACTGCATACTTTGACCTCTGTTAAAACCATCTGTGTACCTATTACCTGAGAAAACTACAAAGTCCCTGAGGCACGGTGAGACACTGATCCTTGAGTCTCAGTGCCTGGCTTGGTGCTTAATAAATGTTCTTTACAGGAGGGATGGCCGGGTACACACTCCCAAGACCTCCCCAAGCTGCCCCAACCTCTGCTGTGCTCACCTCTCCCTCTCCCCCAACCCACAACAGAGACCAAACTGGGGAGGGGAGGGGGAATAGGGAAAGGTTTTCCAGGCCTCCAAAGCTGTTACCTGCTACCCGATGGGCTACCAGCCCTTCCAGGTTCAGCGGCTCCTCCTCTGGAGTTCGGGAGGTATCTGAAGTAGTTTCCTTCAGTGGGAGCTGAGGCTCGGCGATGAGACCAGGGAGAGAGGCTGGGGGCTCCTGAGGCCCTGCAGAGCTATGAGGGCTTGGAAGGAAGGTGGAAGAGGCTGGACTTTTTGGCCGGAAACTCTGGTTGGATGCAGCTGGATGCAGCTGATAATCGTAAGGTGAGTAAGACCTTCCAGAAGAGAGCAGCTCCGGGGCTCCCAGGGTGTCCCCACTGGGGATATAGCCAGATCTGGACTGGGTCAGTGGGTGGGACTGGCAGGAAGACCCCAAGAGGGGCTGGGAAGAGAGTGGGGAAGCCCCTGGCCAGGCCCCAGGGACACTCTGGGACTTATGAAGAGGGGCAGCAGCTGAGGCTGGCTCCAAGTCCAGCATCAACATATTGAGAGTTTCGATGGACTGCTCAATCTCCTGCTGGGAGGCTGCCCTTGGGAACTCTGGGAGAGCTGGTATGGGGGTCTCTGCTGACAGATGGGGGCTAGGCTTGCTGCAGGCTAGACTCTGCAGTGGGGATCGCTCCTGCTGGCGGGGAGGTGGGTGGGGCTGCTGCTGCTGCTGCTGCTGCTGCTGCTGCTGCTGCTGCTGCTGCTGCTGCTGCTGCTGCCATGAATTCAGGCCCCTCTGCACAGCCTCTCGGCTGCTGCCCCCACGGGCTGGAGCTTGGGGCAGCTGAGGCTCCACATCTGGAAAGGACTGGGATCGGAATAGACCACTGGGGTCATAGCCACGGTGAGCGCTGGTCACTTGTTTTGACCAGGCCGGGTGGGGTCCCTCACGCTGGTAGCCACCTAAACCCTCCTGAGCAGAGTAGGAGGGTCGAATGGGAGCCGAGTGACTGCTATGAACAGGTACCACCCGGTTGGCAGACTCATAGGGGTAGCCTCCCCCGTTGAGAATAGGTTCTGTGGGATAGGGTTTGTCCAGACCATTGGTCAGTGGGGACAGGGTCTCTGGGTAGCCACCTTCGCTGGTGTTGGTGACCCCATCCAGGGAAGACAGCGTTCCCATGCTGCCCCCACTCTGCCCATCCTGGATGGGCAGCTCATCATCCAGAATGTCCGTCTCCCGCTCAGATGCCAGGGCCCCACCATTGACATGAACCTGAGCTGGGACAATGTGGCGGCCAGGGGAGGACACAGTCGGGCCCCCGCCTGGGTGGGATCTGAGTTGCTGAGCCCGGTACATGGCACCTTGCTTCTCTCTATCTACACCGAAGCCACTTAGTAGGCGATCCAGCTCTTTCTTCTCCTGAGGACTCAGGGCAGCAGGGGCAATGGCAGCCCCAGAGACTGGCTCGTCAGTCTTGTCTGTCTTAGTGGAGGCTGTGGAGTTGCCGGAGTCGCTGCTCACAGACAGTGTGTGTTCCACATGGTTGGGAGTGGCTGACAGGGCAGGCCTTGCGGTGGTGATAGGCCCCGAACTGCCATTCAGGGAGTCCTTCTTCTTCACTTTGGCATACAGGCTCCCATCCAGCGGCCCTTGGGTGTGTCCCACCACTTCTGCAAGGGAGACAGCAGTCAGCACATGTCAGCAAAAGGCAGGACATACTCCCCAAAAAGGAGCTAAAGGACCCCCATCCCTTGAACCCCAAAACTCTTCTCGCTACCCTGAGGATGGCAAAGGGGAAGTACACCGGCACCCCTGGCCGAGTTTTTGGGGAGAACCCTCTCTTGCACTCAGCTTCAAGCAAGGTAGAGCGTAAGACTGGCTAGACTGGACTAGGCCAGTGCCCAGCTGTGGTACACTGCCAGCTGCCAAACCAGAGAGGCACAAATTACTCCATGGGCTTTAGCAACCTCCTTGTAATATGAGGGTGAGAGGCTAGGGAGATGGCTCAATGGGTAAAACACTCACTGCTCAAGAATGAGAAGCTGAGCTCAATCCTCAGCACTCGCATTAAAAACAAATCAAAATAGCCAGAGACAGATAAATCCCTGGTCAGCTAAATTGAATAGGCAAGCTACTACCAGACTCTGTTTCAAATAGTAAGGCAGGCAGAAAATGAGGAAGAGATACTCGGTGTTGCCCACTGGTCTCCTTGTGCACACGTGTACACGCGCGCGTGCGCGCGCGCGCACACACACACACACACACACACACACACACTATAAAATAAATGGAGACAGCAATAGAATCATGTTGAATCATGTAAGACAGTCCCTATTCACTGAACTCAATGCATTTCCAGCTGAATGAGTTGATGCCCTACTCTGACATCACGGTAAGACGTCAGCGAGTAGGAGGTATGACTTCTGTTACCATGAGCACCATTCATTACTGAAAGGGGACGTCCTGAGCCCACTCAGCCTCTACAGTACCCATTTCAGGAAGCTTCCTCTGCTCCCATTCCAGGACCGCTGCCTTGGACTAGAGGCAGCAAGGCCAGGGGATGAGACATTTCCTCACAGAAGCACACGGAAGGTTTATGAAGACCCAGACCTCCCCCGAAGATAACCTGCAAGCAGGGGAGCCAAGGAGAGTCCCAGAGGACGGCAGGAAGACATGTAGGACATGGAGGTACATAGAAGAGACTCAGTCATTCCCTGAGAGGGG
The DNA here is from genome assembly GCF_021556685.1 of Rattus norvegicus. Lineage (NCBI taxonomy): Eukaryota > Metazoa > Chordata > Mammalia > Rodentia > Muridae > Rattus > Rattus norvegicus. The sequence goes on from NC_141542.1 coordinate 90,682,967, forward strand.
GGAAAAAGGCTTCACAGCGGGGAGCTGGACTACTAGGGGACTGGGTAGGATCCACCCATAGTCAGTGTTGGGCTGGGGAGCCACAGTTAAGGCTAAGACAAACTGGCCCTCGCCTTCCCCAGTTTAGCTCAACACAAAGAATTTGCTAGAACAGTCCAGACAATGCCATTCTTCCCACCCACTGTCACATTTCCAGAAGTTTCTCCATATTTCCCCCAGAGCGCTGTTCCATCCCCGTGGACCCCTAGTCTATTACCAGCAGGCTTAATCCAGGACATCTAGGCCTCTGTGGAAAGGAAGGAGATCAGAGTGGGATTGCAGGAGCAACCCCTCCCCACAAAAACCAAGCCTTCAGATCCCTGCAGTTCCCTGAATGGGAGCTCCATTTCGTATTCCAGCAGTACCCATGCCCAACAGAAAAAGTTCTGTCCCTACAGTGCAGGGCAGGGGAGGGGTGCTAGGGCTAGGCCAGAGCAGCAGTGGAAGCATCTTCAGTATGAAGTCTTAGGGGTGTCCTTTTGTCGGCAGACAGCTCTGGGGACCCCCTCCCCCCAAAGGTAACACTTTCTCTGAAAGGAAAAAGTGAGTGTTGAGTGGCTTGGGGCCAGAGGGCTGACTCAGAAGCCAGGGCTGCCCCGCCCCTGCCCAGGCAGTTCAATGACTTCACAACCTAAAGAGTCAGCAGCCCAGCTCCAGCCCGCCCACCCCACCTCCCCCTGCCCCCACATGCCTCCTTCTGACTCTCCAGTCTAGACCATAGGTGGCAGAGGAAAAGACACGTCCCAAAAGCTACACCAACTCCAGCCAGGATCCCCCGGTCATACAAAAGCCAGACAAAAGAGTCATGAGAAACAAACATGCCATAGAAGTCAGTCAGACATGGTGAGATGTGCCCACACTGGGTGCTCACAGGGGGTAGAGAAGCACAGTGGGGAAGTGGGTTGTGCATTTTAGCAGAACCCATCTCCAAGTACGAGATATGTTACCAGGCTCTTGACACATGCAGTATTGCAAGGCCTGTGACTCAAGTAGGATTGTGGCCCCAGCAAAGATAGAGAAACAGAGGCAAAAGAATTCATTAAAAATGTGGTACCTGTTAAAAGCCAGGCTCTCAGTGAGAACTAATTTACTTTATGGAGCATGAAGTCTGGAATCCACAACTATTTTCTTACATTACTTATACCCAGAGAGGGGAGGGAGAGACGAAGGGGAGGGGAGAGAGAGAGGGGTGGGGAGCGAACACACAAAAGTCAGGAATAATCCAAAATAAATATTTAAATTTAAAGCCGCAAGCACTTCGAGACATACAAATGATCTTGCTATACCCAAGAATTATCCCTCAGGCCAGAAATAAGAGCCCATGAAAACAAACCCTCATACAGAAGCTTAAGGCCAAAAGCAAGTGATCAGGCAACCACAAAACAGGGATGTCACCATCAGGGCTCCTGTGCACGAGGACTAGCATGCCACAGGCCACCACATGTCACTCAAGAGTTCTCAGAGATGCTGGCCAGACAGTACCGCCCAACCTTCCCCACATGTGCTGCAGGTCCATAGACCTACAACTCTGTCCCCAGTTTCCACCGAGGCTTTAGGAGCTACACAAGCACTGGCCCTAAGCACCACAGGGAAGTTCTGTTCAACAGCCCAGGTTCCCAGGGCCATGGTCTGAGAATGTCACCAGCCTACTCTGGAGAGTGCCAGGGGTACTAGGGGACTGGGCAGGATCCACCCATGCTCAGTGTTTGGTTGGGGAATCACAGTTAAGGCTAAGACAAACTGGTCCTCACCTTCCCCAGTTTAGCTCAACACAAAGAATTTGTTAGAACAGTCCTAAAGGAGACTGAGAGATCCTTCATGGCGGCCTCTCTGTCTTCCTTGCCCTTGTCTCCAGAGGAGTAAAGTATAGGACAGGAGGCTTCCTCTAGGGCCCCTCTCTGGCCCTATCTTTCTGAGAAGTGATTCTGGCTGCATCCAGAGGGAACAAGTATCAAAAGAGCTACCATTCCAGGGATTTCTGAGGTGGTCTCTGGAGGGTAGGTCCCTTGGGCCAGTGGGCAGGAAGAGTTGCTGTCCGTCCTGTGAGCCTTGACAGCGACAGACTCTCGATGGAGGCTACAGAGCAGTTGCCCTCATACTCCTCAGGCCAGGGTTCTTCTATAGCTCTACACAGCCCCACCTGCCCTCCCCTGAAGCCTCTTCACTCAGCCATGAGAGCCACTAGTGGTGGTCCATTCTGAGGACATCTGGACCATACCAGCATCTACCCAGGAGTTTGTACAAGGAGAGCGCTCATTCCCCCAAGGCAGGCAGGAGTACACAGGCTGATTCTCACCCTCAGCACCTGACCTCTCAGCCCTTCCTGGCTCCTCGTTCCCCCTCCTAGCCAGGCCTCGCCCTTCATTGATTCTAAAATTGTCAATATTAGGCTTGTTCCGCCATGTAACATATCTCCTATTACTACTGGGCGCTTGTTCGCAGCGACGTCCGGAATATCAACTGTCAAGCCACTGAGTCTTACGAAGAAAATCGAAGAGATGTAAATTATTTAATTAAATACTGTTGGCTAAATATAAATAAATGAGAACATCTCTTGTCCTCTGGGGGCCGGGGGGGGGGTGCTAGTTGCTCCTGGCTGCCTAGTGCTGGCCAAGGAGGCCCCACCCTCCCAGCAGTACCGTCCCTGAGTGGCCCTCTACCTCATAACAAGGGCAAAAGCAAGGACAAGCAGCAGGCCTACCCCCTGGTTCACTGATGGCCCAGCAAGCAGTTACTGGACCTGTGGAGCACTCTTACCCTCCCTCCTCCTCTGCAGGACACCCAGGTCAGTGCTGTCTGCCCCCCATGCCAGGACACACACTCTCCAGCTCCCTCTCCCCACCACAGTCACATTAAAACCTACTTAGCAGGACCACAAGAAGCCGGAACACAGGCTGGTTTCAATCCATCAAAGCAGGAAGGGCAAAAGAGAAAGGCAGACACCGGAGGGTAGGAATGGGATAAAAGAGCAGGGAGATGAGAGAGAGCTGTGGGGGCTCGGGGGAGGGGAACTACACCTCCTAAACTGAGGAGTCACCAGACTCAGCCCTTGGAAGCCCCAGCAGCCAACAGATGCCTTGCAAATAGCTCTACCTTAAAAAGGAAGGAGTCGGTGACTCAAAGAGATTTGGCAGAGGAGGGTCTATCTGGGAAGGGTCATGGGTCCTGGTCAGGTAGTAACAAACTAGAAAGATCAGTAATTCATATGCCCAGATTGCTATCAGTCCTGGGCAGTAAGACCCCAGGCTCCAAAGCAGGCTGGCTGGCCTCTGTGGTCACAGGCTGTATCCTGTCCCTTTCTTCAGACAGTTGACAAGTTCACAGTGGAATCAAGGCCTCCCTCCAGTCATGTCATGGGGCCCTCTCTCCTTGCTCGTTCTAGCAGTTCCTGGGAGAGGGACTCAGCCCTGGATGCTGGACTTGGTTACATGCACCAAGGGGGCCCTTGCTCCTCCAGGGCAGGGATCCAGATGGGCGAGTCATAGAGTTTGGAAAGATCTAAGGAAAATCCCCAGTTGACTTGGATGTGGACCCACGAGCTGAGGCTCCCTCCCAACAGCACCCCGTGTGGAGGTATGCCAGGCACTAAGGACAGTACCAACACAAACAGGATAAGACAGGGCAAGGCACGGGTGCCTGGTGCACAGAATAGCAGAAACGGGATGGACGGTGCTAAAGCGGAACTAGGGTTTGGGGAGTGTTTTCTAGTTCTGAAGCTCATAAGGACTCTTCCGGGTATTATTAAGAATCCCTGGGCCTGTCTGAAGGGGTCTCACTGGGAGGCCTGAGCTAGGGCTGGGCTCCGAATTGTAAACATGCTATTTGTAGCTTTGGGATCTGAGATTTGGATCCGAATGTGCAGCAGGGAGACATTGCTTGTCGAGCCATCAAGTCAGACAGCCCAGCCTTGGAGAGTATGGGGTGCTGGCCTGACTGGTGTTGAGAAAGTCACCCCCTTTGTAAGGAGGACCCCTAGAGGAGAAACCCAACCTGAGCAGCCAGCAGGTGTGTCTGGAAGAGTGAGTGATTTATGAAGGGTTTCGGGATGGGGCCCTAAGTGATAAAAAGTCCTTTGGGTCCACGTCACACAAATAACGATTCATTGGGAAACATTACCCATAGTAGCATTGACCACCTGATGGGCAAGGAAGTCAATGCAGTGCCAAGAGGCGGAGGCGCTGTGCCCACCCTGGATAATGGCGGTTTAGAGGTAGGGTTTTGTGAGCCTGTGCTCCTCATAAGTAAGACAGGGGGCACAGTGTCATAGTACAGGCTCTAATCCAAGGACTCAGGTAGCTGAGGCAGGAGGATATGGAGTTTGGGGCTATCCTAGGCTACACATTAAGACTGAGTTTCAAGAAAGAAAAGTAACACTGGGAGATAGATTAAAGGTGGTCCGTGAGGCCGGACCAAGAGGCAGATGGGAAGCAAGCTTAGGCCTCCTCCACACCAGGCACACCCTTCACTTGGAAAACCAGCCCTTACCTTAAAACAGCCTCATCAGCTTGCATCAACTACTTAAGCCACTTTGGAGCAGCCTCCAGTCTGCATGTGAGAGTCTGGACGCTTACTCAAACGTTTGCTGAGTGGCAGCATTCAAGAGCTAAGCCCCTGGAGCAAGGCCTGGCACACCCAAGTGCACTCTCTCCTCTCTCCGTTCTTTGCTTCCCATTTTCCAGTGGCTCCCTTACCAGAGGGTGAAACCCAGCCCTCCTGATGGACACACCAGACCTTTTATCGTCCGTCCAGCCCTGCCTGCCTTTTGAATCCTCCTCTTTGCTGCCCTCAACACCCGGCACAGCCTCCACTCTATTCTTACTGGGCTATTTCTGTGTCCTTCTCTGGTGCATGGCACATGCTGTTCTTCATCCTCAAAGGCCCTTCCTCACCCTGTTCCTGAGGCTCCTGACCCTTCCGTCTCCTCCTTCAGACTCAGCAGCAACTTCTTTGGAGCCTCCCATGGGTTAGCCCATTTCCAAAGCCACCACACACTTCACGGCCACTACTCACAACTCCGCCTGTTTTCTCCAAGAAGCCGAGTATTTCCCAAAGAAGGGCCTCTAGCTTTTCTCTCTCTAGCACTGGTGCCCACACAGTGCCAGACATCATGTGATCTGTACGAATGGAATCTATATATGTTGGAGTTCGATGTAACCCTAAAGGATATCTATAGGAGAATACAACCCGCACAGTCCCATCATCCTACTTGCCTTACATCTAAGTAGCCCTGAAAACTTGGATAATTCTGCCAATCGCCAAGTGTCTTTGTCATAAAAACCCAGTAGACAATCAGGGGTTCTAAGTGGATCCCAAACCATCCCCAAATGATCCTCCCTAAAAGCACCACAGTGCAAATATTCACAAAGCAGGGATACCTCCTCATTCACGGCATAGACCAAGTGCTGTGAACTGACTTAGGCACAGCCTAACTATAATGGACCTCCCAAGTCACACTATAGGACACCTTGGGGTATCTGATGAAATTACACATTTTTTTTAAATGAACATGCATTTTGACTATAGGTCTGGGAGTCAGTGAGCTCTTTAAAGTCTATCAATGGACCCCAAGTTAAGACATGTTCATTTAAAAGTTGGGGTGCTGCTTCTGGGGTACCCAAAGCTCAGGACTAGTGTGAAGAATCCAAGCTCCGTGCAGAAGTAAGGGGCCACACTGACAGGATGCAAGCCTTTGGGGGAATCTAGAAACTTCCTGCCCAGAGTACGCCAACATCTTTAGCCAACCTACAGGAGACAGATGAGGCCAAGGAGAAGCACTGCCTATGGCCCAACAACATCAGGAGCTCCTGAGGTGGCATGGCCTGGGTGGCAGGGGCCTCGTGGGCTCAGTGGTCAGCCTGGCTTCTACCTGAGGTAATTTCTCATCTGCAGCCATCTAGAAAGATGTCTGCTCAGGCTGCAGAGAACTCTGGGAATTTCTACAGAGAAATCTAAAGACCAACAGAATGAGAGGTTGCAAGGCCACACCCAAACCTCTGAAGGGAACCACAGAGGGAGCACAGCCTGGAAAACTAGAAAAAGAAGGCACCAGCATGCACCAGTCAGGTGATCCAGGTCCACCTAGAGAGCTATCCATTGGTGTGATGTAGACAAACTTGGGGCCTTGGGGACCTGTGGGTAGGGGACAGATGAGCCTGAGCCTGGATGTTGCAAAAAGAGACCCTGTCTTTTTATCGCCCTGAACAGCATGCATCTGAAAGAACCCTTTATGTTTATAGAGGACAATTAGAAGGGGACAAGACTGGGTTGCTGGGGTCTCTCCACAGGTCAAAGTCCTGAATAACCTCATGGGAGTCACACACAAACCCACCTCCCTGGATCCAGGAAGGGTGGGGTGCTGTCCCATCCTGCTGAAGCAAAGGAAAGGCCGAGAGGAGCTGAGTGATCCAGAGTCCAGGGACAGCTTCTGGATTTCTGGCCATAAATGTGGAGAAGTCAATTTTGGAGGAAGAGGAAAAACTACAGCTCCTGTCTGGCTTCATGGCTCTAGACTTGGGGGTAGCTGAATTCAGACTGGGACTCAAGTTTGGCTGAGCAAAAGGGAGTCATTTTAAAAGCCTCGGGCTTTTAGAGCTGAAAGGCCCACAGGCATCCATCCCTCTACTTTACAGGCTGACAGTAGTGCTTCCAGGCTCCCAGGCCGAAGGTCACTGGGCAAGGAAAGACAGGTCAAACTGACACCTGGTTCCACGTACACTGCCCCTGACTCCATGATGATTCAGAGCAAAGAACGGTACCCAAGAGGAAGAGGAGGACTTCACTGCACTCCAACTCTGTTAGAAAACTGAGACTTTCAAGGCACGATGGTATATGGGGTCTAGTAAGTGATGGTGACAGATGTGTCCCCAGGCCTTCCTTAGAAAGGACCTGAGGTACTGTTCCCACAAAGCATCCCAATTGGATTCAAGCCATGCCCTCCGGAGGGAGGAAATGGGAGGTGGTGGCTGTGACCTTCATTGTAGATTCTACCAAGCAGGGACCCTCTGTTGAATGCAAATGACCTACCCTGGTGACACATCGGGCTGGTGTCTACAGGACAAATGTGAATTTCCCTGGCCAGACTCCTCCTGTCTTGTCCCAAGGAGCAGTCCTGGCACCTGATCCCAGCCTGGTGCTATAACCAGAGTCTGGCGCACCCACTCCCCACCCTCGCCTATTTGAGCACCAGATAGTCCAGGCACATTCAAGATGGTAAAAATAGCTACCCAGTCCTCTGCCAGGCCAGGATGCTGCCTGGCACTCAGAGAGCCCTGGCCAGAGAAAAGGCAGAGTGGCTAAGAGTCTGGCCAATGAAAATGGGGAGAAAGCCATGAAAAAAGAGCCTTAGGGTCAGCTCTGGGGATCCCACACTTCTGTCTACAAAATAGGGGAGTGCCCCCAAACAATATCTCGAAAGCCACCTATGGTGAGTTCCGATGGCATTCTCTCTGCCCACCCCATTTGACTCAAGATGAACTATTTCCCAGAGAGACCAGACAACTCAGATCCGCCATGCTCCTCCACCCGGCTACCTTTCCACCAGAAGCTGCAGGCATATCATGTCCCAGAGAGCGTCTCCTGAGGGGACAGCAAGCAAGGTTGACACAGTGCACTCAGAGGTGGCTCTGCACAGTCACGTACCCTCCCGGTATCAGATCAGAGAGATTCTGGGCTCCAGGCAGAAAGCCCCCACCCCAGGTCCACACAGAGGGGACAGCCGCACAGCCCCACTTACCTATGAGCAGAGCTGAGAAAGGCTGTGGGAACACTCTGATTCAAGTTTCAAGTAATTTCCTGCCCAGCCGGCTGGCCAGCCACAGTTCTCAGGCTGAGTGTCCTCCTCAGGCTCCCTGGGACTGTCAGAGGTGGGAGGAGCCAGTGCTGACTGGCCCTGCACACACACACACACACACACACACACACACACACACACACACACACACAGTACTCCCTCCCTCTCCACTATAGCTCCCCCCACCCTCGGCTCAGGCTCACTCTGGCTTGTAGGAAGCCTGTGGGATCAAACTCTGTCTGTAATCCCAGCCAGCTGGGTCCCCTGGGTTTCACTTATCATCCTGCAGCTATGCAGCTCTTGAATGACATCACGGTGGCTTCCCCTCCAGCCTGGCCGGCCCTGCTTGAGTCCCAACCCAGCCCCAACCTCAACCACAGCTCAACCTGCCCCAGAGCAGGGGCTGGACTCCAGCCTCCCAGCCCAGGCCAACCAAGCTCCAGTCCCCAACCAAGGGCAGCTCCAAACTCCAGAAAACAAGGGAGAGTCAGCCTCCACCTCCGCCCACCCCCACCACTCCAGAGCAAAGGGACTAGGGCAGGGCTACCAGACCTTGGGAGAAAGGAGCATTATGTGAGTGACTGAGATTTCTTTCTCCAAATTTTCCACATTTTTCCCACTCCCAGCAAATGGAAGGCAGAGCAGACAACTTCTCTCCAGCTGCCAAAGCAGTAAGGTGGAGTTTTTTTTTCCCCTTCCCCACCCTGCCCCTACTCCCACCACCTCCAAGCAGAGTCTAGGAGTCAGGACACTTCCGTGGCTTAGAAGAAGAAAAAGACTCCATATGTCCTGGAGAGGGCTGGGGTGCCACTGGAGGGGAGCACAAGTCCCAACAGCATTGGCTTCCGGCCCAGCAACCTTGACAGACTGAGTGAAGCTGCCCAGAAAGTCGGTGGGTGGGTGTCTGGCCGGAGCGCCCACAACCGCCTGCAACCGCCTGGATCATCCACTGCCTGCAAGGCTGTTAGTGCCCTTTGTTACCATCTGTGGTGGCCACAAGTGTCAGGGCCACTTTTCTGAGGGTCCCACTTTTCAGGACGCTCACTGTCACCCTCAGCCAGCCACATGTGTGGCCAACCTACTCAGCAACACACAGGCAGGTGCCTGGAAGTTCCCAGCCTGGCTCGCCCTAAAAGGTGAAACCCCAGAGGGCAGTCTCAGGACAACAGATCCTTCTACGTTTGTGACTTATTGGGATCTCAGCTGAAACTTCCAACATAATTCCCAAGCCAGTGGGGGCTTCTCTCCTGGAAGAGTCCCCCTCTGCCATCCTTGGACCCTGTTCCTTTGTGACACTCGGACCCTGCCATCGCTCAAGGCTGTAGCAACTTTGTACCTGTCTTTGCAGCTGAGGAGGGAGAGAGCCAGCCAGAGGAAGACCATTGGTCTCTCCAGCTCCCACTTGCCCCAGCCATTACACACTAGCTCGTTCTTTGCCTACCGCTGCCATCTGCTCCCTATGAATATCGAGAAAATATAAAGGGAGGGACAAAATATTCTGTTACATGGGGCTCAGTAGTCAGTCCCCTGCCTTTACTTGATGACACGGCTGGGCAAGAAAGGCAGACAGCCAGTGTCGCATGCCAGTGTTTGCTTTTGCAGACTAGAAATCAGACCCAGAGCCTTGGCATGTTAGGGTACAGCACTCTACTCGAGCTACAGCCCTGGTCCTCGGACTTCAAAAACCCATTAAAGATGGGGAGGAAGGGGCTAGAAAAAGTATCCCATATCTTGAATTTCCAAATTGGTGGAGACCATAGTCTACAGGGACTACTACAATGGCCCTCTTGCTACCACAGAACCTCCTAGAACTAACCAACAAAGCCCAGGCTCCTAAAAGGGTTAAGGAGCCCCCATCGACATCTCTGTCCCTACCCAGCCCCACAACAACAGCAGCAGCCCAATTCGATTTCATCTGCCCATCTGAACACCATCTGTAGTATTTGGTAAATTGCTAAAATACATTTAACTTAAACCAGTTCTGAGCCCCAAACCCCATGAGATCACAGACTTGCTATGTGAATTATACACATTTTTCTTTTCCTTTGACTTTAAAAAAAAATCTTTTGATAAGAGATCTTATGTAGCCCAGGCTGGTCTTGAACTCATGATGTGATGGCCTTGAATTCCTGATCCTCCTGCCTCTGCCTCCTAAGGGCTTGGATGAGAGATATGTACCACTATGCCTGGCTACCCTTTTCTAATATATATTTTCTAATATATATCACAATACACATACTCCTGAAGTCAGTTCATAAAGAACCAACCAGCCTTGCCCGTGTACAGCCTACATGAAAACCGGCAGGTACAAGAACAAGTGCAAAGCATGATCCCAACCAAACAGCTTTCAGAAAGCAATTGAAGCCCTTGGGGAATCCTCTAAATGCCCTGACTGGCTGGACAGCTTTCCCTTGGGAGGCTAACACAGGATTGAAGCAAGTTCAAGTCCACCCTGGACTACACAATGAAGTCCTGTGTCAAATAAAAGAAAAAAAAAAAGCCAGGGGAAGGGAACAAGGTAAGGACAAAGGGGAAGGGATACCCTGGCTTCAGGCCCCACCTATCCCCTAAAAGGCAGAACTCTCAGTGGCTTGAGGATCTGTACCTTATGGGTACAGCTAGGTTTGCCCAATGATGGTCCTACTGGAATCGAAACACTCCCTACTGCGACCTTACCATCTCCTCACAAAAGCCCATTTTATCTTTAAAGGAACAGAAACAGGTGATGCTCAACTCTCATTGGCACGGTCTCCCAGGTGATTTTACGGCGTTCTTTGAATATCTCAGAACAAACCAATGTCCTCCAGGAGAGCCTAGTGGTAGTCAGGGTGTGCGATGTCCTTTGAGCCCTCTGGACAGTCCTCCCTCACTGGCTTACCTGTGTCACCTGATCTGCTCTCAGGGCCCCTTGTCACTCTCAGGAGGAGGATCTACAGCAGCCCACATGAGAAGTATGCTACCTTGTACAGTTTGGAAGCCACACTTTTTATAAGACAGCGTCAGAGTACACCTACCCATTGCCTATGCCAACCTATCAGCTGCAATGGTTGCAGCAAAGACAAGAGTCTCACAAAATGGCCCACTCCTGGAGAATATGATGTCATCAAAATGGTACTGAAGCTGCTCTGTACAGCTCTGCTCTGATACCTGAAGCAGCCAGCATTCCCTGCAGCCAACAGGCATCCCTGAGCATGGTAGCTTTATCCATAAGTTCTAGACTCGAGAGGCAGGAAGGCAGACCTAAAGACCTTTGGCTGCCTCCAGGTACCCAGGATTTATCGAGTCCCCAGATCTGATGCCACTGTGGGCAGCCATCCCAGGCCTTTTCCTAGAATCACAGCACAGTCTGCCCAGGGGACATCCTGAGTTCAGCGGCTGGTCCACCCAATCCCATCCACCCAACTCTGGGAAGCAGAGGTCCCCACAGATGTTTAGAGCCAAAGCCAAGATCACAACTCAGCCACTGAGTGATGGAAGGAAGTCCCCTGCTGCCAGATCCGGGACACGTGCACAGAGGGAGGTGGCTGGAGGACTCTAGGACCCTCCTCCCTCCACCCCACACACAGAAGAACCACAAGCATCTCCAGCTGGCCTCACAGTACAAAGAGGGTAAGACACTCGAGGGCTACACTTCAGTGGAGAAGCGCTTCAGCTTGCAGGCCCAGTGACTTCTCCACCCTTCCCAGGACAGCGTTGGCCCAGCAGAGTCCGGATCTGGGGGAAAGGGAGTCCTGCCTGCCATGGTCACAGCTTTGATAGGCTGGGTCCCTTCTTACTGTTCTGTTTCCTGTTTCTGCCCTAACCCCAAGACTGTCAGAAGTCAAAACACACAATTATTTTGTCCCTTAAGAACAAGGGTCAAAGGGCTGAAGAGATGGCTTAGTTGGCAAAAGTGCTTGCCTTGCAAGCATGAAGACTCCAGTTCTATCCCCAGGACCCATGTACAGAGCCAAATGTGGTGGGTGGATGTCTGTAATCCCAGTGATGGTGAAGTGGGCACAGGAGAGCTACTTCATAGTCTGTGAACGGGTCCTTGAAATAAATATGGAAAAGATTGGGGCAGGGCGGGGCAGGGCAGGGACGCGCAGCATCAGATAAGGTTGTCACCCAGGGAATATGTAGCCAGGGCCATTGTGGGTTACAGTGGGAAGAAATGCTATTGGCATACAGCAGGTAGACCTGAGCTAGATACAGGGAAAAGGGTACAGGGAAGAGACGCTGAGTTCCCAACTTGGACTCCAAGTTAGCCGCTTACTGCATGGGCTTGGCTGGCTTAGTTCCCACTGTGGCAAAATACACAGAGGAAGGCATGATGCTCTAAAATTTCTTGTGCTAGGGAGAACCCAGGATCATCAAGGAGGCAGCAGGCATAGTCAGAAGGGTGGGGGCAGGAAGAAGCAGTCTCTACCCCATGACAGACATGTATCAAGGAGCTGAGGGTGCAGGGAGGGAAGGAAAGGGAGAGAGGGAAGGACACTGGGAAAGAGGGGAGGAGGGTCTGTTGCCTGAGCTGGCCACAGTACTGAGGCTTTGTGTGTGTGTGTGTGCGTGTGTGTGTGTGTGTGTGTGTGTGTGTGTGTGTGTGTGTGTGTAAGTGCACATGCATGTTTTAGAAATATACTCGCAGAATGCCCTGGGACCCCACCCCCCACCAGTCCCCTGAAGCACAGCTCAGGGCTACAGGGGTAGGGCAGGCTATCAGGAGTCAACCTTCTAGTGGTCTCCACATGTATTCCAGGAAGGCAGCAGGCAGATCCAGTCTGAGGGTATGTCCCCTGAGAATAGGATAAGATTATGCAGGAAGGGAACTGTCAGTTCCCAGGTAGATAAATGCAATGGATAAAGGATAGAGGGGCATCTATCCATAGCCCTCTGCCTTTCCTCACCTCACACCTCACACAGCCCCCTCACCTGGGAGGTGGAGGAGAAGGCAAAGGAGGACAGATAAGTTTGGGGAGCAAACAAGACTGAATCAATGCCTATAGCCATTCACCAAGAGTCCATGCCTAACTAAGCAACTTCCACTGGTCTCCATGACTGCCTGCTCACTGCAGCAGTTAGGCACAGCTCAAGATGGTCTTGGCTACGTGCTTTTTCTGCTCGCCATGATGAAGAAGCAGCAGACAGGGCTCAGAGGCACCAAGGCAAGCGAAGAAGACAGATGAGACCACGTGACATCGCAAAACCATCCACCCACCCACCAGTAGTAACTAGGCCAGTACTGAGGTCCCTTGAAGGGGCTCCCTGGGAACTGCATGCCTTCCAAGGAGGGCTATGAGCTTGCTAGAATCACACAGCACCAACTCTGAGCAGTCCACAGTCACATAAGGACCAAGCTTCATAAGTGGGTCAAGCTCAATGCTTCACCTAAAATGGTACAGTCCCTCAGCATCACAGATACACTGGGGGTCAGAGGAGCTGTGTGCCTTTAGAATACAGCTTTTTTTTAAAAAGATTTATTTATTTTATTTATATGTCTTCAGACACACCAGAAGAGGGCATCAGATCCCATGACAGATGGTTGTGAGCCACCCTGTGGTTGCTGGGAATTGAACTCAGGACCCCTGGAAGAGCAGTCAGTGCTCTCAACCGCCGGGGCCATCTCTGCAGGCCCCCTACCCTATTTTTAAAGATGTGTGTAAGGTCTGGAAGTCCATGTGTTCCAGCACGTTAGAGGGGGCTGTGTGGAATGGTCCATGGAGTTCTCTACCGAGTAATCAGGAGACTCAGAACACAACAGGGAACTGTGTGAAGGGGTCTGTGGAGTTTCTACATGCGTGAGTGCAGGTCAGCAATGGACACAAATGGTTTGTATTCCCTTGTAAACCAAGCAGTTCCCTTCTGTGATGAGTGAAATGACACACGCCCCCTCCCCACCAAGGCCTCCTCCCCACAGGGAACCTTCCTGGATGGGAGGCAGCCCTCTGGCCCAGCTCTGGCCCTTCCCGCCCTGGCATCCTACAGGGAGCACCTGTGGGGACTCAGTGGCTCTCAACCTTTGTTCATACAGAGGGGCTATGAGGGAGGAAGGGAGAGGAAAGATCTGAGGAAAGCTTTTGCTTTCATATCGAAGTCTGACCTCACTGGCCTGAAGGTGGGGGTGGGGGGCAACATCAAAGAATACTTACTGCTGACTCTTTTCCCCCAAGCAATCAAAGCAACGTACAGCAAACGCCTCAGACAAGCGTCTGTGACAGCTGTCAAAGATGGGGAAACTGGGCGGTGAGAAGTGCGGGCTTCAGCCTCAGCCAGCTTTGCCTGGGCTCACCAGACAAGGAGAATCCAGCTGGAGCCAGCAGGGCTGGAGGGCATCCAGCCCTGCCCCAGGAAGACCTATGTCCCTGTGGGAGAAGCTTTGGGTGCAAATAGTTTCAAGAAAGAAGAGAAGTGGGAACGGGGAGTCTGGAGTAGAAGACAGTATGTCCTCTTTACACAGAAAGTGTGTCTTGTCAGGGAACTCTAGAAGTCACCCATGTTCCTTCACAGACACTAGCCACAGTCACATACGACACCCACACAGGTGCACGGGTGGAAAAATTCACCCCAACTTCAAGAAGAGGCGCCCTGGGGCTTGGCGATGGTGGTGCAGGAGTGTAACCCCAGAACTCAGGAAGTAGAAGTAGGTGGGGTTCTGCACTCAAGGCCAGTCTGGTCTACGGGGTGAGTTCTAGGACAGTCAGAACGACACAGAAACCCCCATCTCCAAAGAGGAAAAGAAAGGAAAAAAAGAAAGAAAGAAAGAAAGAAAGAAAGAAAGAAAGAAAGAAAGAAAGAAAGAAAGAAAGGAAGGAAGGAAGAAAGAAAGAAAGAAGAAAAGAAAAGTCACCCAATCCTGTTTCTTACCCCAAAACTACAAGAGAGTTCTTCCAGTCCTTCCAGTTAGCAGACCTCCTTCCCCATCTACAGCTGAAGCCCATGCCCACCTCTGCCCTCCTCCCTCTACCCACCCACCACACAATAGTGGGGCTTTGCTCAGCAAAGTGTGATTAAATAGCAACAGCCGCAGATGGGGAGGGGACCAAGGGGTGACTGTGGGTGCCTTGGTTTGTTCCTCCAATCCGTGAGAGATTCCTAGAGGCTTGCCCAGCTTCAGGATGATGTCCAGCCTGGTACTGATGTCTGGGACACCTGTTTCTCCCCTCCTGTTGGTCCTGCCACTGGCTAAAGCCCCATTTCTCTGAGGCTATTTTCTGCCCTGGGGCTAGGACATAACCAGTGACTTACAGGAAATCTGTAAATGCGCACCAGCCCATAGTGGTCCCAAAGGCCAGGCCAAGCAATAAAGAGGCCAATTTGTTTCCATCTGAGAAATGCTGAAACTTAATCCCTGAGCGAGCTGAGCTGCAGCAGTGGCGGGCAGCTCCCCAGCCACCTCAGAATTAGCTGCCCCACCCCCACTTGACTCCCAAGCTGCCCCTCTGCAGCTGGGAAGTGGGGGGTGGGGTGTGGGGGAGAAACGGTAGTTTTGTCCCAGCTTGCGGAGGCTGGCCTCTCCGGCCCTGCCATTGGTCTGCAGGGTCTCCGGGATGCAGGCAGGCAGGGTCCCTCCAGACCTCTGGTCGTGTGAAGATATGAGCAGTGTCGGAATGGTGAACAAGGGGGACCAAAACTCAGGCTCCATCATCCCTCATCTGGCTGTGCAAACCATTAGGGAGCCATAATCTCTATGCTTGACCTTCTGTCTGTGAAGCAGAGGCAAAACTACCTGGCTCTCAGGAAAGTGGGCAGAGGTCGAGGAGGTCTTGGCAGTTCTGCAGTAGCTCACTGGGGGGACTCAGAGGTGGGAGCAGTGGCCCCCTGACAGCAAGCATCAATTAGCACAGCCCTTGAAGGAGGGTAACCTGTCACTGTCCGAAACCTTGAGAAAGGGGTCCTAGGAAATAAAACAGCCCATCCCCAAGACCACCTTTGACGGCTTTCTAGAAACAGAAAATGCAAATAATACAAGTATATAATACTATATAATAATATATAATATAATACATAATACTAATGAATAAAACATGGCACATAGGTGTGGTGGAATATTATGCGGCTACAAAAAAGGAGAGCCTCTTGATGTGCTATTTGGAAAGATCTTCATTATCTACCATTTGGTGAAAAAACTAGGGAAAAGTCATTATAATCCTCACAATGGTGACCATCAGACGCTAAGTGACCTGGCCTCATTCAATAGGACCTTTCTCCTATCACAGCCTCCATTTCAGCCATGCTGGCCCCTCCTTATGGTTACTACACATCCTGAGCCCCTGCCCCAGGACCTTTGCACTGGCTATCCCCACCACCTAAACCGTTCTTCCCCAGTTATATACCTGAGCAGCTCAATTCTTTATAAGCTGTCCCCTCAGTAAGATGGTAATCCCGGGATTTAAATTTCTAACCGCCATGCCAGCTGCCCATCCCCAAAACTCTTTCAAGAGCACAGCTCAAGTTTCTCTTGTCTTATAACATACTCAGCTCCCTTCTTGCCCTGTGCCTTTAATTCTGTGTGGGGGTGCATTCATGCAGGTGTTTGTGTGCTTGTGCACATGTGTGGTACTTAGAGGACAGTCTCGGATGTTGCCCCTTAGACTCTGCCTGCTTTTTTGTTTGGTTTGTTGTTTTTGAGACTCATCAGGTAAGCTGAGGTAGCCAACCAGCGAGCCTCACAGATCCTCCTGTCTGCCCCACCATGCTGGGACAAGAAGCACACACCACCATCATACCAGGCTTTACATGGGTCCTGGGGATCAAATGCAGACCCCCATGCTCATGCAAGCACTTTACCAACTGGGCCATCACCCCACCCCCTAATTCCACCAAATACAGAAACCCTGGGGTCTTGTTTCCTCCACTGTCCTCAGCATCTGGGAAATCAAGGGGCTGGCATTCTATAGGTGTTCAGCAAATGCCTAGGGAGTGAATGGGGCAATGTCCCCAAGGAGCCCAGGTATCAACACCACAGGTGTTATGGGCTCCCCTTCCTCCATTCAATACAGTGGGCTCAAGGCTGCCCAGTGCTGGAGTTCAGACATAGCCTGGGAGGAGGATCCCCCAGAGATGAGCCAGCCAGGGGATACAGCCTGCATTAGGACAGCGTGAGTCAACACTGAACATGGAGCCAGAGGTCTGTTTCATGGGAGTTGGCATGGCAAGAAGGTGGCCTGAGTCACTTCAGTATTTTACAAGGCCCCTTGGCTTCGTGATGAAATTCTAGGACTTAAAGTCTAAGACATTGTCCTAAGGCAGGTGCTTTCCTTCTGTCCATTTCAAAGATGGGAATACTGAGGCTCAAAGACTGAGCACCTTGCCCAGGGTCAACAGAAGACAAGCTGCAGAGTGGGGACTAGACCAAAGCAGCCCAAATTCCAACCCCATGTTGCAACCCTCTAGGCCCTGTCTACCTAGAGACCAGCACCCCCTGAGACTAAGTCCCTCCTTTCAAAGGACACTCAGAGGCCCTTCCACATTATTGGTAGAGAGCCCATAAGCTGTCACAGGACTGTAGGAGATCTGACAGGGAGAGGCAGGGAAGGAAAGGGAGTCAGTCAGAAGAGATAAATCACCCACGGGCAGCCTGGGAAGTGGAGGGAGGGATGGCATCCAGGAAAGGACTGATCCTCTGCCAGACCTAGATCCCTTGAAACAATTTCCCTAAAACAGCCCCCAAACTGTCAGTGGGACAGAAAGCAGGCAAGAAGACTGACCCCAGAGGGAGGGTGGGGTTCTGCAGCAGGAAGAGCCCAGCTCTATAGCTTGAATGGCCTCCGGGAGGGCCCCAGCATGAAACAACTTCTTGATGAAGCTGTTGATGAGGAGAAGTGGCCAGGGCAGGCCAGGGCAGGCCAGGCCAGTCAGCTGTGGAGCTGTTCATCAGTAAGCCAGAGGCCAGACCCTATGCACCAGCCTCAAGTGCCAGCCCCAGCAAGCATTTAGGGAGAGCAAGACCAGACATCCCCAAAGCAGGGAGGAGGGACACCCCAGTACTGAGAAGCATACTCCAGAATCCAGAAATAACACCATCCCCACTGAGGGGCTGGGTTCTAAGGCAGACTGAAGCCCCCCTAGAGGTCAACAACCACTAAAGATAGGTCCTAACAACTGCTGCTGCCCAGGGAAGTCAGCGGGCCCAGAGGTGTATCCATGGGCGCGATCCCAGGACCTGTAAGTGCTGTTGGCCTGTTAGACAGAGTCTACCAGTCAAGAGGTCAGGACTTGTTCTCCTACAGTACCACCGGGCACTCTCCTAGCAAAGGGGCCTCTGAAAGACTGAAATCACAAGGCAGAAAGTATCTTCAACATCAGAGACACAATGAGCATTAAGGCCCAGGCGTGGCCGAGGGACTCCAGTGAACACGGACCCACCCACCCTCAGCAGCACACAGCCTCTGCCCCACCCCTTGTTCTATACACCCTCACCTCCCACAGATCTAACATCCACCAAAGACCCAGCCTTCAGGAAAGCCTCTCTTTCTGCCTCAGCTACCACACCCGGCCTTGGGTGCTTTCCTTAACCTCAGCTTTCTAGACTTTGACCAGTGTCCCTGCCTCTTAAATCGGAGGAGTGATCCTATATTCACTCCCAGGTTCCAGTCACATGCAGTCCCTCTGAAGACAGCTGCTTTGAGTCAGGAGGTCAGCACCTGGCTAGGATCCTTTCCCACTGGCTGTGTATTCTCAGGGTAGCAGAGAAACTTATGTGACTCCCAAGCATCCCCAGACTTGGCTTTCCAAACCCCAGGTCTAACTTGGTGCCTACCACTTAGAGTAAGTGAATGATTAAGAAGCGAGGGAAGAGATTGGGGGAGAGATGGCAGGGAGGTAAGGAAGGAGGGATGTCAGGACCGTTGGAGGATGGAAGGAAGGGTGGAGGTGGGGAGGATGGATGGAAGAAAGGAAGAAACATGGACGGATGAGGACGGGAGGGTAGATGAATGGCAGGAGGGAGGAAAGAGAGGTAGAAGGAAGAAAGGATGAGCAGAAAGCATATTTGGTAGATCAGAAAAGCTTGTGATCAGTGAGAACTTCAATTCCATTTCTTAGCTCTGACTGGAGATGGCACCCAGGGCCAGGGCTGGCTAGCCTGCATCCATTCATCTCCAGGTCAGACAGGAGAGGAAGAGGAGCAGGGCCTGAGGGGACAGAACACATGTTCCTTGTCCCTGGCCTCTCTCTGGGCACTGGGCTGCTGGCAGCGAGCTTGGCACTGCTCAGAGTGCGGCTCCAGTCTTCCACCTCCACCCGATGGCAGAGATTGGGAGACCAAAAGACTCATTCATCAGGGCAGGGATCGGCTTACGCCATGCTCCGGACACAGGCTGCTGCCCAAGCCTGCCAGCAGCAGTGCGGGGCAGGCCAACGGAGGGACCAAGGGCATTGGGACAGGACAGCCCTAGCCACTGGGAAGCAATGCTAGGCAGGTGGCTGGCACATGCTAGGTCATGGGGGTTGTGTCCTTTATCCACAGGGTCACACCAAACGTGTTTGAATCCACAGATTGATCCCAGCGTATTGGAGAAGACTCCTCCTTTGAGGGATTGGAAGAGGAATCCAGAATCCTTCCAGCAGCCATTTCATTAATATGTATATCAATGTCACTACATACATCCCCAGTGAGACCCAGCCCTGGCACCTCAGTGTCTCTCTGCTCCAGGGGGCCAGGAGGACAAGGCAGGTCTCCCTGCTATGGCTGACCAGAAGAAGTCTTAACAGACGCCTCATTCAAACCTTTCCTACTGGATCAAGGCCCATCACACAGAATGTGATGTATCAAGGACAGAGGCTTCCATCAGCACCTTTGACTTCTCTCCTTCTCCCACCCACCTTGAAGTCACAGTCCAGAAGAGCTGGCCTCTCTAATATCCTGTGAAGATTTCCTAGCAAAAGCCAGCTTGAGAGCCCAACCTTGTGGTGCAGCATTCAGGAGGTTAAGGCAGGCTATCTCAGGCTCAACACTAGCCTGGGTGTTACGGGTTGATTCTGGAATGCCTCCACACACTCGTGTCTTGAATGTTTGGCCCCCAGATTGTGAATTATTTTGAAGGCTTTTAGAAGGACATGTCTAGGGAACCGGCTGCTAGAGGTTGGTCTTGGAAAATGATGCCACCCTTTGATCCAGTGGTCTCAGCCTTTGGCTCCACCACTGTGAACTGTTCCTCTCCCACAGCACACCCTCCACCAGTCCTGCTGCTATGGAAGAGCTGTCTCTTACCACCACACCATCTCCATCATGATGAACTGAAGTACCTTTAAAACCATGAACCAAATCCCCCTCCCTCTATAAGCCTTTTCTGTCAGGTATATAAGTTTCACACACACACACACACACACACACACACACACACAGAGAGAGAGAGAGAGAGAGAGAGAGAGAGAGAGAGAGAGAGAGAGAGAGAGAGAACACAGAGGCCTCTTCTCATCCTCAATGGACAGATACCTTGAGCAGGGAGCATGCTTGGCTAGAAGAAGCCATGTGAATGGAGCTGTTTGTTAGTGCAGCATCTGTTGGCCTATGCTGACTAATGAAACCACTCTGCCTTTTCTTTATCCTGGAGCCCAAAAGCTAAGAAGCTAGGATCATCTCAGTCTCTCATAAGCCCCAAAGAAAACACTGGCTGAGCTCAAAATGAGTAGAAATGGTGTCCACTCCTATATCCCATTTCTACAGGGAGTAAAAATGAAGAGCCACAGGAAGGTGTCACCAGGGACTCCCAGGACCCAAGCCTCAGGCCTCCTAGACTAGATCTTCCTCTCCATCTTGCTGTGCCATTCCTCTGTGTCATTTCTCTTTTCACTTGCTCCCTTTCCATAGTATCTTTCCCTCCCCCATCCCCCCAGCTCTCTCAAAAAAGAAGTCAGTCCTTGGATAACCTCACTGCCACAATCAAGGGACTATGACTCTTCCAGCTGAGACAGAAGAATTGAAGAGAGTTAGAACTCTCCCCTAAGAAAATATATGGTTCTCCTCAGAGCCCAGAAAACCAAGAAAGCTCAGACACCTGCCCTGGCTCATCTAGGTACCTCATACAAGCAATGGATACCAGCATCCTTGCCATCCCCACCAGGCCTGGGATGAACTTTCTTCTCCCTTCACCCTGGCTGCCATGTGAGAATCTGCTTCCACAGTCCCCTTTACCCAGCACCAGCCCTGGCTCCCTAGCCTTACTCCCAACAGCCTGATGGCCAAGGCGTCAGAGGACATCAAGCAGAGGGTACCGGGGCAGCTTGGCTTCCTGGTCCCTCAGAACAGAGGTCGTCCCACCCTGTTACTGAAACTTGTTTCAGAGAGTGGTGTGTTGGAACCATCTCGAAGAATTTGGACACGGCTCTTTGCAGCATAGGCAAAAACAATGCCCTGCCCCCGTCCCAAGGGGTGCTGGGACCTGGGCCTGGGGCTCAGAACTCAGGCCAAGGAACTAATGGGACTCCTGGAGGCTCACACTGTGGTGTCAGCCAAGGCCAAGCTGGCAGGCTCCACACCAACCCTGAGGGAGGTGGAGGCTGATTTGAGGAGGAGGGAAGCAGGGGTCAGACAACTTTCCTCCACAACTCAAGAAACCCAGGATCCTCACTTTTCCCGACCAGGAACTTAGGGTTGAGCCATCCCCTCTGGGTCACAGGCTGTGGAACACAGTGCCTACATGAAGAGAGAGTTGGCCACAGCAAAAGAAAATCACTAAGGCAGGCCCTACTCCATTATGTATACAGTCCTACATGAAGAAAATACAGGGATACAAACATACAGAGGGAGGACACGTAAGGACAGGCGTACAGCAATGGCAGAGTCTGCACACTGAAGGGGCCAGCCTCAGGGACACCAGTCCTGGTCTCAGAATCCAGTGCCAGAACCATGAGACTCCACTTCTGTCACTTAAAGCACAGCTGTGGTGCCTTTTTATGGTTGCCTAAGACAGCTAAAACAATAACCCCTCCACCAAGGAATCCCCGAGACGTCAGGTACTCTCTGACCACAGTCCCCAGACAGAACTTAATTTCAGTATGGGTTCCCATCTCTTTCCTCTGCTCCTTCACTGTCTCCTGCTCCCAGACTAGACACCAATGAACCACATATTCCCCACAACTAAGGGACAAGAGGTCCCTGCTTCCTTCTCTTGACCATTAGTGACACACACACACACACACACACACACACACACACACACACACACACAAACTTTTTGTCCTCTGGGCCTCAGCCAGGGGCAGTACTGAAACACAGTACTGTCTTAAGCTTTGGGCTCGCTCTGGGGTCTCTAAGCCCAGTGGGGATGCAGTCCAGGGGCAGGCAGCAAGGAGCACACAGTCAGAGTACAGAGCAGCTATTCCCTGGCAACTATCCCAGCCTCAGCTCAGTCAGGCCAGGCAAGGAAAGGGACAGCAGAGCCCTGATCTACCCCCTTTGGGCAGAGGGCCAGCTTCTGTGCCTGCAAATAGGAGCCCCTCTGTCCTGATAGGACCAGTTGACCTTTTAACTAGCCCAAGGTCCTGTCGGCTCCATCTCTTTGCTAGAGGATTAGATCATGGGGTGAGGGCTACAGAGCCAGGGGCTTCCCTTGTCTGTTCCACCTATCTTCTGAACCCACCTGCTACCCCAGGTTTCCCTGTTCAGACCCTGGCCCTCTGTTCCCCTTCCCTCCCTTGGGCTGACCCCATCCATTCCTTCTGGTCCTTAATTATTCTACCTTTGATCCTTCCTCTTGGCACTTCAGAGCTCATGAAATATTTTTACGTTTATCACTGCACTGCATCTACACCAGGGAGAGATGGTGAGGCATTAAAAATGCCTTCCAATTGCCAAGTGCTCTTGTTAAAAATGCAAACTTCCCCAAAATGAGAAGCATTAAGACTGGCAGCAGTCTCGGAGACAATTCATTCTGTCCTCAGCTCTACCCCAGGCCCAGGCCACTCAGCCACTCAGAAGATGGGAACTGGGGGTGAGAGAATACAAGGGCAAGCCACTAAACTTGTGGTGCTGCACACAAATGCACTCTCATGGAACCCCTGAATTCTAATCTTCCTTCCTCTTCCAGCCTTTCTGATATCTACGGATGTCTGTAGCATGACTTTCTGAGCACAGCCATACAGGAAGCTGCCTAAGCAAGGCTAACAGGGGACATTGGTGCAGAAGTAGACAAGCGAGAGCCCCAGGCCACGTCTTTCCTCCCTAGGACCACTCTATTGCCCAAGGAAGTTCCAGATGGCTTTGGTGGGGAGAGGAAGGGGGTTGCCACTGATGTCCTTAAGAGGGCACAGCCTGGATCTGAGGGGGAAGTCATAATCTTGTCCTTCAGAAGATCTCAGTTACCTCAATTTTAAAAACAGATACAGGGGACCCTCTAGACTGCTCTAATGCTCTGCCATCCTGTGGCTGAATCAGAAAACAAACCTAGGGCCAGAGCCAAGGGGGAGCCTCAAGGTTACTTAACAAATGAATTTCACATGCTCCACCCCTCATCCTTCCTACGTATTCCAAGAGCCAAACAAATACATGGACTGGCCAGACCCCTCCGGAGCCGCCTGCTCTGAGTATGGAGTATGTTGGTGTTTTTAGCCAAGTAAAGCAGGCACAGGAACTGTACCCACTCTGTGGCTTTTTATTTCTCACATCTTGGAACCCCACACTGAGTCTCAGACATTTTTGCTGGGTCTTCATGCAGGCTGTTGTTAGACCCCCAAATACTCCATCTACATATCCATGCTCTGAGAACACAGAGAGCAGTCTGGAGTCACCCAAGGGCAGGTTCCAAAGAGATGGAACAAGGATTGACAGCTGCACTTAAAGCCACCATCCCCTCCATGGAGACTGCAGAGAACCAAGGTTCCACAGGCCAGGGCTGGCCAGTTCATAGAGAGCCTGGAAGCCAAGGGCCACCTACCTTCCATGCCATCCTCACGATGCCCATTGAAGTTGTCATAGGAATCCCATCGGATGAGGGGGTCGGAAGTGTTATAGTCTACAGATACACTGGGCCCGTTCTCCAGGTGCTCCATGCCTATGGGGAACCAGCAGGAGACAGAGGGAGAGATTAGCACGTAGTAAAACAGAAGGCTAGTGCGCTCTCCCATCCCCGAGGAACCCACTTGTCTTCTTGAATATCTAGGGTGGGACAATGACTTAGGTTGCCTGCAGACATTGGAAGTCTCAGACCAGGTCATAGGGCAAATCAGGACAAGGTACTAAAAAGGTACACACACACACACACACACACAGAGAGAGAGAGAGAGAGAGAGAGAGAGAGAGAGAGAGAGAGAGAGAGAGAGAGAGAGAGAGAGAGGCACACATATGCGTGCACACACAAGCATATGCTAGAGAAACAAGCACCCACCCACTTTCTCATGTACAGCCCTGGGGCAGGAACAAGGGTCTGCTCTGAAAACTGGAGAAGGATGAGGGACAGGCTTATCCTGAACCACCCACAGGTGGGGATAGCAGGGAAATGACAACTGTGACATTGAAGAGGCACAAATTGGAAAGGTCATCCCAGGCCCGCCCTTGTCCCCTACTTCAGACATACATCTGCAAGAACAGGCCAGAATCAGCCCAGAAACTAGTCAGGCCATTCAAGGTAGCCTATTTTCCTTGCTTGGCAGTCCTTTCTTTAGTCTGCCCAGAATCCCTCTGCCTGTAACCTAACTTCATCTCCTCCCATTCTGCTCTCAAATAAGAGGACAAGCAACTGGTCTCTGTATTTAGAGTCCAGAAGAAGAGAGGTTGTTTATTATTAAACTGGCCTTCAGGTCGAGCCACTTCGGTTCATAAATACCCACAATCCACCCAGCACCTTTGACTGTTCTCTGGCTGTCCCTCCCATCTGCCAAGGCCCTCAGTTTCTGACTATAACAAGATGGTGACCTAAAGGGACCAGAACAGTTTAGTCACCTCAGAGCCTCACTGTCTGCAGTTACTCTTATTATACAGAAAATAAGTTGGGCTGGAGAGATGGCTCAGCGGTTAAGAGCACCCGACTGCTCTTCCAGAGGTCATGAGCTCAATTCCCAGCAACCACATGGTGGCTCACAACCATCTGTAAAGAGATCCGATTCTCTCTTCTGGTGTATCTGAAGACAGCTACAGTGTACTTATATATAATAAATGAATAAATCTTTAAAAAAAAAAGAAAATAAGTCGCTGGATCAGGTGTAGCTGGGATCCTTTACCTTGGCCTGCTCTAAATCACAAGGACCATCATGTTTGTAGAGGGACAGTGTGTGTCTGCTGAGAGTGGGTCAGTGACAGGTGAGGATGTGGGGAAGGGATGACAACTAGGTCTATACCTTGGATTTTCTCTGGTCCATAGGAAAAGACAAACTCCACTTTGCCATAGTCAGGAAATCGATCATCTGAAAGAAAGGGAAAACAGAAAATGGACCACAGATCCCCAAAGAGAAAGGTTTCTCCTAGAAAAGATTTCAGTCATACCTGCATACATGGTTAATAATACAATAACCTGTCTACATTTGCCTTTTACACAGAGGAAGCTGTACGTGCATAGTGAAAAAAATATTTTGAGACAGCCTCTTATGTAGCCCAGGCTGGCCCCAAACTCACTATATAGCTAAGGATGGAATTCAACCGCTTGCCCTCCTTCTCCCTCCATCCCTTGAGTGGTGAAATTTTGGGGATCAGGCCTTCCCAAGCATGTTAGGCAAGCACACTATCAACTGAGCTTCGTCCTCAGGCCCATCTCCCATTGAAACTATAGGTCCCACCCTTGCCAGAATTCTACTTCCTGAGGCAAACACAACCCTTCCGGTTTCTGACTACAGTATTCCATTTGTAGCACTCTAAGACACAGACACCATTTGCACCACTATTTCTAGAAATCAGTTCTAAGTAACCCCCTTGCCTCAACACTATAAAGGTGAACTATTTGTCTCCCATTATTCCCACCTCTCCCCCTCCCCCTTTTAATACAGGGTCAGGATAGATTTGAACTCAAAATCCTCCTGCCTCAGCCTCTTGAGTACTAGGGTTACAAGCATACTCTATCTACCACACCCAGCCTCGTTTCTTCTTAATTCTGAGTAGGATTCTATGTATTTCATTGATTCCTTCAGACACATATGCTGCCTAGTTTTATGCCAACTTAATACAAGCTAGAGTCACTGAAGAAGAGGAAGCCTCAACTGAGAAAATGCCTCCATACGACTGGGCTGTGAGTGAGCCTGTAGGGAATGTTCTTAATTAGTGATTGATTGAGGAGGGCCCAGCCCATTGTGGGTGGTACCATCTCTGAGCTGGTAGTCTTGGATTCTATAAGAAAGCAGGCTGAGAAGCACAAGGCCCTGGGTTCGGTCCCCAGCTCCGGAAAAAAAAAAAAAAAAAAAAAAGAAAGCAGGCTGAGCAAGCCATGAGGAGCAAGCCAGTTAGCAGCACCCCTCTGTGGCCTCTGCATCATCTCCTGCCTCCAGGTTCCTGCCCTGCTTGAGTTCCTGTCCTGACTTCCTTTGATGATGAACTGTTATGGGGAAGCATAAACAGAATAAACCCTTTCCTCCCCAACTTGCTTCCAGCCCTGTGGTGGTTTGAATATTCCTGGCCAGGGAGTGGCACTATTAGGAGTTGTGACATTGTTGGAGGAAGAGCTTCACTTTGCAGGTGAGCTTGGATACCTTCTTCCTAGGTAACTAGAAGATAGTCTCCTGGAGGCCTTCCAATCAAGATGTAGAACTCTCAGCTCCTCCTGCGCCATGCCTGCCTGGATGCTGCCATGTACCTACCTTGATGATAATGGACTTAACTTCTGAACCTGTAAGTCAGCCTCAATTAAATGTTGTCCTTTATAAGAGGTCATGATATCTATTCACAGCAATGGAAACTCTAACTAAGGCAAACCCCAAGTTGTTCATGGTGTTTTGTCATGGTAATAGTAACCCTAACTAGGATAGATATTGGCAAGGCTTCTTTTTGTGTGTCTGTTGATGCTCAATGGTTCTTCTGACTAGCACCATGCAAGAGGAAACTGGGAACCCTCCCACAATATCACATCCCTCTGTGTCTCCTCAACTTAGTTTGGATTTTGTTGGCTCCACCTTCATCTCCCCCCTCAAGATTGATTATAATCTGTCCTGAAACTCAGGCCTCCAATGTCAGTCTTTCTGGCTTGCATGCAAAGAGGTCTCACAGAACAACCTTCTCCCCATGTGTCAGAGTACACAGGAGGGCCACCCCTCCTATCTGGCCCCTCCGTGTGCTTTCTGCCTGAGCCTCAGCTGGCCTAGATCACAACCACTGCTTGTAGCCAGAGAGTCCAACAAAGATGACGTCTATTTTGTGGGACTCCATCATGCTCTGCATGTGTTCATCTCTATGCACACCAATCCACTCTTGTTTGTGTTTCTTCCATGAGACCATGGACTCTCAAAGGCAGGGTTTAACTGTTTTCTCTTTGCATCTCCAGGATCTAGAACATGTTTAACATGTGTCAACACACAAGTGATGCTTGGTGGATGGGTGGTGAGGTGAGTGAGTGTACTAATGGGAGGATAGTGAATGTATGTGTGGACGAATGTATATATGCATTAACAGGTGAGTAACTGTGGATGGATGGATGGATGGATGGATGGATGGATGGATGGATGGATGATGGATGAGAACGAATGGATAGATTGCAGTATAGATAGGAGGATGGCTGTCTGGATAGATAGATGAGTGGATGATGGATGAATGGATAGATGGTGGATGGATGGATGAGAACGGATGGATAGATGGCTGTATAGATAGGAGGATGGCTGGCTGGATAGATAGATGAGTGGATGATGGATGAATGGATAGATGGTAGATGGATGGATGAGAACAGATGGATAGATGGCTGTATAGATAGGAGGATGGCTGGATGGCTAGATGAGTGGATAATGATGGATGGATGGATGGATGGATGATAGATGAATAAATAGGCGGACAGACCAATGTGTAGAAAACAGAACAAATATGCAAGTGGATAGATGAAAGAAGGATGAATAATGGTGTGTTGATAGGTAATTAAGAGATTGAATGTGCAAATGGATGCAAGCATGAATCTGTGTGTGTGCGCATGTGCGTGTGCATGCACATGTACGTGTATTCCAGGCCTGAAGATGATTTAGACAGAGCCTTAAGTGGGTAAAGATTCCAGCCTCCCTTGACCAAATTTCTTCTCCCTTATTGCCACCATCCCTATGTACATGCATCCCTCCTGAGGGATACTTGTTTCCTGCCTCAGCTGGCCCCACAAGACATTTTAGCATTATTAAGACAAAAACCACATCATGTTTCACTTTGATTCCAGCACTTAATACTGACCCTGATATTAGGACACCTGGCAATGCTAGAAAACTGACTCCCAGTGGTCACATGGGACTAGGCAGATAGAAAAAGGAGACAATATGGAGCAAGCCCTAGAGAAAACTGGGAGGCACAAAACATCCCAAAGGTCCTAGGGTGCAGGGATGGACCAGAAAGGAGCTGAGCTTGATCTCTTACAACCTGAATTCCTAGACCACCCCAACCTCAGTCCTGACCAGTCATATTATCCTTTAGTCCCTCACACTATCATCCCTGAGACTTAACAAATCGCAAGGCTCAGAGAAGATGGTCCCTGCATCTGCTACATCATCTCACATTGGGTTTCTCCCCTGTTACAAGAACCCCTGATCCTGCCCCCTGTCAGGGAACCCACCTTTGAAGGCCTCATCCAGATCTTCCTTCCCAAAAACGACCCCCAAGTCATGGATGGCACAGGTGTGGAACTGCACTCGGAAGATGACGTCTCGAGCCGGGCTCCGGAACTTCTTATGATAACACTTCAGCTGCAAGGGAAGGGGGCGAAGGGGAGGGGAGGGCAAGTCTCATGGAGAATCCTGACTGGTTTCATCGGCTAAGTCCCAAGTCTCAGCCCAACCCATGAGAGAGAGGTCACCAAAAACAAAAACAAAAAACAAACCCTCAGAACATTTTGGGAAACTTCTAGAACATAAGAGGTATGCATACAAAGAGGAAATGTGGCCTTAAACTACAGCCAGCAGGATTGGGATTAGGACTGGGAGTGTCTTTGTCACCAGTCTAGAGCTAGAAGGTCACAGTTCACACTGAGTGACAGTTCCCTGGAGATGTCCCAGAGTAAAATATGAAGCTAGAAGAAGAACATCCTGTCCAAGGAGGAAGTTAGACCATGACAACGTGAGCCTGCAAGGGATACAGGAGCCCACAGTTCTAACCCAATGGCCTACAAGGGGACAGTTGCATGTCCTATGTCCCCAGGGTAGGGCAGGGACAGGACAAGAGAAGGGACACTTGAAGAGGAGGGTGGAGCTCACCAAGATGTCTCCTTTCAGGAGCAGCCCTGGTTCGATGGTGATACAGATGCTGGCCTGGCTGTCTCCAGGGATGTTGCTGAGGAAGAGAGGTGGTGAGAGAGCTCTGCTGAGGAAACAGGCTCAGCTCTCCCTTCCTCCTGCCCCACCCCTGCACCTTCACAGACTACTTACTAAATGCCAGATGTGTACACAGGTTGCATGGCTTGGTAGATGCGAAGAAAGGGCCGGCACCCTGTGGAGAAGGAGAGGTGAGTGTGAGAGGTGAGTGTGAGAGGTGAGTGTGAGGTTACATCCAGAAATGGTTGGAGGAATGAGGGTCAAAGGGAAAAGGAAAGGAGGGAAAGAGAAAGAGAGAAGGAAGGGAACAAGATCATAAAGAAAGTCTAACGTCCCTTCTAAGGCACTTTAAGTAGGCAAACCATCGACTCCTCGTATCTTCTGCCACCAGGCATGGCCAAGTCAACCTGACATCACAGAGGAGTCGGGCTGACCCTCACACAAGACCAGATGACACTACAGCTCGACACCCAAGGCCACCAAGAAGGAAATACAGGCTGGAGGGAAGGGATGGGGCAGGTACCTCCTTTAGACTCAAAGTTGGGGATGCCGTGCATGATAACATGGTGCAGAAACAAAGGCTTGTTGTTCATTTTGATGGAGCCGGAGAGCAGGCCGCTGAAGTAGTGCACATATCTGCGAGGAATAAGGGGTCATCAGTAAAGGGACTGTGTAGTCCCCTCCATCCATCCGCCCACCCACCTATCCACCCACCCATCTACCCACCTACCCACCCATCCATCCACCCACCCACCCACCCACCCACCCACCCATCCATCCATCCATCTGTCTACCCACCCATCCACCCACCCACCCACCCACCCATCCACCCACCCACCCACCCACCCATCCATCCATCCATCCACCCACCCACCTATCCACCCACCCATCTACCCACCCACCCACTCAACTGTGTATCCACCTACCCAACCCACCAAACTATCCACACATCCATCCATCCACCCACCCACCCACCCACCCATCCACCCACCCACCCACCCATCCACCCACCCACCCATCCATCCATCCACCCACCCACCCACCCACCCATCCACCCACCCACCCACCCACCCATCCACCCACCCACCCACCCACCCATCCACCCATCCATCCATCCATCCATCCATCCATCCATCCATCCATCCATCCATCCACCCACCCACCCATCCATCCATCCACATATTTATCTATCTCTTCATTCTTTCTTTAAGAACACCACTCTAGGCTGCCATCTACCTCCATATACATGACACATTCACCCACCCAGGCCACATGGTAGCTGAGTTTTCCCAGCCAGAGCAGGCCTCCAAACTTGCTGAGTTCCAGGAGGAAAAGAACAAAAACACTGAAAATTTCAGAGCCTGGAGCCCACTTGGCGTTCTCTAGCGCTCCCTGGTGGTAAACATGAGCATCTCTTTCATGTCTCATTCCCAGCCCCAAGCATCACACAAATCAGGTTGCCCAACCAAACCTTCCTAATAGCTTACTAAGCCAAACCTTGCTTATGACTATTCTCATAGGCCCTGATTCTCACACACACACACACACACACACACACACACACACACACACACACACAGAGAGAGAGAGAGAGAGAGAGAGAGAGAGAGAGAGAGAGAGAGAGAGAATAAACAGCAAAAGTTTGATAACTGCAGTGCTTGTTTTATTTCTTGCTAAATGTATGGAATTTTCCACATTAACTTCTTTGCTTGGGATCTGAGATAATTAACTTCCAATAAGTATCCAAACTCTAAGTTGGTTTGTAGTTGGGTTTTTACTTTGTTTCTTTGTGGGTTTATTTATGGTGTGTGTGTGTGTGTGTGTGTGTGTGTGTGTGTGTGTGTGTGTGTGTGTGTTACGCTAGAAATTGGGCCTAGGGTACCCTGCATGCTAAGCAGTCAACAGACGGAACTACAGAAACAGCTCTAGAAACCTTCAGTTCTTCCAATAAAAATCTTGCTGCTAGAACAGAAAGACTGAGCCATCTTGTTTCTTTCCAACAGAGGTAGAAAACCAGGTCCAGAAAGAGTTGTGATCTCACAAATCAGGGGGTGGGAGAGAAGGAACGAAGTCTAGACTTCACAGCATCTCCGAACGAACCACAGGTCAGCCCTCTGGTACTGACTGGTTGACATTTCCTCCTTTCTGATTCGCTAGAGAACCAGGTTGAACCAGACAAACCAATCAAATGCAACCTGAATTTCTACAAGAGCCAATAGCTCCACAGGGGGGCAAGACTCTAATTATGACAGCAGAAGACCTCTCTCCACCCCCATCTCCTGGCCCCTTGGCCCTCCTCCAGGCCCCAGGCCCTGAGCCTGGGTGGGGCCATCTCAGCCTCCCCTAGCAAGATAATCTGATGGGCATTGCCAGCTCCTATTCAGGGCCCTGTCTAGCCCCCCTGGCCTGTTACTCAAACCGGAAACCTGGAATGGCAGGTTCCCATCAGATCTCCTGACCAGGCCAACAGGATGTGTCTGTGTTCTGGGGACAATGAGTCCGAGGGCGGGTGACAATGAGTGGGTGACCTACAGGCAAAGCCCCTCCCACTCACTCCTTGCTCTTCCCTGTCCAACTGCCGGGTTCCCTGCAAGCAACACTGACAAGGAAGCGGAGGGAAAGTGGCGGGGAATGTTCCGGAAGCCAACAGCTGCACTTTCTCATGTGTGTAGAGAGGGTGGCTTGCCCCCAAAAAACACACTGGCCCATGGGATCTGTTGGCAGACACGCATAACTCACGCTGTCAGATTCACATGGCAACTGCACTGTGTGCAGGCATGTGAGAACTGGACCTCTTCTCTTTCTCATTAGGGGAAGCTTGGTCTCTGCTGTTCAGCATCACAGTGACTGTTCAGCCCAAGCCTCAGTGATCGCACAGCAATGGTCCACATCCCTAGTCATAACTAGACTGTAACCTTCAGAATCAAAGGTGACTAAGATCAAGCTGTCAGTGCACATGACCAACCCCCAGGAGCTGGTGCATGGTCTCAGACCCGCACTGAAGGCTTCTAGGAGGCCAGTAATCAGTAAGGATGTGCTGTTGGAAGGTGCTAGGCTCCTGGGTACCTGGCGAGTACTCCTGTACTTTTATTTGGGCTTCTAACTACAATGGCAATAGTCCTCGGAAGTGACTGCAGCTCCTATCCAGATAAGCAAGATAGGGACACAGGTGCATGTTGGGGATCCTCACAGCTAATTTCTCAGGGGCTCCAAAAGCCATCGGGGCCTTTAGCCTCCAGCCTTCCTGCCTGTCTTCCCAGGCCCCCTACCCTTGGCCAGGTTCCCCCATTTTCACCCTGCACACTCGGACTTTACTCTGGCATGAGTCACTTTGAACCAGACCTGTGGTTGCCCATCACTCTAGCAGCCATGGTTTGAAGTTTCTTCAAAACCACCTGTTGGGATCTGCAGCAATCATCTGTTTGTAAGCAAGCAGTTGTTCACTAGAAGCTTGCCCACACGTGTCTTTGTGTAGAAGATTTAGTGCCTCACCCTTGGTGTGAGCAAGGGGCTGAGCCATTGCAGGCAGGTCCACACCAGAATTCCTACTTTTTACGTCTCCAGCCTAGGCTTGGGCTTGCCATGACTGCAGCCTCCCCATAACTAGGTGGCCCTAGATGCTGCCCATGGCCTCCTGTTGGTCAGACATCATTGAGTCAGGTGTCATCCACAGGCAGATCCCTGCTAGGTAGCAGGTAGCATTGACAGATGAGACCCTGACTCCCAGCCTCCCAGTCCTACACCTGCATTCTAACTCAGCCACCACTCACTCACTGGGGCCCCTCGCTCTACCCTGACCCCAAGCTTCTCATAGGCAAAAGAAGGATGCCTTGGGTATCACCACTGCCCCAATTAGAGCTTCAGAGTCTAGAGACTCCCCTAGAGTCTTCCCTAGAGACTCCAGGCTGTCTCCATAAAAACAGCCAGTTCTCTCTGTCACCCTCAATGCCAGAGCACTCTCCAGCATGGGTCTTCTCTTTGTCCCCTCCCTTCTCTCTCTTCTTTTTCTCTTTCCCCTTCTCTATCCATCTCTTCTGTCTTTCCTCTCTCCCTATCCCTCTGTTTCTGCCTCTCTGTATTCTCCCCCAACCTCTGTCCTTCTCTGTCTCCAACTCTCCCCTCCTTCCCATCTGGCTTTTTTGGGGGGTAGGGTCACTTGTTTAATGCCTATGTTCTAAAAAGAACCACAGCTCCCCCAGGAAAAGGAAGGGACACTGGATGTCCCAGTACCCACTGCTACAGCAGAGTTCCTCAACCTTGGCAATGAACAACCCATCTGGTCCTGCTTCCTGTCTGGGCTATTATTATGACACCCCAGTAAGAATGTGTGGCTGGGGCCCTTAGCAAAACATTATAAACCCTCCCAGGAGAAGGTGTCCCTTATAGAGCTATCTATTAACTAACTCCCAGGACAGGTATTAGGGACATCAATCTACATGTACATGCTGGCATGACCCCTCCAGGGCCACCCAAGAACAGCATGCGTCTACTTTATGTGGGCACCTTCTCTCCGACAGCCATGCCATAACAGAATGTTTTCTGCTAGTTGGTTAGAGCCAAAGCCAACTGACACGCCAACCTGTGGGCACCACCATACCTGTGCCACTGCAGACTAAATGCCTGCGCTTAGTACACCCTTAACTAAGTAGATGTCCACCCCTGAGAGTGCACAGGGCCAGTTATCCACCATAGGGCATGCACACACTGAGCCTGGAGTCCAGGCACCCACCTCCTCTGGGATGGCTGGCCAATGGGCACGATCTTGTCCTCATAGAATCTCTTCATTGCAAACCTGTCAAGAGCCTGGTCAGCACTGTGGGGAGACACAAGACAGTCAGAAAAGCCCAGGCCGGGGTTGGGGATTTAGCTCAGTGGTAGAGCACTTGCCTAGCAAGCGCAAGGCCCTGGGTTTGGTCCCCAGCTCCGAAAAAAAGAAAAAAAGAAAAAAAGAAAAGCCCATGCCTATACCCAGGGACCTCTTGTCCCCTTCCTCAGATCCTCCCAGGCTTGCATAGCCCCTTAGTCAATCTTAGTCACCATGGAAGGACAAACTCCACTGAGAAGCCTTCAGGAAGAACATGCTCAAGCTTCTCCAATCTGTAGGGCACAGCACTCAGTCAGGAGGTCTCCAGCCTGGCAGCCTATCTCTAGACTGCTATTAATTGGCTCCAGGGGCATAATCCTTTCCATCAAACCTCATCCCTCTCATCAAATGAGGTTTAAAGGAGATTGGATGAGGTGACACCCATTAAGAGTTTGGCAGCCATGGGTGCATTCGTGTCCACTCAGCAGACACGAGGCTGGGCCAAGACCCTCCACACAGCATACAGAGATAATTCTGGCATTCCAACAACTTTCAATCCTGTTTAGAGTAAATGCAAACTCCTCGTTAAGGCCAGCAAGGCCATTGCTCTCTGTTACCTAACTGTCCCTAAGCTGTCTCTGACTCTATATTCACCAGTTCTCTTTTTCCTACCCACAGCTCCTCTCTAAGACCAACAGAAATCCTTTAGGACTTCAGAGTCACAGGTCCCCTGGCCACATGCCCCCAGTCACTTCTGGTCTCTATGTTTTCACAGCCACAATCATGTTGCTGAGGGACTTGATTGGTATTTGAAGCCCTCAGGGGCAGGCCTGGGCTGTAATCTCTACATTCTTCCAAGCACCATTATAACAAGGTGCTGGACACAGCAGCCTCTGGGCAGCCATGCTAGATGAACAAGCCTTCAGCCTCTGTGCTGAGTGAGGTCAGAATGGGATCTATGTACTGGCTGGTTCCTGTTCTTTCTCCCAAACACCCAGGCAAAAAGGCAGTCCCACAGGCTTGAGGTAACTACCAGCTCGTCCCCTGGACCCAATTCTGATGCCGTATCTCTTTCTGACTCCTTCCCAGATCATCAAGGGAAACAGGAGGCAACTGAGGGAGAATGAGTAACCCAAGGCTGTGTGGGTGTCTTCCACACAGGAGAAGGTGTTCCACCATCTCCAGCTGATTCTATCCTGCCTCAGAGCTGGGGGCATTTCTCTAGCTCTGGGGGCTCCTGTACCTCTCATCTATCCTGGTCCTCCGTCTGAGGGCAGCTCCTTGCCTCAAGAAGGCAAAGACCATGCAGGTGGGAGGGGGTGTCCCCACACCAATGCCCAGAGGACGGAGACCGCTGACCTCTCACCTGGCTGAAATGTTGCTGTAGTGCATATATGCTGCAATGACGACCCCAATCCTTCCTCGGTTTCCCTGAAAGAGGCAAAAGACAGTCATTGGTTAAACAGGCTCTGCTGTTCGAAGTCTATCCAGAAGCCTGGGGGCCAAGGGCAGGAGAGAAGGGTGCTGTTCTGGAGAAAGAGGAACACTGGGGAGGGAGGCAGGAGGACAGCAGTCAGAAAAGCCAGTGCACCCTCCACTGCTAGGAACGTAAGTCACTGCCCTGCCCCCATTTGTTGGAGATAGGCTCTTGGGCAGAAGCTGTCATGTTCTAGAATGGAAAACAGAAATGGGTGGGTGAACACAGTCGCATAATCTGAACTCTCAGGTAGGTGTGCACACACAGTTGTACACACACAGGTACATGCACACAAGTACAGCCCCTGCTCTGACCTTGTTGTGGAGAACGACGACATTGTGGGGGTCTGCATTGAGCCAGGTGTCCATGGCCTTACAGACACTGCATATCTTCTCCAGAGCTGGTGTGTGCAGGTCAGGCCAGCCAAATTCCAGGACCTATGATTGAGATGTAAGTAAGAAAAGGAAAGCCTAGGCACTCCATCAAGTCAGCCAGAACAATGCAGGAAGAGTCACCAGCAGCTAGGCCTCTGCTCTTAACCTGCTTGTCCGGCTGAGAGACAAGGCTTAAAGAGCAAAAGCCATGACCTGGGACCCAGGCTCAAAGTAGGGTCTGAGGCAAGCCATATCCCTTTCCCAGAAATATTGTCCTCACAGGGGTGTGCCAAGGTTTACAAAGTGAGACTGTGATCTCAAAGCTTCCAGAAAGGCCTGAGCCCAGCTCTCCAAGCTCCCCTCCAAGGCCAGTTCAAGGCTGACAGGGTGTCAGAGGAAACGAAAGGGCCCCTAATGCTCACAGCCCTTTGGATATACAGACTGCCCATTCCCAGGCCTCTGAGAGAAGTCTGAAGTGTACAGAAGCGGGGCTTCCCAGTGGCCTTCAGCCCTCAAGGCCTCCTGGAGCCCTCTCTAATTTCACAAAACACTAAATGAAAAGAGCTGCTATTTGGCAGGGTCCACAGAACATGCCTAAGCCAGCTGTCCACTTTCAGAGACATGATCTGAGGCCCAGAGCAATCTGTTGCTTGCTTAACATCCCATAATGACAGGCACCAGAATCCAAAATAGAAGCCAAGGTCCCCAGCAAAGTCTCTAAAAGACCCACTTAGCAAGCAAAGTAAACCCTGGGGACAGGCACATATAGAAAAGACACAACCCAAGCCCCACTGTGTATTCCCCCCACATGTGTATCTCCCCAGGGCAGATGAGGTCAGAAAACACTATGTGAAATTTCAGTAGTTGGTACTATATAGTCCATTTTGCAGATCTGAGATGCCCTTGAACTTGGAACTGTCATGGCACCAACATATGAAGGGGCGTGTTCTCTCTCCCAATAGCCCAGGCTAAGCCAGGCCTAGTCTTCCCAAAACAGCCACAGACTCACCTTAGCATGGAGCTTTGTGATGTCAGGCCTCTGCTCAGAGAGGTTGAATAGCTAGAAAGAGACAAAGGGAGAGACCGGAAGAGTGAGTGGGAGGAAGTTGGAAGAGAGAGTTTGTCCCCAGTTGTCAGGAGCCTGGCCACAGACCAGCCATGAGCTCTTGGACTCCTATACCTGCTGTCACTCTCTCCCCTAATAGAAATTTCCACCGCAAACATATGTTGGCCAACGGGATCAGCAGTGAGTTCTCAGGAAAGGTGGAGGCTGCCACACTCAGCCGGGCCCCTTGCAAGTGAACATCCTGAACTTGGGATGAGAAGAGATGGAGCCCTGCCCACTGGTGCGGAGTGATAGTGGGTGTCGTCTCTGGCTTTAGGACCAAATCCCCCAACAAGACTGCTTCTCAGTCTTCTACCACATGGAGTCTACTCACATCCCACAGCCTACCCTGCCTCCTATGTTCCTTGACCCCCTAAAGGGCTGTGCAGAATTGCCCACCTCTAACTCATGACCACAGTTTGTGTCACATACCAGGAGGAGAGGGGACAGACTCTTGAATGGGCAGAATGGAGGGGGCTTCGGCAGAACACAGACATCCTAGAACTCTGCATTTCTAAAGCCAAAGGACTCCAGATACTCCGAGTACTATTAAGGAACACATTTAAATGACATTAACAATGTCACTAAGCTGGCTTCATTCCCTCAGCAACCCCCATGTTGCAGAAGGGAAAACTAATGACCAAGACCATACATTCAGCTATCACAGAGGTGGAATAAAAACCCAGGACTTCCTGGTATTTAAAGCCAGGAACTACACAGTACTCAGCACAGATGATGGATGGATTACTACAGAGGCCTTCAACATGCATGTCCATTCAGAGCTACAGAATCTGGGACCTTTGGAAGTAGTTAGGGATCTTATTAGGAGACATTCTTGGATACAGGGTGATCTAAGACTAACAACCAATGCCCTTATCACCAGAAGGTGGAAGCAGAACATAGAGCGATGTGGCCACAAGCCAGGGAATGCCTGGGAGTGCTCGGAGAGGCCAGGAGAGAGAAAGAGGGAAGGAAGCAGTTTTCTCCAAGATTCAGGGGAGCACAGCCTCCCTGACACCCAGATGCCCAGCCTCCAGAACACACTCCTGTCATTAAGCCACAGTGTGTAGCCATTTGTTCCAGTAACCCCAGCACCCTTGTGCAACCTCCTCAGCCTAGCTCTGTTAAACATGGCAGGCAGCAACCAGGGGCTCAGAGCCAGCAGTCCAGCCCCTACATGGCTCCCTTGAGCAAGGACCTGAGGTTCCCTCCAGGGATAGCCACCTTCCTGCTATAGAAAAAATCTCTGCCACCCATCTCCTCAACATCAGGTAACCCTAGCCAGCCACAGGGTTCCCAAAACTATACATGGCCAAGTCTGCCCCAGGGCTTCCACCAGAAGCAGCCCCACACAGACTTCAACCTTCTCTCTCCAGGGCTGTTCTGAAGGTGGTCCACAGTACGGGCTCAGCAACGTAAGCCTGAGTCCTTATTCTCTTCTAGTCTGCCCACCAGCACATTCGCACATTCTCACAATCATGTACGCGCACTCACGAGTGGTCACACGTCTTCAGGCTCAAATAACACACACTTGGCTCCACTCAATCGCATGTGCTCTCCTGAGAATCAGCTCTCTGAGATAGAGTGAAGCCCTGGGCCTTGCAGGATGTCCGGGGTAAGGAAGGGAAGGGTGCTAGCATGGGGAACGGGCAGAGACTCGCGGCATACAGGAAGTGAGCAAGAGGAAGGGTAAGGCCCACCTACCAGGTAGTTGCCCCCATGCTTGGACTTCAGCATCTGAGCCACTTCACGGAGGTTGCTGCGGAAGTTCTCCTCATTAGCTGTGCTGGGGAAGGACACGGCGATGATGCGTTCGGTGATATACACCAGGTCCAGCTCACAGCTGTCTTCCATGGCTCGGCTCACACTCAGGTTTCTAGAGAGACTGGGTAGACAATGGGTCCAGGTCAGAACCAGGAATCCAACCCCGTCTCTAATACCCAGTTAGTCAGGCGCAAGTTCCTAATAGGATCCTAATGGGGAAAGATTGACTAGGATGGGATCCAGGGATCCTGGAGCAGAGCCCTGGCTACCTCCATGCACTCAAACTGAGAAGGAAGACAGGAAGCCTCCCTGGGGAAGGGGGCAACTCAGGTGATAATGCTCACATGGGCTGGAGCTGAGCCAGAGTCCAGGCACATTCCAGCCTCCCTAAGACAGGCTGACCCCAGCTCTCCCTGAAGAGATCATTCTTGGCCCAAGTCTCCCTCATTCCTAAAGACCAGAGAAGTAAGAGTGCTGGATGTTTGCTGCAGTGGTGGCAAAGGCAAGAAACACAGGAGCACCCAGAGCACCCGGGTTAGCAGCTGTGGCTCCCCTGGACGCAAGGTGAGAGAAGCAAGGAAACTCACAGCTTTAAACATCAGCTTTTCTACCAGAGGAGGTAGCCTGCTGGGACAGCTCTTCCCCATCCTCCTCCTCCCTCCTCATCCAAGGTGTACTTCTCCCATGAGGAGTGGGCAGCATTCCGTATTTCGCTAACCTTTGCTGTACTATAGCAATATGGGGTTGAGGCTGGAGCCAGTTTAAAGTAGCAGATCCTTTGGCCCTGGTGACAGAAAGCCCTGGGACATCAAGGAGCCTAGAAATATCTAGATTCCACCAGAGTTGAAAGTCAAGACTTGGACTTAAATTCCAATCACTTCTGACCCTCTTCCATGTCAGCAAGGCTGGGCTAGAGCTCTGACTACTGGTCTACCTGGTACCTACACATTTACCTCACACAAAGTAACCTGAGTACCCTGCATTCTCCATAGTGCTTTAGTCCTGACTCTAAAGGTTCTACACCCTCACAGCCTGTTTCATTCTGGCCTTTCCCTCTGAGAGGCAGGGGAAGGAGAGAGGTCAAGATAGGCATGAGTAAGAGGTGGCCATCCTGGGGTGGTGACCAACCAGTTCCACTGTCAGGATGGTTTCCAAGAAAGATACAAAGGCACAACAGTGCCATCCGCTGGACAAGATTGGCATCACAGCTCTAGACGTACCACGCTGTGGTGGAGAAGGGGAGCAGGGAGGGGCATGTTTAAAAGGCAACCTTGATCTACAGAAGCTGTTGGCAGAAACCACAGCTGGCATCCTTAGACATTTTGTGAGGCTCAGAGTGAAGGTAAGGAAGAAGAAGGTAGAGCGTGAGCAAAGCCTGGAGTTCTCCTGAGTGCTCTTTTCCTGTGTGTCGAACGATCGCTCTACAGAGACCTCCCGAGATTAAAGACCTCATCCACAAAGAGTCAGAGCCAGCATGGGCCTTGATGGTGGCCAGCCCTGAGGGTCACTTCCGGGCAGTGGATGACCTTGAGCAAGTTACAGCAGACACTCAGCAACTCATTTTCCAATACACAGACCTTCAGTGCCATTACAAGGACTAATGAGCTAATGCGGGAAAATATAGAGTCCACCTCAAGGTCTGGTTTGGATCTCACAGTGATGAAGGCCAAGGGCCACCAACTCCAGGCCGCTCACTGGGGCTGTACAGCATCAGTCTCAGGATCCAGGATGGGACACAAGAATGCCCATAGCCCACTCCTTCCCCATGTGCCAAGTACCTGATAGGCTGTGGCTGTGGCTGTGGCTGTATGCTTGGAGAAACTCTCATGGAGCCCTGGAAAAGAGAAAATGCACAGTATTACAAGAGACAGGGGAGCACAGGAAGGGAGGAGCAGAGGGGACGCTAGGTCATGGCCACACAGAGATCCTCCACGACCAACACTCCATCCTCACCATTGTACCACCCAGCCACAAAAAAACAAAAGCCAAAACTACCTGCTGTGGGAAGGGCAGGCAGATAGAAAGAGGAAATCTCGGATACAGACATACAGCCACCTGAGTGGCTCCCCTGCTCTGGAGACGCGCTCACCAACAGTGGCTGGATTGGCAGAAGCCTACCTCGCCCTAACTCACCAGGCATCATGATAGTAACCTCAACTAGAGATCACAGACGGCAACTGCCTATGCTCGGGAAAAGCTAAGGGTGTCTACACTTGGGCCAACTCTGAGCCTGTGTCCTCTGTCACCGTCATCCCTCACGCCCCCTCCTCCAAAGCCACAACACCGAGTTACTGGATCAATGGAAACCTTTGAGACAGAGCAGCGGGTGTGTGATTTATAAAGGGAATCCAGGGACCTGTGCTTCTAAGGATCTGTGTCCGTATACTGGCTCACCTGCCCCAATCCAGGATGTGGATGGTATAAAACTAAGCGAACAGACCCACCTAGGTGACCTAAACTTTGCAGGGCAGCAGAGTGACATTAAGTCTGCAGCTCTAGGCTCCAGCATCCTGCTAGGCAGCCAAGGGGACACTTGGCCCCCCTGAACCTGATAAAATGTCACCAGAATGTCACAGTGAGACAGGTCAGCCCTCAACAGTTTATATGGGCAAACCAAAAAATGCAGACGAGCCCCCTCACTCAGCCTGGCACTTGACCAATGGCAGCTGTCACTCTTTCATTAAGAAGAATTGAAAGAGAAATTCCTGGAAGGGAAGTAACAACTGTCCACCCTCATGAACACAAACAAACAAACAAACAAACAAACCCTGTTTTGCTCTCCCTCAGCAGCCACCAAACACTCTAATGCACGCAAAATTGCATACCCCAGTTCTGAATTCCTGGGCTCCACCGAGCCACCTTTCCTGGCCACCAAATAGCAGCACCCCCCACCCCCCGCCTCCTTAGAGACTAAAGACTGCAAGGATAGAGACATAAGACACACAGTGACTCACCCCTGAATCCCTAGGAGGTTGATGATGCAGCAGGACTCAAACTCTGACCTGGACTTGGTCATAGAGCCTAAGTGGAGGGTACTGAACCCAGTATCCAGGGTGTTGGGCTCTAAGGTCCAGTTCCCAATGGAGTGCAGAGTCAGAGCCCCTGGCTGCAGGAGGGGTGTCCACCCTGCCACTGTGGGGCTGCTCAGAGCCCAGTAGAACCCACAGTGCAAGGAGGAGCTAAACAGCGCTGTCCAGAGGAATGATTCTCAGTCTCTCAGCATTTCTGGCCCTAGGAGGACTCAGGGTTGCATGAGTCAGGCTAGGGCAGGGGAGGCGGGGAACAAGGGTGTTTGGTTTTCAAAACCCTAAACCAGGCTGTTCCAAAACTCCCCACCCCAAAGCACACAGAAAGCCAACACTTCATCTATCCCATTGCAATGGTCTCTGATGAGGAGGCCCTGACTCTCCTCAGGCCCTGGGCCTGGCTCCAAGCCTCAGGGCCACCCTACTATAAATAGCCCCTGGGGCTTCATCTGTTGTGGATCCACAGTCACTCTTGAAGGAAGCCACCACAGCTGCTTCGAACAACTGGAAGCCACAACTTAGCCAAAGCTTACAGTGCCGCCAAGATCAGGGCCAGGCACACGCAAGGAGCAGGAGGAAGACAACAGACCAATTGAGCCAGGGCTGGTGAAGGAACTGGAGAGCCAAGCAGAGCTGGGAGCCTCTGAAGGCACAGGGCAAGGGATGCACAAGACCCAGAGACCAGGTTTCCAGTCCAGTCCCCTACCACGCTCTGGCCAAGGTTATGACACTCCACATTCCTCACTGCCGACTGGACGATAAATACTTGGCCCAAACAAGAGTCTGGCCCTGCCGCCTCCAGAAGTGATAAGAAAAGTCCAAACACTCTTTACAGCAGGGTGGCTGGGACAGAGATGCACAGAGGAAACTGCCCTGGGCAGGGGATAGGGACCAACAGCTGGACTGTCACCCCTGATGAATCACAGGGTTGGACTGCCCTCGTAACAACAGGGCTTCCTGTTTTCTGCAAGGTTTAGGGACATATGACCCTC
The DNA here is from genome assembly GCF_021556685.1 of Rattus norvegicus. Lineage (NCBI taxonomy): Eukaryota > Metazoa > Chordata > Mammalia > Rodentia > Muridae > Rattus > Rattus norvegicus. The sequence continues at coordinate 90,725,667 of NC_141542.1, forward strand.
GCCAGCAGAAGGCAAGCTTGCACAGAGACTGTGGCTTCGTCATGAGCTCAGGACACCAGTAAAGGGGCAGCCGGGAGCAAACACACCCCTCCTGTGGACTCCCCAAGAGACAGCAGGGTAAGTTGAGGCCTGGTGTCAGCTCCGTGGCCCCCTCATGGCAGACATACCCCCTCTGGTTAACATTCACTGGTTAACTGTGTTCTGGGCACCTGGGAGTAGAAGGAGAGAGGCCCAAGTCTCACCCTCGTTGTGTACAGCGAAGATAACTGTCAATTCACCCGGTGAGAGGCACAGTAGTGTAGTCTCACATGCTCATCAGTAAAATGGGTACAACACAGGGCTCAGAAATCTCTTACCTGCCCCACTTGGGAGTCCCTGGGGAAGGTTTATTTTTAAAAGGAAAATAAATTCTTTGCCTGCCTGTAATCCCATTCTTTTCCCCTCTAGGGAATCTCAAAACTCTTAGCTTCCTACTGACTCCTCCCAAGACAGACCAATAATAGAACTTTTGATCCAACTCCTTGAGTACCAAACAGAAGTCTCCCTTATTCTAACCTCCCAAACATGTCTCTCCTTGGCAGAAAGGCCTCCATGAAAGAGCATTCCACAGCCTCCCCCAAACTGTGTCTTTCCTCACTGTCAGGATGGTCCCCCTTATATCTAACCCGCATCCTTCCTGCTGTGGGCACCAATTCCTTTTTCCTTGGTTCTCCATGCAGGCAGGAGCTGATTATAACTCAAACATTCCAGAGTAGCTCAGGTCTGCAGTCTGGGGCTCCTCTTTACCACCTTCTGCCCCCCATAGCATATTTATGCAGCAAGAACTATATGAACCTCGGTCTCCAGTGGCCCTTGTTTGCAGCTAGAGGCTGGGAGAAATCCTGCCTTCCTTTCAGGTCCACGAGCAAAAAAACACCTCTGGACAGAGGGAAAAAAAAAACCTGTTTCCTGAACCTAGGTCCCCAGAGCCCCCTCTGAGAGGTGGGTCTGCCAGTGAATTCCAGGGGTCGTGTGAGGCAGCCAGAGCCCAGCCCTTCATTCCTGCATCTCCCAGGACTGAGGGCCCCCACACAGGCCCCGGCAGCCACACCCCCTTCCTCCTCCTCCCCCTCCCCCTTCCTGCCCACCACTTGGATTTTTCCAAAACAAAGTGCGACACAGCTCTCGCCTCTGCAGCCTCTACTGAACACCAGCTCCATTGGAGGAAACAGCCTGGAGAGACCAAGCAGAAAACACCTCACAAACCGGCTAGTACCCTGAGCTGTTCTCTCCTCCCCACTGCCCAGAACACAGAGGAGCCCCAGGCAGCCAGGGGACCATCCCTGCAGCCCTGGGTCACCCAACCTACAACAGATGTCTGGAAGTCTGACAGTGGGGTTTCCACTCCTCTGAAGCAGCAGGCCTTTCTGGAATCTGTTCTCCTGTTTGCCCTCCTTATACTCCTTTAGTGAGACATTTTCTCCTCCCTCCTCCCTCCTCCCTCCTCCCTCCTCCCTCCTCCCTCCTCCCTCCTCCCTCCTCCCTCCTCCCTCCTCCCTCCTCCCTCCTCCCTCCAGACCAGGCACCACCCTGACACATGACCACCTGCAGACTCACTGATCCCACACCAAGTTATTTTACCTAAAACCTAAAACAAGATTCCATCAACCACAACTAAGTGGCCGCCTCTTTCTTCCATAAGACCAAGGTCAAACATGTCATTAGGGTCAATAGCCCTTCTAGATGTCTAACCTCACTGCTCTGACTTGCCTCTAGTTTATGGACTCCAAATGGCCCATACTAGAGATGCAAGGGTCAGAAGTCCCAGGACATAATATAAACACCACCCAGAACACCAGCTAAAGGTAATGATTCAGAGGCTACCACTTTATCCCACAGGCCAAGGGTTCAGAGGCCCGGATGACACATATCCAGAGATATCCAAGGGATATCTCAAGCTTCTGTTTCCTTGTCTATAACATGAAGCCATGGCATCTGCCATACACCTTGTCATGACGCCATACAACCGCTCGGCCTAGCTCCTGGCCCCTAAGAGAAACAATGACTGGCAGGCAGGCAGGCTGATATTTACTGAGGATCCATCATAGCTTGGGTGTGCCCCTAGCTAATTCATACTCTGCAATGACAGACACAAAACCAAATTCCCAAAACCATCATGCACCTCATCCTGAGGACCAATGACAGGAATCCTCACGTACCTCCACAGCGGCTTCCCCCAACCTAGGAGTCCTTGCGGCCCCTAGATAGCTCCACTCCTTATTGCTGGGCCTATGGCGGCCCAGGATGGTGCTGCAGTGTTGGTGGGCCACCCTCGGGAGCTCTACAGCTCAGCCCCTCCCTGCGGGGCCCTCCCTACCAGAGGCCAGGCAGCTGTCAGATGATAGGGCCTCGTGCCATCAACAGCTCCCACTGTGCCAACCGCCAAAACCACTCCCTGTTCCTCTCCAGGCCTGGAGTGGACGGAGGGGCCAGCATGGGGCACAGGACGGAACAGACCTGAGGAGGGTGAAGTGTCTCCTGTGGGGCCTTCCAGGGGTGTGTGGAGACAAGCCAGCCCCCCAACAGAGATCAGGAGCTCCTGCCCCCTAGCCTGAGTTCCTTCTGATTAAGAAACTTGTCCTTTGACTCTCCTTGCAAAACAGAAGACAAAATGAGCCAGAGTCCTGAATCAGAGGCAGAAAAGGTCACACAGCAGTCACCACTTCCAGAGACTCCAGGCTCCGGGAAAGCACACCCGACAATGTCTCCAGGATCTAGGGTCATCTTAAAAGCCCAGGGCTCCTTCACCTCAGCCCTGTTGCTCTCCACCAAACCTAGCTCTCAGATCTGCCCCTCTGCTCCTCCTCACCCTGTACTGTGAGTACTGAGTGAGGAAGAAGACCAGGGCCAAGTCTGAGCCCAGCAAGTGACTTTGTGAGCCTCCTCTTTCTCCAGAACTATGGGAGGCATATCCATACTGGCAGGTCTGAGGGCATGCCTCAGCCTTACTCTCCCTTGGCCCCTACCCTCCTCATACTCACGGCCTCCTCCAGGTTTTTCGGAGTACTTCCACCCCGGCAGTCTCCTTCCCCCTGTAGGCAAAGGGGATAATGTCAGAGAGCAGTGAGATAAGCAGTAGAAGGTTCCAGAATTCCTACCTGCCAGGGTCAGGATAAGGGGAAAAGAGTAGCAGAAGGTTGGGGGGTGTGGGGGTGTACTTGTGTTACTTGAATGCTTGTTTGTCTACTCAAAAGACCACCAGAGAGACATAAACCCTCTCCTTTGGGCCCACCCCTGGGGGGGGGGGGGGACACTTAACTCCATTTTGAAGATGAGAAGCTGAGGACCAGACAGGCTCTCCCTCACCTGAAGTCTCAAAGGGAGAGCCTTTGCCTCCAGCCCATGGTTTCAAGATGGCCTTCCCCATTAGACACCTCTTCCAGCCTCAGTTTCCCCATCATGGAGTGCCCCACCCTAATTCTTCTCATCTTTTTCTTCCAGCTTGGAGAAAACTCTCTCGGGTAGTCCAAAAGATTGAAGGGAAGTCTGCTCGGCTTTCTCACATTCCATTTCTCCTTTACCCTCTGTGTGTGTGTGTGTGTGTGTGTGTGTGTGTGTGTGTGTGTGTCTGCAGACACACATGCATACGGGTCACTTTCACAAACCGATATTCCTAAAGCAGATAGGCCCTGCCCCTTCCTACCCTCTCAGGCAAATTTGGCATTTGAGACAGGATCTCTTTCTAACCTGGGCCTTGTCAGACGAGGCTAGCCAGCCAGACTCAAGGGTCCACCTATCCCTACCTCCCCAGCACTGCAGTCCCAAGCAGGTATTACCACACTGGGCCACTTTTACCCAGGTGGTTTCTGGGGACTGGGCTCGCATGTCTATGCTTGGACAGGCATTCCCATGACTGAGGGTCACCCCAGGCCTCCCTCTTTTTTGTAAAAAGGAGGTCTCAGTACATAGCCTAAGCTGACCTAAAACTGAAAGTAATCCTCCTGCCTCATTCGTCTTCTGGATGCTAGGTTTACAGGCCTGAGCCATTGAGCATATTTCTTACAAATTTAACCACTGATCTCCTTCATAACTCCGCCCTGCTCCCTCTCTGTCAGCCTCAGCCCTACATCCCATGGCTGGATGTAGGCTCCAAGGTCATCAGTACCCTTCCTCCAGGCCCAAAGCCCTCTCCCATCTCCAAACCCATCTCCCTGTAACCTCCTCCCAGCCTCAGGACTCTTCAGTTGGCTGGGTTGTCACTCACCACATCTACTACATTCTTGGGCACACTCTCCGTGGCGATGGGCTAAGGACAAAGAGAAAATAGTGTGAGTTCCACAGAGATGCTGGCACATCCACCTTCTAGGCTGGCGGTCAGAGTGGTAAGAAGGGCACAGGCTTCAAGACATCACTTGGCTGGTCCCAAGCTGGGGAAGCAGCATTTGCAGAAAGAAACACTGTCTTATTAGCAGTGGAGCCATCCAGTTCTATCTGATCACACTAAGCCTCAGACCCCCAATCAATGGGGACAACAGGACAAGGCACTCTTGCTCCACCTTCTCAGAGCTTTCACCTCCACTGTGTCTATCCCGGGTCAAGAACCCACAGAGGCAGGGGGCACCATGGCCTGTTAGCCCCAGGAAACAGACATAAGATATGATGAGAGAGGCCCAAAAGCACGGACTCCTGGGATCAGAATCTGACAAATACTGCCCAAGTCCCAGCTCTCCAGTGACTTTCTGGCTTCATCCTTGGTACCTATAGTACACACACACATACACACACATACACACACATACACACACACACACACACACATTCATCCTTGGTACCTATGGTACACACATACACACACACACACACACACACACACACACACACACACCACCTTCTTCTCCTTGGTGGGCTCCTTCCTCCAAGAAGCTCTGATTATACCCCATGTGGTACCCCATTAGCCTTCCCATCTATGTTTTCCTAAAGGAATGGTCTAACCTGGCCCGATACACTGTGTTCATCCAACCACAGTTAATTTGGTATGTAACATGTGTTTTTATTATTTAAATTTTGTGCATGTATGTAGATCTCTGTGTGGATTTGTGCAGGAACTCATGCAGGCCAGAAGCATCAGATCTCTGGAACTGGATTTACAGGTGATTAGAAGCCATCCACAGTGCTGGGAACTGAACTCAGGTCTCCTGCATGGGCAATGTGTGCTCTTACCTGCTAAGCCAGCTCTCCAAGGATTTTGGATCCTTGGTTTACCTTCACCCAAAGTAATCATTGTGACAGTTTGATAAGCTCAGTAGAACTCCCTCATGCCAGGGACCAGAGGGACCAGAAGCAGGCCATCAATAAACATCCAGCCATCCTCCCTCTACCCCAGTCAACACAGGGCTTTATCCTGAACGTGTCCAGAAGAGTGGATGATGAGGACTAGGCATGTCCTAGGCCAAGCTCACCTCCCCACTGTTCCTAGAGTTCTATCTGCCACTCCAGGAGGGGCTGTGACAACCTGGAAGGCTATTGGCACTGAGTGTCCTACCAACCTAGGACTTCTAAGTAATCACAGGATGCAGGGACCAGAAATTCATATCTCCAACAGGGTCCTGGATGGCTCTAAGAGCAGACAGCCTGGCCCACAACTACCTGCTGTTAACTACCGGGTGACCCTTGCTGCCCACCAGCATGGCTGACTAGTGGAATGTACATTGGGCGAGTAGAATAAAGGTCGCCTAGGAAGAGAACCTGGCTCCCAGCACAGGCTAGCCCTTATGACTGACCTCTCACCCTGGGGTTTCCCCACAGCATGGAGGTCCACCCCACCCCACCCTACTCAAACTCCTGTCAGCCTTCTCTGAGCCATAAGATTTGGTATAAAACTACAGGCCTCAGCAGAGCAGGAGAAACTCGCCCTTCCTGCCAGGGATCATCTGAGCACTGTCCCCTCTGCCCCCACCCCTTTCCCTTGCCAGCTGGAGGCCAGCCACGGGCAAGACTCACCAGTAGTCAGATGCCTTCAACACACTGTCCCACATGTCTTCCAAGGAGCCAAAAATTTTCCAACTGACCTCCAGAGTTCATAACCCCAGCCCAGCATGTATGCACCCCCTCTACCCTAGTTCTCCAGGACTAACCACTACCAGCCTTAGCCTACCTGAGGACAGAAAAGTGCAGGGACTGATCCCAGCTGGGCAGAGTCACCTAAGGCTGCCCAAGCTCTCATGGCACAGTGGGGAAGCTCCTAGGGACTCACTAGGGAAACTGGGGATTCAGAAGTGTCAGCCTCAGAGAACTGCCCTATTATACCACAAGTACAAGACCACATGCAAACAGGCAGGCAGGCAGGCACGCACGCACGCACGCACACACACACACACACACACACACACACACACACTCTTCTTAGAGTACACTGCTCTCCAACACCCTCTATTTTATATTTACTAACATCCTTAGAACATGCCTCTCACTGAGATATGAGCAGTGCCCACACCAAGCATAGAACAGTGCCCAGCACACTGTGAGGCCTTGGGAAATATCTGTGGTGTGAAAGGTCTCCTTGCTCTCCTCTCTGATAGCTCACTATGCTAAAGATTGGTTGATACCCAGCAGCATCCCAGGTCCCCTGAACATATAAAAGCTGTCACCTCTGTCTTTGTTTAGTTTTAGGTAAGGACCTTTCTATACCATATGTACACACACATGCATGCACGCATGCATAGACACATGCTACATCCTCACATGCTGCTCCCAAGACTAGAGGGCCTTTAAATGTCACTCCTCCTGCACCCTGCTCCACAGACAGTAACTGAGGTACAGACAGAAGACTTGCCAGCATCTTAAATAAATACAAGGTCTACCTCAGGCCTGCAGAGCCCACGTTCACTTCCCTGCCTCTCTCCTGGGGTCAGTTGGTATCTCAAAGTCAGTTACAGAGGCTGATTCACATGAAGTCTAAACAAGAACAATGCTGGCCTCACTCAGGGTCCCTAACCCCTGCTAGGTCTCGAAATTGAAGGTGGCACCCCACATACACCTGTCTTGCAGTCTGCATAGTAAACCACTCCTCCTCACATTTTTACACCCTAGCTGCCTCCACTGCCTCTCCCTATGACAGCCATGATTCTGAGGCAGCTCTTCCCAAGGCTAAAGCAAGAACAACAGCTTTGACTTGCAACAGACTGGGGACCAGGCTCTGCTGCTGTCATTACAGCCCTCAAGGTTCCTTGGAAATTGACCCTGACTCATCTCACAGGGAGACAAGGGAGCAGTGAAAGATTCTGCAATGCCCAGAGAGAGAGAGCTGGCATTTGAATTCTGCTTCTTATAGCTTCATAGGCTCTCAGCCTCTCACTCATTCTCCCCACCTCTCCCATCCTTCTCCATTCTCCAACCCCCCCTGTGTGTCTGTGTGTCTGTGTGTCTCTGTCTGTGTGTCTGTGTGTCTGTGTGTCTGTGTGTCTGTGTGTCTGTGTGTCTGTGTGTCTGTGTCTGTGTGTCTGTGTGTCTGTGTGTGTGTCTGTGTGTCTGTGTGTCTGTGTGTCTGTGTCTGTGTGTCTGTGTGTCTGTGTCTGTGTGTGTGTGTCTGTGTGTCTGTGTGTCTGTGTCTGTGTGTCTGTGTGTCTGTGTCTGTGTGTCTGTGTGTCTGTGTGTGTGTGTCTGTGTGTGTGTGTCTGTGTGTCTGTGTGTGTGTGTGTCTGTGTCTCTGTGTGTCTGTGTCTGTGTGTCTGTGTGTCTGTGTGTCTGTGTGTGTGTGTGTGTGTCTGTGTGTCTGTGTGTGTGTGTGAGAGTGCATGCACATGCACTTGAGTGCACAGATGTGGAGACCAGAGATCAACATCATGTATCTTCCTCCTTCACCCTCCACCTTATTTTGAGATGGGTCTCAATGAACATAGAACTTACTGATTTGGCTACCCTGGCTGGCCAGCAAGCCTCCAAGGCTCTCCCTGTCACCATACAGTTCTGGGAACCCAGGCAAGCATCACTCACTGTGCCTGGTTTTACATGGTGCTGGGATTGAACTTGGGTCTCTGTGCTTGCACAGCAAGCACTTTTCCTCCTGAGCCTTCTTCTTAGCTCCACTCAACAGAGGACGCACTTTTGGAACCACAAAGGCTGGCTACAGCAGACCCTTACGCAGGGTCACCGGTAGGAACTTACTCCTTTCCTGTACTTCCCAGGGAAAACTGGGGAGTGACCCGCAGTGGGAGGGGCCACTATCAGACAGCAGAGAACTTCCTGAATTAGCTGTGAACCACAGGGTGGGTAAGGAAGCTACATATCCTTTCGTCCATGTTTCCCCCTGATACAGACACGCATACCTTTCCCTCTCTGTGCACACACTACCCTCCCTGCTGACTGAGTGAAGACGAGCTTGTCCTGGAAGACTGGAGGCTGATACACCTGCCTGGGGACCATGTCATGGTCTGCAGGAAGGCCAGGCTGGGGGAGAGAAAAATGTATCTGTGGGCTGCTCTTCAGAGGAAGGAAATGCTGGGGCTTGGGGATGTCCCAGTCTGAGCCCAGGGCTCGGGGGCAAGAGGGAGGGTGCAGAATGCAGACTCAGCCTCCAGAGGAACATTCTGTCCAGAACTCTTCAAACCCTCAGCTCTAGCCTGCCAGATCTCTCTGCTCTTGTCCCAAGGGAAGTCTGGAATCTGGGCAGTTTGGAGCCAAAAAGACCCCATGACGTCACATCTACCACCACATTGATGATCCCTGAGGTCACCCAGCACTACCTATCTTGGAGGGGGAAGGGCCTGGGAGGCAGAGGGGTCAACCAAAAGGAACTAGAATTGCTCAGACCTGAGACATTGGGAAGGCTATTCTGGGCTCACTTTTTCCCAAAATAGAACCATAAGTAGATATGGGGTTGGGTACAGGGAGGCAGGGGGACAAGGCATAGCATTTGGGGACGTTTAGCAGAGTATGACACTGGGCTTGCATACTGGAGGCATGATCTCATAACACCCCCATGAGGGTATCTTCTCAGTAGAAATCATAACAACGGCAACCCATAGGCAGCAGCAGTGGCGGCAAAGAAAGCCAGAGACTCTCATTTCCAAAGCTTGTTTTGGGTCAACTGCCTGCCCAGGCCCCCTGAGCCACCATTCCATTTCCAGGTCTCAGGGGCTGGAGAAGGAGCATTTGCCTCTCCTTCAGGCAATTTCTGGGAGGGTGCTCACTTCTGTGTGAGCCCAGGTCAGCCCTCTAAACCTGTGTCCCTGCAATGTTCCACCCCAAAGCAACAAGAGGGAATAAAATGGGCACAGGAACAGCTGAGACTGAAGCAGGACACTGGGCAGGCAGGAGGCCCAGGTGGCAGGGACGCTGACCCAAATGTTCAGGTTAAATTGCTGCCAAGGTCACAGCCTCTCATAGACACACTCAACCATCAAGTGGGAAAGAACAGGCTCTGGTGATTAAGTGGAAAGTTATGTGACTTCCACACCCCCCCAGAGGAGCGCCAAGCAAGTCCGCTCTTGTCCTCAGCCCCTCCTCCAAGCCAACCCAAGGAACCCGGGCTGAGGCTGGGACACCAGGACATCCTCACCAGCCCCTTCTCAGGGCCAGGCTAGAATACTGAGTATTCCCTCTGATCACAGCTCTCCTCCCCCAGAGGACCAGGTCTGCCACAAGGCTTTGCCTCCTCCACATCCTTGGGCTAATCTGGCCCAGAACCCCTGAAGCCCCTGCTGGATGTCTACCCCTGTCCCTACCACCTGCTGTCCCATCCTATAGCCACCCCTTCCTCCCAAGCCACCCCTAGCTTGCAGCAGATTCCTACTCTAAAACCCTGCTTTGGGTCAATTGCCTGCTCAAGGACCTATAATGGCCCTTAGTGCTTGCCGCTCAAGGTCCTGTTCTCCACCCAGGCTGTGAACTCCTCTAAGCCCAGCCCCTCCCTCTCTGGCCCTCTTCCCCATCCCCAGCCGCCCTTTCCTCTCCAGTAGAGTACATTCCCATCCCCCATCTTACAGCAATCCCCCTCACCACCAAGTGGGCATCCAGACCAAGATAATACACAAGGTTGCAGGGTCTACTCTCCCCCAGCCAGAGCAGGCTGGCTGACATTTATACCATAATTGCTTGCTTGCTTCTGCGATTTGTACCGAGGTCTGTGATCTAGACCTACTACCTTCTAGAGCTCGCCCTACTCCTTCCTCTAAATCAGCCCGGCCACAGGGAGCAGACTTTCCAAGGTATAGCCCAAGTGAGTTCATTTATTCTCCTAAACCCAAGGCTCCCCCTAGTGAGAACCTAGAGTTGGGCACTGATGAATTCTATGGTATGGGTTCCTTCTGCCTTGCCTTCTGATGCCTGGCTTACCCTCCTGGGCACAGCTCTGCCCCAGATATTAGGCTGCTGAGGCAGGATCTTCTCCCAGTGGTGGTCAAAGAGAGGCCTTGACCTCTGACCTCTGGGGACCATGACACTTGCCTGCCTGAGAAAAGACAGGATGTGAGTGAGCCTGAGGAGGCCCACAGGGCATTAGCTGGTACCCTACACCTAATGGGTGTCAGTGAGTAGTGAGGGTTCCAGCAGCAGACATCGACTCCCCAAGACAGCCCAGATGGGCTATGTCTGAATTTTGAAGCCTCTTCCTGGCTCCCAAACCAAACTAGCCCCATGGCCATCTCTACCTCCTAAATGTTGCTTTGGGGAACAACAGAAGACAAGCATAGCCTCATGGCCCTAGCCCTTCTGGTGTGCAACCTTCAGTTGTGCTTGAATTGGGCTGTACGACCCCTCCTACCCAGCTGCTGGGGCCTTCAGGGAGCTCAGGCCCAAAGGCTCCCGCCCTTTGGAAGTTAGCTTCAGATCAAGCTTGCCTCCTGGCATGACTCCATTTTCCAGGATTTTCTAAAGATGGCCACCCATGCCCCTTTCAGCACCCTGGGATTAAATTCATCAGACCACAAAACCTTTCCCCTGTCATAGCTCTTGATGGAAGAGATGAAATTTGCAAGCTAGTCCTCTGGTTTTCCTATATCATTATCACTCTCTCCATCTTCTTTTCTGGAAGTTGTTTTGTAAAAAACCAGGATCTTATCATAGACCAGAGTAGCTTTAAATTCAATACGTAGGTAGCTGAGGACAGCCTTGAACTTCTGATCTTCTTGCTTCTACCTCCTGAGTACTGAAATTACAGGCCTGTAATGCCATGCCCAGTTTCATGCCATTTTCTTCTAACATGAGGCAGCCAGTGTGTCTGCTGTTCAAGATCCTACAATGCGCACAGGGGCATCCCTCTGAATAGCACTTTAAAAAATCTTAGGGTCCACACTGGAGGGATGGCTCAATAGTTAAGAGTACTCATAGCTTGTGGTGGTATGAATGCTTGTTCCACAGTTGATGGAACTTTTTGGGAAGGATTAGTAGGTGTGACTTTTTTGGAGAAAGTATGTCTCTGGGGGTGGGCTTTGAGGTTTAAAAAGCCAAGTCATTCCCAGTTAGTCTCTCTCTATCTCTATCTCTATCTCTATCTCTATCTCTATCTCTATCTATATCTATATCTATATCTATATCTATATCTATATCTCATTTCCCCCTAACCCCACCTTGTGCTTGTGGGTCAAACATAACCTCTCAGCTACTATTCCAGCACTGTACCTTGCTGTCTGCTGCCACGCTTCCTGCTGGACTCTAGCCCTCTGAAACCATAAGCCCCAATTAAATGTTTTCTTTTATAAGGAGCTTTGGTCATGGTGTTTTGTCAGGGAAGTAGAAAAGTAACTAAGACACTGCCCTTTCAGCTGGAGTTCAGATCCTAACACCCACATCAGGTAGCTCACAATCACCTGTAACCCCAGCTACAAGGGATCCAATGCCTTCTTCTGACCTCTTCGGGGACCTGCACACACATGTGCATACACTCGCAAAGACATACGTGCATATATATACACACAAATAAAAATCATCTTTAAAAAAATTCTTAAGATCTATTACTGTTTAAAACCTGGCAACTCTTGCATAAAAGAATACTATTGGCCAGGTGGTATGCGTATGCCTTTAATCCACGCACTCAGGAGGCAGAGGCAGGCAGATCTCTGAGTTTGAAGCCAACCTCAAACTCAGAGCGAGTTCCAGGACAGTCAGAACTACACAGAGAAATCCTGTCTCAAAAAAAACAAAACAAGAACCAACCCTCCTGGGCTGGAAGTGTGGCATGGTTTGCTTAGCATGTTCAAGACTCAGGGTTCCCCAACAAAGTAGACCAATTTAAAAAAGAACTGCACGTGAGTACAGCGGCTGCCACGGACCCTGTGTGCACAGGCATGCGTTGGTGCAACAAAGGAATGACTGAATAGATGATAGATCCTCTCTCAGCACTCCAGCCCACTGGACAACAGAGACATTAGGGACCATGAGAAGCCCAAATTGAGCTCCCAGGTAACCCCAAGGAAGCAGACCAGGGTGCCCTTCTAGTGGCCCACTACCGGCTTGTACCTGCAAACAAGGCAGTCAGCCTTCCTGTGCCCTGATCTAAGTACCGTAAATGGCCCCACCTGTCTCTCCAGGACTGACACAGGCTGCCCAGGTGCCCATATGGGTCACAAGCTCACCTGTCCTCAGCCACGGTTAAAAGGCTTTGAGAACCACAAGAGCTGTGGGAGTCATAGTGATATTTGTCACTGTTAGTGCTGGGAGGGTAGTTCTGGTGCAGGCCGGTGAATGAAAAGCTCATTCGCACTCTGATCCATCTTGTGGCCTCCTATCTCCTTCCTGGATCCACATCCCAAACTCCATAAAGTGCATTTCACTGTTGTCAGGTGATGTTCTACAGGACATTCTAGCCCTGCTGCTGTGAGGCTGGCAACAGAGGGCATGGGAGACTGTGTCTCCTGTTACGCAGGTGTCCAGGGTACTAGCGCCATGATGGCCACCCCACCCAGGTGCCAGTTCTCAAGTGCACGGCACCTGGAATGGGGTAACTTAGTGAGCAATCCATTCAGCTATCATCATCGGCTTCTCGGGGCCTGAGAAACTGCTACTTCAGTTCTTTGCAAAGGTCAGGAGTTTTTGTGGCAGGCATCCTAACTCTATCCTGCCTAGAACCCCCCCCCCAGGAGGAAGCAACCCCCAGACTCTTCTGCCCAGGCCCTCAGACCACATCTGTTGAGTAAAATGAAGGTATGTGTTGAACATTAAACCGCTCAACCCTAGCCAGCCTGGGCACAGGCTGGAAAATATGTTTGGCCAGCAGGGTCTGAAGCTGGGCAGAAAATCTGGGTCTGAATCAGGGGAAGGGTGGTTAGGATTCATCCAAGGTTGGCAAGAAAGGTAGCGGAAGCAGAGACAAACCAAGGCCAGAACGTGCCACAGACAGATGAACTCGGGACACACTGAGTTGGGAACCAGAGAGCAGGGCAGGCCAGGCAGTGGCCTACAGAGGCTGGCAACGAAAGGAAGGAAAACCCTGAACCCACCCTTTCCTCCCTCTTAGGAGCCTGCTCAAAGCACTTGCCTCACCCACTGCGAGGAAGCAGGTGCTGAGTGCTCTTGGTGGAGCCAAACTTTCTCCTTGCTTCCCCTGGGCCACTTTCCCACTGCCAGGGCAGTACAGGGTCTCCCACTCAGTGTGGTAGGCTGCCCCCGTGCCCCTTGTGCAGAACTCACCACGGGCAGCAGGGAACAGAGGGCCACAGCAGTAACCAACCCCCACCCCCAGCTGTCACAGTCCTAAGCTGTTCCCAGTATGAATACCTACTGGGTGTGAAGAGGGTAAACGTTCCTGTCCTGGAACTCACATGCTGGCACGGGTGGAACCCCTTAGGCAAGATCAAGGTAGTTAAGCAAAGTGCACGGTGTGTGAGAGGCCTTAAGCCCATAAGCACATAAGCTCAGAGGCTGAGTAGCTAAAACACAGAGGAAAAAGCCCTAAGCTGAGAAAGGAGAGCTTCAGGGGAAGAACCTAAGGTTTTGTTCCAAGTGAGGTGGCATACCTCTGGCTTTGGAATATAGATTGCAAATTAGCATGACATTTGATCTTGCCAGCTTCCAGCAGTGGGTACTATTGCTGGCTCCCATTCTAGAGCAGGGACAGCTAAAGAGAGAGTGGGGCTAGGTAATGTGTTCAGGGTCACTCAGTTGAAGCCGAGAAGTTGGGGAGCATAAATAGGGGAGGAATAAATATCTGGGAATGGGGTGCTAGGATTCAGAGGTGGGAAGTGGAACTTCCTTCCTGCGGGGAGGTGGGTTCTGAGGACCATCACTACCGCCCGACCCCAATCTAAATAGCACATGGCCTATCCAAACTCCTGCAAGGCAACTACCACTGTGCAAGTGGACACAACACAGAGGCACGAAGATGTCCTACCTGGCACACGTGCCTCTCAAAGGCAGGCAGTCCTTCCAGCTCCTATCTGCTGGCCTCCAGCTGGAACACCATCCTATGCCCTTCTGTCCTGACCTTGGACCTTGCTCTGTAAACAAGGCTCATGGGCCAGATGCTGGCCCCTGCCTCCTGGTCCATAAACCCTGGGCCCTCCCTCAGCCTTCCCAAAGCCAAGGACATTCTGTTCTTAGCTCCTAGGTAGTAGCTCGGTACAGATGAGAAGAGTCATCAGTATTCTCTGCCCACCGCCCTGCTCTGGTACATGGTATGCCTCTGCGATCCTGGCCAGGTTTCTAGCCAGACCACTCCAGCCCCACCCACAGCTCCTTTACTTCAGAGATATGTGAAATGAGTACTCCACATCCGGAGGACCCAGGGTGGCAGCTGAAGCCTAGGAGAGGCTGGCCTAGGGAGCCAGGTCTCTGCATCTGGCCTGAGTGAGTGGAGGTGACACATGGCTTCAAGGCAGCCAGGAGTCTGAGAGTCCAAGGGTATCCCTGGGAAACCCAAGACGCAGAGAGAAAGAAGGGAGCAAGCTATAGTCACAAGCAAGATAGGGTTGGAACAAAAGAAAACTAGATAGCCTGACTATGTGTCACATATCTAAACTGAGCAAGTGACCACACATTTGTGAAAGATGCTAATGACTAGACTCAGACTCCAACACAGGCAACACCACAGGTATTCCCCACTAGCCCAGCAGATCCGGCCCACATGGAACTCCTCTGCCCATTCCTACTCTCTGTCAGTAGGTCTGCCTGCCTGTCTGTCTGTCTGTCTGTCTGTCTCTGTCTCTCTCTGTGTCTCTGTCTTAGAAAGGCTATGGAAGCAGGAAATCTGCCAACCCTCATCAGACCAGCTGGAATCAGTCTGCAGCAGGCCAGCTCCACAGCCCACAACTCACAGAGGTCCTGCCCCTGTCCGAACTGTTCTGGAAATATGACAGAGAAGAGGAGGATGAGGGCCATAAAAGCAGAAAAACAGAGTCATGGGGACATAGTGAAGCTGAGGAGAGGAGCAGAGGCCACCACCTCATCACTGGTTTCTGGAAAACACCATCCATCCCTCTGCCTCCAGTTGAAGGGTACTCGACCTACAGCCAGGAGTGTGGAAGGCAACACCACAACACACCCTCACCCTCCAGGCCCTAGAACAACAGTAACCTAGCCAGGCTGAGGGACATACAAGATGGCCTTTTATGGGTTTCCCAAGGACCTCAAATCTCCAGACACACAGAGCAGGCCCTGCATCACGTCAGGAGGGACCTCATGACTCATTTCCTCCCTCCAGCCTCTGCCCTAAGTCCTCAATCCTCTCCACCCCACCAACCCTGCTCCCAGCACGCAGGAGAGACTGAAAAGAGAAGAAAGGGTTGTCACTCACCACCAGTTCATGGCTGGATGGAGGAACGCAAGGGGCAGCCACCTGTGAGAGAGGTAAACAAAGTCCTTGTTAGCATCTGTCCCAGCAGCCACTGGGCCTCCTGAGCCCACTCTTATCCCATTCTCAGGGGACAGCCTTCCCTGGGGCACAGGGAGAGCTCTTCAGAAGGCCACCTATAAAGGCTCAGATGAGAAACACGAAATGCCAAAAACCCTCACAGGTTGAATCCTGTAAAACATAACACACCCTCCTGGAGGTCAGCATAGCAGCATTTATTCCCTGGACCCTGCAGAAACCATAAAGCTTTCTCCCCACTCCCTCTTTTCCTAATCCTCCACATTCTTCAAAGATGGACTTGAAATATTTGAAAAACATGACAGACGAGGAAAAGCCCATTCCCCACTCTCCTCCCCGTGGCCAGTGCTGCATTTAAACTTGGAGCTGGCGGGAAGGCTCCCGTAGGCTGAGATTGGCCAGATCTTCAGGTACAGCGCAGGGCACTTGGAGAGGGAGGCAGCGCCCATGGGAAGAGACAGTCATTACCAGTTCGTGGTCCTCACCCTTCTCTGAGCCAAGGTCAGGGTAACTTGGGCCTCTAGAGGAGGGAGAGAGGAAGGAGGGCTCAATGACCACACCACTCTGACAATTAGCAGGGCACGTGTCAGAGGCCAGTGCGTTCCTTTCTCTAGCCAACACATTTTTCTTGGATCTCAGCACTCAATCTTGGCTCTGATTCCTCACCCAAGCACCAGGCCAGAGGCCCACAGAGAGGCAGAGGGTGGCGAAGAGGCAGCTGCCTCTTCACATGGTAGGCAACCCCATCCTACTTGCAAACATACCGACATTTACTGAGCGGGTACCACCTGGCAGGCACGTCACTAAATAAAGTTCTTTGCCTTTTCAACAACCAGAAAGGCAGACTCTAGTGTTACCTCCCCAGAGGGGTGTGAGGCACAGATAGGGTAAGCAGTTTACCCGAGGTCACATAGCAGGGGTGAGGCTGGGGAATGAACCCAGGCAATCTGGGTGCCAAGACTTGGTGTGAAGAAGACTGATAACTCATGGCCCCTATCAGAGAATGAGGGGTACAAAAAAGGGCCCAAAGCTGAGTTCCCGATTCACATGAGCATAGAGCTAGCGGTAAATGTTTTAGAAGAGGTTCCTCAGGGGACAAGGCCCAGAATTGGAGCAAAGATGGGGAAGAGAGAGGAGGTCTCCAGAGCTGCCTATGGTCATCCTGCTCCACAGTCAGGGCTCAGACACAGCCGTCTGTCCTTTACGGTCCCAAGCCAACCCTACTATGGGGCTGTGAAAACGTGGACCATGTTCTCAGAGGCCCCCTCCCAACTCATCAGGTCTTCACAGGATCTGGGTAAACTTTCTGGGCCAATCCTGGCTGAGCTCCATTCTCAGCACTGCAGACAGTCAGACAGCCTCGGCCTATGGAGACCGCAGAAGATTGGAGCCACCTGGGCTTCCAGAGCCCAGACTGGCCCCCACTGCATAAAGGTGGGCAGTGGCTCTGAGATGTGCAGAGGGTCTCTCTCCCAGGCCCATCCTGACCCTGGAGCCTTTCCAACCCCTCACCCCCAACTCCCAGGGTAGATGTACTCACTGAGAACCAGCACCTAAGGGGATACGATCACACACACGCCCGCCCCGGCAATGTTGTAGCCCAGGGGGCTTTTCCACCCTGGGGCCCATAGCTAACTGGGCCATGGCTGCTGGCCCACGGACTTCTCAGACCTTCTGGTCTCATTCTTGCTTTCTTTTTTTTTTTTTTCCTGAGGCACAGAAATGTTTCCTTAAAAGGCCTCCTGTCTCTCTTCTCTCCAGCACCCTGGCCCCTAGCCACCCTCTCAGGAGCCCAGAATGTGCCAGGAGAACCAGGAGCCGTACCACCCCATGGCCTGTGCTCAAGAGCCCCACACTCCAGTCCGCCATCAGCAGTGGCTGACTCCCCTGACTGGAGGACTTACAAGCTCTGGGCTGTCTTCAAGGGCTCTGATGACAGCCCTGCTGTGACCTCCTCACCTTCAGGCGAGGCACCCAGGATTCCAGACACAGGTAGTCAGTCTCAGGTGAGCTGCCCCTCCCATCCCAATAGCCCGCTGGAATTGGTCAGAATCCACCTAATGTCCCATGTCCCCAAATGAAAGACAAAGGACAAGAAGTCACAGCAGCAGCAACTGCCACCACCACGTTCATCTCCAGCAGCCATGGGTCAGGTGCAGTAATGAAAACTCATCCAGGGCTTACTCGGCAGATGCGAGAGTGAGGCCACGGCTGGGCAGTGGCAAGAGCCTGCTCTGCTCCATACCTACCTGGCCCTTCACAGAGCACAGACCACTCTCCCCCAGACACCTGCCAGTTTCTCCTTTCATTATCTCACTACTCTGTAAGGGGAGGGCCTGGTCCCCAGTTGGGTGGCACTCCTGTCCCCAAAGCCATAGTAAAAACCTAAGTTCTCAGCCTTACTTACATAAAATTCCAAAACTGGCCAGGTCCTCCAGAGGAGGACCCCCATACTTGCAGCCCCTGACCCAAGAATCTGTACAGAAAGTTCATACCCCTAACTAGAATCTCATCACTCCAGGATCCAGCATTCACAGGATCCAGGTGGAAACACTGTCTTGGGTTTCCTTCCTAACATTTGCTGGGTATGTGTGTGTTTTCTCATTTTATTTGGTGGTGGCTATTTGAAGCAGGGTCTTACTATATAGCCAACACAAACCCAGAAACCTTTCTTTCCTGTCTTAGCCTCCCTTGTGATGGAATCGTAGATTTTCGTGACCCTATACTTGGTTCATGAACCCCCTTCCCACCACCATTTTCTAATAGAAACAATTTTAGAATTGTGTGTGTGTGTGTGTGTGTGTGTGTGTGTGTGTGTGCACATGTATGAATATTGGACACATTTGTACCACCACATGTGTACAAAGGACAGAGGGGTCATTTTTCCCCTCCCACCACGTGAGTCCTGGAGATGGAACTCTGGTGTTTGTTGGCAAGAGTCTTTACCCTCCGAGCTGTCTCATTGCTCCTCTCCCTTTTTATTGCAGTAAAATACACGTAACATATAAAGTTCCACCTTGGGGGCTAGAGATGGGCTCAGCGGTAGAACTCTTGACTGGAATATACAAGAGGCTGGATTCAGTACCCAGTACCACGATGATGATGACGATGACTGTGGCAGCAGCGGTGGTGGCGGTGGCTGTGGATTTTTTAAAGTTTTTAAAATAAAAAAGTATCATTTAATCATTTCTAAATATACAAATAGGTGAATTTGAATATATCCACAATGATATACTAGCCACTACCTACTTCCAGAACTTTTTCATCATCTAACACACCACCCACACTGAATAATGAGTCTCCTCTTCCCCTCCCCATTCCATAACATCTTAACTTCTGCTGCCTACCCTAGAGACCTCTTGAGGTCTGATAATAGATACATAGCGGAGATGGGGAGGTTGACCAAGACAGATCCCACGAATCAAGATTTCTATCCCACCAAGGCAGGCCACACAAACTCTGGTCTTCCAGGACCCTCTATCCTGAAGCTGGACACAGAACATCTGACCCTTCCCTTGTGCCTCAGTGGGACACGGGACCCTCTTCATTACAAAGAAAGGAATGATGCCCAGAAAGGCCAAGAAGAATATTGACAAAGGCTCCCTCACTCCCCAACTGCTCACCCTGTATACCTCATCACCTGAATCCTTCATCAAATTCCTCCTGATACACAATAAACCACGCCTCCTACATCTACTGGGCAGGCCACTACAGCAAATTGGTGGCACCCAAAGCAGGGGCACATGAATCTCAGTTTGACACCCACTTGGTCAGAAGCACAAAGACACCCTGGAGTTTGGAACTGAGATCTATAGGACAGAGGGCAGTCCTGGGGACCAAGTACCCAACCTATGGAGCCTGTCATGTGTCTAGTTTGATATTGGGCTAAACTGGGCTGGAGGTCACCTGCAAGTGTCACCACTGCAGAGCTGTTTGCTGCTGGGGAGAGGACCCACATACATATCCCAGAAGCCACAGAAAGTCTTGTGCTATCTGGTGAGACAGGACATCTGTGTTTGGCTGACAGCATATTCATGAAAGGCCAAGCGCATGCTTGCCTTTTTTGTGTCTAGGCTGATTCCACCTCATGCTATAGCTGAATGGCTCCCCAAGTTGGCATGTGAAAATCCAAACCAGTCCCTTGAAATGTGCCCAGTGACGGGTCCTTAAAGAGGTAACTAAGTAAGTCCGCTGAGGTGAGTCTTGACTCAGTTCAGCCTCTTATACTGACAGGAAGATATCCAAACACAGACCAAGGAGGGAGACCCCGTTAGGACACAAGGTGAAGGAGGTGCCCACATACCAAGGAACCAGGCCACAGAAGACAAGTGCTGTGCTGATCCTGATTGCAGAACCCAGCCTGGAAGCCATGAGAGCAAATTTCATGACCCCCAAACCCACATTTCTAAGATCCACCAAGGTTCAAGGTAAAAGTTAAAAGCTGTCCCACTGTGTACGGATCTGTTCACTACTTGATGGATCCACACGGGTCGTTTCCAGAGAAGTGTTAATGGTGACTCACACCTCTGTCCAACATATCCAGATACCCACACCAGCGACACCAAATGGTACATGGGACACAGGGACAGTGGGGTTTATAAAGCACCTACTGTGTGTCACTGGGTTGGGCACTTCATAGCCGCTCATATTTTCACTTCCAGACCAGTTGTTAAAGTAAATAAGGCTCACAGAAGTTAAGCTACTTGGTCAAAGTCAAACATCTGGCAACAGTAGTGGGGCAGCAATGGCCAGGAGGGCACCTAGGTTTCTGCCCATCAAGCTCTAGTCTAACATGTGGTCTCTCTTTCCCCCGCTCCATACCTAGCAAGGTGAGCATGAGTACATTATCTCCCAGGGTCTCAGGTCACTTCCCAACACCTCCCTTGCTTCAGGCTGCCCCAAACACCTCCCTTTCCTGCCCATTCTCTGCCCTGTGCCTGAATGTCAATCACACTGAGGAAACCATGCTGGAGCTGCAGGACGCTGAGACTGTGGACATCCCAAGGAGGATAGTGAGCCCCGCACCGCACCGAGGAGGTTCACTTCAGTCTCTCCGACGTGGAGGCAGGGATGTGTGGCTTGTTAAAAGAGCTAACAGGTCTCCCCTTTAGCTGGATCCCAGGCTGGGTGAGGGGAAGATGAACTGACCAAGGGACACCAAGGTGGGGAGAAAAGGGGAGGGACACTCTTTCCATGCTTGACATGGGCAGCTGTGAGTGATCAAGAAAAGAGGACAGACTTGGCTGCTGGCCCTGAGGAATCACTGAAGGTTCTTGAGTAGAGGAAGGACAAGCAGAAGCTATGCTCCAGGCAGAGAAGTCCTGGAGTGGGGGAAGGAGGGATGGAAGAGTGCAGAACTTAGGGCAAGCATGGTGGTGCAATATCCATACCAAGAGCAACCAGAAAAAGGGAGGAGCCTGAAGCCCAGGGCTAGGGGAACATTGGATACCCTCAAAATCTAGGGGCCCACAAAACACTCTAGCCCAGAGCTTCCAGCCTAGCCTCTACACCTTCCATTCCCAAGCAGAGACGCCATCCACCACTCTGTCTTCCGGCACCTTTTATACCAAGAGGCAGCCAGTATCTTAGCTCTGGTCACCAAGTGTCACCACATGGTGGCCCCAGAAAAGTAAAGTGTCCGCCCCTGCAACTGAGGAAACAACTAAATGGAGCCTCATCTGTGGGTTCATCATCAATGCGCTGGGACAATCAAGACCCCAGAGAAGTCACCCTGTGTTGTCCTGGAAGCCTAGGTGTCCCTCGGAACTTGTAGGTGTCAAGACCATGGGGTTGAGGCCCAGAAGAAAGACAAGACTGTTCGAAGAGTGCCAGCAGGGCTCAAGGTCACTCAAGGCCTCCCAAGATGAGCATCATGCCCTAGGCAGGAAGTCCTGAGGGGCAGGTAAGCACTGCCCTGGCTCTACGGCCTCTGGGTCTATACAAACCCTGCAGGGGACAGTTCCTCTCTGTTCTCAGCCAGCCAAGGCTCTTTCCTTCCCTTATATAGAGTTCAACTATGACAGAAAACGAAGTGTACCAAGTTTCTTCATGCTCCGAGGCAAGAAGAGGCCTGTTCCCAGGGACGCCTTGGGCCGGACAGACGGCCCCTGCCCTGGATCCCTCTGCTCCAGTGATGACAGAGACTTGGAGGGTCCTGCTCTTCCTACAAACACAACCCAGACTAGACTCAGAACTTGAAGACAGTGCTGTGTCAGATCACTGATTCAGAACACTGAACCCAAGACCCCAAGACCTCAGCACTACTTCACTATGCCCCAAGTTCCTCCTCTGACTTGGGTCCTCTTCTGTGGCACCTGTCATTGTCTGCCTGGCCCACGGCCGGGTCCTACGCATTGGTCGGATGGGCTATTAGAGCGGGGAAATCACTCTCCTGGCAGATCCCTCCAACCCCACATATGGGAGTGGCTCTCACACCAAACACAATGCAACTCACTCATCAAACAGCCTGCCTGCAGCCAGATGAGATGACCGGTATGCCCGAGCCTCTGGAAACCTATGGAATGCAGCATTCAGAGCAACCCTCAGTCAGAAGGTCCCCCAAACAGCTAAGGAGTGGGGGAAGCAGACAAGCTATGATCAAGCAGGCTGCATCGCTGAAGCTGATTGCCTTCTGTGCCTGGAAGATGGCACGCACAGTGATTCTCAACCTTCCTAGTGCACTGATCCTTTGTTGTGACTCATGTTGTGGTGACCCCAACCATAAAATTACTTTTATTGCTACTTCATAACTCTAAGTTTGCTACTGTTATGAAACGTGATGTAAAGATCTGATAAATGACCCCAAAGTGAGCCGTGCCCTACAGGTTGGGAACTACTACCCCAGAGACTCTATGGGTTGCACCTAGGGAGCCCAACTCCAAACCCCACAGTGCCAACACAATGGTCATGCTTGCTGATCCTCGTAGTTAGGGAAGCCAGGAAAAGAACAAGGTTACCCACTAGGGTGCAACTGAACCTGGGAGCAATAGAATCTGAGCTCTGAGCACATGCCTGGTGCTCAACACCCAGGGTCAGAAGAGCAAGAGGCAGACAATGGCCAGGAAACATGGGATGGGGAAAGAGAACACAGAAGAGAACATGGCCGGACTTGACACCAGCCACTGTCACCCTCCTCTGGGCCACCCAACATGGTTCAAGCCAAAATCTGTGCATCCCCCTTTTCTCATCCTATCCCTTATTCCCCAAGCCTGGCAGTCTCTCTCCCAAGCCACCACTGCAGTGCCCTGAGTCAAAGACATGGTGACATTAACCTGTCCCAGGACCTCCTCTCTTGCCCTTGGTCTCTTCTTGGAAATCAGGAAGCCATTTCTAAAATGTGCCTGAGCCATGTTACTCCTCAGTCTAAAGGCCTGGCCACCTTAAGTGCAAGGATCCAGTCTAAATGTCCCAACACAGCTGCCACGGTCTATGGGGACCTGTGGGGTCACTCCTACAGGCCCACTTCTCGACCTTCCCTCCAAACCCCTATACCATTTCCTGCCCATCTATTCCAAATTCTATCCTCTGTTGGAGAGCTTCTCGGCCACTTCACAGACAAAGAAAAGCATGGCACCGAGAAGCCACATCTGCAGCCTAAGGTCACACAGCATCAAAGGGCAAGCATGGAAGCATAGCTCTGCCCCAGGAGGCCTCAAGACAGACTCCATTCCTCCCAGTAAGACCAACAGGGAGCCTTCCACAGAGGCCATGGCTTCTGAGGCTAGGGAGAGGACAGCAAACTGGGCTGAGCAATGTGTAGCCAGATGTGCTCAGATGAAGCAAATAAATGCCCAGGCTCTGCAGGAGCCTCATAGCTCCAAAGCCAGTAGGAGAGCGAGAGGGCAAGAGTGGGGCGGGGCTGGCAGCCAGGAGGCCTTCCTGAAGGAGGCAGCTGCACTGAGTGAGGTGAGAAGGCTCTGAAAAGGGACAGAAGACAGTGTGAAGAGGGTACTTAAAGGGGACACAAGGGGGTACTTAAAAGAGAAGATGGCAAAAGGCGGGCCTGTTAGCACAGGCCTGGAATCCCAGCTATGTGGGAGACTGCAGCCCAAGGACTGAAGTCTCAAGGCTGTCTCAGCAGCATGCTGGTGAGGTAGCGCTGTTATAGAGTGCTCACATAACTTGTACAAAAGTATAGCCCAAGAGGCTTCTGGGAAATCTGCCACCTGATGCAGGAGCCCGGCCTCTGTCCTGAGTGCAGGGGCTGAACCCACTTCCACGAAGTCTCTGAAATACAGAGAACAGGAAAACCTCAATCCCTCTGGGGCCAGGCATTTGTTGCAGGGGTAGGGGGTACAGCCCATGGCACACAGGTGACTTCCAGGAAGTTCCTTGACTTCCAGGAAGTTCCTAGAAGCTGGGCCAGGGACAGGCTATGGGCTTGGTCAATGTTTGGTAAGGGGGGAGGGGGCAGAGGAAGTGACAGGTCCAAGAAACAGACCCAAGCAGCCACTCAGGCCATGGTGACTGAGCTCCCAGCTGAGGAGAAAGGGGAAAGAGAGCGGCCCCAACCCTGGACGGAAGCTGTGGCCTCAGGAGGAGACAGGCATGTAAACAGACTTATAAATCTGCCCGGAACTGCGACAGTGGAAGTTCGAAGAGGCCGTTCTTGCTCTAAGATGACTGTCCATCTGTTTTTCCCAAGGTTACACCCAGAAGGAGGCTGCCTTCCTCACCCCGCACTCCCCTCTGAGGGTGTCTGTCCCTGCAGGAGGACTTTAGAGAATAAAAATATTTGACCTTAAGCCATATTTGAACAAGGAGGCAGGAAGGATGCCTGAGAAGGAGGAAAACTTAAGAGCAATGGGAAAATCCACAGAGCCAAAGGTCTCAGGAATTGCTAAGGACTGGATCGGCAGCCAGAGGGATGTGTCAGGGAAGGCTGGGGGGAGCGGAGACAGCCCTTGGGTTGAGTCAGGCCCTGTGGAGAAGGGTCCCACAGGGGCCGATTCAGCCCCTTGTCTCCTCAACGGTGCCTTCTGCAGCAGTGCAGTCCAACCGCATGTGGACCTCTGCCCTAGTACAGATGCAGGGTTTCCTAGAAAGGAAGAGCTCCGCCCTGTTTCCCAACCTTTACAAAGTCCCTGATCCACCACCCAGATGGCAGGCTGATTTTGTTTGGCTGATCAGATCGGCCTGCCTGCCCCTTTCAAGTAGCGGGACTACAGGTGTGCACCACCATGCCCAGTTTTAGGTATTTCAGATATTGGAAGCCAACGTGTCTTACATACTAGGCAAGCACTGTACCCAGATGAGCCCCATCATACAGTCCCAGGATGGCAGCCTGGAGAGGGAGAGGTGCTAAAACGCATCCACTTCAGCCTTCATCCTCCGGATGCTATAATTTCAGCAACACAGAAATGTCAAAAAGGTCATCTCAAATTTGAAGAAATGTCTTAAATTTCTGTTGGTTCTCTGGACTCCCTAAATAGCCTATCTCGGTGCCTAATGGGACTGACAGGAAGTCCTTCCCAATATCTAGCTATTTCTCCTTTTAAAGGAGCCGAAGCTTGCCAAAGCAGGATGAAAACAAAGCCAACCTCATGTTCGTCAGGGGAAATTCCACAGCCTCGAAGTCTGTCTATGAACTTCGCGTCTCCTGGGCCCTTTAAGGATCGTTTTGTCCTGCTCACAACTCCAGATAGCTCAGCACTAAACCAAACCGCTTTCTGTGTGTTGACGCCCTTACCAAATTCCTGAACACCTCCAAGAGGCCACAAGTGTCCAACTAAAATGCAAGGGACTGGATAGACTGCAAGCCCAGTGTGGTCTTGGGCATCCTTTAACTCCCTCACTCTCAGTATCCTCACAGGGAAAGGGACTGATGGGAACTACGCTGCAGACTGGTTGGGAATAGTTAACAAGACTGTGATCAGGCTGAGGGTATAGCTCAGCTGTGGAGCACATGCCTTTCCCCACCCTGCAAAGCGTCAAGATGAAGTCGACTGAGCTCCCATCTGCAGGGATGCCTGGTACACAAAGCAACGGTCCTCTGTGTGCCTCAAAGTTCTCCACTGACCCCCAGCCTGTGATGTGAGTTCCCTTGCCAGCCCCCCCCTTTTATGGAAGAAACTGAGAACCTGCAGGAGAGAGAAAGAAGTACATCGTGAAGATTCTCATCTAGGCTGGAAGGATGGCCCAGTGGTCAAGCACGCTTGCTGCTCTTGCAGAAAACCCGAATCCAATTCCCAGCACTCAAGTAATGGCTCACAACCATTTATAACTCCAGTTCTAGAATATCTGATACCCTCTTCTGGCCTCCTCGGGCACCAGGCATATACCTGTGCGTGCACATGTGTGCACATGCACACACACGTATATATGCATGTATGTGTGTGTGTGTGTGTGTGTGTGTGTGTGTGTGTGTGTGTGTGTGTGTGTGTGTAGGTAGGTAGGTAGGTAAAACAGTTATACACATAAAGTAAAAATAAGCATCCAATGATCCCATCTGTCAATCAAAAACATCTACCCAATGACAATTCCCATCCAAACCCCGGCCTCCACTCTTTATGTAGCTTAAGCTTCAGTTATCTGAAAATCCTCTCTGCAGAAATTTCTGACCCACGGATGGCAGGGACAGTGGTAAACAATGCATGAGCCTGGTCCAGAGCCCCAGAAGCAGGAGGTCCCTAGGGCAGCGCAGCACAGCCTCACGAATCTCCTTTAAGACCATCTGTGGCAAGAGGCAGGAAACCCTTCTTGCTCCCAATTAGCCAGCAACAGAGACTTGAAGCAGGGCCAGCCCCAAGGCCAGAGCAAGCCTGGCTGTAACTAGCATTGTTTGACTCTGTGTGACGCATATCCACTCCAGTCATGTTTCCTTGTTCCTGGGAAAAGCTCGAGGACGCACACTGACAGGGAGACAAGGGAAGGAAGGCAGCAACAGACCTGGCTCTCACTGGCTCACACAGCAGGCAGGTTAGGGAGGAGGAGAGAAAGTGTCTATCAGATAGAGAATCCGTGACCCAGAGACACCCACAGACAGCACAGCAGTGACCACACACAGCCTTCAATGCCCCAGGCAATACACACTCCACACCCAGCACACACTCCACACCACTTTGCCAGATGCAAAGTCACTCCCTAGCCCTCTGGCCTCACCCCAGAACAGACTCGTGAAGGCACTGCCAACACATCCAGCTGCCTGTATGACCCAGAGCACTGAGGAGCCAGAGCCAAGGCAGCGGGAAGCCAGATGTGCGAAAGAAGTAGATGAAAGTGAACTGGAAGTCTGAGGGTCCTTGAAGCACCATCAGGTCTCAACCCCACCACCCCAAGACCTACAGGAATCAGGCCCTCTACTGACTGACGCCTGAGATAACAGCAGATTACCCTTGGACTTGAAGTTGATGGTTGTCTGAGCCCTGCCTAACTTAGAAGCACAGAAGGAAGAATGTTCACACTTGTGCGTGCACTTGCATGCATGCGCGTGCGTGTGCACGCGCACACACACACACACACACACACAGAGAGAGAGAGAGAACTGGAAGTGTCAGAACCAGCAGGGTGGGGCTAACTGGAAGGTAAACAGTCTCAAAAGTATGGAGGCACCAAAACTGCTATTTTAGTGTCTGGATCTACTGGACATGTGATTCTTTTCAAGCCACCAGAGATTCAAGTGATTCCCCTTTTTCCACAGGAAGCCACCCAAACTGAAAAGAAGAATGAGTTGTCCATCTGGGAGGGGCTGAGTGAGACGCAAATCCAGAAATGCCAGACTGCACACTCGGCAATCTCTAGCAAGTCCACTTCAAGTTAGATGCTGACCAGGGCAGGGGTGATGGCCCAGATAGTGGGTGGGACTGATACAGATAGAATCAGAGGGAATAAGGAGGGGTGTGGCCAAGGCTTGGACAGGACCTTCTACTCAAAAGGAGGAGTTAGGAGGTTGGGTTCAGAGATTGTGATTCAGCAACCTCTGGGGAGCATTCTAGAGCTCCAATCCCACGTCTAAGGGCCACCTGCCCTAGAGACACCAAACTATTACTCACAAGTTACTCACTTTGCCTTGGCATTCACCGTGGCAAGTTGAGCCTCCCACTCTTTCGCTGAGAGTGAGCATGGAGGAGCCAAAAGATCCATGGCTCCCCTCCCTCTGGCCAGAGCATCCCCAACCTGAGTCACAAGGACACACCAGACTCTGGCCCGCTCCCAGTGACAGCTGTTCCTCTCTGCTCAGTTCCAAGAAACAGATGCCTAGAGGAATGGTCACTGTCCCCAGACACAGAACAGCTGAACCCAGGACCAGAAGGGAGCTTCCCAGCATCTCTGCCAGCATCCCAGCGGATGCTGGATACTTGGGAGCCTGATCTCAACAAGACAGATGTTCCCAGGCACAAGAACAGGAGCCTACATGCAGAAAGCTCTGTGGCTGCAAGAGAGAAAGAACTCTGCTAAGCCCAGCCTCTCGTTCCACAGGTGAGACTCCTGGTCCCCAGAAAAGGACAGTCGATGTCAAAGTAGGTGACCAACTGCCTGACCCCCACTCCCGACACCCTGAGTTGTTCTACAACAATCAGCAACTCTTCCCCTGACTCAGAGGACAGTTTCCTCCTATCTACTCTCTCCTGTCACATAGCTGCTGTAGTCCCCACAGCAAGAGGGTAGCAACTCAGGAAGAGAAGAGGAGGCTTAGAGATGCTGCAGCCAGACCAGTCACTAAGAGAACTGATGTTCGAGCCAGTACCAGAAGCAGGAGACAGAGCCAGGACCTCTGGTTACAGGTTGAAGACCAGACCCTCTGGTACAAGACGACTGGTGGAAATCTCAGGGCCCCATCTGGGGAATTTCAAGAGTCTTGCCTCCCTCCTGTTGTCCTCTCCTCCATCATTCCCACCCCACCTCATCCCTAATCACCAGGCTCCTCTACTCCCATATTCAGCTCAGTCACAGAGCTCAGAGGCAGCAGCTGCCATAGTGTGGTGAACCAAGGAGTATCTAAGCCTTCGAAGGCGTCCATTCATCTCGTGTGTTCTCCCATCCTGGCAGCTGCCAGGCAGAAGCCTTGCGCACTCCCTCTCCTGACCTGCTTCCTCTCCCCACCCCACTCCAATTCCCATCACCAGTAACAGCAGCAGCCACAGTGGCAGAGGTTACAGAGTGTGGAGCAGGCCAGCCCCACTTTTCCAGTTCCCACGTTCACAGTGCAAGTAACTCAAGATAAGCGCTGGTGTGTGGAGTAAGCTGTTAGTGGTTGCGCTGCCTGTCAGAGTCGGGATTCAAACCTGCACAGTGGGGCTACAAAGCCTGTGACGTAACTGTAAGGCCACACCACCTTATGATAACTCGCACTCCAAGAATCAAAGGTTCCTGAGATTCCCTCTCCTCCCTCAACATACAGTACTGAGCACTTGTGATGTGCTGGCACCCGGCCTTTGAGATGCTCAACATTCCTCCTGGTTTTAAACAGACTGCCCCTGTCCCCACACTTACCAGCCACTTAATGTCAGACTGGGCACTGTTGACTTCCAGCAGACAGGCTCCTCCACCAGACTAAGGGACACCCTTGATCATTCATTTATTCATTCAACACACAGTGGGCCTACTGTATTCTGGGACCCTCAGTAAAAGAGAGTCCCTAAAAGAGCATCTTGGCCCTTAGTTATGTGAGCTGCCTGCCTCACTCCACCTCCATCATCACAGCTTATTAAGAAGCCTTGTGTGGGGAGGGTTCCCACAGCCAGCAGGCTCTGGTCTCAGAGCACAGGAAGAAAGTTTGAGAGATGGGAGGGGGGCACAGTAACACCAAGAAGACCTCCCAGTCTCCGGGGTTAAGGACACAGGTCCTGGATGAAGCTTATTCCTAGGAGTCCCCTGTCTAACCCCTTCCTAAACCAAAACCTCATCCTGTCTCTCCTATGTAAAAATCCCTCCCAACTTTGACTTGGCTCAGGAGATCTCTCACCCCTTACCACCCAAGTAAGACCTCTGGGCTCTCCCCAAAGCCACTCTTTGTCACAGGTTCCCTCATTAAACTGCATTCGGCACACAGAACTTTATTTTAACACCCCCACAGCACACAGGACTATGCTGGAAAGTGGACCTCATCTTACAGACTCGGCTGGACATTGGCCAGGCCAATGTCACACGGGATGTAAGTGGCAGAAAGACAGAGAGTCATTACGTTACCCATCCTTACATGCATGTCTGTTCCATACCTGAACAAGTGCCTCTGTAAAACTCCTTCTCAACCTTCAAAACCCATCTCAAAAGGCTCTTCCTCCCAGAGGCCTCAGCTACTCCACCAACTCACAGAACCGGCTTCCTGCTTCCCATCCCTCCCGCATTTTGCAGAAGAGCTATCTACTCCCCTTTGTCTCCAGCTAGAAGGTGTCTCACTGGCCCTTCCACTCCCATATCTGGCACCCTGCCTGGCACAGAATGGATGCCCTAAAAGGCTGTTAATGTGAAATCAGAATGGCCCCCAGGCCCAGCTGGATTGGCCCTGGCTCCTGGCCTCCGCAGCAGGCTCATGGGCATTGCCGGACCCAGGGAGCCAAAGCCAGCAGCCCGTCTCCTCCAGACCCAGATGGCAAGCAGGCAGCCAGGGCCCTGGTCTCATACTCCCCCTCCTAAGCCCAGCCCCTCTCTGCTTCACCAGCTCTGAATCTGGGAGTCTCAGCCGGTGATTAGGGCCCTAATCAGGCAGGACTTCCTGCCAGCCACTGCCAGAGGTGGGGGCGGGGCAGGAGGGAAGCAAGGTCAACCCAAGGTGAAGTTTCACAGCCAGGGACCCAAGGAGCTCCACACCCCCACTGGCAGATTCTCTTTAGTTGCCTCCGGCACTACACCTCTCCAAACCTTTGACTGCGAAGTGAGGACAAGGAGACTCAGAGAGGGAAGAGACTCAGCCTTGAGGGAGAGAGAACCCGGCCAGCCTGAGATCTGTTGGTAAGAAGAGTACCACTCCTGTACTGCCTTGGGTCAGGGGCGCCCAGGGTAGAGACCCCCTTAGTACTCCCCTGGAGCCTCAGACACAGCCCTGTCCTCTGCTAGCACCAAGCCCAGCATTGAACCCCAGACCATTCTCTGAAGAGTGGCTATGGGCCAGCTAATTGCCTGGCCTTCTGGAGGATGTGTTCAAGGTGAGGCCACTTCTCATCTGTCAAGGATCAACAGTGTAGAAGGGCAGAGGGGAGCCAGGCTGAGGAGGGAGGCCAGAGAGAGTCCTGCCAATGGTCATCATGATCAGCCTACAACATACTTCCTTCAAAAGAATCTTCAATGCTTTCTGCAGCTGCAACTGGGCGGGCCAGGGGTCCGGAAACAGTGCTCACCCCTGACCCAGAGCGACCTGAGCCTCCTGGGTGGGGATCTCTGGGTAAAAGAGCAGGCCAAGAGGCTGATCCTTGCTGGAGGAATGTCAGGGACACTAGAAAGCCATGGACCCCAAAGAGGGTATAGGCCTGAGAGGGAATGGAGTGTGGCCAGGAGACCTACTGACCAATCTTAAAGCTCTCAGCTCCTGTGTACACACGGGAAGGGCTGGGGTGGTTGTCCCCACCCCTTACCAACAAGGGACTCAATTAGATTGTAAAGAGAAACGCCAGTTAGGCTTCAAGAAGCCCTGGAGGGTCTATGCCAGTTCACTGGTCACCTGGGAATGGCACTCCAAAACCATCCCTATGGCTAAAATCAAGCAAGGGTAACCTGTCTGGAGGGAGGCAGACCAGGCCCTTGCCAGGCCTGGGAGGTTCTAACATAGGCAGTGGCTCTCTGAAGGGTGGGATGGGATCCCAGAGGGACTTGGGATGGCAACTTTCTCAGAGTCCTGTGTAAACACATACCAACTCCAGCTCCCTGGGGAGACAAGCCTGTGGTTCCTCTGGAGCCTCCTAACTGCAGACAGAGGCAAGGCCAGGGAAGGCAAACCCTGCCCTGATATGAACAGCCCCTAAAGGAAACCCGTGGGTGGGATCCGGACCTGCACTCTCCAGCCAGGATAGGGAAGTAACAACTGTGATGAAAGAGAACAAGGCCAACAAGAGGCAGGCTCTGGAATGAATGACACCCGCTAACAACGCTCACCTTTGGCTTTTTTTGTTTTGGATGTTTTGTTTTGTTTTTGAGAAGGGCTTTTGTGTATCCCAAGCTAACCCGGAACTTACTTTACAGTCACAGATGATCTTGAACCCTTGATCCATAGCCTCTACCTCCCCAGTGTTGGTATTGCGGGTGTCTACAACCATGTCCAATTTATACAGTACTGGGGAAAGAACCCAGAGTTTTGTGCACGCTGTGCAGGCAAGCATCCTGCCAGCTGCCCCGCATCCCAGACATCAAAGCACTTTAAGTCAATGAATCCATTTAACCTCTCCGTCCATACCATGGGGCAAATACTACTGACCCATTTTAGCGGGGAAACTGAGGTGAGAGCCAGTCGCTTGCCAAGATCACACAGTAAACAGGAATGGCTGCCATAGGCAGGCATTCTCCAGAAGGCTCGGCTCCAGCCTCATGCCCTCCCTCTGCCTTGCTCTATACTTCTGAGGAAAAGCAGTGTTGTCGGTAGGCTTACAGCTCTTCAGCAGGCCTGTCCCAAACCCTCAGTCCTCCAGCCTCAGTGGACACCAAAAGCCTCACATTGAACAGCCAGGGAGCACCAGTGCAGCCAGATGACAGTCAGACACGTGAGAGTGAGGAACATTTGCAGCAGATGAGGCCCATGTTCCCTCCAAGGGAAGGCTAGGAAGTCCCTGGAGAAGCTTCCAATGGCAGAGAGTGGTGAGCTCACAGAAGCCCTCCTGAGGCCCTCATCTGGTCGGATCCCTGGATCCACCCTTCTTTACCAGTCCCTGGCCGGCCTGGTGCTCTGGCCTGAGCTGCAGGCTCAAAGCCCTAAAAAGGCAGGGAACACACAGTCTAGCAAGCCCTGCAGGAGAAAGGGCTGAAACTCACCCTGTCCCTTCTCAACACAGTTCCAACTCCTCCAGGGAAACCGAGGTGAGGACAAGAAGGGAGATGGCCAAGAGCCACAACCTAAGCAGAGAACCAGCTACCCTAGTACCTCTAGCTGCCAGCACAGGGCATCCATGGAGGCAGCACGGGCTATGTATGAGGCTGGCAACCCCACCACCCCCACCATTCCTTTCCCAGCTGGCTTGTGCCCACACCTCTACACGCCTAATAGCTCTGTAAAGTTAAAAGCCAGCCAGCCAGGGAGCCATGAAGCCAGAGGCCTCAGGGGATAGTGCTGGGGACAAAGTGGAGGCCTGTCCCACCCCCACCCCCCATGTCTAAAAACAACCTCCCTCCCCCACAGTCATGCTCCTTTCTGATGTTTGTTTATTGTTGTTGGGGGAGTGGGGCTTGACCTGTCTTTCTGGCAAATCTCTATCCTCCATCCCCAAAACCTCAGTTTCCCTTTCTAGGGCCAAGGAAAATTAAGTGAGAGATGATTACAACAACAACAACAATAACAACAACAACAATAACAACAACGGACCACAGCCCAGTGTATGCCTCCACTCAGCCCTAACATTCCTCTCTGCTCCCCCATCACTGGGTCCCTTTCTTCCAGAAGGAAAAAATACTCCCATCAGGAAGCCTCCCCAACCTCTTGGCTGTAGACAAGGGATACAAGTTAGACAACAAGAAGAACTTCCTCTTCAGAGGAAGCCAGAGGGTAAGAGGTACTAAGCTAATTCGAGGTATGCTGGCTTTGTGCAGAACCTCAGAAGCCAAGGGGCCACAGGCATCCACAGGCTGTGGGGAGAGGCCAGCTGAGTTGGGCTGGCTGAGCTAGAAAGGATGGAGTCCAGGTAGTGTCCTAAACCCCAAGAGAAGCCATCAGGACACCCCACCCCCAGCACTGAGTTTGGAAAAGTGTCAACCCCCACTGCCCCTCCTTCCCAGGGAAAACAGGTTTGAGGAGGCCATAGGAGGTCACCTATTGCTTTCCTACTCCACCGGAAGAACAGTAAACGCCCTTGACTTGTTCCCCACCTCCAACATTACCCCAACACACTGGTTATTACACAAGCTACTTAGTGAAGCCTTGACAACACTGAAGTATTTGTAAAGGGGGAAACTGAGGCCTCCCCCGGCTTCTCCTGAATCTCAGATTCTGACATCTCTGTCCACCATCTCCAAGAGCTAATAAGAAGGCCACTCTGAGCTACGCAGGGCAGGGTTTCAGAATGCCCAACATGGAAGCCACTCCTTGTCCTCAGACACTAACGACCTGTGGCACATGCCATCCCTTCCCCTTCACCCTGTGTCATATGACTGAAGGGTCCATTCTACCTCCCAGGAGTTAACCACAGGGCCAAGCAGAGAGGCCAAGAGGAAGCACTTCACAACAGCAGCACAGGAAGCAGCTGGGGCAAACCTGGTGGGCAGTCAGCTATGAGTGCCAAGGAGAGGCACATGCAAGCACTCTCTATTCCCCAAGGCAGGCAGGGACGGTGACCCTGTGAGTTCCCACCCACGCCCCAAGCCTGAAGCCACAGTTCTGACCCCCCATTCCAAGCCCCTATTCCAGAGCCAGAGAATTCCCCAACTCTAAGACTCCCAGGACCTCAGCATCCCCAGAGACCTTAAAGGTCATCTTTCTCACCACATCTCAGTGCAGGAATCCTTCCACAGTGTCCAGCTTGTCCAAACTGCCCCTTGGAACAGTCCGCTCATTACCTTATACCAAAGCCCACTCTCTTGCTGACCTGCAGGAAATTCTGGAAGCTCCTGTTTAAACCCTCATTCTTCCATGTCAAATCCCCATCATCCCTGGTCCTCCCTTGCTCTTTGAATGCAGTCCAGCAATGCTGGGTGCTCCCAGAACAGCAGCCTCCTTCTTGGTCTCCCAGGCACCACCTCCCCTTAGCCCACTCCTCCTGGCTGTCACCAACACTAACTTCTGCTCTAGGGCTCTGAGGGAGATGAGTTAAGTGTGGGGTGAAGAGAGCCAGAGGTTCGAGGCCCAGACAAGGGAAGTCTGAAAGGTTCCTAGGCTATCTCCTATACTCCCCAAGACTCCTCAATTTCAGATCAACTCCTCACCACTCATATCCCCTCTCCCAACCTCTCTTCTCAACTTCACCGTTGACCACGTTGGAAACCCAGTGTTAGTGCCATAGAGGATTTGCCCACCCAGCTTTGGACCACATGGATGGTGGCTAAAGGTCCTTGGGCTATAGTATGGTTGGAGTCCTAGGGGAAAGCTGGGGTCTAGGAGACAAGGCTGCAGCCAGCTGGCAAGGGCAGGAGGCACTGGAAGCCAAGTCTGAGCCACAATGGTCCCCACCCCACCTCCAGGCAGCCTCAGGAAAGGGAAAGAGCCTTCCCTCCCACCTACTACCCCACCTCTGCTAGGCCCCACAGAAGAGCTTCCAAGAGAGAAGCCCCCGTCCCCAAACACTGGAGCCCTACTTTCCAGCTGTCCTTCTATTCCTACCACAACTACCATCCTGACTTCATGATTCTGGAAACTTCGCCAACCTGTGCTCTCCTGTCCCCTAACCCTATCCCACGCCCCTGCTGAGAGCCCAGCCCAAGAGCCCAGCAGGCTTCTCTGCCTGACCCCCAGCACCACTTTCAGTTTCCTGAAGCAGAGAGGACAGCCTAAAAACAGCTGGGCTGACAACACTGGCCCTGGTCCTGAGGTTAGATCTGGGTGACTTCTCCAAGCTTCATAAGGGGTAGCAGACAACGGACCAGTGTAGGGGGACCCTGTGTGTTCATTAACCACCTGGATTAGACATTTCTGCCCAGAGGGGTGAGGAAGGAATGAGCCTACCGGCTGGGGGGAGGAGCAAGGGGCACACATGCCAGGCTGTGGCCACGGCAAGGGGGTATGGGGCCCATTCAGAAGGGAGAAAAGTGATGTTTGAGCTTTTTAACTTTAACCCCCTGCAGCCAGACCCTCCCCTGCAATGTCATACAGATCTTGGGGACAGAGAGAGAGCCCCAAAGTGAGAAAGATATCCCAAAGAAGTTCCAGCCACTACCAGGGAAGACTCATGCCTTCTCACAGTCTTCCACCTCCTGGATTCTGCAATGGGCAAGAAGCAAATAGAAGAGACCCTCTCCTCTACTTCCTTGCCTCTGGTGGTCAGCGGTTCCTCCCTGTTCCCTGTTGTATGAAGCCTTGCTAACACCAGCAACTTAGCAGAACACAAAACTCTTCCTGGAGCTGGCTCAGCGCTTGCAGCGGCAGCCGCGCCCCAGACATCTCTGGCAGACTTCGGGAACGTCTGACAGCAGCAGGGCTGACAAGTTGGCCCCCAAGGGGCTAGCTTAGTCTAGAAGTGTGGCAGGAGAGGAACTGACCTCACCTTCCCCAAGTTCAGGATCTGAGGCTCGCCAGACATCAGTGCATGCCGACCGCTGGGCTGTATCCCTGCACCCTTGCACATTCACATTCCCAGACCGCACCCGCTCACCTTTCCGAATGAGGAGCCACTGGGTGGCAGGCCAGGGCGGTGGGCAGTGGCAGGGTCAGCAGCTGGGCTGGCAGGAAGCTGGTGGGGAAGCGGTGAGTGAGCTGGCCCAAAAGGGCAGAGGTAGCCCAGTCAGGTCCCAAGGCCGCGGCTAGGAGCGAGTGAGCGCGCCCAGGGCGCTGCCGGCTCCCTCCCGGGCGGGCGGCCTGGGGCACCGCCTCCTTCCCGGAGTCAGCGCGTCGCCCCCCACCGCCGCCTCCTTTAACCCCTGCTACGCTCAGCTGCACAGACTGTGCTCCTCCAGGCCAGCACCACTGTGCACCTGGGCAGGCGAGCTGTCCAGCAGCTTCCTGGGGAACAGGCCAAAGGGCTTGGGGGACAAGGGTGGGAAGGGACATATAAGAATCGAGATGTTGAGGGGCCCAGAGGAAAGATACAACTGTGACACCGTTGCTACAAAGTTGCTGGGTGGTGGTGGTGGCCCTATAGAAGAGCAAGCTAACACACTTGGGTACCAGTTCCAACTGTCTCCCTTGTAAACTTTTTCTTTGGCTGTCAAATGTGATACTACCGGTAATCCCTGCTTCCCCCCAAACCCCTTCCGAGTGTGAGATAGGACATATGTGATCCTTAAGTCATTGGAGTGGAGTTCTGGTTCATAAAAAGCACACTTCCACACTTTAAAATGCATCCAAAAAAAAAGAAAGAAAGGAAGGAAGGAAGGAAGGAAGGAAGGAAGGAAGGAAGGAAGGAAGGAAAGGAAAGGAAAGGAAAGGAAAGGAAAGGAAAGGAAAGGAAAGAAAAAAGAAAAAAAGAAAAGAAAAAGAAAAAAGAAAAAAAAGAAAAGAAAAAGAAAATAGGATCATGGACATGTCATGCAATGATACCTTTACCCCAGGTACTGTTTTCACATCCCCTGTGGCTACCAAAACTGTGGCTAATCAGGTTTCTTAAGCAAAAGAACAGTGCGTTTGCACAGAACTTATGCACAAGATCCTGCGTGATTGATTGACAGATAGGATCTCAGATAGCCGGCCTGGAGTAGCCGTGTAACTGAGTATGTTTGTTCTTCAAATCAGGCATGGGCCACAGTGCCTGGTTTTACGCGGTGCTGGGCATTGAACCCATGACCTCCTGCATGCTAGGCAAGCGCTGTTCTACCTGAGCCACATCCATGGCTGTTCCCACTGCTAACTGCTTTGAATCCCCTGTAGAATACCTGTAAAGCCTAGGACTGTGTAAACACTCTGTAACTAGCAGTGGGGCTGAGCTGGGAGAATGACAATAATATGAAGTCTGTACTTGTTCCGGACAGTCACAAGTTTCCTTCCAAATATTTTCAATCAGCAGCTATGAGAAGAACCCACGAGTTTAGAGGGCTAAATATATCAAAATGTTTGATGAATCTCAAGAGCCCGCCCTACAATCAGTACAACTCTCTGTACCTTATGAAATGTGTCTATACTAAAAATAATGAAGGAAAAGGCACTTGAAAAGTTTGGATCACCACGCAACTGATAGAGGCAGACAGGAGTCGCCTGAACATATTCTGGTTAACCTTTATTTTAATCCCACTGTGTTGCCCTGACTAGAACTTGCTATAGAGACCAGGCTGGCCTTAAACTCAGAGTTCCTCCTGTCTCTGTCCTTGACCCTGACACTGACCCTATCCCAAGTGCTAGGGACAATTGACACAATTCCAGAATCACCTGGAAGAAATTCTCAGCAAGGGCCTGTCTACTTTGGCCTGCAAGCAATTTGTAAACAAATCTGTGGGAGAGTGTCCTAAGTTCACTGACGTGGGAAGACCCAGGTTACTGTGAGTAACACCATTCCCTAGGCAGGAGCTCCAGGACTGCATACGAGTGGAGAGATCCATGGAGCCCAACACGCAAGCAAGAACACAGGCATTTGTTTCCCTCCGCTCTTGACTACGGATAGGACCTGGCCAGCTGTTTGAAGTTCCCGCCTCCATTCCTCCCCACCCACAATGCTCACATTGATCCCCACCCCCAATTCCCAGTGGTGACCTCCTCTTTCTCCCTTAAGTTGATTTTTGTTAGGCTATTTTTCCCAATAACAGAAATGAAACCAGGACAGAAGGGGAGAGTCATTTGCCACACACCCACTGCATGCCAGACACTTGAAGAACACTCCGCCTTCATCCACCCTGTTACCACACCTGAGGACAAGAGCCTTCGGGTGGTTAGGTGACCCCACCTGTCAGAGACCAAGCAGGGCAAGCGATGTCAGGAAGGAACTTGAACCTGCACTTGGTAACCCTGGTCCCAAGCCCTCCAAGGTGTGTGTGAAAGGTCCATGCCTTCCCCATGTAAGCCAGGCACCTCCAACCCTGAGCCTCGGCTTCCTCCTGTACATAAGTTTACAGCCAAAGGACTTGTTTTTATTCATTCAGCCAAATCCCACCCCACCTACCCCACCACCCACCCACCTACCCCACCCTGCTTCAGTTCACACCAAGAACAGAATGGAGGTGGTGTGGGTGGGGTAGTGGCAAAGGGAGGGACAAGGCTTCAGAGCACCTGATGTCAGAGCCACAAGGACCCAGTAACAGTAAACACTTTTGGGGACAGATAAGAAGGGATTGCCTGCCTCCTCAAGAACTTATATGGGAAAGCCAGAGAAAGGTGGCATCACCCTTCTCCCATACTCTCTCCTCTTTCCTCCAGAGAAGAAGCTCCCCACAACTGCCCAGATAGAGAGTTGAAGTCCCCACACCTCCAAACCTCACACTTCACAACCCACAACCTTGACTGCAGCTTCAATTCGCCAATGTATATATGCTGCCCAGGGATGACAAACCAAAACAATGATGAACTCTGAGGGGACACTGGCTAAGTCCCCTCATCAGCCCCATACCAAGTCTCCCACTCACTTCCTTCACTCTGGGTCAAAGGTGACCCTGGACCACCTCAGTCTGCCTAATTCCTGCCAGCACCCGCACCAGGGGACCCTCTGGAGTCTGAGTGCCTTGTCCAGTTAAGGAGCTAGACGAGCCCATGCTAATACCAGCTCTCCTCTCCCCTATTCTAAATAACATACCAGAAACATGGAAGCCACTCATACTCTTGCTTTCAGGTTCGAAGAGCTCCTGTATCCTTCTCTATACCCACATGACAGTCTCCCAGCTGACGCCAGTCCTGGCTCCCAGCTCTCCTTCAGACAGTTCCAGGAGCTCTGAGTCCCAGCTCACTTGCTTTCTCCATCTCTCATGCTCCCACCCTCATCTTTCACAGTAACTTCCATACCTTTCTCAGCCATTTCCTTTTCCCTATCAGCATTCAAACACCACTGGGCTTCCCACCTTTTCCTCCATCAACAACATGGCTGGGGTGGGAACTCCATGACATGAGCCATGCCAAATTTAGCGACTCTAGGGTACCCTTCTTGTGATCTTCAGTGCAGTTTCTCCTGCAGGCTGTTTGTTTTTGAAGACATGCTCTCATAAGCGTAAGCTGGCTTCAAACTTGCTATGTAGCCAAGGATGGCTGCCAATATTTCTCATCCTTCTTTCTCTGTTTCTTGAATGTTGGAATTCCAGGTGAGCGCCCCCATGTGTGGTTTATGCAGTGCTGGTGACCAAACCTGAGCAAGCCTTCACACATGGTGGGTGAAGTGACCCAGAGCACTCACCCAACTGAGCAAAGTGCCTATCCCTTCGCTGTAGTTTCTGAGGTCACTCACTTAGGAATCCTGCCTCTGACTTCTGAACAGGATTGGGAACAGGAAGGTGATTAAGCCCTGACCTTCATGGGGTTGCTCTCTCTCTGTCTGTCCTCTGGCCCTATCTAGTTGTAGAAATTATTTTCAAACCTTTATTAGGAAAAGGGTTCCCCGGGGTGATGGAAGGAAGGAGGAAGATGACAGACCAAAGGCCTTCAGGGAGCAGCTGGATCGGCCGTGAATGCACGTAAGAGGCAGCCACAGGTCTGGAGAGTGGAGAAGGTAATTGGCAGCACACGTGGAACCTCTGAGGCCACTGTGAGCAACTGCTCCTGTGTGACTAGAGGGAATGCAAGCTGCTTAGGAGAAGCCGGTGGCTGGGTCACACACTTTAACAAGGTTGGTTAATAAATGGGTAAGGGGGATGCTTGAAACAGACCTAAGTGATGGGTAAGGGGGATGCTTGAAACAGACCTAAGTGATGGGTAAGGGGGATGCTTGAAACAGACCTAAATGATGGGTAAGGGGGATGCTTGAAACAGACCTAAGTGATAGGTAAGGGGGATGCTTGAAACAGACCTAAATGATGGGTAAGGGGGATGCTTGAAACAGACCTAAATGATGGGTAAGGGGGATGCTTGAAACAGACCTAAGTGATGGGTAAGAGGGATGCTTGAAACAGACCTAAGTGATGGGTAAGGGGGATGCTTGAAACAGACCTAAGTGTTGCACAGCACTCCAACAAGATAACTGGGCCAACAGTTATCTCTGAAGCTGTATGATCGCAGAGAAAACAAGTCTGTGAGGATACAGGAAGCATCACATTGATACCCAGAGGCCCTCTGACACCTCCTGCCCTCCCCGAGGCCTGCATGCGTCTGGGTAGAACCTCGAACTCAAGAGTCCCTAGAAACCATAGCAGAGGAGCCAGAGGACTTGTGAGGAAAAGCTGGCTTTAGTCCTAATTTCCAGGACCCATCCCACAGTAAAGGCACTTTCTAGAAAACTCTACTGCTTGCTCCCTTCTTTCCTTCCTCCCCATTGCCTCTCCAAACTGCCTAGGTCTTCCCTGCCTCCCCTCCTCCATGCCCCGGTTCCCAGGGTTTCCCAGCCCCCCTCAAGCCAGCCATGCCCTTTCCTCCCTCTCTCCCTCCCTCCCTCGTATCCCCAAGCCTGAATCGCACATCTGGTTCCAGTTGTGGTCAGTCCATTCAGGGGCAGGCCTGGAGGTTTCTCATAAAACTGAATAATAACCAGTGTTAGAGCCCTGTGGAGGTGGGGGGAGGGACAGCAAGAGGCTGAGTATGAGCGCAGGAGACAGGGTGACAGTGGCAGTAAGGAGACCAGCCCCCAGAAGGGAGCTCTGGCAGTGCCTGGCACCTAGCAAGACCCATGGGTTGCTTGTTAGCTGAAAAGGGGCCATAGAAAGATAAGGCAAAGAAGCTGGGAGCTGAGAGCAGTACAAAGAGTAGGTCATGGAGAGCCAGAGGAGAAAAGGAACAGGGCAAGTGGAGCAACAGAAAAGCCATTGAGAGGGGCAGGGAGACATGAATGGTCCATGTCAGACCAGGTGCTGAAACAAGCATTTCCATTGGAAGAAGATGGGACAACAGGACAGAACAGGGCACCAAAGACCCAAGAAGCAAAGAAAGTGCAGGGACAGAAATAGGACAAAGACAGGTCACGACCTAGTGTGTTGGATGCAGTGTGGAGGCCTCACAGTCCCAGATCCACACGGTGGGTCATCCCAGAACCGTCTTCCTATGTCTCCTCATTAATCAGCATCTAGCGACTGCCTGCCCTCTCCCAACTCCACATACACACTGTGAATTTCTATGAATGCTCCAGGGAGATCTGGGAAGTAGCAAGGATCCTGTCTGGTCATGGACCTGAGCTCACGGCCCTTCTGTAGGATCAGCCACTGAGCATAGCCCTGTCACCACAGAGCACAACTGGCCTGTGACCACCCCCTACACACACACACACACACACACACACACACACACACACACACACACACACACCCTCAGAGTCAGATCAAATACTCCAGAGGAAAGAGCACCCCCAAAATCTTCCCATGATGGGGAAGTCACCCATTCCAGCACCTGCACCCCACTCTTCCTCCATCTCCAACTCTGAGAGGACAGAGAGGGACATGCAGGTCTCAGGGGGAGGGCACACTTGGGTACAGCTCTTCTTCCCTTAAGGGACGGGGCAAGGGACTACTCTGGGCTCTGACTTAGGAAAAGCTCAGCTGGCTG
Organism: Rattus norvegicus; assembly: GCF_021556685.1. Taxonomy (NCBI): domain Eukaryota; kingdom Metazoa; phylum Chordata; class Mammalia; order Rodentia; family Muridae; genus Rattus; species Rattus norvegicus. Next base: position 90,767,765 of record NC_141542.1, read on the forward strand.
CAAGCCAGACCCCAGGATCACCCTCTGCATCAGTCACTGTCTGTGCATTTGAGCTGTGCCCCTCCCTCTGCAGCTAAGAATAGCTCCGACTGTCCTCCCGGAGGCTGTCATCAGTGTCTCCCCTGAGAGATCTCTTGCCAGGGCTCCTTCAGAGGTAAGCCCTGAAGCCACATCTATACCACTGTCCCTAAAAGTCCCTTCCCTTCCAGAAGCTGAATTTTCACTTATGGGTTCCTTAGAGCCAGTACTCTGCTGTATTTGCATCTTATTTACATATATTTGCATCCCTGACAGGAACCACAGAATTATACTTGGAGTGTGGGGGGTGGGGTGCAGATGCTCCTTTGGTCCCTGGTAACAGACAGCATGGGCAGGAGATGCAGTGGGAAGCAGCCTGTCTACTGTTCTTCCCCAGGACACACAGGCTTTTAAGCCTGCCTCAGTTTTCCGCCAGGAAAAGAAGTTGGATCCATCAGAGATCCAGAGTGAGTGAAGACTTGGTGCCTCCCAGCCAGTCTCTCTGCTGGCTACCAAGGCCCCATGAATCTAAGCAGATATCAGTCCTTGGCAGAAGGCAGAGCATGTAAAACCCTCTGGTCTCCACGGTGAAACTCAGCTTTAAAGCCTGGAGGGCCCCAGGGGCCTCCCTATCTCTAGAGCGGGATTCCTGGTGCACATCCCCTCCCCCTCCTTCCCTCCCTTTCTAGCAGTCTCTTGCCTGAGTGTGGGTCCTTCAAGGAAGCCTAGGCGCCCCTCCCTCACACACCACACCACCCTAGCTCTGTAGTCTAAGAAACCCACATCACATCGGGGGAGGGCCCCAGTCCCAGGAAGGTGTTGGCGGAATCATGGTGACATTCTTGGAGATGGAGAGCCTGGTGGATTCCTAGCCAGCAAAGGGGTGCTGATTAATAGATCAATGTCAACTTCCTAACTTGCCAAAGGGCTCTGTCCTCTGCCCTGGCTTGTTCAACATACTTATCAGTAATGAGGCCTCAGCACAAGGGAGTGGGGAGAGAGCAGAAGGAAGACAGCAAACTGATTTTATACGTGTGTCGGAACTAGGAAGAGAACTTTTCTCTTGGGCTACCGTCCTCAACAATGGCCCAACATTAATAACAAACACTAATAACAATTCTTTCCAGGAAAATTCAACAATTTAAGGTAAAGAGAAGTTCAGCTTCATTAACAGTAGGACATGTCTATCCTCAAAAGATACCAGTACTTTTGGGTGCGTTCAGAGTTTAGATCCAAGGAGATGAAGGTTCCTTATTTCTCCACGTTAACCAGACACCAGCAGAAATGTCAGGTTCTCCTTGATGTCCTACACCAAAGCATCCACTGGATAGGAACACAAGGACTGCTCTTTTATTTTAGATGACAAAGATGGAGACGCATAATTAAATATATGAAGATGGCTCAGGAAAGTGAGACAGGTTTCCACCACCCATCACCTCCTGTCTCTGCACAATATCTATGAACCTCTGGGATCCTGGACCCAGTCCTGGTCTCCACTGACTGCCCAAAAGCCAGGAACAGCTACTATGAAGGGGACAGTCTTGTAACATGGCCAGGCCTGTGGGCAGTGGCCTCGGGAGTATGCTGGCCACACCACAAGCTGACCTTTAGCCAGGCTGGCTACTGGACAGAGGGAGGTGAGGTGGTCCAGATGGTGGCTAGACACTTGGCTGGCACATGCTGTCCCAAACAAGCCATTGCATTAACCAACTGGCCTCTCACCTTCAGGGCTTCCACTGCTCCCTTCTCAGTAGCCCTGTGGGAATCCGCCCCTGCTGGACACCTTCGTCCAAAGTCTGAGGTTACCCAATGGCACCAATAGCCCTTGGAGGTTCTCCTTCCTCTTCTCCCTCTTCCTCCTCCCTCTCTTCTTCCTCCTCCTCCTTCCTCTGCTCCCTCCCAGTTCTTCTCTGGTAGCTTACATAGCCTTCACCGTTCTCACCACCACGCTTTAACCACTCCCCCTCATCCTACTCTTCTGTCTCAACATGACTCTCACCCTTCCAGGGTCCAACTCAAGACCTTGTTCCAAGCCGGCTGTCCGAAGCTGCTGCAAGTTTTATAAGATCTCACTTTTAGGGCTAGGGAAGAGTTGGAGATTTCCCTCCTGAGGACTTTGTTTGGATCTACCCTACGCAAAACACATAACCACTTTCCTCCATCTTGAACTAAGCCCCCCTGACATGAGAGAGACTCAAAGAAGCCTGGCCATGGCCTAGCACTGGAGGGCAGAGCCCAGGCTGGGATAGTGCATGAACTTCCTCTAAAGCCTATCTACCTATTTAGGAGCTGTGTGACTCCAGGCAGGTTATTTGAGTGCTCTGAACACTGGGTCTGGGGTGAAACGATCTTTCCATTTCACAGATACCCTCACCCTGGGACCATGACTCCTCCATCTCTCTATCAATCTATCTATCCATCATTTGTCTGTCTATGTATCTATCATTTATCTGCGTCTGTCTCATCTATCTCTTTGATCCTGTTAATGAATGCTCAAATGTACCAAGTGTTTCTGACTTTATAGCTACTCATTCATTCTAAATGGCTCTACGGGCCCTGGGCATGATGGTAACCAGCTATCCAAAGGAGGCTGAGACAGGAGGACCATGAATCTGAAGCCAAGCTAGGCTACAGAATGAGATCTGGCAACATGATCAAAGTGACAGGGACCTCTGGGACTGACTGGCTGCATATCCTGTCCACTGCAGGACCCTCCTTGGCCCAGCAGAAGATCAAACAGCCTCTGCGCAGCCACAGCATTCAAGCCCATCCTCTCTGCCTACTGTGGCTCTCATGTGTACAAACCATGGGATTCTAGTGCCTCCTGAAGTCCTTGCTCTTTCCTACGCAACAAAATCCCAACAAAGCTTTATAAGAAACCACACATAAGCACACACATGCACGTTGTCTCCAAGGAGAGTTGCAGCACAGGCTGGGCATCCTCTCTCAGCTTTCTCAATTTCTGGATCTTCCCACACTCTACTGTCCTCTGGTTTGAACCTGCTCTAGTTGGCCCTTTTGCATTCATTCATTCATTCATTCATCCCAGGCTCTGAGAGTTACTCGTGGAAGGTCAAGCCACCAAGCAAAGCCAGAGAGAGCCATTGTCCTGAAAGCACATTGACCCTAAAGGCAGGAGACCCTGGAGAGACAGACACACAGAAACCAAACCACACACATAACACAAATGGTAGAAAGGGAAAAGTAGCCTGCGGTGGAGTGGTCCCTAAGATCTTGAAGCCCCTTTGACCTGTATGCTAGTATACAGTCGCCACAGACAGAAACTAGTATGAGCTCGCTCAGGCTTAATCTGACTCTCCTGACCTGACGTGGACACTGGTCTAAGCTCAGCATGCACAGCTGAGGGACTCACGGAGAGCTAAAGCCACTTGCCCAACGTCAGTAACCATGACCTCCAAGCAGACAAGGGAAGTAGAACTTGACTTCTCTAAGACTCTCCATTTGGCACCATGCAATCTCTAAAGGCATTGGAGGGAGCATTAAGATGTAGTTCCCATATTAAGTTTCACTACATATAGGCATGCTATGCACGTACATACACATGCATGCACACACGCTCACAGGAAGCAATGTTCACCCTAGCAATGCCCAAACTTTAGACTCTCATTTTTTTTTCTTCCGTATAGATGGGTTGATGTCACCTTCGGACATTTGACTTTTACTCTTGTGAACTTAAAGGAGGCTCGAGGGTGAACGGGATAGTGAGCACCTCCTCGCTGCAGGTGGAATACGGCTTAGAATGACTGCTTGGAATATGGTTACTCATGTCACCAGTAAGACCAAAATTAGGGCAATAGGATCCCCAAAGCCTAGAAGATGTTCATCAAGATCACCCCAAGGCTACCCAGTGAGAATTCAGGCCAACCCTACCCCTCTCAGAGGAAGTTGAAATTGAAGCCCAAAGAAGATGAGTAAGGAGTCCTAGTGGATCCCAGGAAGGAACTCTAGTCTAGAGTGTTCTCCTGGCCTCTGTACTCCACCAGTCTAAAGATGACGTTGGCTCCACCTGTAGTGGATACAGGAGCCTCAAAACCATGAGGGACAGTGCAGTTCATAGACTCCGGGTAGATAAAGGATGCTGGAGCCCCAAGATCAGCACATTCCTCCTTTCTGCAAGAGAACCAGAGTGCAGCAGGGCAGTAGAGGCAAATGGGCAGCAGCTGGAGCCCCTCCTCTGGGTGCTCCTCCCCAAGGATCCCGTGGGTGACTGCTTCTTGGAACATTGTGTTCAGGCTGTGAGTCTTGGCTGGAGTAGTCTCCCCTGGCATGACTCCAGCGCCTGTTTAATAATGTACAACCAACCAGCCATTAACTGCGCAGTTTCAAAAAGAAAAGTCAGTGGTTGTTTTTGTTGTTGGTTTTGTTTTTGGGGGGTGTTTTGTTTTGTTTCCTCCCCCACCCCCCGAATAGTTAGTGATGATTTGAAAAACATGTTTCCGGAGAAGAGCTGGCCTCCAGGGCCATTGTAGACCTCACCTGCCTCTGCTTCCCCCACACTGGCCCACTGTGCCTAGGCGCTAAAGTGCCTACTCCACCTCCGCAGGGCCGGTGACACCCTGGCCTGCTCCCTGGAGACAGAACGTGGGCAGTTCTGGCAGAGCTGAGCCAGGACAGAGGAGCTGGACTCTGAGGGGGGCCCAGTGCTTCCGAGGAATTTCAGAACTGTCTGGTCAGAGTTGGGAGCAGAAGGCGGGAGTTGGCAACCCTACCAGGTGAGAAGAGCCAGGTGACCAATTCTTGTTGCCAGGCCTGGGGGGGGAGCCCGGATACAGGGGCCTCCTCCCTTGGTCCTTTCCTGGGCACCAGCTCTGTTCTCTGTTTGAGTTGTAACCCACAGTGGATCTGGGGTTAGAGGATAGTTAGAGATAGAACCAAAGTTTTGGGGGAAGCAGCGTGCTACCCAAGAAGGTTCTAGGCTTGTTGCAACTTGGGAGAAAAATTCGCCAAGCTCTCTTTACTTCCCCAGGCTAGCAAGGTGCTGCCACCTTGTAACCTGAGCAGGGTGATGCAGCATGGTGCCCAGCATCTAGGAGTAGAGCCAGGTTCTTGCAGCTATTCTCCGGTCCCCTGAAGACCCTCAGCCACCATACTTCAGCCCTTCACCGGACCTTTGTTTCCTAGCTATAAGCAAGGGTCCCTTACCCTGCCTAGGAATCCCAGCCAGGAGGTGAAAGCCAAAAAGTAAAAGCCAGTGGCAATGGGGATGATGGCGTGGTGACAGAGAAGGTGGTGGTGACAGAGGTGGTGGTGATGATGGAGGTGGTGGTGGAGATGTAGGGGGTGATGGTGGTGGAGATGTAGGGGGTGGTGCTGATGGAGGAGGTTGTAGTGGTGATGACAGAGGTGATAGAGATGGAAATGGGGTGGTGATGGAGATGATGGAGATGGAGGAGGTGGAGATGGAGGTGGAGACGGTCATCACAGAGAGTGGTGACTGTGGTAACTATCATTCTGAAGTTTTGAGTGTGTTCCACATACTACATTTCCCAGACATTTCCTAGTCAGTCTAGCAAGTAGGAACTGTGACCATCACCACCACACAGATAAGGAAAGTGAGCATGGGCAGGTGAACCCACTCACCAAAGTTGTAAGTGGTGAGTGACGGAGACAGGCCTTAGAGCAGAGTGACATTAGGACTCTTGTTCTACTTGTGTTTTGTTTTGCTTTAACTGTCATGCAGCCTAGATTAGCCTTGAACTCACTTATCTGGCTGAGGATGATCTTGGACAGCTAATCCAGCCTCTCCTCACTAGGCCTCTGGGAGCCTCCAATTGGAGGATACTCAGCCACAGCCACACCCCTTACATCACACACACACACACACACACACACACACACACACCTGCACACGGAAGGGGGGTAAAACATGCTCACATACAAGTACATAATCATGCACAAAGGCCCCAAAAGAGCCACAGTGGCAGACATGCTCCCAAAGGCACATGTGCACACAAGCACATACACAAAAACCATACACACATGCAGACGCAACCTCACATTCCACCCCCTGCACACAAACATGCCTGAGAGTCTTATCCACGGTGGCTGGCCAGGCACAAGCACCCACAGGCTGTCTGGGCAGGCGGAGTTGGACAGGTGTCCAACATGCCCCCAGGGGGTTATTCCTAAGCGAGAAGGCTGCTGGCTAATAATACTACAGTGCATTCCTAGCCGAGATAAGCAGCCCCAAGCATCCCCGGCACGTCCCAGCCACGATGGCTCACCCCTGTGGATTCCACCCACCTGCAGTGCTGTCCTGGGGCAGCACAGAAGCCGGCGCCACTGGGACACAGACACTTGGCAGGAGCCTGCCACAAATCCTCTTGGCTTTTTCCTTCACCAGGGTCCCTATGGCTGCCCAGGATCAGTTCCTTTTGGAGACATACACACAGGGAAGGAGGGAAGAGGGAACAAACCATACATACAGGTGAGGAGAAGGCTAAGGGAGCCATATTGTCCCCCACAGACTACTGACACCCTATTATACCACCCAGTGTCAGGACAGAGCCTGAACTCAGGTAGCGTATGGGACTCACTCCCACATGAGTTTACAGTATTTACACCATGGCCTCCTCACCATAGCCCAACGCCAGCATTGTTACTCCTCAGGTGCACCTCCGAAGGAAAAGATCCAGATTCCCCCACCCCACCCGCTCACCCCTCCCCGACCTTCCAGCTCCTCAGCCAGGGCTGGCAGTCCCCTCTACAATCTCAAACTTCCCTTCCTCCAGGACACCCTTGATAGACTGGGCAGGTGAGGGCCAACACTCCTTCTGGTTTAAAAAAAGAAAGGAAAAAGCTGTATCTTATAGGAATTGGTGTTCAGCTATGCAGGGCCCTTATGGATGAAAGCTAATCAAATATCAGTCATTGGGGGGTTATTGGGGGGGGGGTCCTTTGAAGTTGCCTCAAGGTGTAAGGGCATTCCCAGACCAGCATACAAGGACATAACCTTACCCACCCCATCTTACCTCACAAGCCCCAGAATCACAAAGAGTCTGTAGGATACAAAGACAGGGGCTCCTCCATCCACAGGAACAAGAGAGAGGGGACCAGACAAAGAGCTGGGCCCTAGGAAATGAGACAGAGTTTAGGGGTACCATGAACCCCAAGGAACACAATGGAAATGGGATGATGGAAGCACAGAAGTCCAAAAGAGGAAAAACAGCCAACATCTAAGGCCAGCCAGACCTAATGAGGAGGAGCGAGGAGAGAATGGAGCCTTGGATCCGCGGGTGGGCATCTGTAGGTCCCTGTGACTCTCAAGCAGTCTCTCCTACTCCCAGCCTGTTCTGAGGCTGATCTTCTAAACTCTGAGCAACTGTGCATGTACACACACACACACACACACACACACACACACACACACACACACAGAGAGAGAGAGACAGAGACAGAGAGACAGAGAAAGAGAGAGAGACAGAGACAGAGACAGACAGACAGACAGACAGACAGACAGACAGACAGACTCAAATATCAATCATCCTTCCTGGTAACAGAGTTAGTGAGATCTAGAGACATTTAGAGATCTAGAGATCATATCTGAGATATCTCAGATAAGGACAGCATGGCCAGAGAAGGATGCCAGCTTCATCAAAATTACCCAGGATCCAGGGGGTGGGATGAGGACCTGAATACACTAATGCCCTCAGTTTCCCAAAATGCAACCATTCTGGCTAGCAGCACTAAGAAGCAATGTGTCCTGAACCAGGAAAGGAGAAGAAGGAAGCAGGCTGGGGGTCCCCAGAAGGGTGACTTTCCCAGCTCCAAGGATGGCCCATTGCGGGTTAGGAGGATCAGGCTGGCTCCCTGGCATGAGAGCAGCAATAGGCTGGGTGAGCAGTGGCAGGGCTGTCAGTGAACCTGCAGAGGCAGGGGAGCAGGCCACCACGGAAACACAGCTCTCCGGCCATCCCCCTCTTGGCCAGTCCTATACCCGGCAAAGCAGCTGGCTGTGCTTCTCAGAGCTGACTGACCCATGGCCACCCCCCTCCACTGCCCACTGGCCATGCTCTGAGCAATCCAACCTCCTTACATGGACATCTCAAAGACTGATGCTCATTGGATGAGCACCCAAGCCGCAGGAGCTTCCCCTCCCTGCAGACTCTCCCCTAAGGTGCTGTTCTACCCCCACTCTACTCTCCTGATTTCACCATTTGAGTCTGCAGGGAAGGGGGGCATGGAGGAAGGCTGGGAAGACAGCTAGGAAGTAGGGACCTGTAGAAGACCACACCTCGGCAATTGATTGGCAAGTAGTTAAAGGTGATAACACAGGCTAGCCTCACAGTAGACCTAGGCTCCCACAAGCATCCTTTCCAAGTCCTTCTGCCTGACCCAGAGCGACTAAGAGAGACAAGACGCTTTTAAGATAATCAGCGAAAATTGAACACAGACCCGGTAGAAGCTGATCTCAAGAAAGTATTATTAACGATGTTAACTGGGCTAATGGTATTACCACGAGGTTAAAATAAAAGGTCCTTATCTGTTAACAACACACACAGAAGTATTAAAGATGATATCATGTCTGGAGCTTGCTTTAAAAACACACTCCAGCAAAAAGTAAACAAATAAATGTAGGGAGGGGAGGGTTGGGGAAGAGAAGAAATAAAAACAGGACCAAACCAATGATTGCTGAGCAGTGAGACCAGAGGTCATTGTAAGAGTCTTGCTACAGCCGTGTATATACTTTAAGAAAGGGAAATTGGAAGTGGGGGTGCATATTAGTTGAAAGAGTGCTTGACTGAATGCATGCATCAAACTCTGGGTTCGATCCCTGACGCGGTATAAACTGGTCATAATCCCAGCACTCTGGGCGGGTAGGCAGGAAGACCAAGGATGCAAAGTATGCGAGATCCTTTCAAAACCAACAGCAATAGCAAAAGAATCTCTCTCTCTCTCTCTCTCTCTCTCTCTCTCTCTCTCTCTCTCTCTCTCTCTCTCTCTCTGTGTGTGTGTGTGTGTGTGTGTGTGTGTGTGTCTCTGTCTCTGTCTCTGTCTCTGTCTCTCTCTCTCTCTCTCTCACACACACAAACACACACACACATGTACTTGTTGAACAAGTCCACAAATCTTATCACTAATGCCAGTATACAACAGCCAAGTTCTGTGGGCAAAGAGATATGCCTGGCTATAGCTAGGACACCCACAAACTCCCTTGAGTTCCCTGTGTGGGAAAGCTGTGCACAGACAGACCACCTCTACCTAAGCCTTCACCTGCACCATGAACATGCGAGCATATGGCTTCCCCAGGGCCGTGAGGCATATAGAGGAGACCAGTGGGTAGGCAGCTACATGGAAAGTAAGGAGTCAACTATAATTCCCACCACCGTTTATCCAGAAAAGCTCTGCCCCAACTCTCCATCTCCAGTCCCCAAACCTCTCTCGAAGAAAGACGACACTGTAACCATTCCACAGAGGCAAAGTTTAGTGGAGGGAGGTCCCGGGGCCTAGGCAGCAAAGCTAGAATCTGAACTTGTCTCTCCAATGTTTAAGGAATCTTTCAGATGAGCCAGAAGAAATTAGTGTGGCAAGAGCCAGATATCCAGAGCAAGGCTGAAACAAGATTGACTTCAGAAAGATGACAGAAAGGAAGTGCCCTGTGGGAGGCAGATGAGGAAGAGAAAGACAGAAGGACTGGACCACACAGGCTGGGAGAATCTCGAAGGCTACCACACACATGGGGAAAGTCAGCAGAAAGGGGAAGATGAGGAAGAGAACTGGAAGTTAGGAAGGAAGCCTGTGCTTAGAGCCAGAAATGCACCAGCTCAGCATGAGAATTGGTTCCCAGATCCTCCCGGAAGTGCTAGATGTTTGCTGGCGAGATGAGCCCAGTTAGCACGGAGGAGAAACTGGGGTCTCATGAGGGAATGTTGATAAGGGGTATTTTCCTTTCACTCAAAGGCACCAGACACATCCTGGAAAAAGCCTTCCGACACTCGCCTAGGTTCCTAACCTTATCCTTCCAGCTGGGGTGGAACCACAAGGATGTCCCGTGGCTCTCAGCCCTGGTAGAGCTCACCCATCTCTCCTGACATCCAGTGCCCAAGGGACACCAGGCTAAGCGAGTCTGGCTTCCCATCTGAGCATCTTCTCTGAGGTCCGTGGTCCTCAGTCTGGGTAAAGCTTAGGCATGTAACATTAGCATCACTGAGGTCCTGTCACCACCCACTTCTTAGCTGTGACACTGGACAAGCAGCTTTACTTCTCAGACCCTCCAATACCCTTCTCCTCACCGTATCTTTCCGGTTCATGCTAAAACTGGAAGAATATTTTTTTTAAAAAAATAGCAACTTTTCTCACGGGAATATTTTGAGAATTTGTTGACATGATCTATAGAAAATGGTTAATGTGAAACTTGGTGCCTGGTTGCTTAATAAATAATAAGTACATCTATTATTACTACGATTGGTAGTCAGAGCTGAGCCATCTCAGACCCACCCTTGTGCCCTTCAGCACTCAGGCCTCTGCAAAGGCTGGCTGAGTGGACCCAGAAAGGTAGGCAGCAGCCTCAGACAGGACCAAGGAGGCAGCTAGATGCTCTGAGGGTGGAGGGCGGCCCTGGTCTCCTCAGCTCCAGGAATGTGAGGCGGCTGGTGGAGGGGTGGGGGGACATGCCTGGACGCTGAGGTCAGGCAGTGTGTGTTTTTATCGTCATCCTCACGTGTGAGCCAGGGAGGAGGGGGGAGGGGGACAAGAGAAGCAGCTGCAGGGAGCACTGTGTATTACCACTCTGTCTAGCCCCCATCCAGCCCTGCACCCTACGCCAGGGTCAGAGGCCCCATCGGACCTCTTTGGCCTCCCTGGTTGGGAGGTTGCAGCTTACACAGGGTCTGGTCAGAAACAGGGCAAACACCATTCACACACATACACACGCACAGACACATGTACATGTGTGTACACACATGTGCTACACAACATTCACCAGGCTTTTCACAGCAGCCCAGTGCACAACAGGCAAGACTTCCATTGCTCCTGTCTCACAAACAAGCAAACAAGAAGCTGATACAGTCAAGCCTGCTGCCCAGAGATGCTCACACATAGGACTCCCATCTCCCAGTCACCAGCCCTGAGTTTGGGCTCTCAGAAGAACATAGGAGTAGACACAACAGATGCCTGCTCTTGTGGGCAGAACGGGCCTCCCATGCTGTTCTACCCAAAGTCATCACCAGCCAGCAAGGACTCCAGGGATCTCCATTCAGCCATCACTACACCAAGGCTCACATATCACCAGTAAAGGATGGCCTAACCCTTCCTTGGTCTCCACCCTCAACACTCTGGAGATCTCATTGAAGAGGACCCAGCACTACCTCCAGTGCCTTGGGGTCCCCCCAGGTTCCTCCCCATAGGAAGGTCTGCCTCAGAGCTAAGCCAATTCCCTCTTGTCCCCTTAGAGTATCCTCGGTGAAGATCAAAACAAAAAGTAAAAACCAGAAAACAAAAGAACAACAACAACAACCAAAAAACAAACAAACAAACAAAAACTACCGGGTTATTCTCAGTGATGAAAACCACCAGGTGACTCTGTGTGACCGTTTCTAATGTCTACCCCTCTTCTATACCTCCAACCACTCAAAGACTCAAGTCTCCTCCTATGTGAAAGATCACTGGCACACAGTAGGGCAGCAAGATGCTATTACTGTTTGATCTGTAATGTCCCACAAGCTCAGTTGTGGGGTTGTTGGGGGGGCCGTGTTTCTCAAGCAGGTGAGGCAGGATAGGAGCGTGCATCACTAGGGGTGTGGCTTTTAAGGCTAAACCCCTGGTTTCTGCCTTGCTCTCTGCTCCATTGTCTACTATAATGTAAATGCTTCTGCCACACAATATGAATTAGTCTATAGTTATAAATTAATTGGTTTCACCACACCTTCCCAGCCATAATGGACTGAAAGCCTCTAAAACCATGAACCAAAGTGGAATGTTCTTGCTTTCTGTTATTTCACTTGGGTGCTGTGGTCACAGCAACATGAAAAGTAATCAATACAGAAATCAAAGTCCTAGGGGTGAGGGGTGATCAGATACATTTAAAATTCTTTCCTTACACAGTGTCTCTTTCTCCCAAGTTCCCATGTACCTTTCCAGCCTTTGGGAAAATCAGGCTCTGAAGAACTGCAGGGAGCTCTGCCCAGTCAGAAGTGTCACTGGCTGTCCCCCTAGTTCACACCCCAGAAGGTCCCTCTGATTCTCTAGGTCACATCTACCACCACCTCGGCGTCTGCCTCAAGTGTGTACACACAGAGACACACATTCACCTTCCACATGACCGCAAGTCCTGCTGAGGACCTGTGGTAAACCACCTTGGTCTCTCTGCTTCTCTCTTCCAAGCTGCTCAGACCAGAAAGAGGAACTGACAGACCACCTCAGCCCTCAGGAGAAGGAAGGGCAGTCTAGCTGTGTCCCCGGAAAGAATGGCAGTTACTCCAACTTGGAGTTGTCCCTTCCCAAAGCTGGAAGTAGCTGAAGATCTACCCTGTGAAGGGTCACTCTCACTCCCCTTCAAACATGGCCATAAAAATCCCGCTAACTCCACACATGTCGACAGTCAGCAGGATTTCTCACGTTCTAGGGATGAAAGGAAGGACTGGCTATGGCCTATCCAGAAGCCTAGGTATAAGGCTTCATATTTCTTTCCCAACTTGGCCCTGTACCCTGACTCCTTCCACTCTCAGTAACACAAAACAGCTCGGTTTCCTTAGAAAGGGCGAGTATGTATGATGGTGAGTTCTACACCATCCTGGCAGGCTGTTACCAGGGAGTGAATCAAATACAACCTAGGCAGTGCTGTGAACGCATGTTACAGATGTCAATGACACCTACAATCTGCCATCTTGTAAGATGGAAAAGATGCGTGTATCTTCACAATCACATGGCTGCCCCCCACCCTAGTCTGTTGAAGGATTCAGGAGCAAACACTGAGATGTTCTGGGAAATAAACGGCTCTGCCTCCAGAACAGAGCACAGCAGCCCTGTCTGAGTCCACAGCCCATTGGCTGGCCGCACATGCCCCTCACTTGCCAGCCTTCGATCCTGAGAAGCCTGTACTTCATAGCACGCTCCTCAGCAGACAGGGCACATTCAGCTTTCTTGAGTGCCCTGACACCATGAACAGCCAAGCCCTGAGGATCACACCCCCTCAGCAAGGCTCCCATACCACAGGGAAAGCTTGCACCCTCAGCCTACAGCCTACAGGGGGAAGGCCATATGGACAAAGACAGGTGACTATGTTGAGAAACAGCCAGGAAATAAGTGGCAGTTCTTTACAGTTAGCAGGTGTAAATGTTCTGGAACAGACAAGCCAAACTGAAGCACATCTTCCAAGTAACTGGCCAGCCCTCCCTTGACACAGCTGAAGCCATGAGCAACAATACAGATGGAGGAACTTTCCCAGGCGAGGGGATCAAGAAGACATGAAGCCTGTTGCATTGTGGAGTCTCTGACTGGATGCCAGGATGGTCATGGGAATGCTGGCTGAATCCTACTCAGCTCCAGCTAGAAGTATCTAGAAGTATCTAGTAGTATCTAGAAGTATCTAGTATTCTCTGGTAGTGTTAGATCAATGGAACCCCTCTGTTTTGACAACCGTAGTGTGGTCGAGCATGACTTAACACAACATAGTGAAAACTGTAGGGAAATTCTGAATCCCTTTCACAATTTTTTTTTTTGTAAATCTGAAATGACCTACAAAATTAAAGCTAAAATGTAGGTGGGGTGTGGGACATGGAAATATGGCTCAGTCAGCAAGCACAAGGACCCCGTTTCAACCTCCAGAACCCACGTAAAAGTGCCCCCAGTAATGGCATGTACCAGTAATCCCAGCTCTGGGGAAGTAGGAACAGAAGGATCTTTAGGACAAGCTAGCCAGCCATTCTAACCTTATTGGTGAGGTCCAAGTCAGTGAGTGAACCTGTCTGAAAGATAGTGTTCGTGTGGGCGACACCTGAGGTTGTCCTGTGGCCACTACATACACATGCACACACAGAGAGACACATGTGGGAACACACACACACACACACACACACACACACATGCAATATTTCAAAAACATAGCCCCAGACTAGAGTTACAATAAACAGAGGACAAGAAAGGAACAAGTCTTTTGAGGGAAAGAACTCCATCCAAGAATTACCCCACAAAGCCCTAAGGCACCTCAAGGGAGCATCAGACATATTCGGCTGCCCAAGGAGCATGGCAAACACACCTGGCCTGAAGATCAAGTAACACTGGTATTCCTGAGCGGGGATCCTCAGACAGGCCAAATCAGTGTCCCGTGAACAGCCACCATAGTTAGAAATCACGGGCTACCGTACACCACGCATTGCAGAATACACACTGCACCCCACTGACTTCATCCACACCCAGATTCTCAGTGAAAACCAAATCACTGCTGAAATGGCCCCAGGTCACTCCTTTGTCAGCAGAGGCAGGGAAAAAACCAGGGTTGATTCTAAGCCTCCCACCCCCAGGTCGTCAAACAAGAGAGACCAATTGCCACCGATCCATCCTTCCGCTCCATGACACAGGGGCGGAGAGCTCACCACCTCATAAGAGCCAGTGCCGTCTTTCCTGGGAGGATAAGGAGCCTTAGGCAAAACATGAGGACAGTCTGCAGCCTTTACCTTTGAACTCCACTTACAGCAGAGTGATGTTAACAACCACCGGCGCTTACCTACTCTTCTAAGCACTCTTATATGTACCAATTCATTTGATGCTCACCATAACACATGAGGGCAGACAGAGAATTCAAATCACAAAGAGGCCCCAAATCCCAGCTAGTAAAGCCAAGACTTGAGGTCAGATCAGAGTCTACAAAGCCTCCCTTCCCTCCTCCCCCTACAAATCATAAATTCAAATCTGGGGACCTCGTGCCAATTTCACAGTTAACTTCCCAGACCACTTTCTCATCTGCTCCAGTGAGCACGTCCATTACCCAGAAGTCCTGAGGATTGGGCTCTGTGGATCCCATGAGCTCAAGGACACAGGATCTCTGTAACTTTGCCTGGTTGTGGAACCCAAGCCAGGTGAGCTTCCATGGACAGGAAGAGGCTTTCGACTGCCCCTCCCATCACTCATGACCCAGGAGTGACCTGCCCCCTGCTGTGCTCCACAGAACCTGGCTAGAACCCAGCCACCTCTGGGCACCCTCGCTTGGGTGCTCCGGGCCAGGGCCAATGGGGACAGGCCAGGGTGTTAATCTGTGACTCGCTCTGTGCCCAAGGCATACACACCCCTCTCCTCCTAATGGCCTCCCACGAACATCCACCCCCTGCTCACTGCAGGGGATTGTTGGCCAAGTCATACATCAGCCAGACACCAGCACCCCCTGAGAGAGTTCTCAGCAGGGTGGAACAAAAAGGAAGACCAACCAGGAAGGAAGGCTGGCCAGTCAGCAGGTGGCTGCAGCTATGTGCCGTGTCATACCGTGTCATTCTGCAGAGCTACTCTCAGTTGACAGTGTGGACGTCCTGGGGCCTTGAACCCTAATGTTATTATGGGGACACTTTGTACCTTATAATCCTAGGGTGTCAGACTTAAGATTAAGAGTCATTGAATGAGCAAGGGTCTATATCATGTACCTGGATTGTACCTGCAAGCTGCCTAATCCTTATACCAGCCTGGTGAGGTCAGCATGACAGCAAGATCGATGTCACCACGTTCACTTGTATGCTGATAAGGACTGAAGTCGGAGCCTTGCAAGTCCTAAGTAAGCACCCACTTTGACGCTAAGATACATACATCCCAGCTCTTCTCTTTCCTTTTTCTTTTTGAGAAAGTCTAATAAAGTGACCTTGAACAACTCATCCTGGAGCCAAGGCTGCCTTGAACTTTCAGTATTCTGCCTCAGCTTCCTGACAAGCTGTGGTTATGTGATTACAGGCCTGAACTGTCATGGCTCTGTGTGTGTGTGTGTGTGTGTGTGTGTGTGTGTGTGTGTGTGTGTGTTATATGTACAAACACACACATGCATGTATGGAGGCCAGAGAACAACTTGCAAGAGTCGGTCCTCTCCTTCTACCATGTGGTTCCTAAGCTGATGGTGAGCACCTTTAGGTGCTGAGCCATTTCACCATATTTCTATGGCCACTTTTACACCAAGGAGAAAAATCAGATTTCAGAGAGTGAGTGTGTGCCGAAAGAGAGTTGGGACTCATCAGTGTCTAAAGCCAGGAGCCCCAACCTCACCTACCACCTCGCCTGATATTGTGTTTGGGGGTGGGGGAGTTAGGTCAGTGATTTCACACCAAACCTTAGCCCTGGGTCCCAGGTTATATCTCAGGGCACAGAGCAGTGGTGCCCCACAGGCAGGGTACTATGCATGCTGCCTTCTACCATGACCATGGAATGGAAGGCCGCCGAAAGCCTCTGGGAGACTCATGTGGGTGGATCCCCTAAGTACGCTTTTGCCCTCTAATTCCCACTACACACCTCAACCTTTCCTACACCCCACTGTGGGGTTGTGCTGACCTGTGCTCCTCCCATGATCCTGCTCCTCCCATGATCCTCCTCCTCCCTCTCCTTGCTTCCAGCCCCCCATCTCCCATCTCCCTCGGGTCTGTGTCCTCCCTCCCACCCTCCTGAACTCCTGCGTCCTCTCTGACTTCTGAACTACCCATGTGATGCTTACTCAGCTTAGCGTCAGAAATGCCTCCCCACACAAAAACAATTAGTGCCTTGGGAATCACAATTAAGGAAAGCGAGAAGCCAGCTGGGGCTCAATATAACTTTCTCCCCTAACCTTATCCTTGTGGATGGGAAAGGTATGTTACAAGTTACACACTCCAAGCCTATGTTACCTCTACACATATACACACCAAACTGTTACCTCAGAAAGAACCCGGGGAAAGTGGGCAGCAACAGGAAAGAAAGACCAGCAAAAACCCCTCGCAACTTTGTATATAACAGAGAGGTAAGGGCTTCTCAGGACCCACCTCACTTTAGACCCCCTCCCACAGGCAAAGCTGATATCAGAACACTAGACGGTGCTTCGCAGTACTTCCTGTGAACCAACAGAGGCAGAACTCTCCAGGCTACACTGTAGGTCGCTCAGGTGCTGGCTGTCAGGAGATCCAGGATCAGAGTCAATGGGGGTAGTAGACGGTACTTCAGACAGTGCCCCTGCCCCAGACAAAGTAGTATTGTAAACAAGGTGGAAGGAGGCTAGCCAGGGGCTCTGAGACTTTCCGGAAGGGTGCACTGGACCATAACTTGTCTGTTAGCAATAGAGTCTAATCACAGATGGTACAGCCTGCACATGCAACAGAGAGGTCCCATGTACAGTGAAAGCCACTGAGCTCTGGAGCCAAACACTAGGACCTGCACTGGAAGCATTTTTCCCTCCTGCCAGCTGTGGGGCTGTTGCAGGGATTTCTCCTCAACGCTCTCCCCTGAGAACCTGACCACACACCTGCTTTATGTGTGGTGCTTCCAGACGGTAAGTCTCTGTGCAAGGTCACTCGATAAACGACATGACAATGGAAAATCCTGTAAAGATAAGGGGATGGGGGGGTCTTTCAAATCATTAAGGAAAATGATAAATATGTAGCCAGCATGACTAGAGATGGGGGAAGGAGGGAAAAGGGAAGGGAAGGGAAGAGAAAGGGAAGGGAAGGGGAGGGGAGGGGAGAGAAGGGAAGGGGAAGGAAGGGAAGGGAAGGGAGACACAAATGACCAGAATCAAAAATTAAAAAGATGACATCATAATTGACCCCACAAAAAATAAAAAATACATAAATACATAAATGAAGGAGCACTATAAACATCATCAAAGCTGGGTAATACAATGGAATAGATACATTTTTTTAGAAAGACACAAACTACCAAATCTGACCCAAAAAGAAATAGAAAAGTTGAATAGTCCCTTCAACCTATCAATTGAATGAGCAATAAAAACTTATGTGCAAAGAAAAATCCAGACCCAGATGCCATAATACATGAATTCTACCAATGTCTAAAGAATAATCACTATCAATGGTCTACAAACTTCCAAAAAGAAAAGAGAAACAAGGTACAGTGGCGCACATCTACAATCCCAGTGACTTGGAAGGCTGAGATGGTAGATGGTGGAGGGGTGGGTGGGTAGGTGAAGTTCACTTGAATTCTGGGATAACCTGGGCAACATAGTGGGACCCTGTTTTAAAACCATAACAAGATCAAAAATATAAAAAGCAGCTACAGAATGCAGAGAACATGTCTCACTTCATTCTGAGACCAGTTTCACTGTGTTACTCAAACCAGACAAAAATATTGTAAGAAAATTAAACAAAAGCCCAGTCTCTCATAGATGCAAAGTCCTCATCCAAACACTGGCAGATGTCATCCAATGACATATAAGACGAATTATACACCACTACCAAATGAGATTCATCTCAGGAAGACAAGGCTGTTCCAGTATTTGAAAATCAATACTTGAAATATTTACTAATAGGCTTTGAAAAGCAGAAGTCATCTTCCTTGGTCACTTTTTCAACTTGAGTTCTTGAGAGAGTCTCGTACTGAACCTAGAACTTACCAATTGGGTAGACCAGTTGGCCCAGGAGCTGTAAGGATCCATTAACCTCTACCTCCCAGAGTTGGGGTTAGAAACACACACTACCTTGCCCAGCTTTTACTTGAGCACTGACCATCTGAACTCATGGGCCCCATGTTTGTGTATCAAGCACATTGCTGATTGGGCTATCTCCCTTGCCTCCTGGTTCGGTTTTCTGAGAAGTTATAATCCTCCTGACTCCACCTCCTGGGTGCTCAGAGGGCTCATAGGTCTGATGAGTCTATGTTTACTTTGATAGCTAAACAGTTCTGCTTGCCCAAGCGCTCTCCATACCTCTTCCCCAATACCTCCTGCTCCCAATTTCTACTGGGATAGTCCTTATCATTGGAATTCTGCCCATCTACAGAAAACACACCATCCAATTGGTGTGCACCCTTTCTG
This sequence comes from Rattus norvegicus, assembly GCF_021556685.1. NCBI lineage: Eukaryota > Metazoa > Chordata > Mammalia > Rodentia > Muridae > Rattus > Rattus norvegicus. Next base: position 90,786,726 of record NC_141542.1, read on the forward strand.
GGTTTGGTTATTCTCAGCCAGCACCAAGTCTCTGAGTCTCCTCCATGTCCCTTTGTGTAAGACTAGTCCATACCTTTGTTTGTTTATTTTGAAATGGGGCAGCATGAACTGGAGAGATGGCTCAGTGGTTAAGAGCACTGGCTGCTTTCCAGAGGTCCTGAATTCAAGTCCTAGCAACCACATGGTGGCTCACAACCATCTGTAATGAGATCTGATGCCTTCTTCTGGTGTGTCTGAAGACAGCTACAGTGCACTCATATGCATTAAATAAATAAATTTTTTTTAAAGGAGAGAGAAAAGAAAATAAATAAAGCTCCTTTCTGTGTTCTTGGTAGATCAGTGAGCAGTGACGGCCTCTGTATGCAGAACAACATCGGCAACTTTGTGGACCTGTATGTGCTGCGGAAATGCTCCTTGAGCAACTGAATCAATGCTACCAGGGTCCACACGTCCATCCAGATGAATGTGGCAGAGGTTGACAAGGGCACAGGCCGGTTTTAATGGCCAGTTTAAAACCTACAGCATCTGCAGGGCCATTTGCAAGTCAGATGATTCTATTCTCCCATTGGCTAAGGCTGACAGAATTGTCTCAAAGAACTTTTGAGCAGAAGAAATCAAGAATAATTTGCTATAAATAAAAGTGGTAAGTACCTGTGACAGCTAAAAGAAAGAAAAGAAATGGGGCGTCTGTGTAGATGAAGACGTGCTGAACGGCTGCTCCTCTGCCTCCACCCCACCATGCTGAGATCACAGGTGTGCACCACTGTATCTGGTTTATGAGGCACAGGGGCTAGAACCCACTGCTTCCTGCATTAGGCAAGCATTCTCCCAACCAAGCCACATCCCCAGTCCCAAGTCCAAGGCCCAGGAATTTGACTCTGCTGACTGTACCCATTGTTTACTGGTGCAAAAGATGAGTTTTTTCCCAGTTTGGGCCTCTCATGACTTCAGTATCTGTACACTCATAACCATGCAGAAACGCTTTTATTTCTCTCTGGCAAACACCTCAGAGGGAAACTGCTAAAAAGCCATACCAAATTTGGCTAGAAACCAGCCCTGACACAGTTGGCCACTTTTTAAGAACCCCAGTGCCCATGTACACCATGCAGAGCCCAGCCCAGGGGTCTGTGTTAAAGTGTCCAGGTGATCCCAACATCTATACAATGTCTCAAGCCCTGGCTGCTACATTCATTAGGTGTCACAAGCAGGCAAACAATCAAAGCCACACTACAGTGGCGTGTGTCATGACCTTGCTCTTCCCTGGACAGAGAGAGGAGAGGAGATAGCGTGTGTTCGAATGTCTAGTCTTGACATCATCGCCTCGGCCAGCTGTGCTGGGCTCTCCTATCCCCTCCCCCTTACATGAGGTAAGAGACAGTAGGAAGGATAAACTAAAGTGAATCAATATTCATAACTTCTTGAGCACTAGATTTTGACCTTGGCACTCTAGTTGGGTTATCTCTTACTCGGTATTCATAAGACCCCCACGATATAGATACCATAATAATAACCATGCCACAGATGAGGATGGGTTGAGAGACATTAAAGAGACTTGTCAAAGGTCACACAGTGATTATTACTGATACAGTCTAGATTGGAACACAATAGTCTGTCTCCAAGGCCAAAGAGCTTATACACTCCACCAGGCTCAGAGCCGCTGGCTGATCCCAGGGCCATAAGCCCCCTCCCACTAGGCTATTCTTGGTGAATGGGGAATCGGTTCCTCCAACCCAACCATAGGGAGGGCTGTGAGTATGTTAATGAGGACTCTAGCATCCAGCCACAGTGAAAGTGGGTTCTTTACAGTATTACCTTTTCTTTAGGAGCTTAAATGTGAACCTGGAGCCCTTTGTATACCAATGTCTTGTTAGGGTTTTACTGCTGTGAACAGACACCATGACCAAGGCAACTCTTAAAAAGAACATGTAGGGGTTGGGGATTTAGCTCAGTGGTAGAGCGCTTGCCTAGGAAGCGCAAGGCCCTGGGTTCGGTCCCCAGCTCTGAAAAAAAGAACCAAAAAAAAAAAAAAAAAAGAACATGTAATTGTGGCTGGCTTACAGGTTCAGAGATTCAGTCCTTTATCATCAAAGCAGGAGCATGGCAGTATCCAGGCAGGCATGGTACAGGAGGAGCTGAGAGTTCTACATCTTCATCTGAAGGCTGCTAGCAGAATACTGGCTTCCAGGCAGCGGGAAGGAGGGTCTTAAAGTCCACACCCACTGTGGTACACCTACTCCAATAAGGCCACACCTTATAATAGTGCCACTCCCTGGGGCTAGCATATACAAACCATCACAACCTGGGAGAAGACTAAGTTACTGGTGTGGTCTTTCCCCCTCCTGGGCCTGGCCCAAACACAGTAGGGAATTTTGGGAAGCAAGCAGGTGAGAAATGTCAGTCACCCAGTGCTGGTACACACAGGCCCTGCTCCTTTCATGCCACTCCATCTACCTACAGAGGACCAAGAGTATTTTTCTATGAGGAGCCATGACTGATCTGGAGCCACAGGACAGCAAGGTTCTGCTTACAAGTCTATCAGGGAACCTGGGCTTACTATTCTGTAACTCCCCAGGGGATCTCCACAACTCTATAACTCTAAAACTATACTGAAAATAACAATGGAGGTTTGTAACAGGAGAAAGCAAGGGGCAAAGAGAACAGCAGAGAGGGAATCTGTGGTAGAGGAGATGCAGGGCTGGAGAGATGGCTCAGTGGTTAAGAACATTAGCTAAGTTTCTACAGGACCTGCATTCAAGTCCCATGGTGGCTCAAAACCACCTTTGACTCCAGTTCCAGCTCTAACTCCTTCTTCTAACCTCCAGACAGCAGGCAGGCAAGTAGTGCCCAGACATATGGGCAGGCAGAACACCATACATATACAAATAAAAATAAATTAAGGGCTGGAGAGATGGCTCAGTGGTTAAGAGCACTGACTGCTCTTCCAGAGGTCCTGAGTTCAAATCCCAGCAACCACATGGTGGCTCACAACCATCTGTAATGAGATCTGATGCCCTCTTCTGGTGTGTGTGAAGACAGCTACAGTGTACTCAAATACATAAAATAAATAATTCTTTTTAAAAAAAATAAAAAATAAAAATAAATTTAAAAAAAGAAGAGTGGGAAGTAAATGACGGCTGTCAGTTTAAAATCCTCAACAGCAGAGAAAAACAGGGTGCAGGTAATAACCCCAAGAGGCATGAGAACAGGGAACTGTGGGAGAATTGGCATCTACAGGAATTGGAAAGGTAGTTTGCTGGAGCCATACTGAGATCCAAGTCCTTTCTCTCCTAAATCCTTGTTTATCTTACTTGCCTTCATTCTTTGGTCTCCCCTCACCTGGTCAACCATAGTACAAGCCCACTGTACAGAAATACCAGAGCCCCACTGGCCAGCCTTGCTAGGTTTCAATGGTGGATATGTAAAACAGGGTTACTGTGAGCCCCACCCACCTCCAGGCTCTGAGATTGAATGGGAGTGGCTTGCACCTTGGGAAGTTCTGTGCAGATGCTGACGAGGGAGCACGATAATGTATCATCAGAGATGTACTCTGCCACTGGGGCAGCCTCCCTGAATCCCTTAAGCCTGGCCCTTTTCTCTGGGCAGCTGTGGCCAGCTTCTGAAATAGTTTGAACCTCAACATCCCCAATGGGCCTTTGTTCCCATGTACATGCCTGTCATCTTAGCTACTCTGTAAACTAAGACAGGGGGATGGAAAGTTGAAGGCCAGCCTGGGCTACAGCAGAGTCCTAGGTGTGCCTAAACAGCCCTCTCTCAAAGAAAAGTAGCAAGAGACTAAGGATGTAGCTCAATGGTTGTGTGCTTGCTTGGTCTGTTGGAGGCCCTGAGTTCTATCTTTAACATGGATAGTAGTGGTGGAGACGATGTTGACTGCTAAGCTGTGCCCACAACTAGCCAGCAAGCCCTTCCGAGCTCCAGACCCTCTGAAACAGTGTGAAGCACAAATGGTTTTCTCTGCTTTGATCTTCTAAGTTTAGTGAGTTTTGCTACAATTTATTACTGTATATCCATGTCCCAGCCCCCATCCAAGCATGGGTTCACCTTACAGGAACATTCTAGAAGGCATGAATTAAGAACGAACGAGCATGAAACGAACAAGCAAGAGAACTTACCAATGGAGAGAACGGAGAAAAATGGAAAAAGACACAAAACAAAGGAAAATCCCCACAGTGCTTTCAAGGAACCTTCTCCCACACTTCCTCTACTCAGTAAATGAAGCCACATGTCCCCAGTCACTCTGGCCAAAGACCTATGAGTCAGTCATTCCCTCTCACACCCAGCATCCCACCCACTAGCAAGGCTCTAGACCTTGAAAGGCACCCCAGTCGGACCCTTGCTCACCACTACCCCATGATTCTGAATGCCACACCAGCAGCCAGGGCACTGAATAGTCTTGGGGAGTTGCCACTAGCACTCTGGCCTGTCCTTGCCCCTGCGCAGCACAGCACCTCACAGTGGAAGCCCAGTCTAGTTTCTAGTGTTCTAAACTCCCCGGCCTGCCCATGACCTTCCCGCAAGCTCACTTCACCCCAGGGCCTTTGCTGTTGCTCTTCTCCCTGGATCCCACTTGACATAACTCCTCTAAGAACTCATGCTGGTCTAATTCGGCCTGGCTCTCTTCCCTGCTGCCTCAGAGCAGTGTTCTGTCCATGGAGAGGGCTGGCCAGTTGCTTGGTGAATCCTCTAGGAGCAGGGGATGGAGGGGATGACCATCAAGTTGATCTAGCTACAGAGCCACAATGCAGAACTCGGCTTCCCAGGCAGAGGAAGAAGCAGGGCTGCAGTAAGAGCTGTGGTTTGGGGAGAGCCTTGCCAGCTGGGTGGAGTACACGCCACCAGGAGGTTCCACTTCCTATAGAGGAAAATCCTATGAAAAGCTCCATCTGTACAGAGGTGCCCTGCCCAGCCCCTCCCCTTCTAGTTGGTCTCCTTGGTTGGACAATGTTGGACCACTACAGCCTGGGGTACCTGTGCCTCTAGCACTGGTAAGAACTGTCAGGCAGTTGGCCACCCCTAAAAGTCATCTTTGGTATCTGCCTGAAACAAGGGACCACTGTCTGTCACGTCTTTCTGAGCCACCAGACCTCCAACTAATTTTTCACTGATAGTAAACCCATCACCCAATCCTCTTCCCTGTCTCCTGCTGCTGTAAGAAATGGGTCCTAAAGGAGAAGCACAGGTCAGGAGGGAGAAACTCGGGCCAGTGGACAGGGAAGGACAACCAACGGGGCACAAAAGGCTAATGGCAGAGGAACTACAGCCACACTTTTTGGTGACTCAGTTTCTCCAACCGTAAAGCAACATGATCTTCTGGCCTGCGGGATTATAGGGTTAAAATCTGACAGCACACGTACTCTCTGAAGCTTAGGCCTGCTACAGGGCACAACTGTTCAGTTCTGCTGAAAAACACCCATGCAGGAAGGTGTGGGGAAGAGATGAGAAGAGCCATCCATTTGGAAGGTTCTGGGGTTAGAGACAGAGAACTCTGTCCCAGATGAACTAAACGAAGAGGACAGTGGGAGTAGGGGGGGAGGTGCATACCACCACCACCCCAAAGATAAAGCTGACCCAGGCAGATACCCCGTATTCCTACAGCAAGTCACAGGGTCTTCCCAACCAGGAGTTTACAGTCAGCAAAACGTTACCTCTTCCAGGGAGTGCTCATGGCGCATTCAAGATCTCATGGAAGGGGCAGACCCCTCCCAGACCTGACATTCCATCAAAGGCCCCTTCTCCTCCCAACCAGGCCCTGCTAGTCCCTCAGTACCTGTTTTTATTTGTTTTGTTTTGGGCACTTAGCAGAGCACTCACAATCTATAATTCACTTAACACTCACATGGCTTTGAGAGCTGAGCTTCTTATCCCCATATGCTTGGGATGAAGCAGCTTGTTAAGAGCCTGGACAGGCCTAGGATCACTCAGCTAACAAAACAGCTCAAGAGGGGTGGGGGGTGTTAGGCATGCAGGCAGTGCCTAACTTCCCTGCTGAAGGCCCCACGGCCATCTTACCTGGGCTCTTGCCAGAGGTCAAGTTTATACAGCAAGGGCGGGTGAAAGGCATGAAGGGGGCAGGGCAGCCTCGAGCCTGAACAGACTTGGAGTTAGAGCAAGCAGGGAGAGTTCTAGTAGGTCTCGAACCTGCCTGCAAGGGAACTGAACCACCTGCCAGCAGTTTCCTTCCTGACTCATGACACCACCGCCCCACCTCCCTACACCCCATTACTCCACAAAGTGGATCCACCACACCCTCTGCCCAGGCGGAAAATATGTTTGAGCAATCAGGGCCCAGCAATCGTTCCTGTCTTCTTGCCTCAGTTTCCCTCTCCTGCACGACCCGCTTGGAAATACTGGAGAAACTAAGCACCCAAATGGGCAACTGGCCCATGAAGAATGGATAGCACCCTGTCAGACGACTCCACGGCCCCGCCCCCACTCTCTGTCAAGCGCGGACCAGGCTACCCCCAGGTTGGCTGAATCAGCCCGTGCATGGTGGGACCAAGACCCCCAGCGCCTCCGCGGCCTTGGCCTTCACCTTGACCCTCGCTCGGCGCTTTGCATAAACAAAGAGCAGCTATCCCGTTCCGCCCCAGCCCACCCCTACCTCAGCCCGCTGCCCCTTACCTTGGCCTGGCATTTCCGATGACAGGAGAAGCTGCAGACTGTGGGAGCGAGACAGAAAGAAAGTTTTTAGCCGCGAGGTATGAAATGGAAACTCAGGCGCAATCTCCTCCCACCCCGGCCCTCCACGCCCGCCAGGGGGAGGGGGGACAAGGAGAAGGGAGGGGAGACTGTGGGGAGAAAGAACGGGGAGCCCGGGTGCGTACCCCGAGGGCGGCTGCTGGAGCCCCGCCAGGCTGAGGTGGTGGGGACCCAGGCCCAGTGCCAGCGGCACAGAGGAGCGAGGGGCCTCTCCCCTCACACCCGACAGACAGCGGGCGGGCCTGTCACACGTGCACTCCCCTAGGCCAGAGGCCCGGGCACACCCGCGGGCACACACAGAATTTGGGACCTCCCCTCTCGCCTCCCCTCTCCACACACACACCATGCTGGGAGCTTCACACACACTCATGCTGCAGAGACCCTGGGATCTGTGGCACAGGACATGTGTGCCCATACACAAAGCTCCTTCCTGCATGTTAGTACACACACACACACACACACACACACACACACACACACTCAGACAACTTGCTCTCCCTCCCACCACAGAAGCTGGAATCAAATTTCCTATCAGGTTCCAGAAGCCAGGAATGTCCCCTGTTCTGCTGCCCCACCCCCCAGGGCACTTGGCACTTGTGGGAGGCTCCAGGAGCCCTTCCCGAGGTAGCTGAGGGCCTCTGAGTTGATTTGGGTCTCCTGGTCTCTAGGTTGGCTGGGACAGGAGAACCTGGCCAGTGGTTACAGAAACAGAGCAGACAAGAGAACACCCTAAATCAATCTCCTATGGTCCTGTTCTATCTGTCCTACCTCACCCCTACCAGCTTCAGCCGCCAGCTCTTAGTAGAGGGTCTCGGGTAGAGGCTTAGAGGCCCCTCTACTGTCATGGAGGCTCTGGAGCTACCCACATCCAGCCAGGCCAGCAAGGTAGAGACTGGATGTCACCTTGGTCATTGGCACCCTGTCCTGGCCCAGCTCAGGCCTGTGACTCAACACGGGCTGAGCAAAGCTGTGCCAACCCTGGCAGCCCACAAAGCAGTTCAGGGTCATCACCTGTAGGCACATATGCCCTACTGTGCTGTCCATATCCCGCTAACATTTGCCTTTTCCAGATTCCCTGAGCTTGGCTCCCCACCCTAGGTGGCAGCTTCCTCCCTTCGACAGCACCCTCCCCATATAACCCTCATGCCTTCTTTGGGACAGGGATCTTTGGGCTGAGAAAACCTCAGTTCAACTGGCTTGAACCTGGGACACACACCCCCACCCCACCCCCACTGCTGGCCATAGACTACAGATAGACCCACTCACCACCACTGGCCCCACCCCACTGTCCTGTACCCGGTACACAGTAAGAGTTTAATAAGTGTCCAGTGCCCCAACTAGGCAACATAGCAGAACTGGCTCTGTGTGTGAGTAAGCTGGCCAAGGGCATGACTGCAGGAGAACTGACCCGGCCTCCTGCCAATCAGCATTGGATGGGCTAGGCTGAGCAGTGCTGGAGAGCTTGCCCCGGTGGTGTGGATACTGGGAGAGCAAGCAGGGTGACCAGCTCAGCTGTCACCTGGGGCCCAGATGCAGGACTCAACCCAAGATTACATCAATTGTGAACTGTTGGATCAGGTGAACAGGAGCCGTCCTGCTAATCCAAAGTATCAGGATCTCCATGACACAGGGCAACAACAGGACAACCAGGAGGAGTCCTGATGAGGATCCATATTGATGGTGTCACAGAAGCCAGAGATCTTGAACCAGACCAATGACTCACTGCGAGTGAGGACAGAGGGATGTACTGTGGGACACGCTGTGACATACTACAGCCTCCAGGAAGAGATGGTTTCTATGCTTTTGTTTTGTGTAGTTTTTGGTTTTTTTTTTTCCTTGTGAGGGAGAGGTTACAGGGGTAGAGGGCAGATATGAGGGGATGGAGATGAGCGGGACTCCAGTGTGTGGTGTGAAGTTCTAAAAGAATCAATAAAAAGTTGGAAAAAAAGTGTCTACTGAATTAGAGCTACTGAAAATCTCCCCATAGCTCTGTGCGCCCTGCCCCCATCACTTAATCATCTCCCACACAGTCTTTCCCTGCACTGTGAGGCCCTCCCTCATCTCACATTGAACCAAGAGCATCTTGAGTCCTCTGGGCTTCTCAACTCCCAATCTGGGCACTAGGGGACTAGGGCTCTATCTTCCTCCAGTGTCTACATTTCTGACATTCTCAGGATGCAACAAGTTCTCTCCTCCCTTGGGGCCTTGGCACATGCTGTTCTGACAGCCTGGAACTCACTCCCTCAACCTCAGTCCTTAGTGAGTCCAATCCTTCTTAGCTGGTGGAATCCACTCAAGGCCGTCTCCTCGTAAAGGGCTTTCCGGACTGTGCATGTAGCAGTGGGCTTCCTTCAGTCTTTCCGGTTCCCCTGTTGTCTCCTTGTCTGACCAGCCTACAATCTGAAGTCACTCTAGGTGGTTTCCAGCTGAGCTAGCTGCCTGTACTGAACTCTTGAGCTTGTAAGTCATACAAGGCCCAGGCAGACGCTCCTGCGATGCAGAACCAGGCATGTATGTGATAGAAGAGTACCCTTTTCCAGGCAGCATGGTGACTTGATGCCCTTAGCCTAGGATGATTCCAGCATTCGCTATGGTACTCACCCTTAGCAGTAACTTGCTGTAGGACCATGGGAGTCTCTCAATGCCCAGACACTCAGCAAGTGTCCTCAAGTGGAGATGTGCAGTCATCTGATTGCAAGACAGCATCCTAGAGCTCCCTGCATTAAATGCAGTAAGTTCCCTGCATGTGACTGTCCTTATCCCACCTCAGAGGCAGAAGCTCAGCACACAGAAGTCTCCAAGCATGGTTCACCACCTCAGAGCAACTGTCCCTCCATCCTCCAAGGAGCCTCCTTCACATTCTTAGCCACCTTGGTCTTCTCCGGGGACAGTGGTCCTGCTGTCTAAACTGACTCTCTCCTGGGGCCATTCAAAGTTTGGCCAGACCTTGCTGCTGGCCTCTTCAAGACCAATGAAACATTCAGAATGGTGCAGAAAGGAAGTGTGGTAACCAACTCTGAGGGGGATCCACATCCTCTGCTAACCCCACCCCCACACACTACTCCAACAGGGCTGATTTGCATAACCTTTTTATTATTATTTAATTTTTGTGTGTATCGATATCTTAGCCAAATGCATTTGTATGCATCATGTGTATCCTTGGTTGCTTTTCCAGGCAAGAAGAGGGAGTTGGATCCCTTGGAACTGGAGTTAGAAATGATCGGGAGCTCCTGTGTGGGTGTTAAGAATTGCTAGGTCCTCTGGAAAAGCAACCAGGGCTGAGCCACTCACTTCTCCAGCCCTGGCTTGAGTAAGCTTGACTATTCACACATGCACGCACACATGCACGCATGCACGCACCATCAACACCACACCACCCCGGCCATCGGTCCCAGCTGCTCATCAAGCTTGAATTTTAAAGCTTAGTCATCAGCACATGGTGCTATTAGGGAAAGGGTGAAGCACTAAGAGTTGGGCTTTGAGTTGGTTAATTTTCATTAACAACTTGATTTGGTTGGGAAGCACCAGAGGCCATGCAGGCACACCTCTGGGTCTGGCTATTCTTCCAGAGAGGGAGGGGAAATGTGGGTACCCCATCTCATGGAGAAGAGATGGAATACAAGGGAGAAAAGAGAACAAGCAGACACCACAGGCCGGCGTCCCCACCACTACCACTTCCTGGCTAGCGTGAATAGAGCTGCTCTGACCAGCCATGCCTCCCCACCCCCAGTCCACACCAACACAGTGGACTAACACCTCTGAAACCATGAGCAAAACGAGCGTTTGCTCTTGCTGCCTATTGCTCAGACACAAGAACAGAAGCTCAAGAAACCAAGCCTGTGGAAGTTAGGCCCCTGAGTGCAATACAGAGACGATGCCCCTTCCTGACTCGCTCTTTGCCTCATGGCTGCAGCGTAGGCAAAGGCACACAGGTTTCACCACATTCCTATCTAGAACCAACTCCTTTCCATAGCCTGGTCAAGCTTCTACCCCAGTCAGTATCCCCAAAGGATCTGTTCCTGCCATACCAACCTTCCCATATGAACCTCTTGAGTCTGCAAGGAACAGGTCTGGAATGGTGAACTCATGTATCTGCTTCAAGGCCCAGTTCAAAATGCCCCTCTAGATAATTATCCACTCATAGATGGTCCCCCCCCTTCCTGTACAGAGTCACTACACACATACATAGAGACACACGTGCGTGCATGCGACACAGACACACACACTCTGCTTCCCTGCAGCAGAGGGGGTTCTGCTCAATTGGAGCCTTATGTATACCACTACCAGCACCATAAGAACATAGCAATACCCAGGCACAAAAACCATCTCAAACTAAGAAACTGTTTCTGGAACTTTCTCCCATGTTTTTGAACCAAAGCTGGCCTCAGGGAACTAAAACGCCAGTAAGCATTCAGAGGACAGGTCAGACTCCTGTATGTTCAAACTACTGTGGTCAACGGGATCTCCATCACTTGGCTCTAATTATTACAAGGGACACCTGGGGTCCTGTCCTAACCACTTTCATTTTGCTGTGTGACCACTGGGCAAGTCACTATCTCTCTGGTCTCAGACTCTTATTCTCACAGGTAGCTTGCAAGATCCTTAGGCCTGCACCCTTATAATTAGTTGGCTCAATTTTTTTGTTTTGTTTTGTTTGGACTTTATCGTATACCCATGGCTGTCCTGGAACCCGCTCTATAGATCAGGCTGGCCTCGAACTCTGCCTCTCCAGTGCTGAATAAAGGCACGAGTATGCCACCATTGCCCATGAGGCTCAATGTTTACAATGTTTCCTTAGAACCTCAGATACTACAGCTGTCACCAGAGCTCAGTGGCCAGAGTCCCCACTCCCACCTCCCCACCCCCACACCCACACCCAGGGTGAGCCACTCATCCACTTGCCTTACTCCTGGCCTTAGGAGGCCAGATCAGATGGGCCTCAGTCCCAGCTCCGGCAGCCTGCTTCACCCATGCTGGTCTGTCCCCGCACTGTGGTCTCAATGTGTCCCTGCTAGATTCCTGTGCTGGAACCCAAGTCTACAGAGACAGTGCTAGGAGCCCCCATGCCTTCCACCCTCCTGCCACACAGTGCTGCCCCCTGCTGACCTCTAGGGCATGCAGCAACTGGGAACCCTAGTGGAAGCAAAGTAGACCCTTCCCTGGGTATCAGGACTAGAGCCTTGGTCTTGGACCTGTGGCTTAGAACTTTAGTAACAAGTGTCTGTTGTTTGCAAATGACAGTCCGAGTAATACGGTACAGTAGCACAGACAGGCAGACACCCCACATCAGTTACTACCAGTCCTCTCCCTCCAAGAAGGGGAGCTCTCATTCTAGCCTGAGACAGGTAGCCTGGGGGTTGGCAGTAACGCAGCCTCCTGGGATACAATTCTCTAATTTCCTTTTAGGCCCTAGGATGTAAAAGTCAGAGCAGAGAAAAACCTGCCCTGTCTCCAGTCTCCAGATTCCCTCAGACTCCTGAGAAAGGTAGACACCTGATCAACTGTGGCCTCCCAGGTCCTTGGAGGGCACCAAAGCCATAGATCTATCCACAATGCCTTCCTGTGCCAGATCCCTGAGGTGAGACACTGGAGACTGCCCGTTGGCCTAACTAGCATGGCCAGCAAGGTCCTGAAGGAGCAAGCCCCTTTAGGAAGAACATTTGATCACGTCATTGTGGGGAACTGCACCCCAACCCCTCCTGTGGCCTGCTCTGTCTCAGCTGGGCTGTGGGGCTCTGGGCTGGGGTGGGAACACAGGAAACCACATTGTTGGGATCTAAATGGCCTTTTCCTCTAGAACTTGGGTCGGAAAAAGCACACACAGCCGCAGTGTGCACCTGACCTGGCCATAACCATGCCAGGCCTTGGCTCTTCCCCAGGCACCGGGTCACCCATCTGTTCACTGAGCCTCCGGTGTGCCCCGCCTGTGGCTCGGTCCTGGAGGTATGCAAAGGCCACAGTGCACAGATGTTTGGTCAAACACTATTCTAAGTGTTTCTGTAAGGTATTTTTGAACTGAGATTGACATTTAAATTAGTAATGGGCTCTGTAGTGGTTTGAGTATGTTTGCCCCACCCCCATAGACTCATGTGTTTGAGTGCTTGACCAACAGGGAGTAAGACATTTTAGGAGGTGTGGTCCTGTTGGAGGAAGCACATTACTATGGGGGTGGACTTTGAGGTCTCCTATATATGCCCAAGTTCTACCCAGTGGAATTCATTGTCCTCTGGCTGCCTTTGGATCAAGATATAGAGCTCTCAGCTCCTTCTCCAGCACCATGTCTGCCTACACACTGCCATGTTAATAATGGACTGAACATCTGAAACTGTAAGCCAACCCTAACTAAATGTTTGCCTTTATAAAAGTTGGCTTGGGGATTGGGGATTTAGCTCAGTAGTAGAGCGCTTGCCTAGGAAGCGCAAGGCCCTGGGTTCGGTCCCCAGCTCTGAAAAAAAAGAACCAAAAAAAATAAATAAATAAAAGTTGGCTTGGTCATGGTGTCTCTTCACAACAATGAAACCCTAACTAAAACAGTCTCCAAGCAGAGCATGGTACCCTCTGAAGTGTGGGTAAGCCCTGTCTGGTCAGTTGAGCACTAAAGAGGAAATGACTGGGCTCCCTTAGGGCCGGAAAATCTCAGGCAGAGCACCCTGTGCTTGAACTTGACCTGCAACACTTGTCTCCAAGTCTCCTGCCAAATGGCTCTCAGCAAAACTTGCTAAACCCCCATTATCACCTGATCAGGTTCCCAAAAGTCAATTGCTGTGTATCCATTTACCTACCTACTTATTCACCCATCTATGCATCCTTCCAGCCAGTCAGCCAGCCAGCCACCCATCCTTAAATTCAATACATACCTACAGTCCACCCTTCCATCCATCAACTCACTCATCATTCCATCCATCCATCTATCCATCCATCCGTCCATCCATCCTTCCTTCCTTCCTTCCTTCTGTCCACCCAGAGATCCAGCCTTCCTTCTATCTCTAGTCTGTCTTTTATGTTTCAGGATGTCACTGAAGGTTCCATGATTCTCTCCTGCCTACTTCAGCTGCAGGAATGCCAAGTGCAGGGTGGGGAGGAGGACAACAACGGTAGAGCTGGAGGACATCAGTGGAGCTGGAGGACATCAGTGGAGCTGGAGGACATCAGTGGAGCTGGAGGACATCAGTGGAGAGCTGGAGGACTAGGCAAAGGGTAAGCAAGTGACAGCCCCTCTCCTCAGAACCAGGGCTTCCTCCCGGCTGTAGAGAGGCCCTGTGGAGACTGGGTTCCAGATGCTGACAGTCCATGCCCCAGCCACCCAAGACTCAAAGACCCAGAAAACACAGGTTACCCTCTAATAACAAAGAATAAAAGTGCACCATGTATGGGGAGTGGAGCAAGCCGGGAGTGAATGCACCTGGAGTGAATGTGCACTGCTGAGGGCTACAGTCATGTCAAGGGCACCAATGCCTCAGACCCCTAGGAAACTGACAAAGCCCCTCCTACCCCCACTCAGAGGGGTGGCAAAGCTTTCCTCTAGTCTGAGTGAGAATGTTGACAGTGGGCAGAAAATATACACTGTGGCTTTCTCTCCCAACCTCCAAGAAGTTTACAGCCTGAAGACTGCCCCACTACAAGAGAGGCTCCTACAGAGACCGCTAAACTTGCCTCCTCCTTCAGATGTACAAACTAACCCCACACACCATTCAGCTGTCTAATAAACACACTAAACTGCTCGACTGTGGAAGTTTCTCCATCAGAGAACCTAGTCCACCCTGTCCCAACTACTCTGTCTCTCTGTGTATATGTTCCTGTCTCTTCTTCATTCCCTCGCTGGCCCAGTCAAGTCCCAGAAGCCATACAAGGACTTGGTAACCATGGCCCCTCTGCTAGGAAACAGGTTGTACATGCATATCTGGTGGTCCTGGCTGGGTAGATCAATGGATGGATGAATGCATGGATGCATGGATGCATGGATGACGGATGGATGGATGGACGGACAGATGGACGGATGGGTGGATGGACCAACAGGATAAAGTTAATGAGTCTATGAGTAAAATGAATTGTGGATGGATGGATGGATGGATGATGGATGGATGGATGGATAGATGAGTGGATGATGGATGGACAGATGGACAGAATGTGTGGCTGGATGGACAGACAATAGAACAGATGGACAGATGGAGAAGACGGATGGAGAGCAGTGTGGATAGGCAAATAAGATGGTCTGCTCACCTCATGCCACCACATTCTCTCAGTTCCACAGCAGACTTGGTCCAGTCCTCCCCCTCCCACCGCCAGCCCAGCCCAGGCGAACATAGCCCTCCTGCTGAGGTTCCCAGTTACTCAGCCCAGAGCCACCCTCCCACCTCCTCGCTGGTCTCCCTAGGTCTTCTGAGGCCCAGTTCTGACACCTAGTGGAGTGTCTTGCCTGGAGGTCTGACTTTCCTCAGCCTCAAGATTCAGGGTGAAACTGGGGGCACCCATGCACGTGGGAGTCAGGTGCCCTGTCAGCCAGGACGATTGGATCAAGGCATCAGGGATGCTAGACACTGATATTTAAAAACCAAAAGAAGGGTTGGGGATTTAGCTCAGTGGTAGAGCGCTTGCCTAGGAAGCGCAAGGCCCTGGGTTCGGTCCCCAGCTCGGGGGGGGGGGGGGGGAGAAACTAACCAGAGATGTGCCCACTATCACACTCCAAATCCTAGGATTCCCTCTCTTCCTGTTCCTACTTCTGCCTCTCAGGTGAGGGGAAGCCTCCAGGAGGAAGAAAGTGGAGAGCAAGGGGAGACAGACATGAATTCATGTGACTTGAAGGTACAGGACAGGATGGAGGCGGTTACATGATCAAAATGCAAAGTCTAAACTCTCTCCCCCAGATCCCTTGTGAAGTCCCTGCTGAATCTCTTGGGAGAAAGGTGACTCCATGTGGCTGATTTGGGTATTGCAAGCATTTTTGTTGCCTAGATTGAGGCTGAGTATGGACTGCAATGCTTTTGACCATTCAGGCCTTTCCTGGAGGATGGATGGATGGATGGATGGATGGATGGATGGATGGATGGATGGATGGATGGATGGATGGATGGATGGATGGTAGATAGATTATAGATAGATCGATAGATCGATAGATAGATGGATGGATGGATGGATAGATAGATAGACAGACAGACAGACACACACACACACACACACACACACCCCTAGCTCTCTAGTCAAACAGTCCTACCTCCATACTCAATTGCTTTCTCTTGACCCCTACCGAGTTCAGATCCTGAAAGCCCACCCTGGCCCTACCAGCCAACATGAGATACAATCACCACCAACCTGTTTCCTCATCTATAAAGCAGGTATAAGGCCAGCCTCTTGCAGATGCTATAAACACATGGTGCTTGGTCCTCAGTAAGTACCTTAGTGATTATTCTGGGCTCTAGCATACCCTGCCTGGCCCCTCTGGGCTTTGACATGCAGGGAGAAGCACAGGCTGATAGGTTGAGCAGGAAAGAGCTCAGGACAAGGGGTGAGCTTGGCAGGCCCGTATGTAAGCACTGTCTCAAAGGTAGTGAGGACTCCAAAGGCTTTAACCAGGGCGTTGGTATAACTAGATGCACACGCTTCAGACCCAGGAAAGTTACTAGAGACTGGATTGGAGAGTTCAGAGACTCAGCCACACGGTAGACTCAGCCACACGGTAGACTCAGCCCTGTCGGTAGACAGGATATAGGGCTGAGAGAACATCATCTGTGCAAGTAACCAGGGGTGGGGGTTGGGGGTGGAGGAAGCAATGGCGTTAGTCACTGGTGTTGACTGCCCTTCAGGATCCGTGACAAGACAGTCCTCTCTGGGACACAGAGACCCTTCAAAAAGCACATGACAACAGTGAGTGGGCAAGCCCAGTTAGCCCACAGTGATTTGGGACTATTTAAAGTCAACCCAAACCACGAGAAGGGGAAGACAGTGGCTTGGCTTCTTTGCAGTAGGGGGGAAGGGGGCGTGGCAGGCACATGTCAGTCATGTGCCTTCCATGCACCACCCACGCCCTTTCCATACTCTGACTACACATTTCCCATGCACTAGCCCCATGCCTTCCACACAGCAAACATGAACCTTCTGGTACCTTCCACATTCCCACTATGTGCCTTCCGCATGCTAGCCACAACCCTGCCACATGCCAGCCATGCACCTTCACATACCAACCACACCTGTCAGTGCCAACTACATACTCTCTATGCACCAACCGCATGCCTTCAACACACTTTCCACATGCCAGCCACGCCCCTTCCACACCTTCCAGGTCTAACTACACACCTTTCCCACGCCATCATACCTTTCTTGGAGCAGGGCGGGGAGGTGGGCATGTTGGCTGGTTGGTTGGTTGATTGGTTGGTTGGTGTTTCAAGACAGGATTTCTCTGGCTATCTTGGCACTCACTCTACAGACCAGGCTATCCTTGAACTCAGGGATCTGCCTGCCTCTGCCTCCTGAGTCCTGGGATAAAGGCGTATGCACCACCACCCAATACTGTCATATCTTTCAAACACACAATCTCCATGGCATCTCTGTGACCCTCACCACCTGCCACAAACCCTTTACAGGACTCCCATCCCAACCACTGCCATCCACACACTGCCACATCCTACACACACACCTTCCTATGCTACCTGCTTACCATCCACATGTTAGACCTGGACTTCATACAGTCTCTACCATTAGTCACCAGGCCATCCACCACCTGCCATGTCATCACACACTTCGCGTGCTTGTCACGTAGGTATGTGTTCAGTGTCCTCCAACAGATAAGAGAGGGGCCCACGTGCTCAGCAGAGACCCCACACGCCCCAGACCAGACCAGTCCAACAACAACAACAACACACCCTGGGTCCCGTCAAGCACGCACCTTTGCAAATACAGCCTTCCCGAGTGATGGCCTGCCGGCAGACACCACAGGGCTTCACCTTCTTGAAGGCCTTCACCTTGAAGTGGTGGGTCTTGGGGGCCTCCAGGTCTTCTGGCTGTGAGAAGAAAGGCCCAGGGTTAATCAAGTGAATGCTGGGGTCCTAGAAAGGAGGCAAGGGCAGAGGAGGAAAAACTGGCAGGACAGAGAGAAAAATCAAGTACCCCAGTAGGAAGGAATGCCAAAGGACCTAGAATAGTGTAGGGTGACAGTTCACTCATCCCAGGCTCCCAGACTAGGAGTATCAGTGGACGGGACCCAGGCAATGACTGCAGACTCTAACACCCAGAGGTCGCCCTCCAAGGCTTCCATTCATGTTTCTCTTCACACTCACTTTAGTGTTAGGATATGAATTAAAATGCACTTAAGTGACCAAGTTTAAATGTGCGGCTTTACTGGGCAGAGCTAACGCTGAGTGGCCTGGCGCTTGCAGATCTAGTGTAAGGTCCTGGATCTTCTTCTCTGCCATGACAAAACATATATACCCCAAAGAATGTTACTTGCTACACCTTACCCAGTGCACCTCACGTAGCCAAGTTCCAAAGGCTACTGCCTGACACCAACCCCAGGCCCTCGACACTTTCCACATACCGACCCCACAGCCCACATGTACCTTCTACACACCAACCATACATGGTCCTGAACTGCTGGGACTTCCCTCGGCAGCAAACTGCTTCACTGGATTGCACACTCGGTACAGACGGAATTGTAAGTATGTAATCTAGTGTGCGGGGTCTCTCGTGAAACATGTGCATGTTCTGATGGGATGCAGCCATTGCTTCTACTTCACAGCTGTGTAGTATTCCACGTGTGAGTGCAGTACGTGTATTTATCTATTCCCCTGTAGACGGTTCCTCATCTCTCTAGCCCACATCCCAGCATGCCATATCCCTGTGTTCAGACTTACCATTCACCCTAGTCCAGGGGGCCCTTCTGACTTTATTTTATTTCCTTTTCTTTACATTATAAAAAATATTCAGAGCCTTGAGTATGCTAACTGTATGCTCTGCTGCCTACCCTTATGAAAATAGAGTATGTTACATTTCCTGTTTGTTTGATTTCTTTGAGCCAAGATCTCATGCGGCCCTGGAACACAGGATTCTTCTGTCTTCACCCTACACGCCCCCAGGTGCTGGGATCACAGCGTATGCCACAATCCATGAACTACATTCCTATTTGAGACTGTACCCCCAGTTGTGTGAGGAAAGCAACAGATTGGAAGTTAGAGTGTTCTCCTATCTGACCTGCCAGATATACCTACACCAGCAGATCTTATATGCATACACACATGCATGTGCACATGCACACGCATACACACACACACACACACACACACACACACACACACACACACACCACTTTCCCCTCCAGACAGCACTACAAACACATAGCTCTGACAGTCAGTTCTTTGTAAGCACACAAGAGAACACACTGCTGACCAGTGGTTCTCAATCTGGGAATTGAGACCCCCCTTGGGGGCGGTCAAACGACCTTTTCACAGGGGTCACCTAAGAACATCAGAAAATGCAGATATTTACATTATTATCCATAACTGTAACAAATCACAGTGATGGAGTAGCAACAAAAATAATTTTATGGTTGGGGGTCAGGTCGCATCACTAGGAAGGTTGAGAGCCACTGCTCTAGACTGAAAAGCCCTGCACAGAAACAGCCCACTCTGTAGCTCATCTCCCGCTCTGGGGCCTCCTGGAAGAAGTGCTCCCTGTCACACTTCCCCTGTCTACATTGGTCCCTCCTCTACAGGAACTCTCCACGGAACAGACAGAGCTGGTGGCCATTCTGGGCACACGCTGAGACCAGGCCACCGGACCTTGCAGTGTGCAGAGGAATCCTGCTCATTAAAATCTCATCACACACCTTGTCCCTGAGCCTCCCAGCTCTGAGCCAAGACCAGAGGAAACAACTTGGTTTGGAGGAGGAAGAGTGGCCCACACACTAAGCAAACATGGGACTCGTATCTGACAACACTGAGGAGGTTCTGGGTGCCACCAAAACATGGAGAAATGCGGTCAATAAGAGACTGGGTCAGGGGCAGCAAGCCAGAGAGACGGGAAGAAATAGACAGAGGGAGGAGGAGGCAGCCGTCTGAGAATGAGACGAGTCACAGAGAAGCAGACAGAGCAGACCAAGATAAGGGCTGAGAAGGAGAAAGGCACAGGCCACAAGTACACAGAGAGCAAGCCTGAATAGAGGCACACAGCTAAGAGGGAAGCGGGAAACAAAGAGGGACAGACAGAAGGACCCAGGAGCTCCCAAAGGCCACAGGAGGGAAGAGCTGAGGCTCAGGACACAATGGTATCGGTGGCTTCAAAGAGCTCATTGTGAGGAAATAACGAACGAAAAAATTGAAAGGTGGATAAAAACAGAATAGAGTCTCAAAACTCCTCCCCACATTGTACCTTTGAGTCACAAAGGATGAAACAGGAGGCACACCTGTAATCCCAACAGCCAAGAGCCTGAGTTCAAGGTCAGCCCAAGACAGACCTGAAGCTGTCTCAGAAATAAAGTGGGAGATAGGTTTCCCTGACAGATGCCAATCAAGGGATCAAAGGAAGTCACTGTCACCCAGGACGGGATGAATGGAAGTCGCACCCCTGTGATGGCTGACCGAGAACAGAGTGTCATTCTGTGACAGTCCTGCCAAAAGCCACAACCTGAATCCAATCAAGAGGAAACATCAGGCTGACTCAAGCTGAGGCACAGTCTAGAAATGAAATGGCTCGGAGCCTTCACAAGTGACAAGGTTGCAAAAGTCAAAGGAAGACAGAGATTCCCAGACAGGAGGCGACTGCAGACACGGCAGCTAAAAGCACTGGCTGATTCTGAACTAGATGTTTGTAGTGGCCGTAAGGACGTCTCAGGGACACCCGGTGAAACACCATAGTGTCTCAGAGTTAGATGGTAATGGCATCTTCATGCTGTCAACCTCTGATACCGACCTAAGTGTCCCCTGAAACAGGAGTTCCTGGGAGATCAAGGAGGTCTTCAAAATGGAGTGAGGGTCAGCAACTCACTCCCTCAAGGGAGAGAAAAAGATCTTGGTGCCATGTTTGCGACTCTTCTGAAACTTAAGATTGTTTTGAAATCAATACAGACAGGCAGACTAGGTGAAAGGCAGAAGGAAACAGATTAGTCCAGAGCAGAAGTAGAGCAAACCAAGAAGAGACTGGAGATGCCAGGAGCGCCTCCTGGTGGTCATACTGAGCACAGCACTCACTGAGCCAGTCCTGAATACCCGGCCTTCCAGCTCCAGCCAGGGGTCTGCTATCTCAGACAGCTATTGCCTGGGTTCAGTGAGGGTAGAGAGCCTCTATCCCCTTCCATTCTGCTGTCTGTCCTCCCACTTTCTCATCTCAGAATTTGGTTGTCAGATTTCCTGGTCAATTTTGTCTGACATTGCCCAGTAGGGGCCCCAGCCATGGCATGGGATGGGAGGTGAAACAGAGAGGGAACTTGCAGACCAGTTGGAGAGCTATACGAGGGAGGGATGCAGGAAATCCCAAGCCTCTTTCTTCCTCCCCACTAAAAGAAACAGAATTCGACAGTCTAGCTAACCTTCCAAAACTCCCCTCCCTATACCCCGAAGTCCAGCCTTTTCCCCAAAGCCTAAGGAAAAGTCCCTTCCCCCAGAGCACAGTGAAAGTCCTTACAGCCTAGTGGGCAGGAAGGGGGCGAGTGTTAAAAGACCAGGCTGTTAAGAGATTATCCAGGCTCCTGCCTGGGACTGTAATACTGTCTCTCTGTCCTGGAAAACCTGAGTTTATAAACTTGCCCACCATGGTTAATGGTGATTCCAGGACTCGTCAGATCCTCAGGTCCTCTAAGCAGTTCTGGGTGACTTCCCCCTCATTCAGCTCTGATAGGAGAACACTAGGCCTGGAATACAGTGGAGTCCTCAACACAATGCGAAACTTAGCGCTTAGGAGGGAGGGCTGTGTCGGCAGCTGCACGAGTAGAGACTATGAGGACATGTTAGGCCCCTAAGGACAGGCTATAAAAATCTGTGGGAAGAAAAGCTGGCTCTGTCATCTCCAATGAGAAGCAGGGACCCCGCCAGCCCCAGCTTCCCACATTAAGAAGTAGAGGATCCACTGATGCTGGAGAAAGGGTTAACACATGGATTCTAATGTCACAGAATGGTGGAGATGGTTTAGGGTGGGTTAGCCTCCAATCTCTGATACAAAGATGTCACAACCCTACAGACCAGCGTCAGAGCTTGCCACTAGAGCAGGCTGGTGTTTGAGTCTGGCTGCACCCTGCCCTCCTTGCCCATGTGGGGCTGCTCCTGAGATCCAGGAAAGCCCACAAGCCCATAAAACGTGCAGTGCCATCCAAGGGCGACGGCTTGTCAGGACAATTGCTGTTTTCCTGACGGGTGGCAAACAGCTACATGGGGCAGAGCCAGGCCCTGCCCTCCATGGATTAACAGGCAAGCCCAGAGGCAAGGAGACATGGCCACATGAAGAGAGGGGTGTCCTGGTGGCTCCAGCACCCTATACGCCAGAGTCAGAGCAAGAAGGGAAGGGATCCAGCTGGAAGCCACTCTCCCATAAGCCCCAGCAGCAGAGGACTTTCAAAGCCTAAGGCTTTGGCCCATCTCGGCCCTTCTCTCTCTCCATTCAGCCAGCCAGAGGGTGTGGCACAACTGGCTGGACCATCGAGGGCTCCAGCCAGGCCCTGGTCCTGGTCGGGAGAAGCTGCTTGCAGGCAACTCCCTGCCTCAAGGGGCAAAGAGGCAAAGAGCTGTGTGCTAAAGGGGTCCACCCATGATGAGAAAATTCCCCAGTTCTGCCCTCCTCGGGAGGCTAACCAGCTCTGGCTGACTAGAAAAAGACAGAAGTCTTCTAGCCTGAGAGCTGGGCAACCTAGGAAACGGGATAGCCAAAAACCGAGGTAAGTATCACCTTCTCTCTCCCTGCGACCTGGCCCACCAAGGTTCCCTCGCCCTTAAGCCAGGGAGCATTAGTGCCTGCGCTCAGGCCTCTTCCTCTAAACCTCACCTTCACATAGAACACAGTTGCCTCCCTCTTGGGCCCCCAGTTAAGGGCCTGCCCATGTTCTTGGTCACCCTGGTGGAAAACTCTGAGTCACTCTCAGCCCCTCCCTCCCCTCCCCTCCCCCACACTCCCAGCAGCTAGTTGCCAGGTCCTGTGACTTTTGCCTCCTAATTCTCTTCGCAGACCTGTCTGTCCCCTGCTTTCCAATTCTGCTGCCTCTGACCCTTCCCAACCTTGTCATTTCTGCCCAGGGCTGTTGTCATAGCTTCCAGGACCTCCCAACACCATGAGGAGAACAACTACAACTCTGCAGAGGCCGTGACACCCTGAAATGTTTCCCCAAGATGTCCAGGGAGCATCCGCTGCTCACAAGTAGGAGACTCATCCTCTACATCCATCCACTCTTCCTGCCCACTGCCCACTCCCAAATGTCCACCCCAAATCCACACAGGCTGTGACCCCCTCCAAGGCCCACCCATTGCAGCCCCGAACTGCCATCCCATGTCTCAATAGCCTTTTTAAAAACTAGTAAGTGGGGCTGGTGAGATGGCTCAGAGGGGAGGAGCACTGCCTTCTCTTCTGGAGGAGCCAGGTTCAATTCTCAGCACCCACGTGGGATCTGACACCCTCACACAGACACACATACAGGCCAAAAACCAATGCACATAAAATAAAGATAAATTGATTATCTTTTAAAAAAATAGCAGTACTGAGGACTTCATCTAGAATCTCATATCCTCCCTCATTCTAGGCAAGCATCCTACCACTAAGGGGCATCCCCAACCCCTTGGCATCCATTTTAAAGACAAGTTCATGGGCTGGAGTGACGGCTCAGTGGTTAAGAGCACTGACTGCTCTTCCAGAAGTCCTGAGTTCAAATCCCAGCAACCACATGGTGGCTCATAACCTCTTGTAGTGTCTGAAGACAACTACAGTGTATTTATATTATACTGAATAATCTTTGGGAAAAAAATAAAGACGAGTTCAGCTTTCTCACACAAAGGCAGAACTAGAAGAACTAGAACTAGAACTAGAAGGCCTCGGACCAGGGTCTGGTTCAACACCGATGCTTGATTCGTCGGTGTGAGCCATCCTGACCACTGTCTTATCCAGTATCTTCCTGGCAACATACTGCCATTTGGCTGGCCCAGCTAAACTGACCCTCTCACCATACACAGACTGCACAAAACAATCCAGGAACCACCTCCTCGTCTCCTCATCAGTGCCACCTTCTAGACCTCCTGCCTGGTGGCTTTAAGCTTATCAGTTGGAACTCTCATGGGGAGCCTGTCTAGACCCAGCCCAGGGCCTGCCTCCCACCCTTCCACCTCCATCTCTCCTCACCCTTGACATCTCTATCTCCATCTCCCTTCTCTCTCTCCTCCTCCCCTCTCCTCTTCTTCCCGGCCTCCTTCACCCCATCGCTCTTTCTCTCCCTTCCTTCCTCCCTCCCTGGCTCTTTCCCAGGTTGGTCCCTGGTGTGCTGCATTAAAACCCTCCGCTTCCCTAAGTGAGATCAGCTACAGAGCCAGGAGGTCATTGAGATGTAGACAACCTGAGGTCAGGTAACACAGTGAGAGGCTGGTGCAGCTCCCTCCTTGTCCCTTACAGTGACAGTGACTTCAGTGAGGCTGAGGACCTGCCCAAGTCATGTAGATGAGCTAAGATGCAACAAAAACTCTAGTCTATCAAAGGCAATGCCCCAAGTCCCCAAGCCCTGCCATTAGTGTGATCTCTGATTGGAGTGTCCCTAGAGTCCCTCAGTGACAATCCCAGGAAGGAGGACTGGCATTCTATCACGCTGGCGTGCCTGGCTCGAGGGTAATCTACTGGTCCCTTGTCTCAACCACTACCAATCTTTTTTTTTTTTAACTCCTATACTTGTGTTCTGAGAGGCCCCTTCTTCTGTCGATCTACTTTAAACTTGTATCTGCTTGGTGCTTGTGTGATGGACCTGACCAATGTAGTAGCCGAAAACCATCTGTAACTCCAGTTCTTCTGAATTCCATGGGTATGTGGCATACATGCATACACACAAACAAAAGATTTATACACGGGGTTGGGAATTTAGCTCAGTGGTAGAGTGCTTGCCTAGCAGGCGCAAGGCCCTGGGTTTGGTCCCCAGCTCCAAAAAAAAAAAAAAAAAAAAAAAATTTCTCTCCTGAACTATGTGATGACACGCACACCTGTAATGGCAGTGCAGGGAGACAGAGGCAGAAAGGGATGGCACAGCCTAGACTATACAGCATGCCCAAGGCCAGTCTGAGCTACACAGCAAGACCTGGTCTCTACAAAACATCAACTGGGCTGGGGACTTAGCTTGGTTGGTAGAGAGCTTTCTCAGCATGCCACATCCCTAGGTTTATCACTAACACCATAAAAAAACCAGGCATGGTCCTAACTACCTCTAATCCCAGCACTTCAGAGGTAGAGACAGGACAATCAGTATAAGTCAAGATCATTCTTTATACATAGTGAGTTCAAGACTGGCCACAGCTACGTAGACCACCTTCAAAAATGTATGTATGTATGCACGCATGTATTGTGTGTGTGTGTGTGTGTGTGTGTGTGTGTGTGTGTGTGTGTGTGTGTGTGGATGCATGTCTGATGTGAGAGATCTTTCCTAACCATTCCCTTCCCAGTCCTGATTTTTGGTAACACTCATACAAGTTATCAGTTGGCTATAAGTCATTGAAGCACGTAGGTCTCCCAGTGGATAGACAGGGCATGAAGGAGCTTAAATGACAAGCAGTTAACTGATTTTCTCACTATGTGATCTCCCAAGCCATCTCTAGCCTTCAAGGGTGCTAGACAAGATCTCCGTCTACCCAAAGATTCAATGGCTGCCCCAACCCATTCCCTTGTCTCAGGAACACTGAGCCCATTGGTAAGGTGGCCTTAAACACCCTTCTTTCCCTCCATGATTCCCCTTCTATAGACCAAAGATGGACGGCTTGTCCCATTCTACCTCACAGAACCAGTGAGGTTCAAAAGAAATTGTGCAAGTTGAAGCAATGTACAGAGATGGATACCACAGAGAGAGAACTGGACCATGGAGGAACACTGCTTACTGGCTTGCTCTCCATGGCTTCTTAGGTTTACATTTAAATACAACCGACCCCCATCTGCCCAAGGGTGGCACCACCTAGAGTAGGTTGAGCCTCCCACATCAATCATGAGTCTAGATGATGCCCCACAGATTTGCCTACAGGTCAGACTGATGGAGACAACTCAACTGAGCCTCCCTCTTCCCAGATGCCAAGTTGACAAAGAACCATCACAGTGACAGAAGTGAGATTTGAACCCAGACAAGTCACGCTGTATCCTCTGCAGAGGAAGACCTGCACACTGGGATCCTTTGTACCATTATATGACCCCATTTTCATTGACCCGAATGCCTTGCCATGTAGAACTTCCAGAACGAGAGCCCTAGCTGGGTAAGCAAGAGATTGGGTTCTATCCTGCTTCTCCTGCTTGGTATTGGGAGAGCCATCATTTATTGCGCTCTAGTGTGTGAGAGGCATCTTCCTAAACATATGTGGATTCCCAGTGAACATTTAATACCCGGGTGCATGGCTTAGCAACAGAACACTCATCGAGCATGCGTGAGGACCTAGGATCCATCTCTAACAGTAAGGGAGAAAACTATCAGCCCTAAAGGTAGGTAGGAAAATCCATGGCACAGAGATGTGAAGAGTTTAGCCACAGTCACACAGCTCAGGAGTGCTGGGACAGGGTTAAACCCAGGCACATGGCACTTCCTGTCAGTCCCATGAAAGAGACAATGTGTTATTTCCCTCTGACCTGTGCGCCTCATAGGTCTTTAAGGATCTTTGCAACAGTAGAGTTTGGATGCTGGTGCTGGTTAGGGCCTTGCAGCCTCACCCCACCCCCACCATCAGGCAAAGAGAAGTAGAGGGTGAAAGTTCAGAGCAGGAAGTCATTGGAGGAGATGCATGGCCAGAACCATTCAAGAAAGAGGACTCATCAGGATAACTGAAATATCCACTCAGCCCTCCAAAGGAACCCAGCTTAGAAACTGGAACCTGTCATGGTCTGCAGCTGGCCTTGGAGAACACTATCCAAGATTCTGTGAGGTCCAGAAAGCTCAAGGGACCAGTGCTCGGCAACTGAGCTCGCTCAGAGCAGGGCGAGGACTGAGCTTGGTTCCAGTCTCTGGTTCAGGCCCAAGGAGCCACTCTCCAGTCTGAGAGCCAGTGTCCTCTCTAGAAGGAAGGGCTGCAGTCTGCTGCCATGCCCCACACCAACACGTTCAATTAATAGATGTGTAATTATTTTCTAAATAAACTCCACTTAACTGTAATAGCAACTGGAAGCACTTGATGGGAAAACCAACTTATGCATAATGCACTGCTTTGCTCCTCAGCTAATAAAGCAAGGTCGACTGCGAGGGCTTGTGAGGATTCTGGGCCACAGATGTGCGACCTCAGAGATGCAACATCTGCTTATCTCCCCAAAGAGAGCATGTGAATCCACATGCCCTGGGCACAAGGTCTATTTCCTCCAGATCTTGCCTTGACTGGCATGAGCGAGACTGCACAGCTAACCAGTTCTTAGCTCCAGGAGAGATAGACAGAGTCCATATGTCAGGAGAGACACATGAGTCCTGTACCACAATGTCCTTCCCAGGGAGATCCAGCCCCATCATATCAGGGTACACAGAACCCCTTAAGCCATGGAGGAGGTGTGGAGGAAGAGAGAGGTCAACATTTTCTCAGCATCTGCAGGGTGCCTGAGTCCCCAGTCTCTTGATGGCACTGTACATGTATTTACAGATAGGGAAACTGAGGCTCAGAAGCTATCTTGACTAACACTGCCCATTAGGTAAATGATGGAGCTAGGATTTGAACCCAGAACTGCCTAATATCAAAGTCCACATTCCTGCCATCCTGCCAGGCACCTCTCAATGCAAACTGACTCCCTAGACGGTTTCTGTAACCTCTGTCCAGGGCTCCTAGAATCAATGCCACCAAGTCCTCTCCTTTCCTGCTGCCAGCCAATCCTCACCTGGTCAACGCCCACCCAGGAGCAAGAACTGCTACAGCTGCCTCAGGCAGGACGTGGCATTCCGGGATGCTCCCTCTGCCTGTGTGTGCCCTCCCCCTGGAGAAAGACACAAAGGCCAATGGTAGGGACAGGGGCTGGGACATTATAAGGGACTAGGAAGGAATAGAGGAGGAGACGAAGGTTCTGCTGGTCTTACAAAAACTTAAGAAAGGCCATCCACACATGCTTTGATCACTAACTCCTGTTCCCAGGGAAGGCATCCACACTCAAGGACTTCACTATGTGCCAGGCGCTGTCCCGGGGCATTAAGATGCTCTCTCCTAACAGGCCCTCTGAAAATTGTTTTCTCCACTGGGCGGAGATCCTTCTCTTAAAACCTCTCAGCAGAAGTACCAACTGAGCCCTCCTGATGTCATCCTTGAGAATCTAACTGTGTCCTTCCTGCAGGATACCCTATCCACCACATCCTCAGCCTAGAACATGAACTGGGCCAACACCCTCATCTTACAGACAGCAGCAGCCCAGGAAACTACTAGAACATCCCTTGTTCCGGACACCCCACATTCCTCAATCCACAGGCAGACATTTGGCACCCAGTCAATGGGCCCCCAGACGCTTCTTCACAAAATGCCTATAGGTCATCCCTCCCATAACTTCCCTCAGCCTTATGCTACACTCAGTTTGACCGGTCTCCTGAGGACTAGCTCCCTACTATAGAGAGAGGGCAAGCAAGCCACATCTGGACGCTGGGTCTAAAGCCCCTTCCCCCCAGCCAGCCACGGCTCTCAGAAACCTCAGCCAAAGATGACTTCCTCGCCCTCCTGACCCCTGTGCATACCTCCCACAGCCCAGCAAAGTCCCTCTGAGGAGGAAGGGGTCTCCTCTTGCCCTTCTACCAGCAGCATCAAGTTGTCTCCCATCCCCCTTCCTGGGAGTCTCTACCCACCGCTTCTTCTAGCCTTAACCCTCCCACATGGCCCCCAGACCTGTCTGCATACATCTTCCCAAAGGAGAGACAGGCAAGATTGGGAACTCTTGGTAAGAACGGAGCACTTTGAAGAAAAGGTCTAGAAGAGACAAGCGTGACCGAAACAGAATTCCCCATCAACGCGGCTTTTCTGGGTTTAAGAGTCCAGGTGACTACTCTGGGTCCTCAGGCCCCCATCTCCCACCTCTGGCCAGTGCACTGACCCTTCCTCCTCAGGCTCATGCACAGAGCCACTGAGGGGAGTGACAATTTCCACCCCACTATTAAAAGGAACATAACAAAGTTTCTGACTCTGCTCGCAGTGCCTGCATCAGTGCCCGCTGAGGGAAAAAGGGAGACTGACTGGGAGAACCCAGAAAGGCAGAGCCCAAGGCCCTACATCTCCAGTCTATTCTTGTGTGCATTTCCCCTTCATCTGACCCCCCAACCCCCCAGGCTTCCTCCCTTAGCTGAAGAATAGCTGTGCGATCTCAGAGGTAAAGCAACAAGAACCTACCCAGAGCATGCAGGACAGACAAATCCACGTCATCTTCCCAGGGTCCTGTTCCTCTGCTGCAGGGTACGTGGGGCCTGCCAAGGGCCCTGCCAAGGGCCCCCTGAGCTTTCAGCGTCCACCAAGCAGGCAGAAGTGAGAGCAGAGTCCTAAGAAGCTGGTTCAGCCAGCATCTGGGCCTCCTCCCCCTCCTCTGCCCCACTCCTCCACCCCCCTCCTCCACACTCCTCCCCTTGTCCCAGCCTTCTCTCTCTTCTCTCCTCCCAGACTTCAGGGCTGGCTGGGGGGTAAGAAGCTCAGCTTAGCAGGGGGCGTGACAAGGACAGGGCCTAGGAGAGTCTGCCCAAGGCAGGGTTCTATGAAGCCACATCCTCCACAAGCACAGTATATATCCCTAGAAGGCCAGGAAGCTCCCTCCTGCCTCCTCCTGATCTGGGGCCTTGAAGCCTGAGATCTGCTCCAAATTGTAGACCCCACTCCAGAAGCTTCCTGACCATCAGTAGACACACAGACAGATTCTGATGGCATAGTCTGCACACCCCAGGACACCTAGGCTTCTCCCCAAGATCCTTGCCTTGGAACACACACTCATTTGCACATATGCAGCTAAGACAGACCCTGATGCCAAGGGCAAGCTCCCCAGAACAGGACAGGCCTTGACACAGGAGAAGCTGGTGATTGGAAGGCAGGGCCCTGCCCCCAGGCTGTGGATTTCATCCCAGTTTTTTTTTTTTTCTTTCTGATTTCTTCCTCCCCTTTCTTTCTTTCTTCCAACATCTGTCCCAGCCCTTCCTGCCCTCTGAAAGGGAGCCTGCTGCAGGCTCTTGCGAGAGTCTGTTTTTCTTGACTGTACCCTGGGCCAACATTTGGTTTGCATTTTCCCACTTCCTTCTCTTTCTCCTCCTCCCCCCTCCTCCCCCTCCTCCTCCCTCTCCTCCCCCTCCTCTTCCTCCTTCTCTCCACTCTGGGAGCCCAGCTCTTGCCTTCCCACCCTTCCCCATGCAATATCTTTACCATAGTGCCCCACACCCTGCCCTCCCTGCTCCCCCACGTCTGCCCAGGGGGATAAAAGACGCTGGGAAGAAGACAGTGTTCAGGTCCAAATATATTCCCAGGAAGTCCTGCAGGGAGACTGACAGAATCTGTCCCAGGCCCCCACTGTCTGTATCCATCCCCCAAAACATAATAAACCATTTCTCTCCTGAGCTCTGGCCTGGCTGAACCAAGTGAGGGGTGGGTGAAGGCTGTGAATAACAGCTCTCTGGAGCTATCCACGTAGGGACAGGGGCTCAGCCAACGCCCTCTGTGGAGGCACAAACATCAGGAAGCAGTCCAACTTACAAACACACTCGGGCCAAGGACAGGGCCCCGCCCAGGGTAGGCACTTGGAGACCATTTGCCTGGACTGAGTCACCCAGCAAGAAAGTCCTCTGGCCTGGGCTCCTATGCACACGTATGAGTGTGCCCGGCTTACCCATGTCACGTGGACAAAAGATTCCCTTCTTCTCTTTGACCTGTCCAGGGTCATGCTTTGACACTGTATCAATACCACATACAGCATAACCCCAGAGTCATGGGGATCTGTCCAGCCAGGTAGGTGAGCTCCCAACCCAGCCAAGTTATTCCCCTAGAAACAGAGGAAGGAGAGGACCACTTTCCCTTTTCACCTCAGAAAACCTGACCCCACCAGATACTCTGGCTTCACACTATTTAAGGAGTTAGGGGTGAGAGCCTGAGTCCCCTTTGCATCCTTCTCTAGGCTCTTCTGCAGAGCTGGGGGGGGGGGGGGAGCTGAGAAAGGGGATTTGCATCCCTTGCTTCTTAATGCCTGGAGCATCCCCAAGCCCAGGTCCCCCATCCCCAAACCTGACTGTTATATCTAGCTGCCAGTGGCTCAGAAAGAACCCAGTGTTATTCTTATAGCCATAAGGGGCCACAGATAGTCACCCTTACAAACCTTCTCCTCTCTCCTGGTTGGAGCATCACAGTTCCCTGAGAGCCCTTGCTCTGCCCAGAGCCCATCCCTGGTCCTCCTGGATCCTATTCCCTCTGAAGATGCTCAAGGACTACGCTGCCTGTTCCCACAGCCCCTAGCTGCTGTCACAGAAGACAAGCCACCCCTCCCCAGCTACTTTCTGAGGAGTTCTGGAAAGTCATGTCAGAAAACAGGCCAAAGACACCATAACAATGACACCAATTTGTCTGACCTCCACAAACCCTGAAGGGGCTCTCCAGTCTCCCTTCCTTAGACCAAAACCACCGAAGGGTTCTCTTAGAGGAACTAACACCCCTTCTCCTTCTTTGCAAAGTTCTTGGTAGCCTCTCCTGTACTTTAACCCTTCCCTGTAAAGAAATACTTTCTACTACTTAATGATTATCTCCCTGCTGACTGTTAAATGCCAGCCTTGTTGTTTTCTGCTCTTCAGAGCTGCCTGTGTCCTTCCAGAGCTGAACATGGGAGAGCTCCCTGTTTGTATCCCTTGAGCCAAGTATACAAAAAATGCCGAGATGGCTAAGCAAGTCCCATGAGTTGTCCTCTGACCTACACACACAGTGGCCTCTCTCTCTCTCTCTCTCTCTCTCTCTCTCTCTCTCCTCTCTCTCCCCCCTCTCTCTCTCTCTCCCCTCTCTCTCTCTCTCCCCCTCTCTCTCTCTGTGTGTGAGATAGATAGATAGATAGATAGATAGATAGATAGATAGATAGATAGATAGATAGATGTAATTTTGTGGTTTTGAGATAGGGTCTCCCTATTGGAGTCCTGAGTGGCTTAGAACCCATTATTTAGAAAAAGTTCTCAAACTCATAGAGATCCATCTGGCTCTGCCTCCCGAATACTGGGATTAAAGGAGTGTATCATCATGTGGGGTTAAATGTAGTTTACAAAAATAAAATAAAATAAATAATAAAAGAGCCTGGCATGGTGGTATAAGCCTTTAATCTCAGCACTGAGGGGGTGAGGCAAGGTTGGATCTCTGTAAGTTCGAGGCCAGTCTGGTCTAAACAGTGAGATAATGGGTTGTAGGACAGCCAGGACTGCATACAGAAACCCTGACTAGAAAAAAAGTGGGTAAGCCAACCAATTAGCCAAGAGGCCCTAACATATTTTCCTCCTGTTAGCGTCTCCTAAGCCCTTCCAAACCCTTCCTTCTCTCCTCCTCAAAGAAATGTGAGCAGCCCTGCCTGCTACCTTTGCCCAAACGTGCAGTGCCCACCCACCGTCAGGACCCCCTCTGTCATGGCCTCTGATCTGAACTCCAGCAGGCAGTCCCACTGGAGGTCTTGATCATCTTGAGAGCCCCACACGGTACCTGGAGTCTAATGTGTTACATGCAGCAGATATCAGGTACACACTGGTGAGCTAGCTGAGTTCCCTATGGGTGACTCCAGGAGCCTAAGAGCCCAACCACCACCCTATGCCACCCTGCCTCTGAAATAGACAGCTAGGCAGCAGTTTCTGGCTTCCTTTCAGCTGTCTTTTCCACAGCAGACCTCCTGGCCCCTCCCTCTGGCCCCCCTGTGGTGTAACCAGCTGAAGAAACAGGCTTGGCTGTAGGCTCTGGGCCAGTGGTAGCTTCCAGACACCAGGGAGGGTCCATGGGCCAGGGAATGAGCTAATGGTCTTGGCTGTCCTCTGCTCCTCAGTTTCCTTGACTATAAAATGGTCAGGCTGACAGCCCCCAACACCCATCCCAGATCTTGTTGAAGCGTCCTAGAGCAAGGTCCACCAAATCCATTCTTCCCACCCCTGAAGCATGTCCCTTAAAAATTGTCTGCTAGCGTTTCACCCAGCTTTCATCATGGCACCGAGCCACCCCTTGTCCCCACCTGCCACAGAATCTGAAGGTCGCAGAGTGTTAGAGCATTTCTAAGCTCAGCTGGCCTGAGCATCACAGTGAGAAACTTCAGGACCTAAGGGAGGGTGGGGAGGTAATTGTGGTACTTGAAGTCAGGCGTCTGTCCCCACCCTCCTCAGGCCTTTGGAGGGACCTCCCTCTCAAAGCCCCAAATCTATGTTTTTATGTAAAAACTGATTACAAAATATGAAAAGCACACATTTTAAAGTGTTAGCTATGGTTTTGTTGTTTGTTGTTTGGTTTTTTTTTAACTTGGAAAGGCAAATTATGTATCTGTCAGAATGATCTGGCCTCTGGGACACTTCTCATCTCACCTAAGGTCCTTGTTGAGCAGATAATTAACTGTACTGTGGTCAAGGGCAGCATGTGATCTCCCAGGAGTTGCATTAGGAGCATAGTTCACGGTCTTCTGACTCCAAGATCCCAGATTTCCTAGGTTCTCCTAAGTTTTTCCTTAGCACTCTGCTCAGCAGATGCCACATAGCCAAAGGTCGCCCTCGGTTCTTCCCCTGCAATGCATTCTCTTTACCCTGAGGTTGGACACCTGAAACCTCTCTCAAAGACAGAAGAGAATGCAGAGGGCTGGAACACCCAGCTATATATCGCCACACACCTTCTGCCCTCTAGACTCTGCCACTTGCCCCTTACCCAGGAAAAATTTACACACACTAACCAGCCATCCTACCAACCGTCAACGTAAAGGTACACCGAGGGGTTGAGCAACTTGCTCGAGTCACACAGCTAGGACATGAGTCAGTGGCGTCCCAGGCATCTGATGCCTCATCTCCTAGGGATAGGGTTTTGTTTTGTTGCCCCGGGAGCGGAATAGTCAGTCACCCAGGGACAGCGGTCATGCTCCCTTGTTCTGGTGACTGTTAACTGTCCTTTTCACTTCTCATTCAAGAGCTGATGTTATAACTCCAGGAAGGAGGTGAGCTGCCCAGATTCAGCAGGGTACAAGGACAAACAGAACGAAGAGCTAAGGTAAGTGTTCCTGTGTCCATGGGTCAAGACGAGACCCACTGGCTTTCCCCTGGCAGGCAGGAGTTGGACCCTGCTGCTTCTAGGTCCATCCTGTCTAGCTAACAATCCACACCACCTTCCCCATTCATAGGTACTCTTTGAGGTCTTTAGGGTCCCAATAGCTCCTGGACCACTGTGTGATGTGCAGGCAAGGATGGAATGGCTTCTCCAGTCCCGTCAGCAAGCTCTGGTATGGGATTCCAGCAGCCCAGAGCACAAGGTACTTCATCCTGATGCCCACTGAGGCCCCTCATAGACAACCCCAAGCCCTGCTCCCAAGCCCAACACTCCTCTAAGACTAAGAATGCTCCCCTGCACTCCCGAAATCTGAGTGCTCCATAGGAGGTAAAGCGGAGTCTCAGGCAGGCCCTATCCCAGCCTTCATTCCTACAGCTGACACAGGAAGGACCATAGACATTCTGTACTCCCCTCCCCCACCTCCAGTCCACCAGCGCCCTGGAAAGGGACAGTGTCTGGGCCCAATCCTGATAATGTTTAATAAGCTCCTTCCCGGCTCCATGATTTTGATCTCCTTCCCGGCTCTAATTTCCTGACTGACTCAAGCCCTCAAAGGCTGCAAGAGGCAGCTAAGCCCTTGCTGCAACCCCCAAGCTCAGTCCTGGCTCCGAGGAAGTCGAGTGGAGCCTCTCCTACCCTGCAGATGAGGAAGAGTAATTGCTGGACTGCTGGATCCACTGACCTGGTCCCGGCTGGCCATTTCTCAATGCAGACCGTTCCCAAAGCTGAAAGCCAGTGTCTGCAACATCTGGACTGAGAGCCTAAGGGATGGTGGCTGGGGCTCCAGTCCTGCACTCCCCAGAGGCAGCGCCTGCCTCCCAGCCAATCCCCAGGGACAATGCATTTTGCTGGAAAATTTCAAAGCATATCTTGGGTGACTGGGGCAGAAGCCTGCTGGCACCTTTCCTCACTGCGGAATGGCAGAGAGGGAAACTGAGGTACAGAGGCAGCACCCGTAATAAGGAGCTAGGAATTTCTGAAGAGTAAGAAGGGAAGAATGGCTACTGGCATATTTCCACATCCGAAGAAGGCAAGAAGGAAGTCAAAACAAAAGTACCCTCTATTTTTGCTGAGTCCCCTTCACTAGAGTGAGCACATTGTCAAGCACCCTATGTGTGTGGTACAGATGTTTTTTGTAATTTCTATTCTCCACATAGGAAAACTAGTACACACAGCTGTCACTGCCCAGATCCTCGGCTAGTAGGTGAGACTGTCAGAATCCAAGGCAGGCAGGCTGACTCCATCACTGATTCTCCTAACTACAGTGCTCTAGTGTGCCCGCCACGCCACTCTGGAGCTGAACTAGCTCCACAGAGGATCAAACACCACAGCCCTCTGCCTCTGGAAGCCTCATTAGGGGCTCCCAGGGAAATAGTAGCCATGCTGTTGGGGGGGTCCCCCTGCCCCTCCACTCAAGATTCCTGGCCGTATCCCAGTCCCTCATTCTAGCTGCATCCCACATAAACTACTTTGAAGACACTGCCAGAGTGTATCTAGAGGAGTCCTAGGGAGAAAGCCCAGACAGACCCCCATTCTCAGTACAGCAAGTGCTACCTCACCATGACCCCCAAAAATCCACCTGCTGATCCCTTCCTGGGACCAACTCTCTTCTTATGCAGTTCTGAGGCCCCTCAACCTTTCTGAATAGGCAAAGTCCTTTCAGAAGCCACCTAAATAGCCACTCCCTTTTTCGTCTCATCTTCCTGCATTAACTCCAGGGACTCTGAGATGGGGGCAGGGGTAGTTTCCAGGAAAAGGTTTCTCTTCCTACAGAAATTAAAAAACAAACAAACAAAAAACCCAACTCCCAAAATGTCCGGTCCCCTATTTTCTAGGACCATTCCAAGACTCAGGCTATCCATCAGACTTCTGATGCTAAGCGTCTGCACTACAGAATGACAGCTACTCCCCCTCCTGGATCGCCCAGCACGGGCTAGGGACTCCCCCAGGATTCCCTACAGACACGAGAGCCAAGCTGACAAGGCCACAATGGTGAGGCCCTGAAAGTGAGAGGTAATCCATCAAACTTAACGGGAAAGGAGGAGTTGGCTGGAGGGCTGGAAGGGACCAGGTGACACGTTACCTGGCTGCGAAGGCAGAGGCGCAGGGGCAGGAGGCAAGAGAAGA
Organism: Rattus norvegicus; assembly: GCF_021556685.1. Taxonomy (NCBI): domain Eukaryota; kingdom Metazoa; phylum Chordata; class Mammalia; order Rodentia; family Muridae; genus Rattus; species Rattus norvegicus. Next base: position 90,822,929 of record NC_141542.1, read on the forward strand.
GGTACTTGCCCCAGCGGATCACGCAGGAAAAGCACCAGCTCAGCCGAGCCATGTTGCCTGGAAAAGTAGGTGCCCAGGGCACACGGGTGGCGAGAAGAGGACCGAGACGCCTGTTGGGGACCTAGGGGCAGAAAATCAGCGCCCTGCTCCGGGCATCTCCCGGGGCTTCGGTCCCCAAGGAGTAGAGAGTATCCTGCCCCCTCTAGCGGGAGGAGCGGGGCAGCGGCCCCTCGGCGCGGCTCCAGCCTGGTTTCATCTCTTTCGAGCCCCTTCGGGTAGCTGCAGGACTCTTCCACCCTAGGGGCCTTCCTTGGCCGCTCCCTCTCTCCTCCCTCGGCGGCGACGTGTCAGCCTCCAGCCTCTGCCGCCGGCTTCCCGGGCGCTAGAGCCCGGTAACTTCTGAGGCTGTGGGGACCCGGCAGAGGCGGTGCCAGGCGCAGGGCGGCCGCCTGCGGGAAGGAGCGACAACAGCATTGTGCTCGCGCTGCAGTGAGTGTGTGAGAGTGTGTGCGCACACGTGGATTCCCTCTAGGCCTCCCTCCGATTCCCAGATTGCTCCCTAGAGCATAATGTGATTAACTTAAACGGAGGCCACCGGCTTCCACCGCTCAGCAGAAACCTGCAGGCGCAGGGTGTGCACACGGGGACCCAGAACAACTTCGGCATCCTCTGGCCATGGCCACACCCCTACTCATCGTCAGGGATCCTTTTGCAGCCCACTCCACAAGTGAGGGAGCCCAGAGTACAAAGCACCCCAACAGGTTGGAAGGACCACGCCTCCCTCCTCCTGGGTGTAGCGAGCTCTTCGCATTTTCTCTCTGCCCTGCTGGGTGTCACTTCCCTGCCTCTGAGAGACTCCGGGGATTGTAGATGGGGTGGCTTTCGGGAATAGGGTTTGGTGGTCATCACACTAGGACCCTAGAATTAGAAAAAGGAAGAGAAGACAGACGCAGGGCTCTGGAGAAGCCAGCAGACAAAGGCAAAGAGGACCCACAAGGAAGAGTGGGGGAGTGGCGGCCAGCACTGAATTTCTTCTGAGTCTGTGGCTGCCGAGAAGCTAAGAGGGCAACGGGCCAGGAGCTGAGCGGAGGCTGCTTCCTCAGCAACTGAACATTGCTCCCCCCAACCCCCTGCAGACCCTGGCCCCTCTCCCACTGCCGAAATCCCAGGGCCTGGGTTTCCCCCAAACCCCTCCCATCTCAAGACCAGATTTCTAGATATGTTCCGCTGTCTGCTAACCTCCAGGGTCTTTCTCAACTTGCAGCTAAGGGCCTGAGAGTCTTACTAGCTGCTCCTGCCGCCCCCCTCCAGACCCCCCTCCGGCTCCCTGCCTCCCCCAGACTCTCCTGCAATGCAGAGGCATTCTTAGGTTCACCCCTGCATCACCCCCCCCCCACTCCGACACACACCCTCCCAAGCACTTCCCTGCCCCACACCAGACAACACAAGAGGACCGGATGGGAAGAATGGCGAAAGGCCAGCCAGAAAGAAGAGATAGCTCCTGGTGTGCACGTAGAGACAGAGACAAACAGACATAAAGACAGTCAACCAAGGGGCCCCATGATGAAACTTCAAAATGAAGAGTGGAGAGATGGGGAGAGGTGGTCTGACAGCATTCATGAGAGCCCATTCCCAGAAAATAGGCCTTTGTCTATGCCCACTAACCCAGTGAAGTCCCCGCTGGCTCTGGTCAGTATTGTTCCAAGCCTGAGGGGAGCCTCACCCTCCATTGCCTCCCCACCTTGGGACCCCAGGAAAGAGACTGAGTCTGGAGGAAATGGAGTTTAATCCTTAGCATGTGGAGTGGGTGATGCATAATTGAAAGGAATCACTGAGTTTTTAAAGATTGGAGGAAGTTCCTCCAATAGAATTGGCTGACAGGAGGCTCTGTCTACCCCAAAGGAGGGAGGCAGGGTAGCTTTTTCTTCAAAAGATTCTCAGTCAACTCAGTGCTAAGAGTATGCTATAGGGCTGGGAGGTGGGCAGGAAGTGAAGAAGGCGATGGCCAGACCCAGCCTTCTGCAGCCTGGAACCCTGCTAGACAGGCCTCATAGGCAAAGCTCCACAGCTAGACTCTGTTCAGCAGGAGGAACCTTTGGCCAAGGACCCTCTCCAGGGGGAGGGAAGAGTTTGTGACACCGGGGACAGGAAACCAAGCGTGTTGCTGCCTGGAGAGTCCTCACAAATGTACCACACCATACCTGTCTCAATTCATGGAAGTCAAGGTAATGCTACACAAATCCGCTATTCTAATTCCACCAGAATCCCTGTAGAATCTCTTCACCCTCTCAAAGCCATTCCACAACCTCCTGCAAGATTCTAGCAAGAACCCTTTTTACTTTCTCTTCCTTCAAAACTCTTTGGAGAAAGATTCATGGTAAGCTTCCAATTCCCAAAGCCTCGTCCCAGTCTTGTTTCAGGTTGTTTGAGACAGGGTCTCACTACGTAGCCTTGGCTGACCTGGAACTCTCTTTATAGATAGCAGGCTAGCTTCGACCCCATACAGATCTGCCTGTCTCTGCTTCCCAGATCATTACAGCCTTAAACCACCATGTCCTTCTTCTCCTTCCAGTCATGGTCCTCCTGCTCCCTCACGTCCCTGGGATACCAGCAACTCCATCCAGTTCACAGTAGCTTCTTGGTCTGTGTCCCTCCCTGTCAGCTCTACATCCCAGGCCAGGCCCCTGAGCCTCAGGTACAAAGGTACACAGTTCCTCACTCATGCATCAGATGCAGACATGGGGGGTGGGGGCATGGATTAGAAGTGAAATGTGGCACAACAGAAGGATTAGGTAAGTCTAGGCAGGACCCTGTGTGATAGAGGGCTTCACTAGCAGACACCACATAAAGACGTCTCTACTCTTGCATGTGGGGGCCAACAGTGAACCTTGTCTCTCCAGTGACACTGTCTTTTTAAGATTTATTTATTATATATAGTACACTGCAGCTCTTCAAACACACCAGAAGAGGGCATCAGATCTCAATACAAATGCTTGTGAGCCACCATGTGGTTGCTAGGATTTGAACTCAGGACCTCTGGAAGAGCAGTCAGTGCTCTTAACCACTGAGCCATCTCTCCAACCCTCCAATGACACTTTTGATACATTCATTTTGTCTGTTGTTTGTTTGTTTGGGAAGCATGCACATGTCGTGGCTTACATGTGGGGGTTAAAGTTCAACTTGCAGTAGTCAGCCTTCCCCTGCCAAGGGGGTACTGTGGGCTGAATTCAGGTTCTCAGGCTTGGCAGCCAGAACTTACATCTATCGAGTCATTTCCCCGATCCCCAGTGACACCTTTAAAGAGCTGGTCACCATCCAATGAATGACTGACTGCTCTTGGTCTTACTCTCCATAAGATATGACCTTCTCCAGGCTTCCACAGACTCAGGGGCCTGACTTCCAGCCCTGACAGCCCCTGGTCTCCACTCCTCCCATCCTGCTAGATCCCAGGTGGGCATGGGATAAAGGCAGTGCTGTGGGTCCATCGGGGCTCGAAAGAATAGGAATTTCTTCCTCCGGTGTGATCAGTCAGTTGTATAAATGCCTGGCACCATGATGGGTTGGTGCCTCAAAACTGTCAGCCAAAATAAATACACCCTCTTATGAGTAGATTTTGTCAAGTATGTTTAAAAATAAATTTTATCTCTTTTTTTCTTTTTTCTTTGAGTGGGTGTGGGTGTGGGTGTGGGAGGGGAGAGAGAGAGGTGTATGCAGGTAGCTACAGAGTCCAGAAGATGACATCAGATCCCCTCCCCTGGATCACAGGTAGGTGAGAACTGACCTCGAGGCAGATCCCAATCCCAGGCATGATAGGGTAGAGGCCATCTGTGGTCTACCCACTACTACATATCCACATATTCTTAAGTCAGGGCCAGGAGGGGTCCCCCTTTCCCACAGCAAATCAAGGCAAGAAGGAAAGGGTTCCCAGAGGGGCCAGTACAGGTGTCAGGAAACAAGAGAGCAGGTCACAGCCCAGCTGTGCCCTGGGACAGCCGTGGGAGGAGGGGCTACCAGGCAGCACAGCACAGAGTCTCCTCTGTATTGGGCCCTGCCGGCTGCAGTGCCCCAGGTTAGTTTTGTCTCCCAGGACAAAGGCAACTCCTGTTAGAGGAGAATCCCAGAGCATTTGATCTCAGGCTCTGGGTCTGTCTTTCACACCTAGAGAGAGGTGTGCAGGCATGGTTCCCTGGGGACCTCCCAACCCTCCCCCATGAAGGGCTTGGATCCAGTAATCCCCCTTCTTTCCCTACTTGCCACCTGCTCACAGGAGCTAGTGTTCTCTCTCTCTCTCTCTCTCTCTCTCTCTCTCTCTCTCTCTCTCTCTCTCTCTCTCTCTCTCTCTCTCTCTCGATGCCCCAGGGGCCCCAGGAGGTTTGCTGTCAAATGCCCCCACCCAGCCCCAGGGTTGGCCTCCTGGTCCTTCAGCTCCCTCATCAGGGTCTCCTCAACTGTACTCACAAGATCAATCACCCAACCAGGCCCAAGGCATAGAACTCACACCCAGCCCGGGCCACTCTGCCTATAACAGAACAGATCCTGCAGAGTAGATCTGACTCAGATGGGCTCCAGTGGCAACAGCTCCAGGCAGCCTCCTCTGGTCAGCCCACAGGAGTCCTTCCATTCCCTCCAGCTTTTCTGTGCACACTGATAGCTCTCATTTCCTTGTTGATATATCTGCTGGCCTCTTCCGTCTCCATTTCTTCCCCACCACAAGGCCAGCTCTAGAAGCCACTGTCCATCACCCTCAGGTGTACCCCAGTACCTAGCACAGGATCTGACATGTGGAGTTTAGCATATGGGAAAAGGGGGTGGGGAGAAGAGAGGGAAGGATGAAGGGGGAGACATCCCTTCCAGTTTCCAGATCCTGGCCATTGGCCACTTCGAGAGTTCTGCTGTCACTGCAGTTAGGTCAATAAGGTCTTTATGCCCCCATTCCACCCACCCTGACAAGAGATACCCTGATCCCTCTTCTGAATCAGTCCTCCAGGATCCACTCAAACTTAGAAATGCCCCATTCTTTCCCTACCCCTGCTTTTCACAGGACTCTGAGGCCCTGAATGCTACAGTGATTTGCTGTGCTTGGCCAGCAAGTATCAGTGTCAAAGCCAACGGGGGGCCCCTGTTCCTGGTCCATTGCTTCTCCACAGCATAACATGGTAGCCAGAAGGAAAGAGGGCAATTGTCATCCTCCTAGGGGTGTTCCTTCACCACTACTAACCTAGGTCTCTGATCTTCTACAGTCCAGAAGTTCCTCCAAATAGCTAACCTCCAGTCCCCCTCTCAAATTCCAAACCGCTTCCTTGCTTCCTCGTTTCCTCGAGTCTGCCTTCCTCAGGAAGAATAGCTTGGTCACTCTCTTCTACATAATAAACGCCTCCAGACTGGCAGTGCGTTATTCAGGACCCCTCCTCTCCCCACCCCCACCGCTCTCTGTTCTCTGGGCTGAGAATCCTGGTCCTCTGGGCCCCTTTCCAAATGATTTCCATCACCACTCAGCCGCCTAGGACATGATTAACGGTGGAGGGGGGGAGGAGCAGGGACAGGCCAAGCAGGCTATTGATCCACTAGGGACCCCCAGGGTGGGGAAGGAAGGGCAAGGGCCCTGAGGTCATCCTGGTCATCCCTTCACCCTGGAGTGTTCTTTGCAGGGCCCAGAATGGAGACTGCAGGCCTGGGAGCTTGGCTGCTGGGTGGGAGCCCAGTCCCTACAATAAGATTACAGCAGGGAAGGTCTAATTGATTCTGATGGATCTGAGAAAGGCGGGGATGAATGGAGTGCAAGGAAGGAGGGTGGTGGAAGGGGATCAGGAGAGCAGGTCAGGGAAACCCCTTTTTGCATGAGCATTAGCTAATAAAATCATGGAGTGCCCTGCCCCCACCTCCACAGCCCCTCCCGTCCTGGGAAGCCAGCCACTGCCAGCCTAGCCCCAACTCCACAGAGAGGCACAGGGGCAGAAAGCTGACCTAAAACCTCAGGGACCCAAAGGAGAAAGAAAGGCTGAAACACATTTTCCCCGAGGGAAAGATGGGGCATAGTCTGAGGCACAGACAGATCAACAGGCTCTGCCCAGCTCTCCTTAACCATGTCTCTTCATGGGGGCCTTTCTCAGCCCACTTCCAGAGCAGTGTTTCCCGTAGTGTGACAAATGGGAATCTAAAAGTGGGTCCTATGACTCTCGTAGACCTTCCTCAGCCTCGGCCTACAGATGTCTGAGAACATAGGCAGAGGCCAGGTCATTCAAACAGACCTCTTTAGGACAAAGAGAACAGAAGGAAGGAAAAGATCTCCAAGAGAAAACTCCAAGCTGACAGAGGGAGGGGCTGAACAGAACCCCACAATCTAGAGCAGAGAGCGGGCTGCAAATGGAGAGAGGTGGGCAGAGTAGGAAGACCTAGGGGGCCAAGCTGAGGGGCAGGAAGGTGATTGGCTCCTCCCTTCTAGAAGGAGCAAGGGGGAAAAGGAAGGGGCACAGAGAGAGGGAGATGGCACAGGCCAGCCACCCAAGGACACTGAATTGAGAAGCAAGCCAGACCTGGCCTCATCCACTGACTGCAGAAACAGCTGGTCTTGACAGGCTCGCCTCCCCAGGCTCAGTGCACAAGAAAGGAGTTGCTACGGTGGTCCAAGCTCAGGTCTCCAGAATGCTATAGCTACTGTAGTTGGGAGCCAAGTCCCAGGGTGGAGAACCTTAGATGGACCTAGACTAGACAGGCCCAGAACAGGCTCTTGGATGGTGTGACAAGAGTCGTCCCCACTCCACAGATGCAAGAGATATGACACCTCAACTGGTTCTAAACTGCTGTACCCTCCAAGTCAGAGCTTGACATTCTTCTACAGACTTACTTCCCTCCTCTTCCCCAATCTTAGTGGTACAATTTGGATTCCTCCTCACCCTGACCCCAAAATTCCCAATCCCACTCCATGGTCCCCTGAGTCCAGTTTCTAACACATTTTGTTCTTGTTCTGTGTGTAGCTTCAGAGTAGAGCATGCCTGGCCAGGTTCAAGCAGACCAGAGAGAAGGTCTTGCCCTGTGAATGAATCAATCTGGACCCCAGCCCCTCTGGGGGACTCAACATTCTCATCCATGAAATGGGTATCACCTCTTATCTCCCAAAGAGAAGGACCCAAATACAAAAAAACTAACATCCAAATCCTGGCCCTGGGACAAATCCAAGGTCATGGGGCATATGACCTTGAGGTACTGTGTCATCCTGAGCTACCATTAACATCTTCTATAGAATAGAGACAAGAAGCTGACCTCCCAGGGAGAAATAAGGAGTGAATTAAATGTAAAAATTACCTATACCCGCTTGACATACCAAGGCACCCATAGGCACTTGAACAAGTGTCGTAAGACCTGGCACCAGTTGGAGAAAATGCCTCCTCTCAGTAGCGCATCCCAGTCTGCAGGTTGCACAATGACCACCCCATCTACCAGCCAGGGCTTTTTCTACCAGAGCACGGTGTCTGGAACACGCAGTTCATAGCCCAAGCCAGGCATGAACACTGCGGGAGGGGAGCCAGGTGTCCCAAGAGGACAGCAAAATAGTGCTGGCCAGGGGTGGGAAGTGGGCCAAAGAGGAGGTAAGATGCGGCTGCATGAAGGGCTTGGGTCCAAGGAGAGATGGGGCAAGAGGCTGCCTCTCACTTAGGGAACATGGGAGTGGAAGCCAGTAATAAATTTCTGGGAGCTTTTACCCCCACCATAATCAAAGATGAATGGAAGGAAACAGGCCAGGGCTAAAGCAGGAAGTACTTAAGTTGACAGCAGGAATCACCGCCAATGAGACATTACACTGCTGGAGAGACCTCTGTATTCACCCTACCATTCTCCATACTCCTCTTTTAAAACCAACCCTCTCAAACAGAGACTTCTGTTTTCAGAACAAAAATATCATAAATTCCTCTGCACCTTTTCAAGAAGCCCCATGCCCAGAGTCTCCACTCCCATTCAGCTCCACACCCAAAGAATCAACTTTCCAAAACCCAGAACTCACACCTACCTACCCTCCACAGGTCTACTCAGCCCCTCAGCCCCCTGGGTAATAAGGTCACATTCCGAGCAGACAGCTGTGCCTTCCAACTGTTCCCAGCTGGGCCGCACCTGGGCCCTCCCACCTGGCTCCTTGCTGCTCTTGACTTCCGGCCTCAGGCTTTCTGCCTGTAGGAGGTAGAGTAAGGGTGCACAGGCTGAGTGTGTGAGCAGGGAAGCAAGGAGGAACTGTAGCCACCTGGGGAATGCTTGAAGGAGGGCTAAAGACAGGAGAAAGGGGACAGAGGGTCTGCCCCTCAGGGGCCCTGGATTAGAACCATGTCCAGCCCACCAGGCAGGGTAAGGCCACCTAGACATGGAAAATGGAGCTGTCTGGCCATGTTGGACCCCAAATGACAGGGATGGCATACTCCTACCTTCACCTCCCTCAACAACTCTACTCCTGCAATAGGCTTGCCTGCTAGTCCCCAGTGGAAGACCCAGCCCCCTGAGGAGGATGAGTCCTAGTGAGGAGATCAAAAGGGCTCTAAAGGCGAAGTGTACTAACCCACCATCACATTTGTGCTGTCTGTCTTACGGCTCTTCTCAGACAGGATTTCCTGTCCACTCTCTGTCCGTATCTCCAGCAGACGGCAGGTAATCTCGCAGTGTGTGCTGTGTTGCTCCAAGGCCTACTTACCGCCCGTGCACAGTTGGAGACACTTGGACAAAGCCAAAGAAGTGACATTCTAGCCAGTCTCAGCCCCAAGTCAGATTCCCTCCAGCAGGCTCATCCTCTGATCAGCAGATTCATAGGTGAATGAGCCAGCCCTCAGCTTCTTCAACCCCAGCCAGGAAGTAGCCATGTCACCCCCTTCTAAGGCCCGGGCCTCCTCCTCCATCCTGACAGGAAAGGGCTAAGGCCCAACTGAGCCCTTTCCTCAGAGCCCACTCCCACCTCCACCCACCCCCTGGATCACTTGTTAAATATTATCATTATATTTTATATATTATATATATGAATCATTACCACCCCTGACAACAGCGTCAAACTCAGGGGAGCTGGCGAGAGAGAGTAAGCCGCAGCAGGCTGAGGAGCGGCCAGTAAACAGCTGTCCTCCCTCGGTGGCCCCCATAAGACTCAGGACTGATGGGCACAGACACCTTGGCGACAGAGATGAATGTGAACCTGGAACAGGAAAGACAGTGAACACTGAAGAAGCCATCACCGTCCAGATCTCCCTTCAACTGCAGAGACAGGAAGCTATTGTCCAAAGAAGAGTAAGACAGTACCAGGCCTGGGGACATGGGGCAGGCACTGAAAAGCAAGGTGTTCACTGTTCTGGGTGGCAACAAAGTGGGGTCTTCTCTGGGGATCCAACAATGTAGACACCCAGTGGCACTGCCGGGAGTTCACCTGTGAAAATGGCCCAGCTGGATGCAATCGGTCCTCCCTTTGTGTTTCTAACTTGCACTGCTGAACCGAAAACTGGGCTCCAATCATCTGAGAGGAGCTTTCAGGAAAAGTCCTAAAGAACCGGAGCCACCTGGAGGAAGCAGTGTAAGAAGAAAGGCCACGATGAGATGGTCATAGCACCCTCAGGGGGAGGAAAGGAGAAATCACATCCGTGGAACAAGAACAGAATGCGATTAAACAAGGAGAGCCTTTGGGGAACCTAGGGTATTGGGAATGTCAAGGCCCTGAAGACCCAGCACAGCCACAACTGAGCCAATGTCCGCGGCACTCTGCATTCTCTGTGCCACTCCAGCAGAAGGCAGGGCTCTCCTCTCCTGGACTCGGGTCCCAGAGCTGTAAGCAAGAGCTTAGCCACATTTGAGACCAGCAAGGGGATGGAGGGTGTGCACAGGCCAGAAAGAAAGAGGTGAGGAACCAAAGGTCTGATGAGTCTGGCTGCCTGGGGAGCCTACAGTAAGTGGGTCCTGCTGGCCCCTGCACAGACCCTATAGAAGTTGCTCACTTTCCCCCCAAGAGACAGGAGGCCTCCAGGTAGGGAAGTGGCTGCTCTCAGAGGTTGGGACTCAGCAACTCATGCATGCAGAACTGGCTCTCCACTCCACTGTGGCCCAGGCCACTGCCCACAGCCTGGAATGCTGTGCTGTGCTGTGCTGTGCTGTGCTGTGCTGTGCTGTGCTGTGCTGTGCTGTGCTGTGCTGTGCTGTGCTGTGCTGTGCTGTGCCTGCAGTGTCCTGGGCTACACTTGGGTTCAGGCCACCAATACTTACCAGCTAGGACTCCTGCATTGGCCTTGCCCTTGGCTTGCCTCTCTCTGCCCATTTCTCATTTACCAGCACCAGCAGTTTCCAGTTTCCTCCCAAGAGTCACTTGGGTCCATGGCACTCTAGAGTCTTTACTGCAGCAGGGTGGTCGGGAGACCCCAAGGCCCCAGAAAATCATGTGTTCCCCAGGAGGCCATGGGGGACCTGTGGGTTGGCCCCTGCCTTTGCCCCAGCCACCAAGTATATATCTATTTTAATCCAGGACCCAGCAGGCAGGCAGCCAGGGTTGCCCTGGCATGGGGTCATCAGGCTAAACCAGGGCAAAGGGAATGACAGTGGCCCAGGGGAGACCCTGCAGGTTGGGGGAGGGCAGAGAGAAAGGGGTCTATGTTAGGGAAGGGAGAAAGGAAAGGGCCTCCTTCAAACTGGTATTAAGGATGAAGATACAGCCTGCCTTGTTTCTCCATGACAGATATTGAGAGTGATCTGGGAGCACACCAGTGCAGAGAGAAAAGAGAAGTGAACACACAGGACACAGTGACCAAATCAGAGAGAGAAGGAGGTGAGGGAGAATTATATCCACTCAGGGACAGAATATCAACGACTTGGCCTCCTGTTCTACCTGCTCGAGGGTCTAAAAGCTCCCCCCTCCCCAAAAGAACCCAACCTCTTTCCTCCCACCAGGACCACTCAGTCTTGGTTCAGGGCCCCAAGAATCTATGAACCCTTTCAACACCCATCTCTGCTCACTAACTACATAGGAAATAAGCCAAGCTGATGGGGTGGTGGAGAGGGGCCTCCTGGGAAGAGAGGGGACAATGGAGAGGGGGAAAGGGTGTCCCTTTGTCCCTCTGCAGGCTTGGGAGCTCAGATCCACACAAAGACCTTTACAAAGGGCTCTCAGAGGAGGAGATAAATGGAGAAGGAAGGGAGGGGACAAGAGAGACCCCAGAGCTGGAAATGCCCCTCCGTGAGTATGGGAAGCAAGATGGAGGTTGTTCTCACAGTTCTGTAGTCAGCTACAGAGCTCAGGGGGAGAGAGAACAGGGAGGGCTCTGAGAGTGGGGTTCATACCTCCATGGGGAGGAGTGGAGAAAACGGGGGTCCAGAGTCCCCACCCACATACTAGCGGCGACTGAAGGAGAAATCATTGTGCAAAGGGGACACAGATCTAACCCCACACCATCTCCAAAGAAGCAGGTACTCCACAGATACTGTGTCAGACCCCTTCCTCTTGCAGCCTTTCAACTGGCTGGAGCAGGGTCAGGTGCTGTGAAGGCTGAAGGCCAGGCTGCAGATGGGAGCTTCCCAGGGAGAAGTACCGCTGACCAATCAGGCAAAACCTTGACCTCATACCACCACAGTGCCTAAGAGGAGCCCCGCAGTCATGGCTGTGTCCAACACTTTGCAGGGTGACAGAATTGGCGTTTGTTTGTTTGTTTGTTTGTTTGTTTGTTTGTTTGTTTGAATAAAAGGTGCCACTGTTGATGACGTCAGAGAATGTCTTTCCCCAACTGGCTGTCTCTCTCCCCAGTGTGGCTCCCAGGGATTGAACTCAGGTTGTCTGTGGCAAGTACCTTAAGCTCTGAGCCATGTCTCCAGCCTGAAAATACTGGGTTTTTTTGGTTGGTTGTTTAGGCATGTGGTGCGAGCCTGTGTGTGTGTGTGTGTGTGTGTGTGTGTGTGTGTGTGTGTGTGTGTGTGTGTGTGTTTATTTTCTAAGACAGAATTTCTCTCTGTAGCCCTGACTGTTCTGGAATACAGCTCTGTAGACCAGGCTGGCCTCAGACTCACAGACCCGCCTGCCTCTGCCTCCCGAGAGCTGGGATTGAAGGTGTGTAATACCAAAAAGGCTGTTTTTAAAGTCATCATTGCTAACTGACTGGTAGCCTGCCTGCAGAGTCAGAGGCCTCAAGCATACGGTTGGTTCTCCACATAATCAGACCCACTCCTCTACAGGGGTTTAATGCAGACTCATAGAGGGGTCAACCAGGTGACCCAGAGGACCTTCAAATGGGAATAGAGTCTGACTGAGCACCTGCAACAGGCTGGAAACACTGTTTCTCTCAGTTCCCCAGATCCCTCACTAATCAAGCAAGCCCCTGTTCTCACTCTAGTCTCCTAGACATAGAAGCAGAGACCCCCAGCTCCCTCATTTCCCACCTGCTACCAGATCAGCCTGGGCCCTGGGCACATGGTATTTCATAACTAGCCTTCCCTCATTTTGTCTCCAGGATGCTATAAGCTCGTTGGTATCTCCAGGCTTCATCTAAGCGCACACACACACACACACACACACACACACACACACACACGCCTCCCAGAGGAGCTTCCAGGCCAGTCTGCTCCTCCTACACCATCCCCAGCTGACCTCAGCACTGCAGCCTGCAGACTACAGAGAGTGACAAGAGAAAGAAGATGCCATTCAGGACAGAGTGTGGACAGGCACAGACAGTGCCACCTGCCCCCCTGTCTCAGAGCTTGGTAAAGTTAGCTAGCTCTTCCCAGAAGCCTGTTGTGGTGGGTTCCATTCCCCCTATTTCTCAACTGAAGTCACTGAAGCTTATATGTGGGGAGTCATTCTGCCCAGAGCACCCACCTAGGAAGTAGTAAGAAATGTCTCCCCCAGCTAGCCATATCCTCAGGTACCTATTCCCGGAGCTCTGTAGCTTTCTTTCTGAGCCTCTGGAAGTAGCTTGCAGTCACACAAGCAGGGAGGAATTTTGTAGGAAACAAGAGAACTATAGAGAAACCTCCCCCCTGCTGTGACTCCATTAAAAGGCAAAGGAATACAGGAACCCTGCTTAGCATAGTGAGTGGCTAGGGGTCAGGAGGCCGTCTGGGTGCCTCACAGGGCTCAATGCAGTCTGCCAGCTGCCGCTGTGGGAGCTGAGGGGGCAGTAGAGGAGGGGGACAGTCTGGCCAGGCTGGGTCTGAGCCGAACGCCCACAGATGGCCGCAACTCGATGCCCAGAAACACTTGCTTTTGCTCCAACTTCATTCAGCTAATGTTGTTACAGCTTGGCAACTGCCAGGCACCCCTGCCCCACACTTGGGCCAGCTCAAAGAACAGTCAAGGTCATGTCCAATCGACCATTACCCCGGTGCCCAGCATAAGCTTTAGGGTGGAACAGGGCCGGGGGAGGGGGGAGTAAACTGCCCATTTCCGAATGCCATACCTTAGGGCTGCCCCTGCCCCAGTGCACTGTGCCTCAGTTTCCCCCTCAGCACTGACACACTCAAGCCAAAAGGCAGAATGGGGAGTGCAGGAAAAGTGTTAGAGGCCTGAGGGAATAAACCCTCTGCTCTAAGCAGCTAAGTAAAAGGAGGCAGGGGATATTCATGCAAAAGCCAGAACCTGGCAGTGGGAAGCCAGAAGGCCTATAATGGTGAGTTACATCCGCCACAGCCACCCTCAGCACAGTCATCTCTTCTAGATGCTTGAGTTATTCCCCATTGCTCCCCAGGCCATTGAGACACACACACACACACACACACACACACACACACACACAAACACAGACACACTCACTCACACACAGAGACACACACATGCACACACACACATAAACACAGACACACATGCACACACACTCACAGACACAGAGACACAGAGACACACTCACACAGACACACACACACTCACTCACACACATATAAACACAGACACACATGCACACACACTCACACATACATAAACACAGACACAGAGACACAGAGACACACTCACACAGACACACACACACTCACTCACACACACATAAACACACTCACACACACATAAACACACACACAGAGACACACACATAAACACACACACACATATAAACACAGACACACACACACTCACACACACATAAACACAGACACATGCACACCCCAGACCTGAAGCTCCCTCCACTCCTCTGTCCTACAAAGGCTGCTGGAAATAACAAGGTTCTGATTCCTGATGAAACCCATCACACTGTTCACTGTTTGCAAAGACGGGGCACCCCACAGGAGGGGAGAGGATCACCCTAAAAGCACTTCTGGCCAACTGTGCCCCACAGGTTCCACCAGCCTCCCTGACTCTCCTCTGAATGAAGAGGCCTGGCCTGTGCCCACCTCCACCCACTGTCCCAGGTCAGTCTCCCACACAGCAGTTTGAGACTCTCAGCCTCCCCCGGTCGTCAGACCTCTGACAGGCTCCTCAGGCCTCAGACCCTCACACTTCTGCTACACTTTCTTTCCTGGCGGGCCAGACAAATACTATCGCAATAGCAATGATGGTGATGATGACCATAAAGATGACCACAGCTTTATCACATGTTGCCAATGTGCCATACACCATATTAAAGGTTGTTAGAGCAGTGGGGGAAACTGAGGCACAAAGAGGTTTTTATCATTTACTTATCCATACACATTCCTAAAACTGCTTAAAAAAACAAGTCGTTGCTGAACTTAGTATCATTTCCAAGCCCTCTGGGAAGCTGCAACCCCAGACAGTCTCCCCTGTAGCAGAGAAGCTATCTGTCCCTGCAAGACAGATACACAGGAAGGAATAGAGTTGGAGTGTTGAAGCTGACCAGAGAAAATAGGGAAAGGAAGTCTCTCAGTTGAGAAGCAGACCAGGGCGCTGGGCCAGAGGAAGCAAGAGAAAGAAGATATGGCCAGAGGGCTCTTTTCACCTACTCTGTACCTCTGGCCATAAACCATCAGCTGCCCTACTCCCAACCTGCCAGGAACATGTCAGGGACATGGCCAGCAGGACAAGCAGTGCCCAGCCCAGGACGCCTACACTCAGACTTCTACAGACCCAGATCCAGACGTCCCATACCTCCTCAGTCATTTCCCCTCCTGCATCTCTGCAGGGGCAAGACCCAATCCCTGGCCAAGGTCTCAGGGTCCCAACAAAGCCAGGCCTGTCCCCTGGGAGTGACACCTGGGCAGGGCAGCAGGTAAATAGAGCCAAAAGGGCAGGCAGAGAGCCAGGCATTATAGGTGAGTTCTTGGCTCAACAACCTATCCTACTCGGCCCAGGTTCTTGGAGTCGGGTGTGGGTGTCGTAATAGAGGTGAAGGGAAAGACAAGGGCAGATGGTCAGCTTCCTGGACATTCAGTAAGGGAGGAGGAACTGCATCCCACCCCTAAACACACAGTGTGCAAACTTCTATGTGGTCCTGAGAAAGGCTGGCCAACAAGTTCCAAACACCCCATGCCCTACCCTCCATGAATCCTCTACCCTGTGCCAAGAACAGATTAAAATGGAGAACCCCCACTTCCAAGGCCTCTTCACAGCCCCAGGCATCTCTGCATTCAATCCCCTTCCTATGCAGGCCATGTCCCCACCTTTCAATCCCTTCCTCAACCCCTCTTTCCCTAAGCTCTGAGTCCCACTGAGATTCCATGCCTCCCCTCTGGGTCAGTGAATGCCTACTGAGTCTCTAAGAACCCTGTTTGAAATGTAACCTCCTCTGGGGAGGGCTTCCCAGACAACCTGAGGCAGGACAGATCTGGACCCAGATGACAGCACATCTGGTTGGAGGGTGAACGTCAATGAGACACTAACCTCATGAACGGACTAATGTCGTTAGCCCTGGAGTTGGCTACCATCTCAGGAGTGAGTCTCCTAGAAAAGGAGAGTTCCCGCAAAGGAAAGGGTTTGCTAAATGAAGAGATGAACCCCAACAGATCCAGTGAAAATCCTGACACTCAGGGCTGAATTGATGGCTTGGTGGTTAAGAGCAAGCACCACTCTGCTGAAGGTCCTGACTTCAGTTTTCAGCACCCACATGACAGCTCCTAACCGTCTGATGCTGTCTTCTGGAGTGCAGAAGTGCGTGCAGGCAAAGCATCCATAGGCGTAACGTACATGAGTGGATAGACCTTAAAAAAGAAAGAAAATCCTGCATGTCTACAACTATGGAGGAAAAGGTAGGGGACACTTCAAGACACAGGTGCAGACAAGGTCGTCCTGAGCAGCGCTCCAATCCCATAGCGAATAGTGCCAACAACTGACAAGTGGGAATTTGAAACTCTCTGCACAGTAAAGAAAACAAATAACCAAAGGACCCGGCCTTCAAGAACGGAAGGAAACCTTTGCTAGCCACACATCAGACAGAAGATGAGGTCCAGAATGTCAGGAGCCTCAGTTGGGTCCCTGGAACCTGCATAAGTCCCAGCCTCATAAGGCAGAGATAGGACCAAGGTGCTGGAAGAGTGGTCCAGGACGATTAATGACACCAACCTTGGGCCTCCACATACACACACACACGTCTACACGAATGCAAGCATGAACAGGCACATACACAACATACACACAGAAAAGCCTAGAAAATTTGTAATATAAAAAAACAGAGATTGAAAATTATTAAGGAAGTCTTCTGATGTGGATATCTGATCTGATGTTGATATCTGGCCTCTGCATATACAAGCACGCCCTTGCACATGTGTGGGTACACAGCCATACAAACACATACATATATACCACACACAATAAAGAGATAATCCAATAACCCTCTTAACAAACAGGCTAATGAAATAAGCAAATGGATCTCAAAAGATGAAGCAGACATTGGGAAGACTATCCAATCTCACCAGCACATCAGAGAAATGCAAATTAAAACTAAATCGAGGGACCCGGGAGGGAGTGGTAACACACACCTTTAATCCCAGCACTTGGGAGGCAGACACGGGCCGCTTTCTGAGTTCGAAGCCAGCCTAGTCTACCTACCAAGTTCCAGGCTGGGCAAGGCTACACAGAGAAACCCTATCTCAACAACATACTGCATTGAGAAGCTGGAGTGATGGATCTCTGGTTAAAAGCACTGGCTGCTCTTTCATTAAAAAAAAAAAAAAACAAAAAACAAAAAACAAAAAACAAAAACAAAAAAACAAAAGCAAAACTGAGCTCCCAGCACCTACAGGGTTCCTCACAACCACCTGGTAACTGCAGGCTCAGAGACTCCTATGCCCTCCTCTGGCCTCCACAGGCTCTGCTCGCCTATGACACAGGCACGTCAAAACACCTGTACGCATAAACTAAAAGTAAACAAACATTTCAAAAGAGAAAACCGCGTTGGACTTTTATCTCATTCCAGTCAGAATGACAGTCATTAAAACGTTAGGACGCAGACAAAAGGCAACTTCTATAACCCCTGAGGAAGTCAGCATGGAGGTTTCCCAAACACTAACAACAAAGTTTCCATCTGACTGAGCTACAGCACTCCTGGGATCCTGGACCCCACAGATCCACATTCACACATCACAGAGTCATCGGTGTTTACTCCAGCTAAATTACATAGGACCTGGTCCAAGTACCCGCAGACTGACTCATAGCCATCCAAAACTCCAGTCCTAGGGGACCCAGTGCGCTCTTCTAGTCCCTGTGGGTACCTGGGACATAACTGCTACATAGGCAGATATGCAGGAAAATGCCCATTATAAAACCGACCAAGATGCTCTTTAATAGAGGAATGGATCAAGAAGATGTGGTTCCTGGCTGGGGATAGAAGGCAATAGGGCTTGCCTAGCATGCATAAAATCCTGGCTATCATCCCTAGCACCACATAAAACCGTGCCTGGTGGAATAAATGCCAGAAATACCAGCACTTTGAAGTTTAATGGATGAAGATCATCCTCAGCCCTATAATGAGTTCAAAGCCAATCTGAGCTATATGAGACCCTGTCTTTAAAAAAAGAAAAGAAAGGAAAATTAGAGTTTTGGTTCCTATCACCCACATGGTGTCTCATGACCATCTATAACCCAGTTCTGGAAGACCTGACACCCTCTTTTGACCTCCACAGGCACCAAGCACACATGGGGTTCGCCTACAAATATGAAAGCAAAACACTCAACACATATAAAATAAGACGATCTTTAAAAGAATAAGAAAAGAAAATGTCGTTTGTGGGCTGGGGAGATGGTTCAAGAGGTAAAAGTGTGTGCAAACCTAGTCATCTGCGCTTGGGTCTCTGGATCTGCGTGACAGTGAAAGGCAAGAGCTGACTCCGTGAAGCTGCCCTCTGATTGCCATTGCAGGTGTACACACACAACAATAACAAGTAAAAAGTTTAAATTTTGTGTGTGAGTGTGTGTGTGTGTGTGCATGCATGTGTGTTATGTGTGGTATGTGTGTGTGCATGCATGTGTGTTAGGTGTGGTGTGTGTGGGTGTGTGTATACATGGTAGCCAATGTTGGGTGTCTTACATGTCTGTGGCCTGTGTGTACATGTGTGTGCAGGTATAGTCAGAGAGGTAAGAGGGGGATGCTTGGTGTCTTGCCCTGCCATTCTCCATCTTGTTTCTTTGATAAAAGATTTCTTGCTGAACCTGGAGCTAAGTTAGTGGCCAACGAGCCTCATCAATTCTCTTGTCTCTGCTCCCTGTGACGTTGGGGGTTATAGTGCGTATGTGGCTTTGCCCCAGTTTCTATACAAATGCTGGGATCTGAACTCAGATCCTCAGGCTTAGGTGGCAAGTACTGTTACTCACTGAGCCATCTCATGGGGCCCATCATAGTTTTTGAGACAGGGTCTCTCATTAGTGGGGGAGCTCATCCATTCAGCAAGACTAGTCAGCCAATAAGCATCCAGAATCCTCCTGTCTCAGCATCCCCAGAACTATGATTACAGATACACCTACCATGCCTGGCTTTTTACCTATTCAGATTGTTATGCTTGCCAGGCAAGTACTCTATCAACTGAGTTGTCTCCTCCTCCCAAAAAAACCATTCTAAATGCCCCCAATATTAGGATGAGCTATGGTAATTAAAATTTAACAATCAGTTAGACATGGTGATGCATGCGTTTAACCCCAGTACCCAGGAAGCAGGGGTAAGCAGATTTCTGTGAGTTCAAGACCTTCCTGGTCTACATAACAAGTTCCAAGCTAGCCAGAGCTACACAGTAAGACCCTGTCTCAAAAAACAAAAACAAATTTTAAAAAGAGAAAGAAAAGATATCCATTTCAGCCATTCTATTCCTCTAGCAGAAACTGACTAAGACTCTCAGTAAAGCAGACATTCTATTCTTCTAGCAGAAATTTACTAAGACTCTCAGTAAAGCAATGTAAACACACACAGTGCTTGAAGAGGGCAGGTGGGTGAGAGAGAGGAAATGCAGTACTGGAGAATAAAGAGTGGACATTTGAAGGAGAAGAAGAAGGATGAGAGAAGGAAGAGACATGTGGGAAGGCTAGGGGCTTAAGTGAGCAGACGCAAGAGAATCGAGAGGCTCTCGCTGGGTGCTAAACCATTGTGATGCCCACAGAGAATGGGATGTCGGTCTCTTCTGAAGACTCCGAGATCATGTCTGTGGCTCCTCCAGGCCATTCCCAACCCTTCTGGCTTCAGCTATGGCAAGACGAGGAGGGTGTCATGGGAGTGGATATAGACATGCAGAAGTTTCTGAAAGGATGCTGGCACAACTGCCCAGAGCAGCTGTGCATAGGCAAAAGTTTACACTGAAGCCAGGAGACACCTGCTCCAGTCTCCTGTGACTGCCACCCACTGCCAGCTCCAGCTGGTTGCCAAATCCCATCTCCTGTCTCACTGGTTTCTAACCTGGCAACGTCTGATCAGCTGACTTCATCTGACCCTGTGCTTCTGTTGACCTTCAACCACACCTGACATTGACTCCATTGGTCAAACCCTGGTTTCTATCTTCACAACGTACCCTCTGCCAGGCACCCAAAGGAATTCAAGCCAGGAAGAGCCCAAGTTTGAGCAGGAAATCAAAGAGCTCCACATGGTAGCAAGCCAGCCCTTCCCAATCCTGTCCATAAGGGTGTGGCTTTCCATTTGGTCCTCTCTCCTTCCACAGGATTCTCTGCCTTAACCCGTCTCACCACACATCACTACATCCACTGAGCATCTGTGAGCTATAAAATGTTTGTTAAGTTCCTGGGGCCCCAAGTTCCCTGAAACTCAGTCTTGACATGAGACCCTTGCTTATAGACTTACTAGGGAAACAATCTTTTGAATAGACAATCCCAGAGTGGCCCACCAACTCTCCTCTTGTTTCTGGGAAGAAAAGAATGTGTTAATTGAGGGAATGGTTCAGTTGATAAAGAGTCTGCCATGCACAGATGAGGACCTGAATTCAGATCCTCAGAAACCACATAAAAAATCTGGCATGGATGGCATGCTTCCTTAGGGCCTAGTACTTAGCAAGGAGTGGGCAGAGATGGGAGGATCCTGGAGCTCACTGGCTAGCCAGACTAGCCAATCAATGAGCTTTGGATTCAGCGAGAGATCCTGTTTCAGAAAATAAGGTGACTAATCAAGGAAGACAACCTGATACCAATGGCCTCCACATTCATGTATGTCACACACACACACACACACACACACACACACACACACACACACACACACAGAGGAGGGAGGTACACAGATAACCTAGAAGTGGTGCTTATCTACTTTACTGTCCTGGGATAGACCTCTGGACACTGGGGTTGTTCAGGCCAGTTAGATGGATTGGGTCTTGGGTCTCTGGAACAGTAAATTGGAAACCAGAGCTGGACTATTAAAAAGGGGGAGGAACCTGGGTACCAGGCACCTCTTCAGTAGATGGAAACCTCTACTCTCCTCTGTTCCCCTGAGGGCTGCCTTAGCTTGCCTGCCCTTGGCACCACACTCTGCCAGGGGACATTGGCAAGTTCATACAGCAAGCAAGGAGGCAATAGCTGGCTTCTTGCCCATCTGGAAAGAGAGAAGGAATGAGGCCCTCCCCTCAGCCTCATAACATAGCCTCCTGTTCCTGCCAGGGACTGGGCCTGCCCCCAGACGGAACCTAAAACCGAGGAGGAGGTAGTCAGCTGAGTGCCACCTACTCCGGTGCAGTGTCAGTCTCTAGCTCCCTTTCTTCCTCAAGTCCCACAGAGGCCACACAGCAGTGCACAGGACTGGCATGGGGCATACCACAAGGGCAGAACACTAGGGTGCCACAGAGTCTCTTCTCCCTCCTCAGAACACAACCAATGCTGCCATCAAAATACCCAGCATGCTTCATTCATAGAAAGAGCTTCCTGATCCTTGCTGAGCTTTCTTACCACTATCAACACGGAAGCCTGCATCTACACAGCAGACGTACGAACATATGATCACCGAAAGCCACATGTGAGCACAGTCACATGGACGTCAGTCACAGGAGTCCCTGATGCCTGCCAGTAGAGATCTGTCTTCACATAGTGGAATACATCCCAGCCAGGAGAAGGAATAATCTACAACCACGTACAAGAATAAGGATAATATTCATGGCCGTGGTGTAGGTAGATCGTAACAGGCATAAAATCCACACTCCATTCCACTGATAAGAAAACCTCCACCAGGTCAGAGTGTTCTGTCAGGAGGCAAGGTAGTGAACATCCCTTTGAGGGGGAAGTCAATGAGTGGTAGGAGTGCTGGGCTGGAAAACATTTCTCTTCCTCCCCTTCCCACAACTGGCCATCAATCCCAGGGAATTCTATATCTAGGCAAGTTCTCTATGACCAAGCTGTAACCTCCCTTGTTTTCTTGAGACGGAGCCTCACTATACAGCCCAATCTGTCCCTTCGCTCACAGTCTTCCTGCCTCAGCCCTCTGAGCAGTTGGGACTTCAGGCATTCCGAAGGCTCGGTTCCTTAACTCTACTTGTGGAACACATATGTGTCTGAGTCACTAGAGAGCCTATACACGCTTCTGTGAAACACTCTGGCTGAGCCACAGGACATGTTGAGCCTCATAAGCCATGTTTATAAAAGAGGAGCCACTCTCCTACCTCACCTTACCTCCTATCCAGCCTCAGACTCACTGTCCTCTCCATCATCATGCCCTTCCCAGAAGGCCCCGTTGTCTGCCCAGGCTCCTGGCTTGGTGGCTTCTGCCCGTCTCATACCACAGCCATGGCCCAGAAAAGGGACTCATGGGGAGTCAGAGCGACTACAGAAAGTCTCTAAGCTTCTGTAGGAAGTCCCCAACACCCTCCATCCCAGAACTTTTGAGCATGGGACTCACTCTGCTAGACCTTTTCCCTTCCTTACCTCTGCTCCAGGCCACTATGGAAGCAACACTTCCTTCCTCAGCCAGTCACTCCACAGTCATCACCTGACAGGCTGACCTGCCCCTCTCCCACTCCTCCCCCTCCCCCACCCCAACCCCCACTAAGCACTGTTACCAGAGAAGAAGCATTTGTTCCAGTCGTCTTTGCAGTCCTCTCCATCTCTCCCACCCAATGGACAGTCCCCTGGGGCAAGAGCAAGTGCTGTCTGATTTCTGCCTTGTTACCCACCTCCTCACCTGATGCCACTTGCTCAAAACTAAGAATCAATACGGAGCAAAAGGAACAACCAGGCCCCCATCTTGCAGGCAGTCTCTGGAAAGGGAAAAGTTACATTTGGGGAACAAAAGCCCCATCCTTCTGGGGCCAGGACGCCGGAGTTCTAGTAGTTCTGGCATTCACTTGAAGTATGGCATCAGGGGAGTCACTTTCCTTCTCTGAGCCTTGGGGTGCTTATTTGTGAAAGAGAAAACAGTGGAGCAGAGTGAGTCTGGAGAGATGCACAACAGCGTTTGTGTGTGCAGCAGCTGTGTGGGCATGAGTTCACTTCTTCCTACAAGAGTACCCATAGCTTTCATCACATTCTCACAGGGAGAATGTGTGGCTGCCTCCTGTTCAGAGCCATGAACCTCAGCTCTGGAGCGCTAGAATTCTAGCAAACTAGAAGAAGAGATAAGCCAACACACGGGAGTGAGAGCTGGGTTAGATACAGATCTCTGTGCTATAGGATGTGACAATACAGGTGACTGTGGGTCTGCTAAACTTTTGAGGACTCCAGGCTGGGAGAAGCAGAAGCAGGAGAAGCAGCCCCAAAGGATGGCTTTAGGAGAGAGGAGGAAGAACCATCCTGAATCTTCTTCCTCCTGCTCCCGCCACCATCAGACAAGCACCCACTTGTCTTGGATACGGCACAAGAGTGAGGAGGCGAGGCTGGCACCTAGAGATGCCCGCCAGGCCCTTTGGCGCCCAGGTCAGAGGAGCTTGGCGGGAACACTCAGGAGGGATGCCAATCCCCACCCTCCTTCCTCTTCAGGCCCCCACAGAAGCCTCGGGAGGGCTCAGTATGCACAAACCGTGAGGGCCAAAGAAACCAGCTGAGGACATGACATGGCTCAGCTGGGGAAGGGACTTACTGCCAAGCTGGATGCTGTGAGTTTGATCCTAGGGACCTACATGGCAGAAGGAGAGAAGTGACTCCCACAGGCTGTCCTCTGACTTTCACACATGTACCATGGCATATTCGCGTGCGCGCGCGCGCGCACACACACACACACACACACACACACACACACAAAATAAAACTTTTAAAAACATTAATACTTAAAAAAAAAAGCTAACTGAGGGGTGTGTGGGGTCCAAGCTCAGGTAGTGCAAAGCTAGAGCAGGCATCACCCTCCAAACAGGGAGGAGGATCAGGTCTCAGATTCAGGCCTGCCAGTGTAGTGATGGCTGTAGAGACAGAATGGGTAGGGGTGGGAAGAGGGGGGGGCCTCTCAGCAGAATGAGGAAGGTAACCTGCAAAAGAGACAGGGGTACCACAGAGGGCAAAGGGGGCATCGATAGCAGGAGAATAGCAAGGCTGAAAAGGGAGTCAGGGACATGAGCCCAACCAGCCTTGGGGCAAGAAGTTGGCCCATGGGATGGGCTAGGCAGGAATGGCGGCTGGCACGTGTCTGTGGCAGTAGGAGGGCCCTGGCTGCCAGCCCAGATGCCTGGTGGCTTCTGAACTGGGTTCCTGGGAGGGTGAGAGCCCAAGAGATGTTTATCCAGAACAAGAACGTGAGTATCACACCTCCTCCAGCAAGGGCTCCCGGTGATAGGCAGAGGCTGCTCTTTCCTGGGCTGCATAGTCTCCTGAGAGTTGCCTGTGAGTGGGGTGCTGGGTAAGCAAGAAAGAGCAGCCAGCCCAGCAGCCCCTGCTTGATCCAGGACCTGGGCACATGGCTGAGATGGAGCCTTATCCATGCAGATAAGGGAGGGGATGAGTCACAGCAAGCTCTCCCAAGAGGCCCCTGGAAAACAAGCTCATCCAAATGCAGACAGACACTTGTCCCTGAATAAACATCCCTGTCCCTGTCGCTGTCACACAGGGTACATACAAATCCCTCCCCCTCCTCCCCTGACTCACCCACCTCCAGTGCCCCTGCTTTCTCTCTCAGATCTCAGCCCCAATTATCCATCCCTGCCGACCATCACATGACCAGTGGGCATCCCCCCACCATGTCAAAGCTGGCTGCAGGGAGAATGGGAGGGAGTAAGAGTTCTGAGCCCATGGAGACCAGAGAAGGGTTGGGGCCATGTCTGAAGAGCAGCAGAATGAAACAAGGAAGTGGATGGTCAGCCTGGAGAGCTCTGACAAGCAGAAGACAGGAGCATCAAGGTACAGTGGAGTACAGTGAGATGCCTCCCAGGGTTCTCTACTCGAATCCCCATCCCCCAAGCAGCTCAGACTCACCCTCTAAGGGGTAAGCTGGGATTTGAGATAGGGAGGGCTATTGCCTCCTCATCAACCCTGGACATCTTGCAAAGTAGAGGAGAGAGAGGCTCTGAGCCGGGGTGGGGTTTGAGAAAGGATATCTTAATGACTCTAGAGGAACAGGAAGTCTAAGAGCTCTATCATGTCACCCCAGTTCTGTGCCCATCACCAGTAACTGGGATACCCAATTCTTACTTCCAGGCTCCCTGAGTCCTCCCCCAGGCTCCATGAGAATCTAGCTAGGACACTAGCCACTTTAAGACAGAGATAAGAATCTGTCCCCAGATATATCCTTCATTGTGACCAGTCACTGCCTGCTTGCTACCTTGCTGGATAGGGCATTTCATTTTCAAGTTCCCAACCCTATGCCTGTGCCTATGGCATATAACCACAACTATGCTATCATCTGCACCCTAGAGGGACAGCCAGTCAAGTGGTGCAGAGGGGCGTCGCCGACACTCAACACACTCACAAAAACATGTGCATAAGCACACATTGCCATATTGTCTGTCCACACGGAGGTGCTGGGATGTGGTGGCAGGATGCGTTTGGAGTCAACACTAACTCTGCTGGCCTCCAGTGGAGAAAGAACTGAAGGGTCCCAGTTTCGCCCAGAACAAAGTCAGTATACAATCCCATACGGCTGCTCCCCCTGTCCCAGTGGAGAAGGAGACTAGGGTTCTCCCGGGGATGGACTAGAACTGGCCAGTCCCTGCTGATACAAAACACTGTCGCCCCCCCCCCCCCAGGAAACCACGGAGCCTATGCAAAGCCTGGGGTGTCCAGCCAGCCTGCTTTCCTGGTCAACACTTTTTGCTCCTGGTCGCTTTTCAACATCCAGGTTCCAGGACTCACCCAGAAAACAATAGGAGAGAGGAGAGGGACTCTAATGGACCCACCCACCTCCTCAGACCCTGCTGCCTCCCTACCCCAAGTAAGAGGATACTAACTTTTCCCTCCTCACCCTAGAACTTTTGGGTGGTTCCAATTTCTCACTAATTGCCTGCTGCTTCCCCCTCTCTGCCACTTGCTTCTCTCTCTCTCTCTCTCTCTCTCTCTCTCTCTCTCTCTCTCTGTCTCTCTCTGTCTCTGTCTCTCTCTGTCTCTGTCTCTCTCTGTCTCTCTCTCTCTCTCTCTCTCTCTCTCTCTCTCTCTCTCTCTCTCTCTCTCTCTCTCTCTCTCTCTCTCTCTCTCTCTCCCCTTGCTTGTTTAGGCTTTTTTGTTTTATTGGTTTTGGTGTTTGTGGGAGTTTGAGTTTGGGGTTTGGATTGGTTTTAGTTTGCTTGAGAAACGATCTCACTATGCTGGCCTTGACTTATAATCCTCCTGCTTCAATTTCGGTAGCAGTGGATCACAGACCTGCCACCAACGTCTTGCCCTTCAAGGACACCAGAGGCCCAGGTGTGACCTCCATGGAACTGACTGCAGGGCCCTCCCACTCTCCTGCCTACACCTTCCCAGACTCCTTACTGTCCCAGGTGGATCGGGCTCTGCTGTGTCTGCTGCCCGCACCCGGCCCGCAGCTCCCTACCTGAAGCAGCAGCCTCCTCCTCTGGATGGATGCCGCACCCCCGGGCTCAGAGCGCTCGGGCCGCGCGGGGCCCGGCGGAGTCCCGGGGGGCTGCGGGCCACAAGAAGGCAGAGGCTCGAGCGCCTCGCAGCACACCAGGCTCACGGTGCAGCCCATCCGGCCCGGCACCCGGCGGGCCCGGGGCGGGGACGCGGACTACCAACGAACCGGCCCACCCCCAGCCCCAGCGACCTCTCGGCCCCAGGCGTCTGCGACGTGGGGAGAAGGGCAACGCCCCCGGCCCGCCCCGTCGGGAGTCCGCCTCCGCCTCCGCTACCGCTCCGCCAGGCAGTGGGAGTGCGGGGGCCCGGCCAGGGGCGGTGACACGGACGCTGGAGGCAGTCTGTAGGGAGGGGACCCGAGGGCGCGGGAACCCGGGAGGGGCTGTGGCGGAATCCCCGAGACTGGCTGAGCTGGGAGCGCGTGAAAGAGAGCAACGCCGTGACTAGTGAATGACTGAGAGACTGACACCAGAGAAGAGATCTGAAGGGACAGAAACGATGGCACGGAGGACAAGGGGGGCCCAGGGGTAGATCCGGCTCTGCACTGGGAAGAAGGGCGGGACGTGGAGCAGAGAACAGCAGGTTTGGGGATCGCTCTGTTCCCTGCTTACAGGTAGTTCCTCGAACTCATGAAAGTAGCTCTGAAGTCCCTAACCCTTGGTTTCCAGTCACCAGGACCAACCGCCCCATGTCAGACTGGCATAGAAAAAGGATGACCCCAGCACCAGAAAGCTGAGTGAAGTCAGCGAAAGAGGCCACCCTACACCGAGCAGCCCACCTGAGGTTTCCATCCCGGGGAAGTGGGTACCAGGACTGGAAGGAAGGTACCCCGACACTGGCCGGGATCCCGCTGCTGGCTGGGGTAAGAGGAAGAAGAAAGATACTTGGTGGCCATTTGCCTTCTCTCCCCACCTGTGCCACTTCCAGTCCAATGACAGAAGAGACAACTCGAGGGGGAAAAACAAAAAAGAAAACCGAGCCCCCTAGCGTTTCAGTCAGCCTCTCTCCGCCATCTACTGGCAACAAGACAGAAAGACAAGAGCAGGTGCCAGGGAAAGGAAGCCCCTATCCTTGTTGCGTTTGTGTTTGAGACACCAACTGGCCTTATGCCAGATGAGCTTGAAGGAGCCGCTCATTCTGCCTCTGTGCCCTCGATCTTTCTCTACTACTTCTCCCTGGCCAAGACTAGTCCAGCCCCCTCCAGGCTGGGCCTGAGTCACTCCCCAGGCAGGAGAACTGGGAAAGACTGCAGAGCCCACAGTCACAAGGGACATATTCAGGCAACAGAATCCTCCTGCCCACATCCCAACCAGACAGGCTTTTCCCAGGTGAGCACGGTAGTCCCTGGGCTTGGGGATCGGGTAGAGGAACCCTGAGGAAATGTCGGTAGAGAACTGTCTAATCCTTGATCTATAGATGAGGAAAGTGGAGCCTAAGAAAGGGTGACCAGTCCAGGATGAGACCCTTGTCTTCTGACCCCCCCCAGTCCTGGTTTCACACACTGCTCTCCTTGCCTTTCTTTTTCCTTTCTTTCGTCCGTGATCCACTATTAGAGGGTAGCTACCCCACCCACAAACTCCATCACTCCTGCCTGGGAGGCTGGACCCCTGGCCTGGCCTTGATGACAGGATCTCAGCCTAAGTTCATCATCCCTCAAGGACAACAGTATCCCTCTCTGAGTCCAAGGACCCTTCGGAGACAGAAGTAGAGTCCTACAAGAGAGGGTGGTGGGTTAAAACCAGGTACCCCACTCCCCACAGCCAACATTGGGTTCAGTTCCTACACTGCACCCTCTGTCTACTTCTGCCTGCTTTCCCGGGGAACATACATTTTTCCACTCAGCTGGGGCTCTGGAAAGGATGAATGTGGGTCCCAAGGCAATGACACTCTGCTGAGGCTCATGGGCTGGCCAAGGGGAAAGGAGGTGACGTTCCCCAGCTGGGTGTCCCCATGGCACAGGCATCTCTCCGACTCCTAAGGAAATCTGAGTTCAGCTTACAGCTTTGTGATACTGGATTGAGATTTACCCTTTCTGTGCCCAGTCACTGTGTGTCAACACTGTACTGGAGGCTACTAAGGGGATTGAATGAGACAAAAATGTCAGCAATGGTCAGGGTGACCAAAACCAGCAATGGCTCGATAAGTGGAGGCCACATTCACATCTTTATACATCAGTCTTCAAGACATAACTGGCAGCTGGGTGGTGGTGGAGCATGCCTTTAATGTCAGCACTCGGAGGCAGAGGCCAGCCTGGTCTCTAGACCAAAGTTCCAGGACAACCAGGGCTACACAGAGAAACCCTGTCTCAGAGAGAGAGACACAGAGAGAGACAGAGATACAGAGAAAGAGAGACAGGCAGAGAGAAACAGAGACAGAGATAGAGACAGAGGGAGAGAGAGATGGGGAGAGAGGGAAAGACAGAGACAGAGACACACAGAGAGAAAAAGAGGTAGAAAGAAACAGAGACCGAGGGAAGGGAGAGGGAGAGACACACAGAGAGAGAAAAAAGAAAAAATAACTGGGATTCCTTGCAGTATACTCAGTAAACTATAAGAAAAGAAACGAAAAGAAAAGAATTGTACTTCATTCCTCCAGTTAACTCATTGTGTGACCCTGGTATGCTCTCGTTCTCTCTCAAGTCTAGACCCTCACCCATCTGTATGTAAGGAAAGCAAGCAGCCGAGCCCAGAGAATCACAGGAGGTCACCTTACTTTCAAGTCTCCATGGCAGAAAAGGAAACCATCCTCAAGATCAGCAGGAACTTGAAAAGTGAGCTGCCCTGGGAGGTTTTTCTGTGGCTAAGCTGTAGGAGGGGTTTCTCCTCAGGCCTGGCTCCCTCATGGCTCTCTACCATCCTCCTCCCAGATGCTGTCTCTGCCATCCTCCAGGGATATGGGGACGGGCAGGGGCCAGTGACAGACACAAGTGCCGAGCTACACAGACTCTGTGGCTGCCTGGAGCTGCTCCTGCAGGTGAGACCCTCCACCCTCCCTCTCCACCCTGCCAACTCCTTCCCGTTCAATACCCTAGAAAGCTTCTCCAGTTGTACGCCCAAGCCACTGTCTTCCTCCCTTCCCAGGCACAGTCTGCTTTCTCAGTGAGCAAGTCCTTCATGACATAACTTTCTCCCAGAAGCTAGGACTGGTTTTCATTGTTTTCTCATGTTTACCTCCTGAAAGACTTGATATATAAACATAAATATGCCTCCTCTCCCTCCTCTGACTTCCTGACAGGGAGCTGCACTTCTTACCACACTGTCTCCACCTCCCATAGCACATCAGGATTGCACCTGTCTCAGGGCATTTATCTGTCGTTGCCTCTATCCGGAATGCTATTCCCTAGATATTTGTATGACATCAGTGCACATGGCCCTCAAGTCTGGAGACTTCCTCAGGCTAAAATTTCAGACATCCCCCTTCCTCCTCTTCCTCTTCCTCTTCCTCTTCCTCTTCCTCCTCCTCCTCCTCTTCCTTCTTCTCTCTCTCTCTCTCTCTCTCTCTCTCTCTCTCTCTCTCTCTCTCTTTCTTTTTCCCTCCACAGCCACCATCACTATGTTAGTTGGGGTTTTGCTGTTGTGGACGGACACCATGACCAAGGCAACTCTTATAAGGACAACATTTTAATTGGGGCTGGCTTACAGGTTCAGAGGATTCATTATCATCAAGGTGGGAGCATGGCAGTGTCCAGGCAGGCATGGTGTAGGAAAAGCTGAGAGTTCTACATCTTCATCCGAAGGTTGGCATGAGACTACTGGCTTCCAGCAGCTAGAATGAGGGTCTTAAGCCCACACCCACAGTGTCCTGCCTACTCCATAAAAAGCCACACCTACTCGAACAGGGCCATACCCTCTAATAGTGCCACTCCCTGGGCCAAGCATATACAAACCATCCCACTATCTAACACTCTGTCTGCTTTGAGAATTTAACTCCTTTATCCTCTGCAGGCCTTGGTCATCATTCACGGGCCTTAGGTCAGGGCCAGTCCATAGTAAAGTGCTCAGTGTCTGTGAATGAGTGAGTGTGAATTCAGGCTCAGAGAGATCAAGTATCATGTCCCTATCACACAGCCAGGGAGGGCAGAGGAAGATTCCCTCAACAAAAAGGCCTGTCTTCAGGAGCCCTTTCTTCTACCATGTGCCTTCCCAGCATGCCAGGGTGCTAGGTAGGTTCCAGAAGGAGCCACTGACATATGTTCCTTTCTCTCATCTTGGTCCTAGTTTGACCAGAAAGAGCAGAGGAGCTTCCTGGGGGCTCGGAAGGATTACTGGGACTTCCTGTTCACTGCCCTTCGGCGGCAGCGGGGATACACAGAGCAGATGAACTTCATATGCTCACAGGACAAGGTAATGGGAGCAGGGGATGGGAAAGCGGGTGAGCTTTGTCCAGGCCTTCCCTAGATCCCACCTCTCAGACCTGCTCCACAAACAGGAGGCTTACCCTTGAATGATGAGGACCTCTCATTTGCCCCGGCTTCACGTCCAGCCTCACCTTTCTCCTCCCACCTTGGCCCACTCTTTCTCCCTCTCTCATTTGGCCCAGCTCCCCACCCTGATTTCACCCTCTCTCTGGCCCTCCTCACACCCTGTAGCTGAAGACCTCGCTAGGAAAAGGCCGTGCCTTTATCCGACTCTGCCTTGCCCATGGACAGCTGGCTGAGTCCATGCAGCTGTGCCTCCTGAACCCACAACTCACCAGGTGGGTTTGCCCATAGATGGTACTTGAACCCACCACCCTCCTTTACTGCTAAATGGATGACTGACAGTTAGGGATAAGGTAATGAGTGTCAAGGAGAAAGGACCTAAGAGACCCGCATGCAGTTTGGCATGCTCAGGCCTCTGCCCTTGGAGGCTGAGTTCAGCCACAACCTGCCTAGGAATGTCCCCTGTGGTACACTGATTCTCAGAGGTCAAGGGTAGCAATGGCTGGATGTGTTGTTCCCTCTTCACACAGGGAATGGTATGGCCCTCGGAGCCCTCTGCTGTGCCCTGAGCTCCAGGGAGACATCTTGGACTCTCTCTATACCCTCAATGGAGTTGCCTTCAACCTGGACCTGCAACGGCCAGACCTGGATGAAGCCTGGCCCATGTTCTCAGAGTGAGCAGGCTCTCTGCCTCCAGCCCAAGCCACGCTTCCCTATCCTTTTCAAGTTACTTTTTTGAGGTTACATTGTTTCCCCCTTCCCTTTCCTACCTCTAAACCCTCCCATATACTCTTCCTTGCTCTCTTCTGAACCCAATGAGCTCTTTTTTTATTAATTGTTGTGAGATACACACACACACACACACACACACACACACGCATGAACACACAAGGTACAACCCACTCAGCCTGTATAATGTTACTTGTACGTATTTTCATGACTGACCATTTGGGATTAGTGCAACTCTTCCCCAGGAAAGACTGTTTCTCCTGCTCTCAGCCTTCCTTAGTTCCCTCTAGCTCTTTCTGTAGGGTTGGGACATCATGAGCTTCACCCCATTCGTGTTAGCATGTCTACCGTTGCTGTCCGTGTTGGGCTCAGGTTTAGGCAGTCATGTCAGTGAGACTTTATAGGTGTAGATTCTGACATTTCTAGAAGAGACAATCTCACGGCCCCCTCCCTGATCCTCTGGCTCACTTTTCAACCCCCTCTTCTGCAATGATCCCTGAGATCCACATGTAGTCATGTTGTATATGGGTATGTGGGACTGAGCTCCACAACTTTGCTTTTTAAGTGGTTGTGGTTTTCTATGATGGTCTCCGTCTGTAGCAAAGAGAACGTTCCTCAGTAAGGAGTGAAGGCTAACTGATCTGTATATATACAGATAAATATTTAGGATGTAGTTAGGGATTGTGCTGGTTTAGTAAAGTAGCGGCTGTAGGTTCTTCTCCAAAATCTATGACTTCACCTACCACTGGGCAGTGGCTGACATTTCCAGTACCAGCATGGTTTCCCTCTGGCTGAACATGTCTTAATTCCAACTAGAGAGCTGTTGGTCATCTCCAAAGCACATGAAGCACTACTACACTGGTAGGGTTACCATGACAACCCACTCAGTCTGTAAAACGTTACATGAGCTCTTGTGGTTCATAGGTGTCATAGCCTCCCCCTGCCCCACCCCGCCCCTTCTTGATCCCCACTCTCCAGCCTTCTCTTTCCTCAGTATCATTTCAAGCTAGGCCATGCTGCTAAAGACTAATGGGTCTGAGTAGAAAGTGAGAAGGATGGATAGGTGCTACAGTGCGGTGTAGGTGAAGCGTGGGATGGCTGGCTAGATGGTGAATGGGAACCACTCAGGGGGAAGGTGAAAAACATGAAGTGTGGCAAGCTGAATGAGCAGGTCAGAAGCTGGGGCGGCCTCCACTAGAAGACCACGCTACCTAAAGCCCCAGATGTCCTGCCTCTTGGTTTCAGATCCCACTATTCCAGTCCCAGCCGGACCCGGGAAAGAAGACCCAGAAAACCCAAAGGTTTTCCAGAGGAGGTACCTCTGTCTGCCTTAGCCTGACTTGCTTCTTGAACATCTATTGGCACTCCCAAGTTGAGCAGGGCCTCCTGTGGGTATGCAGAGAGCTAAATGGGACAGAGGTGGTAGCATTGTGTCAAGCAGCAGATGGGAGGGGGGAGCAGTCTTGTTCCTGGGAAAATGCAGTAAGGAGGACAGGGAGCACTGGTGCCATCTGTAGGAGCCCATTGGGGCTCTCAGGAGGAGAGGGCAATAGAGATGGTTGGAGGCTTGCAGGAAATACCAGGGAGAAGGCCTCTACTGAACCCCCTGAACTAGATATTCAAATTGGCCTATGTCAGTTAAAGGAGTACTAAAGTGCTTGATTTCCCAATTAGTTCACAGCCCAGATCTGACCCTTTCTAAACACAGCAGAAAGGCCTTGGGCAAGTTCCTGCCCTGCCTCCTAGGGGAGCTGTGTAGATGACTCAAGGCAACCCACACGCCACTGAGCACAGGGCTCCTGGCTCCTGCTCCATTCTGATGTGACCGTTTAAGGTTGTCATCATTCCAGGAGCTTCCAGACACCAGACATGGCACCGTTAAGGACTCGGTCTCAGACCTTGAAAGAGTTCAAGGCCTGTTCACGGAGACAGATGGGGAATACATTGCAATCTAGGGCTAAGTGTGTAGTTAGCCACCCAAGGCTGCATCTGTAGACTCAACCAACCGCACATACAAAATATTTAGGAAAAAACAATTGTTGCACTGGTTCTGAACATTGTGCATTCTTTTACCCTCAATGTTCCCCCAAACAAGGCAGTATAATAACCACTCACAAAGCATTGACACTGTGTGGGATATGAAAGCCATCTAAAAAGGACTTAAGCATTGGAGAGGATGAGCATTGGCTATGTGCAAATCCTACGCCGTGCTATAGGAGAGTCTGGAGTACCCAAGGTTTTGAGCACCCTCTTGAGGTCCTGAAGACAACTCCCCTGATATCAAGGGAGGCCGTAGACATGACCAAGGGAAAATGGGAGCACAGAGAAGACTTCCCTGCTTCTACTGTGTTGAGGACCAAATCTAGGGCCACACACACTAGA
This sequence comes from Rattus norvegicus, assembly GCF_021556685.1. Classification (NCBI taxonomy): domain Eukaryota; kingdom Metazoa; phylum Chordata; class Mammalia; order Rodentia; family Muridae; genus Rattus; species Rattus norvegicus. Next base: position 90,856,738 of record NC_141542.1, read on the forward strand.
CAAGTGCTCTACCACCGAACATTAGTCTGTCAACAATTCCATCACCATTTTACAAACCAAGAAGTCTTGTTCCCTTTTTATGGATGGAAATGCAGAAAGACAAAATAGAGCACAGGGGGAAAGGTGAAAGGAGAAGGTAGAGGAAATCATGGGGAACAAGATCAACCCAGGTAAAAGAGGGAGCCGCCACTGGCTGGAGGCTTGCATAGGAGAGCTGAGATACCTGCCGTTCTCAGCTCAGACTTGTGGGTCCTGTGGAGAGCTGTCTGAGATTATGTCTGCTCTGACAGCCTTCCCAGTAGGAGGCATTCGAATCCAATAAGAAGCAAGCATGCTGTCCCAGGGCTTTGTCCTCTCCTATATCCCAGATCAATGACCAGATGCTGATGCTGAAATGGGACTTCCCTACAGGTGAGATGCTCCAAGGGACAGCAGCTGCAGGGACCAGAGGCTGGAGGAACCAGCTGTCTTCAAGATGCAACCACAGAAGACCTCCCACCTGACCTCCGTACCCCCTTGCAGCAAGACCATCTTCCCACCTTTCTGGAAGAGAAGAGGGAGGATTCCAGAAGCCTCAGTTGTCCCCAGAGCATTTGGGAAACAGGAAGGGAAGGATTTCGGCTAGACCAGGAGGGAGGCCCAAAGACCAGGAAATTGCTGGAAAACTCAACAGCCAGCATCCAGCAACAGAAGGGTGGGGCTAAGGATGTTCAAATGCAGCTGACAGGAAGGAAAGATGAAGGAAAAGGAAGTCTGCCAGGGACGGAAGGTCGGAAAACAACAGAAGGGATCCAGGAAAGGGCAACAGATTGGAACCATGCCCAGGAGCTGCTGGCCCCCAGCCTTCAGGGAAGGGAAGAAGATGCAGAGTTGGGATACAGGCATGGGTGGGATCAGCCTGGTGCTCTGGGGCAATCCTGGGTCCTGGGATCAAAGAAAGGTCCCACCACAGGGAAGCCACAAGAGTGGACAGGAGTAACCCGTGCAACCGTGCAGAAGGATCAAACAGAAGTGCCCTTGCAGCAGGAGGTGATCAAGGTACCTGACTATTGTCTCCTCTCTAACCTGATCTGCAGCTAGAGTTCTGCAGAGGTAGCCTGTGGCCATTATCAGTCCACCAATCAGTGTAAGGGGTCATTTGCTTGTGAGAAGACCTTCTGTAACTCAGGCTGACCTCAAATTTGCTATGTAGCCAGGCTATCTTTGAATTCCTACTCCTCCTGCCTGTGACACACCCCCCGCCCCAACAAATCCTGAGATTGTTGGTATATGCCATCACGCAGAGCTCCGCAAACCAATTGGCTTGACTTACGAGAGCTGCCATTTGGGGATGCTTTGAAGGTCACACAGTCTCCAGCTCACAGGGTGCCCCTACCTGTGACTGCTTCCATCAGTTCCTCCTACCCAGCCTCACCAACATTTGGGTTAGGGACTTCCCAGCAAGTCCTTCGGGAAGTCACAAAGTTCAGGTTCCCTTACCCTGGCAGAGGTCTCCCAGTGTCCAAGCTCTGTTGCCATACCCTAACCTTGTTTTGATATGCTTTTCCCACAAGTCCCCCAAAGATGGCTCCCAAGAGGTCCCTCAGCCTCCTTCCTAGCCAGAATCTTCCAGGTCCATGAACTTGGCAATTTCTGGAAGAGAAGAAATGGTAACCCCAAGCTCACTCAGCTCCCAGAAGCAAGGCTATAGCCTAAGAAAGTTCATCAGATGAACCCAGGGCTGGTGTTTCTGCCTTCCTCTTTCAACCCTTCCTTCCCCATTTTCTCCTCAGGAGCCTGGGTACGGCCTCCAGCTGACAGAGGTACAGGCCCAGTGTCAAGAGCAGCTGCAGGCCCAGGAAGGAGAACTACAGGCACTCCAGGAGCAGCTCAGCAGGTAATCTTGGCAACACCAGCAAGGGCCTAGGCTCCAGGATTTCTGAGTTCTCAGTGTACCCAGCTTATGCTGGGCACAACTTCAGGGTATTGAGGTCGGTGCCACCCTAGGCATCTTTCCTGACCCTATGAAGTTCACAGTTCCTCTCCTCCCCAGGTCCCACCCCAGAACCCCAGGAGATACCCCCTGCTCCCCAAAACCCCAGGAGTTAGTTACCCTTGCTACTTGTTCCTGCTTGACCTGACCCCTGCTGCCCATTTTGGGTACACTGCTGCCTTTTTAAAAAAAGATTTATGTATTTCATTTATGAGTACACTGTTCAAACACACCAGAAGAGGACATCGGATCCCACTACAGATGGTTGAGAGCCATCGTGTGGTTGCTGGGAATTGAACTCAGGACCTCTGGAAGGGCAGTCAGTGCTGTCAACCACTGAGCCATCTCTCCAGCCCACACTGCTGCCTTTTTATTCTACTCTAACTCCAGCATATTTCCAAATCTATCTCCCTCATGCAGCATTTAAAAATAAGATTCCACTCTGTAGCCCAGGTTGTCCTGAAACTTATGACAATTCTCCTGCCTCAGCCTCCTGGGTGCTGGGATTATAGTCATATACCACTATGCTATGGCATCTACATAAAGACCTGAAGGAAGTAAAGAGGCAGACTTTTGGACACCAGCTAGGAAGATGCTCCAGCCAGCGGAGCAGAAGTGGAATAAAGGTCCAGAGGTGGGAAATTGCACAGCAGGTTCAAGGAGAATCATGAGAGCCATTCTGGGCCCAGCCAGGTGAGGGAGGAAAGGTCTCGTGGACAATGGGGGCAGCTTAGAGGGAGCTTGGGAAGTTAACAAAATAGCCTTGGCTTTGAATCAAAGTAAGAAGGGAGCCATTACAGAGTCCAGACAGAGGAGGGGTGTGATCTAGTATAGTGTGTGTGTGTGTGTGTGTGTGTGTGTGTGTGTGTGTGTGTGTGATTGGTGTCACCCCCTAAAGAACTCCTGTGCCCATTTGCAGTCATTCTCCATTTTGCTTTCAGTTCTTAGACTTGACTAGTCTAGGCTGACCCTATTTTAAAGGGCCCACGGAACAAGACTAGAAGGTTCTTTCTTCACCCACTTGGAGTAAAATGACCTTCATCATGTTCCTGGAACCACCTCAGGGCCTTCCATCCAGCTCTTTCCTAGGCATGTTCCTCCTTCCCTTAGAGTCTATGCTAACATCAGCACTCCCAGGAGGCCTTCTTTCCAGACAGCATCTTCTTTTTTTTTTTTTTTTTGTCGGAGCTGGGGACCGAACCCAGGGCCTTGCGCTTGCTAGGCAAGCGCTCTACCACTGAGCTAAATCCCCAACCCCTCCAGACAGCATCTTAATACACAGATGTCTTGGTTAGGGTTTCAATTGCTGTGATAAAATAACACGACCCCAGGAAACTTGAGGAGGAGAGCATTTATCTCAGTTTACAGTTCCACAGAACAGGATGTTAGCAAGGGCAGGCAGAGCAGGAACTAGAGGCAGGAGCTGATGCAGAGGCCCTGGAGGGAATGCTGCTTACTGACTCGTTAGCTCAGCTGCTTACTTCCTTTTCTTTTTTTTTTTTTCTTCTTCTTTTTTTTAAAGAGTTATTTACTTTATTTATCTGAGTACACTGTAGCTATCTTCAGACACACCAGAAGAAAGCATCAGATATCATTTACAGATGGTTGAGAACCACCTTGTGGCTGCTGGGGATTGAGCTCAGGACCTCTGGAAGAGCAGTCAGTGTTCTTAACCACTGAGCCATCTCTCCAGCTCCTTGCTTCCGCTTCCTTTCCTCTTCTTTCTTTTTTCCTTTTTCTTTTCCCTTTCTCTTCCTTCCTTCCTTCCTTCCTTCTTTCTTTCTCTCTTTCTTTCTTTCAAGGCAGGGTTTTCTCTGAGTAGCACTGGCTATCCTAAAACTCGCTCTGTAGACCAGGCTGGCCTCAAACTAAAAGATAAGCCTGACTCTGCCCCAAGTGCTGGGATTAAAGGTGTACTGAGTGCAGCCCACTTTCTATAGCATCCAGGAGTTCCAACCCAGAGATGGCACCACCCACAGTGAGCTGAGCCCTGACACATCTATTATCAATTAAGAAAGATTTCTTCCCATATGACCGTAGCTCAGTATCAAGTTGACATAAAAACTGGCCATCACGGGGGGTGAGGGGGTGGGGAGGTGATCGGAGGTACTCAGCTTGGGCTGGTGACAGAAAGGGTGCAGCTGTTGATCTGTGGTTAAATTCTGAAGCAGGACTTCCTGAGAGACTGGTTGTGGGGCTGAGAGAAAGAGTCAGGGACAGCTGTCCTCAGGGGTGGGAAGATTGGAATGGATAGGCTTGTGTGAAAAGTGCAGGAGCTGAGCTTTGAACCTGTAATGTCCGGGATACCTGTCAGAGTCCTAAATCAGGCCTTTGGGCAAGAAGCCAGGTGTGATGTGCTAAGGAGAAGGTGGCCTGGGAGTTAGTGGAGATTCATGTCAGACTACATGATGGGGTAGCAACTTACCAGTCTAGAAAGCAACCACTGCCCAGACTCACCACTTGGCAAAGGGACCATGGGCATCCAGCCAGTGACAGGGGTTCACCACCACCCAGTTCAAATTCCACAGGCACATTCTCTCTACCAGCCGTGTTTGCTGTACCTATGTGACCTCGAGTGGGTAGGGGATCCATGTACAGTAAACAAAACCCAGCAAGTCTATCCTAAAGACAGGAGAGACTTTACAGGAAGCCACTTGCTCTCTCTCACCAGCTGCCCACTCAGCACTGGTGACCAGGGTCCCGAGTACCTGAAAGTATAGAGAAGACAAGAAAATTCAGGCCCATGTCCAGACTTCTCTCACATGCCATGTGACCCGGGGCAAGAATCACACCCTCTTGGAGACTTCTGTCTTGTAAAATGAGGCTTATACTGCCCATCTGATGACCCTGTGAAATTGAAATGAAGCAAGACTGGATTCTCAGCTCAAAACACCCTCACTCCTCCCACATCCACTCCCAACATCCCCGTTAGAAATATTTCAGTGGCTTCTTCTGCCCCGCCCCCGCCCCGCCCCGCCCCGCCCCGCCCCCACTGCATCTTGCCTTTCTTGCCCTCTTCCTGGGATCCCAGCCTCAGTAGCCTCCTTTCAGTCACTCAGGCAGGCTGGCCACTCCAACTTGCAGACTCGCACGTCTGACTTCAGTGCCTTGTCGTCTCAGATGACTCCCCAGCATCTTCCCTAGTCTCCACTTTAGCCTCTGGTAGGCTCTGTCACAAAATTCGGCTTAATTACCTTAAGTCCCACAGGAGCCTTGGGTGCAGCCACCAGCACACAGTAGGGGCCTGACAGATTTCCCTCCCACCCAAGCAATGCGCACACCCCAAGGTGATCCATTAAGTACGTAGGATCACTAAGCAAGAGCTCTAATGTTGATCAGCGCCCTCTACAGGAAAACTGAAGGTCAGCAACTAAGAAAAGTCCAGAGAAGGCCAGGAAAGAGCTTTTCATGGGTGTTTTGGAAGTTCCATTCTTGGTGAGATTTAAAGATACACCCAGCTTTGGGGCCTGCTAAATGGGTAGACTTTAAAATCAATAGTTCAATAGCTGGAGCGTAGCTCAATTGGTCAAGTGCTTACCTGGCATGTGTAAGGCCCTGTATTTGATTCCTGGACTCTCCAGCATCTACTCACCTCTTGCTGGTGGTACACATTCCCAACCAAACCATGGAGTGAGAAGCTGGGACCACTTTATTTTCAATTTCGTAAACTTCTTGGAGCCTTCTAGAAAACCACTAACAACAAGAAGAAGATGCAAAAATAGAACTGAGGCAGTTCCAAACCCAAAACGGAGATTGAAACTTAGAAAAGCCATATTTTTCCTATTGCTTTTCAAAAGACAATGTAATATACCCACTAAAAATACTTTAAGGCATAACCGCCTCAAGGCCTCCACTGCACCCTCCACATCCAGTTGTTCCCAACTAATCGTGGTGTTTCCCCGCCCAGATTCCTAGGCCTTCACACTCCTTCCAAGATAGGCCTCCAGTAAATGGACCTCCCCAGAGAGTTACATTTTAAAGTGGAAATTTTTTTTAAAAAGGGAGGAGAAGGAGGAAGGAAAAGGGAAGGAAAAGGAGGGGAGAGGTCAGGAAAGAGGACGGGAGATGTTCAGTAGTGCCCAGTACAGGAATACTCAAGGTTAGGCCCTATTTCTATTCCTTTATGATTGTTGAGTCAATCCATAGATGCTCAGCTTGTGTACATAGTGTGTGCATGTGTGTGTGTGCATGTGTGTGTGCGCATGTGCATGTGCGTGTGTGTGTGTGTGTGTTAGAGTAGTGGTAGGTGTTTGCAGTATGTACAATATGTGGTGCATATGGTGTGTTACCTGCCTCTGTATATGTATGTAGAAACTACCTATATGTTGACTCTGGCTTCTCCAGGGATACCCATAACAAGTTCTGAGTCTTCCTCCTCAAAACCGAGTCCCCCCTGTTTCCAGGTGTCAGGAAGAAAGAGCCCTGCTACAAGCAATGCTGGAACAGAAGCAGCAGGAGGCTGAGAGGAGGGCTGCCATGTATGAGAAGGAGCTTGAAGGACAGAGGGACCTGGTCCAGGCCATGAAAAGGAGGGTGTTGGAACTGATTCAGTAAGAATGGGGCTGGGAGCGGGGACTGGGGTGGAAGGAAGGATGGCTGGTAAGGAGTGTGGAAGCCAGGCTTGAAGACTACCCCACTCAAGGGTTCTAGACCTTTCCAAATGTGAGCTTGCTTCCTCCTGTCGGCGACCTTGTGCTGTCACTAATTACGTGTCCCATGTTACAGAGGGGAAAACTGAGAGCCAGCGATACTGACTTGGCCACTAAAGACAGACGGCCTGTGGACCACAGAGTCCTCTGGCAATAATGCATGCTCTCACTTCAAGAACTGCTCTCTGCTCGCACTGTGGTTAGAAGAGATTCCCCTATCTCTTCTAGCTCACAAGTTGAGAAGGGATTAAAATAAGGAAGGGGAAACATGGACTACCAAGAAGTGACCTCACGTCTACACCTCCCTGCATGCTGGACTTCCTTAGACCTCTGGGCCTCTGGTTCCAGCTAAGGGCAGCTATTCTGGGTACCAGAGACTGAGCTCACCAGGGTTGACTCCAAACCTCTAAGCTCACTGAGACAGGAGACATGTAAAGCCCACCAGGCCTTCAGTCAGCTAGAGAGGTCACACACGTGTGCCCACACAGACATGGACATGCGTGTGCACTCCTTCCACGCAGCACTGGAGCTCCCCCACACCACTGCTGTCACCACCCATGGAAATCAGCATGGCCAGCAACTAAATTCTTCTGCATAAAATTCCCACACTAAAACTGAAAAGAGAGCAAGGCTGGCTTAGAGAAAATCAACAAATAATTTAAGGCAGGCGGACAAAGACACTTAGCACAAGCCGGATAACCTGAGATAAAGCCCCCAGAGCCACGGTGGAAGGAGAGAACCAGCTCCCAACAGTTGTCCTCCAACCACACATATTGCACACTCAGGCCTGACACCCTAGCACTGGGGAGGTACAGGCAGAAGGGTTGTGAGTTCTAGAGCAGCCTGGACAATGTCTCAGAAAACAACAACAACAACAACAATATGTTTGTTAATTTGTTTAATTCACAAAAAGAATTAGAAGATAAAGATAAAGAAGGCTCTCAGAAAACAATAAAAGCAGGTGTAGGGCTGGAGAGATGGTTCAGTGGTTAAGAGCACTGACTGCTCTTCCAAAGGACCCGAGTTCAAATCCCAGCAACCACATGGTGGCTCACAACCATCTGTAATGGGATCTGATGCCCTCCTCTGGTGTGTCTGAAGACAGATACAGTGTACTCATATACATGAAATAAATATGTCTTTTTTTTTTAAAGCGGGTGTAAATAACAAGAGAAATGGAGACATAGAAATTAATGTAGGGAGGGTGGGAAGATGGCTCAGTGGGTAAAGTGCTTGCCGTGTAGACATGAGGACCAGAGTTAAGATCCCCAACAGCTACAGTAAAACCCAGGGGCAACTGAGCAGTGGTGGTACACACCTGTAATTCCAGCATGAGGGAGGCAGAGGCAGGTGGATATCCGTGAGTTCATGCCAGCCTGGCCTGTGGAGCAAATTCTAGGACAGCCAAGGATACACAGAGAAACCCTATTTTGAAAAGCAAAACAAATGAACAAACAGACACAGCAAGATCCCTGGAGCTTGCTGGCCAGCTAATCTAGCCAAATGGGTGAGCTTTGGATTCAGTGAAAGATGCTGCCTCAAAAAACAATGGAGAAGTAGTTGAGAAAGACACCCAATGTCAACCTCTGCTCTCCACATGCATGCATATGAACACACACACATATGCACACATACACACACGCACACCAGTCTAAGAATCCTAACAGCCTCTCCAACTGGCAGAGGTTTCCAAAATGAAGAAACTAAAGTCAAGTAGATTACCAAATAAAGTGTGGCAAAGATTAAAAATATGCATTTCAGGCTCCTATGGACAACAATCTTTCGATCTCACTAAATGCTCAGCACAATAAACAAAAGAGGGAACTTGCAATTCATACCTAGATATGGCATTGTGAAATTTCAGAAATGTCTTTCAAAGAGAAAGAGCGTGTTTTCAGATAACCTAGAGGAAAACACAAAGCACATAAGAAAGATAGGAGAATTCAGCATGTGTCAGTATCTGTGATGTGATAATTCTCAAGTTCTCAGAAAAGCCAACTCTTGGCTTAGAATCCCATGTCCAGATAAACCATAAATTAAATGGTGAAGGTGAGGGCGAAAGGCATTAATCAGATAGTGCTCAGAAAATCCAACTCCCACACAGCCTTTCTTAAGAAGTTGGTTGAGGATGTGCTCCACAAGGAGGAAGTAAGCCAAGAAAAGAGAAGATGTGATTCAGTTCCACCTAGGAGAAAAAGACGGGGAAGAATCAGGAGAATGCTTGCTGTGGTGGAGGATCTGGGAGCAGTCAGGCACAGTGGTGCATGCCTACGATCCCAGTACAAAGAAGACTGACACAGGGGAATCACATGTTCAAGACCAGCTTGGGCTAATAGAAAGAACCGGTCCACAGCAATGGCAGTGGTAGTGGTAATAATGATGATGATGATAATAATAATAACGAGAGGGAAAATAGTATGTTAAAAGCAGATAATACAATGAGTCAAGAAAGACAGAGGGCTGGAGAGATGGCTCAGCGTTTAAGAGCACTGGCTGCTCTTTGAGAGGACCCAGGTTCAATTCCCAATACCCACATGGCTGCTAATAACCATCTGTATGTAACTCCTGTCCCAGAAGATTAGCCACCTTCTTCTGACCTCCTTGGGTCCTGTAAGCATGTTTGCACAGACACATAGCAGGCAAAATACCCATATACATAAAATAATAAAAAATGAAATTAAATAAATTAAAGAAAGGCCATTAGAAACTTTCAGAAAGTCCAGGAGTATGGCTCCCACCCATAACTCTAGTACTCAGGAGACTGAAGCAGGAGGATAGCCACTGGTTGAAGAGTAGACTGGGCTACAGTCTGAGATCCCACCTCCGTGCCTTTCAAGATAGGAACAAGAGGGCTTGCAAGATGGTTCAACAGGAAAGCACTTACCACCATGCCTGGCAGGTTCAGTTCCCGGGATCTACATGGTAGAAACAGAGTCCAGAGAGTCCTCTGATCTTGTGTGTGTGGTAGTGTGTGTCTACACTCATATATAGCACAATAAATTAGCCAACATAAACTTAAAAACACAGCTGAGTTATCTGGGGAACATGTATTATCTAAGAACATGAATGCTATTCATTTGTCTTATTAATTTTGCCTGGTTTTTGTCATGTTGGCGGTTGAACCCAGTACTGATGACTGCTAGGCAAGCCCTACCCTCACCCCTACTGAGTCACAGCCTCAGCCTCTTGCCTTCTCCAGTGCTAGAATATTGTCCAATAATTACTCACAAAAGACAATTGGAAGCCAGACAGTTGTGGCCTGCAGAAGGCAGAGGCAGGAAGATCTCTGTGTTTGAGGCCAGCCTGGTCTGCAGAGAGAATTCTAGGACAGCTAGGGCTACACAGAGAAACCCGGTCTCAAAAAAAAAAAAAAAACTAAAACAAATAATGACAATTGGAATGATAAGACAGAATAAGAAAGAGCCTGGGCAGATGGTCAGTTGGTAATGTCCTTGCCACAGAAGCATGAGGACCTAAGTCGAATCCCTCCCTCTCAATACTAAAACCAGGCATGGCAGTGTGCACCTGTATGTAACCCCAGTACCAGGGAAGGCATACATGGGAATCCCAGAGCTCCTCATGAGCCAGCCATTCTAGTCCGATCCATGAGCTCCAGGTTCAGTGACAAACACTACCTCAAACATCAAAGTGGAAGGCGACTTCTCACACACACACACACACACACACACACACATACACACACACTTGTGTGTGTGCACATGTGCAGACCTACTACGCACCCACCACACACGAAGACACATACATGTGCACACAGAAACAGGACGGTGAATGTAATATTAAATATAGAGAATATTCGACTAGCGTATTCTCTGAAGATAGGCCTGTCCTACGGTGGTTACTGACCATGTGAAGAAGTTGCGAATTTGAGATATGGAGCTGGTGCCACTGAGGAACTGAGGTTGTCTTTTTTATTTGATTTGTGTGAAAGCAAACCCATGGCTAGTGGCTCCCTCACTGGTTGCTTTAGCAGAGGACGAGTTGGGGGAGGGGAGGCGAGCAGAATGGAAGTCACATGCTCTTGCTCATGGCTAACAGGAGAGCTGTATAATTATAATCTCTGAACGGACCAGAGAGACTGGCAGAGGAACCCAACTAGGGATCTGAGAGCACTGGGAGGAAGGAGAAGTCGGTTGAGACGGTAACAAGTAATTCCTCTTCTACCAAGGGAAGGATCTCTGTAGAGAATGTTCTGTATCGAAGGAGATATGTGAAACTGTTACTTAATATGGGAGGAATACCAAGAGGAAATGGTTGCGCAGGACTGTTTACCTTGGTAAATGCCAAGGAGAAATGGTTTACCACTGAAAAAGGAAGGAGTAGGGGGATGACTATGCTTTTTATATAAACCCTTCTGTACAGTTTGATTTTTACTTAAACACCTTTTATTTCTTACTGTGTGTTTGTATGTACCTAGATGGTGGGAGAGCGCATGTGTATGCATGCAAACAATACTGTACATGCGCATGTGCATACACACATCACGGAAGGGGTAGGGTGGTAGGTAGGTTAGTAAGGTGTTTGACATACAAACGTGAGGACTAGACAATCCCCAAAACCTATACAATCGATCCCAGTGCTAAGAAAGCAAAGACAGACAGATCCACAGACTCGCTGGCTAGCCAGCCCTGCCTACTTGGCAAGCTTCAAACCCATTTGAGGTCTCTTTCCTCTGGCACCACCTTCCTCTTGCTCTTCTCTACGTGTAGCCAGGCTTCTGCTACTTTGTGGGCTCTTTTTCCTTCCACCCTTTCCACCTCTAACACTAGATAGGAGAGAAAAAAGGAATAGAGGGGAAAGAGGGTGTCGTTATCATCAGACTACTTCCTGCTGGTTAAGGGTATCAAGTTCCTTGGGGGCAAGTTTGATCTTTGCTGTCATGATATCTAATTTCCTCTTGGTATTGTTTCAAAATCATGCCCCTGCTAGAGCACGAGGTAAATTATAGTCAGCCATTATGGACAATCTGAAGCAGCCCCTGTCCCACACCTGGGGTTAAAATGAAAACCTATTCTGATAATATTTCTGTCTTTTTAAAGAAACCAAGATTCTCACAACATCTATGTTTTCCCCTCCACCCAATCCATCAGGGAGAAGGACCACCAATGGCAGAGACTCCAACAGCTGTCTACTGTGACCCCTGGACACTGCATGGGCTGCAACAAGGTCTTTAGGCGGCTGTCTCGGCGGTATCCTTGCAGGTAATGGGAAGGCAGAGAGTCTGGGGCAACTCCCAGGTCCGTTTCCCCAGGAAAGGAAAGATCCTGTTTATGTTTGATTGGTTAGGTTTTTACGGACTTTCTCCTTGACATCTATTTCAGTGTGTGTGTGTGTGTGTGTGTGTGTGTGTGTGTGTGTGTGTGTGTGTGTGTTTGTGTGTCATACTTGCATGCACGTATGTGCTGTCACATGTGAAAATCAAAGAAAAAAACTTGTAGAAGCTGGTTCTCTCCTACTTTGTGGGTTTCAGGGATCAAACTCAGATCACCCGGTTTGGTGGCAAGTGCCTTTACCCCCTGAGCCATCTCACCAACTGTGGTGTAGTTGGTTATTTTGAGACCACGTACCTCAGGCTGACATTAAACTCAATATATGAACCAGGCAGAACCCAAATGTATGATCCTCCAGTTTCAATCACTCCTGCACGCTGACATTATAAATGTTCACCACCATGCTAGGGTATGGGAAATGAGTATTAGTAAAGAGCCACTTGAGCCTGGCCCTGCATGGTTCACCCCATCTGGATACTGCTGCTAAGCAGAATCCTGAAATAGAACAGTGGGCAGGACCATGAAGAAAGGAAGGTAGGTCTTAGAAGATGAGGTCAGTAACCTCCTGGCATGCACTGCTGGGTTCCTGTTTGGGGAGAGAGTCCCTGAACCTCTGTACAAAAAGAACACTCCCTTCCCTTACACTGACTTCATGGGGAGAATGAACAGGAAGAGGAAACAAACCATCGGAAGCTGCCATCTGAACTAGAGGCTCTGGAGGGAGGTATCAAGACAGGCTGAGGGGAAGGGAAACACCCTAAGCTAGGCAAAGGCTGCCCTGCTGGACCATGAGGACAGTCAGATCCTACCCTAGAAGCCAGCTCAGGCTGCCCTGTCTCTGTTTCCAGGCTCTGTGGAGGCCTGGTTTGCCATGCCTGCTCTGTAGACTACAAGAAGAGAGAGCGTTGCTGCCCAGCCTGTGCCCAGCAGGAAGAAATCCAGGTCACCTGACCAAGATAGCACAAGGAACCTAAGACCAGCCAGCCCACCAGCTCACTCTCGTCATTCCTCTTCCCAACCCTGGTGTCTGACTACTTTTCTCTTCTGGGAGCTGGTGAGCTGTGACCCCAGCACTGCTGTGGAGGACCAGAGGGAACAGCTGGCAGTCCACAGAGAGGCCTAGCTCTGCCTTTCTCGTGCAAGGGGCTGAGTGGAATGTGCCCACAGCTCTAGAAGCATTGTGTCTGATGAGGAAGACATGCTGTAACCTCTTTGTAAAGTCCCTTGAAGCACAGTGAGTCGTGACCATGAATAAGAGCAGCCCAGGGCTCAGCTGTTTCCAAGCCACACTCTCCCTCCCCCATCACCTATAAGGAGGGAAGCCCAAATTCACTGGGCTCTTCAGGAACCTTCCCTCTGATCTCCTTCCAGGATCATTGTCTTGTCTCATGTCTCACAGATTTACTGACGTGTGGTTGACATATAAAAACATTGTGTAAGTATGATGAGTTTTTAACTTTAATACACACCTATAAAGCCATCTCCAAACACAGGCATCAGATCCAAGGCTTCCGCAACCGTCCTCCAGCTCCCGCCTCCATGCCGAGGCAACCACTGACCCTGCCTCATATTACCTGGAAGCACAGCCGCTTCCTAGAAATCTGTAGTAGAAATGAAATTGTACAGTTCACTCTATTATTGCTACCTCAACACTGCATAATTGGTTTGAGATTTGTCTAAGTATTGTGTGCACCTCTGGTTCTTTCCTACAGTGTGTGTGTGTGTGTGTGTGTGTGTGTGTGTGTGTGAGACATGTACGCATTCAACATTCATGATTCATATGAAGGTCAGAGGACAACTCGTTGGAGCCAGCCCTTTCCTTCCACCATGTCATCCCCAGCAAGGAATTGGCTTTAAGAATCCATACATGTATCAAAATCCCTGTAGGTACCAAACTCCCAGACAGTCAAGAAAGACTTTTATTACATATAACCAGTGCGCAGTTTCATACATGGTTTAAACCAATTCCAGATTACTGAAAATGCCAAATTTGTTATAAATGCTATATAAACTTTCTACTGTGTTGTTTGGGGAACAACTACAAGAAAAAGTCTGAACATGTCCAGTGTAGATATAATTTTTCAAATATATTTTCCACCTGTAGCCATGAATGCAGAAATCATGAACGCTGACCCCATGGATACAAGGGGGCCAACTATATTTTCCTAAATGGTTTGTGTTCTACTGTCCCATATGTCCCATGTGTCTACATATGAGAGTTCCAGCTACTCTTTGGGACATCCGGCTTTGCTGTGCAGAAGAGGCATGGGGCACAGGGCGTGCTGTCTTTTCCTTTCCGTTGTTATGATGACTTGAGTACACTCTGTGTACCTGGAACTCAGTCCCAGTGACTCAGTATTGGAGTTTGCTTAGTCAGACCCTGATAGACAGGAGATGAGTTGATCTTGAGTAAGATCATTTCCCCTGAAGTCTCTGAGAAGATTTATGTAAACCGTGTTGTTCATTTACTAGGCACTAACTGCAGCACTTCTGAGAAATCTGTTATAGAAGAAACGTGGGCTCACTCTGTAACAAGGCAATTATCTGCCCTACCTAGCCTCTAGAGAACACTGTGAACACTAGACAGGCATTCATGCTATCCCTGTCCATGCTGCAGAAGCCTCTGTAATGCTTGGGCAATGCCATGGCTTCAAGCAGAGCCTGGAGACAGCCTCTAAGGGTCTTATCTGCCTAGCATTGCATCCTATTGCTTGCATGGAGTAAGAATTTAGCAGTGGGGGGCTGGGGATTTAGCTCAGTGGTAGAGCACTTACCTAGGAAGCGCAAGGCCCTGGGTTCGGTCCCCAGCTCCGAAAAAAAAAAAAAGAACCAAAAAAAAAAAAAAAAGAATTTAGCAGTGGGACTTCTGCCTTGGAACACTGGTAAGAACTTGCTCTCAGCAGATACAGTTACAAAGTGGTGGACAAAGGAGGCTCCCACAAACAACTGAGGTACCAGAATCATCCTCAAAGAGTGTTCTCCTTTCTGGAGGTTGGCCTGACCAGAGCAGAGTTTGTAACCTTTTAGCAGGAATTCCAGCATGGATTCCAGCCTTCCTCATAAGCAGATGAAGTTAGAGTAACAGTAGAAGCCATTTTTCTAAGAGAAAGAGAGGTGCTCTGGAAATGAACTCTCACAGGAAGGATTTGTAGGTGGGCAATGGGGAGCTTGCTTGAGCTCCCTTATTCAAGCAAACGAAAAACCACGCGTAGTCCTAGCCTTCAGGTCGGCAAACTAGCTGAAGAGGAAGTAGAAAGTTTTCCTAGACTTTGGGGGATCCTTTAAAGGGGAGTCCCACAGTGGTCACCATAGACCACCCCAGATCCTGTCCCTGCAAGAATCGCAGTCTTGCAGCAGTGGCTTTAAGGACCATACCGAATCACAGCAGCCCTGACAGGGACACGTGGGGGAAGTCTCCAGTGAGGGTCCAGAGTAGCACTCCAAAGAGGCTGGAGCCCTGCTTGAGCATACAGGGTCTGATGATGAGGTCAGCGTTGTCCAGACTTCATTTGTGCTACTGAGCTGGAGAGGCTCTGAGAGGTTTGCAGCACGTCAAGCTGTGGGGTATTCTCAAGTCCACCAGCCCCCAACCCCAACGTTACCAACATTACCAATTTGTCAGTGCGCGCGCGCACACACACACACACACACACACACACACACACACACACACACACACATGCATGAATTACTCATACGTTCATCACACTGTGATTCATTTGGGAAGACAGAAGCAGACCCACAGCTGAAGTCCTTGCTTTCAAGATGCAAAGGGACAAACCGCCAGGTGATTGATTACAAGACCTAGACTGAACATGGAAGCAAAAGGGAGAATACGATCAGAGGGCTGGAAGGGTACCCCAAGGAAAGGGAGTACACGCAAGCTCCACCCCCACCCCCAAAATAGAATAACTCCTGGGGCTCCACATGGGGTTCTCAGAGGTTGAAGAGTTCAAAGTGTGGCCAGAAGTAATAGGGGTCAGCCATCAGGGCTGACTTCAACTAAGGCTGTTGAGGGTCCTTAAAGGTTTTAAAGAGGAATGCAGAGTCAGCACATTGACATTGTAGGACGATCTTCCTCGCTGCAGAATATATGATGGGTTGAAGGGAAAGACTTGAGGCAGCCATCATGGAGGGTGCAAGAAAACGGAGGAGGAAGAGGTAGAGGAGGAGGAGGAGCTGAACATCATTCTAAATGCTTCACAGAGACTTGTTTGTCCCTGTAACAACCATGGGCAGTAGCCATTCTCATGTTGCCCATTATATGAATGGAGAAACTAAGAGTCAGTGAGATCAGATTGCTAGCTGTAGGTGTATGACCCTGGAGCAAGGTGAATTCTAACTCAGTCAGCCCAGCTCTGGAACCCACAAGCATTGCATAACTACTGATGTAGTTTAGGAAAGAGAGGATGAAGTGTTGACTAACCCTGCCTGTCTGGGAAGGTGGTATAAGAAGATAAGCAAGAGGAAAGAGAGGAGGAATGGGGGTGGGGTGGCAGAAGGGCAGGGGAGAAGTCCACAGAACTGTCAGGCATCCAGAGTGAGTGTGGTGAAGCTCTGGCAAAGGTTCTCAACGTGTGGGTCTTGACCCCTTTAGGTGGCTAAATGACCCTTTCACAGGAGTCATACATACATCAGATATCCTGCATATCAGACATTTACATTACAATTCATAACAGTGGCAGAATGACAGTTATGAGGGATCAGCAAAAATAATTTTATGATTGGAGATCACCAGAAGATGAGGAACTGAAAGGAGCACAAGGGTTGCAGCATTAGGAAGGTGGAGAACCACTGATCTAGGCGTATTGAGTTTGAGGAGCTGAAGGGAGACTGCAGGTGACCAGTACACATGGTGTTGGGGCCTAGGAAGGAAGCTGGGGACAATAGGTTCTAAAGACACTGTCCCGTGGTTCTAGCTGAAGCCACAGAGGCTGGCGGACTCACCGTGAGAGCTGACAGACTGAGAAGACCAAGGTAAAACCTCAAGGCAGATGGCACACATTACCAAGGGTAAATGTGAAGAGAACAAGCCGACGGGACTCAGTGGTGTAGAAATGAAAGATGTGAACGTCACTTTCACCGTAAAGTTCAAAAGCATCCAGTAGACTCAGTGGAGTAACTCAGCAGTAGAGTTCCTGAAGTATGTGGAGCTCTGACTTCAGTCGACAGCCTCAAAATAAACAGAACTGCTGAGACACTCAGCCAGTGGAAGCACTCATGGCCAAGCCTGACGACCTAGGTTTGATCCCTGGATCACGCCTAGAGGAGGAAGATCAGCTCCCATAGTTTGTCCTCTGACTCCCATGCATGTGCTGTGTGACACACATGTGCCTCTCACACAAAACAAGAGCATGTAGAAATGATTTAAATAAATAAACCAGGGGTTGGGGATTTAGCTCAGTGGTAGAGCACTTGCCTAGCAAGCGCAAGGCCCTGGGTTCGGTCCCCAGCTCAAAATAAATAAACAAACAAACAAACAAACAAACCAAAAGCACGGCAAGCTGAGAGGAGGTAGGTTAACATGTCTAACAGATGTTCAAAACGTTATACTCACAAGTTATGTAGAGTTTCCACAAAGCAATGACCAAAAAAAAAATCATAATCCACTGCAAAAAGAAAACAGATAAGAATAAGTAATTCACAAAGGAGACTACAGGTAGAGCATACAGTTTTAGGGAAAGAGACTCAGCCCTGCCTGCCTACAGGCAAACAGGGATGGGCAAACAGCAGTCAAGCAGGCTGCTTCGATAGCAGGGAAACCTAGCCACTGAGTTAAAGACCCAAGGAGAATCCAGAAGTCTCGGTTTGTCAGCGCTCCAGTGTCAGGTGACCAGTTGATGGAGTCTACCACTTTACAAGGTCCAGGTGAGGGACCGCCACCCTTCCCTCTGTCTGGCATGTCACATGAGTTCTTGGGTCTGGTTTCCTTGATTTGATTTTAAAATCGGGTGTTTCTTTTCTTTTTTTTTTTTCTTTATTTTTTGGTTCTTTTTTTCGGAGCTGGGGACTGAACCCAGGGCCTTGCGCTTCCTAGGTAAGCGCTCTACCACTGAGCTAAATCCCCAACCCCAAATCAGGTGTTTCTACGGTCTCAATTCATCCCCAACAAATTCGTAGGGCAACACCGTTTTTATTCTTTTTTTTTTCTTTTTTTTTTTCTTCTTTTTTCTTTTTTTCGGAGCTGGGGACCGAACCCAGGGCCTTGCGCTCGCTAGGCAAGTGCTCTACCGCTGAGCTAAATCCCCAACCCCACCGTTTTTATTCTTAGGAATGCCATTCATCAATCTATGCTATGTCGGTGGCAGATGGTGTGACTTGAGGTTCCACACAATGGGGCATAATCAAAATAGGTTCAAAAAGTGCCGCTTAGGGCAAAAGATGTCCCACTGTTTTTGTACAACATGGAGTGCCTTAGAGTAGGGTGTAGCCTGATCTCACCAATGTGGATGGTGGTTATCATGGGGAACGATTTGAGTGAAGAGAAACTTCTAGGCACTACATATGTGCTTTTGAATTCCTTGTCTCTCTCCAATCTGCTTGCCTTTAGATATTATTTTGCTAAAATGAAAACAATTCAACTGAAGAAGAAAGGTTGCCAGGGATACTCCCCACTCCCCAGCCTAGGCATCTCTGGTCGCCTTCACGGAGTGGGAAAGGAAGCCCCTTTGTAGCAAGTTGTGGAGCAGCAAATGAGAGGAAGGGGAGGAGGAACAGAGTAACTGCAGAACAGAGGCAAAGGGTTCTGAGACAGAGGGAGAAGGGCTAAGTTCAGGCTGACTGTGAAGAGACAGTTGTGGGGCTGGGGATTTAGCTCAGTGGTAGAGCGCTTACCTAGGAAGCGCAAGGCCCTGGGTTCGGTCCCCAGCTCCGGAAAAAAAAAAAGAGAGAGAGAGAGAGAGAGAGAGAGAGAGAGAGAGAGAGAGAGACCGTTGTGGCAGAAGGCAGCTCCTCATGAGGGGTGGGGATTCACAGAGGCTGCCAGTCGGGGAAGGAGCTCACAAGAAACGAAAGTGCCAAGCAAAGCACCGGCTCTCTTGCCTGAGAGGAAGGAAGAAAGGAAGGAAGGAAAGAAGTGCAAAGGCAAGTTCAGCCAAGTCCATCAGCAGGGTCTGGGGCACCCACGTCTTCCTTGTTAAAAAGGAGGCATAGGCTGGGAAGGAAGCTGACCTCCACCTTCAGATTGGCAGGCTTCTCTAGAAGCCATCAGAAGGCATGAAAATCCCAAGAGCTCACCTCGGAATCACCAGGTGAACCTGGGCCTGGAGCCAGAGTCCCAGAACAGACTAGCTGCTCCTCTGTAGGACACCTCCCTTGGGGGTGGGACATTTGGTCCCAAGGGCCTCTAGGACTTCCCCATTGATAGCCCAGGTCAGTAGTTTCCACATCACAGCTGTCTCACTTTCTTCCAGTTCAACCAGCCCTGACAGCTCCCAAGCCTTGAGTCACAGAGACTTGGGAGCCACTCCACTCCCAGCATCGTAGAGCTACAGCAGGTAGGAGAACTAATTGGTCACTGACTGGGGAATGAGTATATTTCTGGTAGAAGGGACCAGGAAACTCTGCCTTCCCTGGAGCGCTGGGAAGCGGCATGCTGTGCTGTAGACTCTCAGAGCTGGGGTCTGCATCTTCAGTTAGCTGGTGCTAGAGGAAAGCACTTTTTACCATAAGCATGTTCCGTATCCGCGGATCCGCACGGCGTAACACAGAAGCCACTGGTCACCTGTGGCCACTGAGCCCTTGAAATGTAGCAGTAACAGCCACTTAAGTAAATGTACTTATTTTTTTCTTAAGTTGTGTGTGTGTGTGTGTGTGTGTGTGTGTGTGTGTGTGTGTGCGTGCGCGAGCGCGCGCTGCAGTATACTCGTGGAGGTCAGTTGATAGTTTTGTGGAGTCAGTTCTTCACATGGGGTTCCGGGGATTCAACCCACCTGATGAACAGCAAGTGCTTTTGCCAGAGGGACTATCTTGGCTTTTCATTCAGAGAGCTAAATAAATGGGCTACAGCTACAATTCTGGGCAGGAAAGACCTGAGACAAATTCTTCCAGGAGAGCAACAAGGCCCAGAGAGAGATGTTACTCTTATCCTGATCTCTGAGAGCAGGACCCAGATTAAAACTCTTTTTTAAAGAACAAAACTATGTGTCATAACCTACATAGTAAGACAAAACAAAATTAAAAAGGAAGAGGAGGAAGAGGAGGAGGAGTAAGAAAAGGAAGAAGAAGAGGAAGAAGAAAAACAGAAGTGGTCAGTTGACAAGTGCCCAATCTGTGTTCATTTCCCACACCGGTGGTATTTGATTGTCTGGGATGAAGCAATTACCTATGGAGCTAGGAAGCCTGAGGCTGGCTGAGGCCGGCACCCTGCCCTTGTGGCACTTGACAAATAAAAAATGTAAGAGCAGACTTTAATATCCATTTTAAAATGTTTACCACCCAGTTCAGCTGTGTCACTCAAGGTAAGTTGCCTAACCTCCAGGGACTGTGTTTCCTCATCCAGAACATGCCGACTTCATTGATGTGAGGGTTGAAAGTTAAAATAAATGGAAAAAAAAAAAAAAAACCTTTGCCTATGAGGCAGCAAGTCAGTCAGCCGCCCAGACTACAACCAGACGACAACTAATCTGACAGGCATTATCCAGGTCAGAGCATGTGAAGGCACCACAGGAGTCAGCCTTGAAAACTAGGTAGGCTTGCTTCTCTTCCTGACTCATCCTCTGACTGAGGATGTGATGGGAGAGGCTAGTCATCTGTAGATACACTATCTCCATTCTAAGAATCACAGTACAAGCTACTGCTGTGTTTTGCGAGTGTGCATATATGCATGTGTGAGTGTGTGTGTGTGTGTGTGTGTGTGTGTGTGTGTGTGTGTGTGTGTGTCATAATTACCATTCGCTACCAGGTTTTAGTGTTCACTGGCCCAGTGTCATTGCATTCTTCCCTGACAGAAGAGACCAGATAAACACTAAGGAGTGATTGCTGAAGCTGGACTCAAAGATCTTGCCCCTAGGGGAGACCACCTCGGTGAATGTGAATGTGTCTGTGCTCTAGACTCTGGGATGCAGGCTAAATAGAAGGGATGGAATTTCAACACGGCCCCTTGGGCTTGTTGGGAAGGGAGCAGATAACGGATCTAAGTGACTCTACCTTTAGTAATCCTGTCATTTGTAAATCACTAGCAAAGGTGACAAGATACACTCCTGGTGTCAAGTTTCCAAAATGTGTTAATACTGGGTCGGGATTTTCACTTTTACCAAAAGGCTGTTTTCAGAGGAGAAGGGGTTGGTTCCCAGAATGGGTCAGCAATGCCCTGGAACTGAAATCCTCAACTTGCTGCCAAGTATATGAGCTGAGAAAGCACAGCAACACCCAAAACTGGACATATGGTTGGCACAGGTGACTTCGAGAAAAGCAAAAGATGAGGGAGAAAGGGTTGGACCCCCGTATAGGGCGAAGCTGCTCAGAGGTACACAGCGAGGCAAGGAGGAAGAGTCTGGGTGCCTTTGAAGAGTTTAGAGGAGAAGAAAAAACAAACCGCTTCCAGTCCAGGGAGGAGAGTGGCTGGAAGTGAGTGCCAGGATCTCAGAGTTCATCTCAGTTGCCTGCTTGAACTGCCCCACTTGAACCAGAAAGAGCGACGACGGTTCAGCCAAATGGCAGATAGGGTCCCCGGGGCTGGCTGGAGGGAGGAGAATTAGAGCCCCAGCTGCAGGAGCCAGAGGCTTGGAGATCATAGGGAAGAAGAGACAGCTGCCTTCTAGCGCAAACTCCTTCCTCTGCCGGACCTGTTTCCTCCCCACGGAGACCTGGAAAGACAGGTTAGGATACCTCATTGGGTCACTTCCCAATATGAACTCTCCAGATGACTCCATCCATGGGCGCTGGGCTGAGAATTCACACTTAAAACATCCCACTCACCTCACGCCCTCGGGAGCTCCTCCCCTGCCTCAGCAATCTGATCCATCCCTCACTTCCTCTAGAGAGCTCCACAGTTCACACCTTAAATGTACCACAGGTGAAAAAGCCAGCATCCCGGTGAGTCTGGAGCGCCCCCTACCACCGCCTAGAATTTCACTCACGGCCTGACCATGAGTGTGTGCCCCATCCCTGGCTTGACCCCTAAACATTATGTCTACTTAGCACAGAGGAAGAACTTCTGATCCTTTTTCTGCCCCCGCCCCCCTCCAAAAACTGCTTAGAACTGCTTGTGATCCAGGCCCTACCCTTGGCCTGCAATTTTCCCAAGCCTGCCTACCTTCCTTGCCTGGGCTGCAATTGGGTCTGGAGATAGATGTGCCAGGCACTGAGGACTCACACCTGAGCAGCACGTATGGACTGTGTTTCTACAGAGGATGGGAATTGGGGTCACAGTACAATGACTTGGTTATCTGTTATTGACGTGTTTCCCAGCCATGGAGCTTCTGGGTTAGTGAGAGTTCCGAGGGGCTGGTACTTCCATTAATCCAGGAGCCCCCACTGCATCACGGAGGACATGACAGGGCCCTCAGCTGAAGATGTTTCCTTTACCATTCCAGCAATAGCTATTTCATTCATTTGCAGCCTAAGGGATAGCAAAAGATGTTGGCGCCCAAGCTCCCATGCAATGAGAGGGGGCTGTGCTCACATTGACTGAAAGATAATTCAAGATCTTAGACCTATGGGTTTGGGGCTCTGTGGTAGAGTGTGCACTAGGCATGTGCAGGGTCAATCTTCAGGAAGAACAATAAAGCAAAATGCTTAGGAGTGAACACACCTAACATAACAGGTATGATCTTCCAACGATAAATTAAAGGCAGTGCGTGGCGTGGATAAACTAATGGCATAAAATCCAGCTGTGTCAGGACAGCCCTGTGGTCACCAGCGAACACAAGCTCATGATAGCACTTGTGGTGGCCAAGGGAAATCTTGCACAAAGCAGATCTCAACTGTTATCCTGCATCCTTTCCTCTGTGCCTTCAGCCACAAATGCATCCCTTTCAGAGATCAGTACATTAAAGCGAAAATATCAACCCTGTCCCCTCACCCATGGCTGTGCATGGCTAGTCCCTCCTGGTCCTCTCCTCTGAGAGTCTGCCCTCCATCCTGGCCTGCAAGACCTCCCGATGGAATATTGAGCCTGCCCTTGCTACCTAGGAGTGGGAGCTGCCCTCAAAGTCCTGCATTTATCTCTTTACTGACCAAATTCAAGCTCCCGTTGGGGAGCAAGCTTTTACCCAACAGGCCACTTCCCCAACCTCAGTGATTTGGTTTTCAATCTCGTGATTGTTGTTACTGTTTTGTTGTTACTGTTTTGTTGTTACTGTTTTGTTGTTACTGTTTTGTTGTTGTTTTGTTGTTGTTGTTGTTGTTGTTGTTGTTGTTGATGATGATGATGACAATGATGGTGATGTTGTTGTTGATGACACTGGTGATGACAGTGGTGGTGGTGATGTTTTGAATGGGATCTTATATAGGCCAGGATAGACTTGAATGAACTGCTTTGTAGCCAAAGATGACTTTAAAGCCCCGATATTCCTCCACTCCCAGTATGCTGGGTGCTGGGATTGATGGCAGACGCTATCATACCTCGTTTATTCAGTTCTGGGAACCCTATCTAGGACGTTGAAAGTCTCAGGTGATCATTCTACCCCTGAGCTCCACCTTCGCCCATTTTTGTCCTTTTTTATGTGCATGGGTGTTTTCACCTTCAAGTATGTGTGTTTACCATGTGCATGTCTGGTGCCTGAGGAAGACAGAAGATCCCCTGGAACTGGGGTTACCGGGAGTTGTAAGTCGCCGTGTGCGCTGAAAACCAAACCTACGTGCACTGCAAAGAGCAGCCAGTGCCCTAACCACTAAGTCGTCTCACCAGCTCCATTCTTTGTTATTCTTATGATTGCTTTAATAGCTGTATTCGCTTTGTAAGATCGTACACTTTTTTAATGTTTTACTGGTACATTTTGGTTATGTATCTAATGAGTTTAACTAAAACATTTTCATACATGTATGTATATATACATATTTATGTATATGTATGCATGTGTATGTATATATAATATATGTGTATATAATATATAACATATATATATAAACCATATAACATATATATATAAATCATATATATACATATATATTTTTGAAACAGGGTCTTGGTTGACCTCAAACATTCTGTGTAGCCAAGGGTATATAAATTTTGTATATAGAGAGATATACATACATATATAAATTATACTACATATATATGATATATAAAATATATACACATACATATACATTATGCATATATGTATATATAACTTGGCTACACAGCAAGTTTGGGGCCAACCAAGACCCAGTTTCAAAAAAGAAATCTTAAAGAGAACTGTAGTTTTTATCTCCCCCAAATATCTCACTTATTATTCGTTATTATTTTGTCTCAAATGCTTACTGCTGCCATTTACAAACTTGAAGGAAATAGTGTGTTCCTTGCAATATACAAGCAAATGGGAAAATCCTAATACCCCAGTTTCTTGGGGGGATAGACAAGAACTGGGGTGACTTTGCCCTAGAGTAACCTTCATCTCTCCTCTATTGACAGGATTAAGTTTACCTCAAAGATGGGAGAAATCAGGGTGGATAATTTCAGCCTTGAAGACTTCTTCAGTGGAGATATTGACAGTTACAATTACAGTTCTGACCCGCCCTTTACTCTGTCAGATGCTGCCCCATGCCCCTCAGCGAACCTAGATATCAACAGGTATGCTGTGGTTGTCATATACGTTCTGGTGACTTTGCTGAGTCTCGTGGGAAACTCCCTGGTGATGCTGGTCATCTTGTACAATCGAAGCACCTGCTCTGTCACCGACGTCTACCTGCTGAACCTGGCCATTGCTGATCTGTTCTTTGCCCTGACCTTGCCTGTCTGGGCTGCATCTAAAGTAAATGGATGGATTTTTGGCTCATTCCTGTGCAAGGTATTCTCGTTCCTGCAGGAGATTACCTTCTACAGCAGTGTTCTGTTGCTAGCCTGCATCAGCATGGACCGCTACCTGGCCATCGTCCACGCCACAAGTACACTGATCCAGAAGAGACACTTGGTCAAGTTTGTGTGCATCACCATGTGGTTTCTCTCACTAGTTCTGTCCCTGCCCATCTTCATTCTTCGGACTACTGTTAAGGCAAACCCTTCTACCGTAGTCTGCTATGAGAATATAGGTAATAATACATCCAAGTGGAGGGTGGTACTGCGCATCCTGCCTCAGACCTATGGCTTCCTCCTGCCGCTGCTCATCATGCTGTTCTGCTATGGGTTCACACTGCGCACGCTCTTTAAGGCCCACATGGGGCAGAAGCACCGGGCCATGCGGGTCATCTTTGCTGTGGTCCTCGTCTTCCTGCTCTGCTGGCTTCCCTACAACATTGTCCTGTTCACAGACACCCTCATGAGAACCAAGCTGATCAAGGAGACCTGTGAACGCCAGAACGAGATTAACAAAGCTTTGGAAGCTACTGAGATTCTTGGCTTCCTCCACAGCTGTCTTAACCCCATCATCTATGCCTTTATTGGCCAGAAATTTCGCCATGGACTTCTCAAGATCATGGCTAATTATGGCCTTGTCAGCAAGGAGTTCTTAGCCAAGGAGGGCAGGCCTTCTTTTGTTGGCTCTTCTTCAGCGAACACCTCCACTACCCTCTAAGACTGTTTACTTAAACTGTGGCCCCTCTGGGTTCCTTCTTGTCCTTCAGCATGGCTCATTACCAGAGACTGTGATATTTGAATTGATGCAGTTCCCTCTACAGCTACAGGAAGATGGAGCCCCCATTGCAGATTTTAGAACCCCAGTGCTGGCTGTTCACTCCCTTCAATCTTGGTATGCCTACTGATAAAGTTGGTCCATCCTAACACTAGACACCAAACACTGTTTTCCAAGAAGCACACATTAAAATTGCAGCAAGATACTGCCTCAGAAGAGTTAGCGGTAAAAGGAAGAGATGGAGGAGAAAAAAAATAGCAAGTGTCATTGAGGAAATAGAAAAAAAAGGAACTTTTCTTTCACCTTTCTGGTAGATATGTCCCATAAGTACCCCATGCACCATGGGACATAGCATAGCAGTTTTCCATAACATGTTAAATATAGGATTGTCATGTAATCCAGTAAATCCATCTCTAAGTAGGGTACACAAAAGAATTGAAAGCCAGGGTTCAGACATTTGTATGCCGATGCTTACAATAGCATTATTTGTAAGAGTCAAAACAACTAAAATGATGGCCAACAGGTGAATGGGTAAGTTAAACGTGGTGTCTATACACAACAGAAGAGCATCCACAGTGAGAAGTGCCAAGAATAATCAAATAATGATGACTGGAGGCTGGATGAGGAAGGGTGGGGAGTTAGTGTGGAAACCACAGCTCCAGTTAGGGATGATGGAAAGGCCCCGAGGGTGGACCCTGACCCCTGTGCAGTAGAGAGAAAGTACTCATTGCCATTGCATTGAAAGTGTTAAGATGAGGGCTAGGTATTGCTCACTGGTAGAGTGCTTATGTAACATTTCTGAGAACTAAGGCTCAAACCCCAGCACCTCAACCAACCAACAAGCAAACCAAAAAAAGCTAAAATGGTAATTTTTGTTATGTGTTTTACCTCAGTTTACCAAAAATATAAAAATCTAAGTCTAAAAAAAAAGTGTTCTTTAACCACTGAACCAATGCAGAACTATCTGCCTTATAACTTCTTGTAAAGTGTGACCATTAAATGTCTTTTTAAAAAATATATAGACCACTCATAGTTGGGCACTTATTTCAGTGCTTCCAAGGAGACCCTGGCCATAGTGAGCAGAAGTCTTGAGTGAGAGTTTATGTTGTTGTTTTGGTTTTTTTTTCTTTTTATCACCACCACCCCCCTTCGTGTATGTGTGTGTGTGTGAGAGAGAGACAGAGACAGACAGACAGACAGACAGACAGACAGACACACACACACACACACACACACACACACACAGAGGGAGAGAGAGAGAGAGAGAGAGAGAGAGAGAGAGAGAGAGAGAGAGTTAGCACATGTATGTAGGTCATAAGACAATCCGATAGCAAGGTCCTTACCTGCTGAGCCATTTCACTGTCCCCCAGAGTGAGGAGATGAGGACAGAGCCCGCCTGTCCCTGCCTGTCCCTGCCTGTCCCTGCCTGTCTGCCCCTTCATGCCCAACCCAAGCCCCCTCCAACTGAACGTGGAGCACTGGAAGAACTGTGTGCCAGATCCCTCTGGCGTTCCCACGTCCTCGGTTGGAACAGCGCTCAAAAGCATCAGGAACAGGCTTAGAAGGCACAGAGGCTCAGAAGTTCAGCTGCTCAGCTCCTTGGAGAAGCTTCGAGGCCAGGAGACTCCAGCAGCAGATCCCAGGGAGAGTTCTTCTCCCCTCCCTTCTTCCCTTTACAACACCCACCCTCGTTCAAGGTGTGACAAGCAGGCTTTAGTTCCGAGTGGGGAGATGATTTGTAACCTGTCAGAGGAGACAAAGGATTTGAGTCATTCTTGTTTTTGCAGGGAGGGGTGGGTTTGAGTTTGGGTTGGGTTCAGTTTTAAGTCTCATGTATACCAGGTTGGCCTAAAACTTGCTATATAATTGGGGATGGATTTGATCAAGAGATCCTCCTGTCTCTACCTCCCAAGGGCTGGGATCATAGACGTCCACCACCATGTCCGGTTTATATGGTACTGGGGACTCTGTTTATATGGTACTCAGGACTCTGTGCATGCTAGGCAAACACTCTTCCAACTGAGCTATATCCCTAGCTTCTGAATCATCTTTCATCAATATACATTGACTGACAGATCTTCCATGGGGATTGGGATGCAGCAATGCCCTAAACAAACAGGGTCTTTGTCAAGAGGGGACCTGGCTCCGAGCAACCTGCTATGGCCATAGGCTCTTGCTTTAAGAGGGACTGAACCCTATAGTTCCACAAGTCTGAGCAGGAGGGCAAAATGAGGCTCTAGAGTAGACAGTTTTTACTCACAATTTATGAAACCATTCAGCTAAAAGGATTAAGTCAGTATATAGTCCCTGTTTCATGCGCATTCAATGCCCTGCGCTGAGCTCAGAATCAGGATCAAGTGTGACTCAACCATGCCTCTGATTCAGCAGGATGGAAACGCTGAAGAACACGTAGAGTTGCCAGAGGGAACTGCTGCTGTTCTCCCTGAGCATGGCACCTGGCCAGATTCCCCCTAAGATGACTGTCAGAGGGAGGAGGCCAAGAAAGGTTCACCTTTGTTCCAGGTGTCTGCTCTCTGTTTCTCAAACAAGGCCTGGGAATGCCACTGTCCTCAGAAAATAATGATAAAGAGCCCAGAGCAAAAGAAGCTGAGATTTGGTTGTACTGATGTGAACACTGTTGAATGCCTCTCTCTCTCTCTCTCTCTCTCTCTCTCTCTCTCTCTCTCTCTCTCTCACACACACACACACACACACACATGTCCCTCGCCAGTCAGAGCATCACTGGGAAAGGGCAACTCCAGAGCTTTCCTCAAGCTGTTGGTTCTTCACACCCTTGCCAGACCTGAGTCCCACTGTCTAAGGGCCCAGTCCTCCTCTGCTTAGATCTATCTATTTTGAACCTGCTTTTCTTGCATCTGAATTAGGTTCCTCTACTGATGGTAACACCTTCTGTCCTGATCCTGAGCCGTCTCCCTCTGAGTTGATGATGCTTCTCCATGCACATTCCCAGTCTCTGCAGGATGGGCTCCCTTTGTTGAGCAAAGCAAGAGGTTTCCAGCCTATTTGAGGGAGGCATTTAAAAGTATCCCCGCAGGAGCTAGGGATGTAGCTCCATGGTAGAGGGCTTGCCTGGCTTGGACAAAGCCCTGGGTTCAATCCCCAGCACAGCATAAACCGGGCATGGTGCCACATACCCATCCTTCTAGCTGCTAGGAAGTAAAAGGAAAGAGAATAGAGGTTTGAAGTTATCCTCAGCTACTCAAGCTGAGCAAACTCATAGTCAGCAAACTCAAGAGCAGCCCGATCTACATGAGACCCCGTGGCAAATAAATAAATAAATAATAAGTAAATAAATAAATAAATGCCCAGAAATATTTCCTAGGGTTGGGGATGCAGCTCAGTATTAAGGGACGTGGGCTTACCTAGCATGCTAGAGGCTCTGGGTTTGATCTCCAGCCAACAACAATAACAATAATAGTAATAATAATGGTCACTTTCCCCTATAAGAAATTATCCTTGTGGGCTGGAGAGATGGCTCAGCAGTTAAGAGCACTGACTGCTCTTCCAGAGGTCCTGAATTCAAACCCCAGCAACCACATGGTGACTCACAACCATCTGTAATGAGACTGGATGCCCTCTTCGGTGTGTCTGAAGACAGCTGCAGTGTGCTCATAAATAAATAAATAAATAAATCTTTAAAAAAAAGAAATTATCCTTGTTTATATGCTACACTCACATATACTACACACAGACTCCCGTGGAGAAGGGCACCCGTGGAGGTCAGTAGGTTCCCAACCCATAGGTACCAAGGAAACTGAAACCAAGCTGGGTGAAGCAACTGAGTGCTGCCTCATGGCTGGGTGGTCTACAACTCAAGTAAACACTCAGCTCAACTTTTGCCAGCTACTTTGCTTTTGTGACTGAGCACTCAGCACAGCCTCCTTCAGACTCACCTAGAACTCAATATGCAGGTCAAAATGGCCCCCCGAAACTCCAGCATTAGGATTACTGGTATAAACAATACAAGGGAATCCTTGCATCGTTTCAGGCCACTGAAATGCAGTGAGAAATTGTTTGGGTAACTTCCCTGGGGGTCTCACACATCCTGGTAAGATTGGTCCATTTTGCCTGTGCCTAGACTCATGAATGCATTAAAGTGGCATTGCTGAGTGTCCATGGCAATGACAGAGATGAGAGCCAGCTGAGGAGTGAGGACACAGCTGTGGGACCAGGCTTGGACTGACCACCTGCTCTGTACTGGTAGATGGTCAAAGAAGCCATCAGAGCCCAGGACAAAACTAAAGACAGGCAAAGTAGATTTCTCAATTGAGGGCTCCTGCTATATGAGTCAGGGGCCCTCAATCCAAGACACAGAACCACAAGGAGAGAAATGAGGCGTGACTTCATATAGTGGTGGGAGCTGTGAAGTAAGCTGTGCCAGGCTCTTGGCATTGCTTCTGGAATGAGACCTGAATCTAGCAGGACAACCTTGAAGAAAAAATAGACATGAAATGGGGGTATGCACGCACACACACACACACACACACACACACACAGGAGCCTATCAGGACACATTGACACCTATTAGTTGATGTAAGCTTACATGAGTGACTGACTGCAGAGGCTGGGGACCTGCATCATAAAGAAAAACTTTTACACACTGAGAGGCTCTGGATGCAGCTGCTGTTTCACACCAACACGACAGCCAGCAGAAGGAGGACATGCCACAGGCCTTGGGCTGACCTTCCAAAGCTTTAACAAGCACACTGCCAGTGTTCACCTTACAACTTCCAGATCTCACACAAAGGTCTCTGCTGAACTGTGCTCTTCTGAAGTCTGAAAGGAAGAGCTTCATCTGAGTTAAGTTGACTCAGATAATAAACCCTCCAAATAAATGCAACAGAAATGCTAAGCAAAGGAACGGTTGACCACAAACATTAGAGAGCCTACACTCAAGAGTAAGGTGGGCTGTTCCAAGCAAGCAGGGTTCTTAAGACACTGGTAAAGTCTTCTTCCTTAACCTACATGATGGGTGCCTGGGAATCCTTGTATTATGTATTCTTTAAGCTATAAATATAAGTTTTCTGTAGCCACCAGTATGTGAACAATTACAATGAAAATGTTTCATCCACTAAAACCAGCAGAGTCAGAAAGGAGAAAGAAGGTAAGAAGAGCAGCTTGGGCCATTTTGAGGAGGC
The DNA here is from genome assembly GCF_021556685.1 of Rattus norvegicus. Lineage (NCBI taxonomy): Eukaryota > Metazoa > Chordata > Mammalia > Rodentia > Muridae > Rattus > Rattus norvegicus. The sequence goes on from NC_141542.1 coordinate 90,887,518, forward strand.
ATTGCAGGGAGTCAAATCCAAGCTTTACTGACTACAGTTTGAGGTCAAGCTTGCCTGATTAGAATATCCTATCTTCCCATTGCTGGTAGGACAGTGAACCAGGTATCTTCAGAGAAAGCGATTAAAGAATGCCTTTTTAAAAAATGTATTTGTTTTGTTTTTGAGATGGGGTCTCATGTAACCCAGGCCAGTCTTGAACTCACAATCTTCTACCTTTGCCTCTTGAGTGCTAGGATAGCAAGTATGCACTTCCATGCCTGGAGGATGATTTCTATCTCAATGAGAACACTCTTTAATCCAGGTACTGTACTTCTAGGACCCTGTCCTACAGGCATGCTCACATAGCTCCCATGAAGAGGACATACAGCAGCACTATGTGTAAAATTCAAAGCTTGAAGACAACCAAAATATCCATCCCTAGTAACATGGCTAGAAAAACAATGAAAGGGCTGGGGACTTAGCTCAGTGGTAGAGCGCTTGCCTAGGAAGCGCAAGGCCCTGGGTTCGGTCCCCAGCTCCGAAAAAAAGAACCAAAAAAAAAAAAAAAAATGAAAGTTTTCACTGTGGGATTCCTTGAATGTGCTGGTTTAGGAACAAGACTGAAAACAGAATGAGCAGGGCTGGTGGCTCACACCTACAATCCTAACACTCAAGAGTTTCAGGCCATTTTGACCTACATACTGAGTTCTAGGTCATTCTGGAAGAGGGCATGCTAAATGAAGATAGCGTACTATGTGATACTTTGTAAAGCAAATTCCAGAAAATAAATAGCTGTCTGTTTGCGGCTGGGGGTAAGACGCAGGAACAAGATGGACTGCAAGCACAATTGAGGAGTCTCGTCTTTTCTTTTTTGTGGTATTGAGAATAAAACATATTTTAGCTACTTTCCAGGGCTAATACGTACTGACAAAAGCAACTTGAAGAGTAAAGGGTTATTTTAGCTTAGAGTTTGATGGCACAATCTATCAATATGGGAAAGTCGTGGTTGTAGGATCTTGAAGGAGCCAGTCACATTGCATCCCCAATCACAAAGCAAAGAGCTATGAATGCTCTTGCTCAGCTGACTTTCTCCTTCATGTGAGATGTCTAGGCATGTCCAGAGGCTTGTCTCCTACTGGTTTTTGGTTCTGTCAGGTTGACATTATTAACCTTCACGGGTCCTCGACTGGTCAAGGCATCAGGCCTGATGAATGAGATTGATCTCCAGAACCTACATGGTGGAAGGAGAGAACTTAACTCCTTCAAGTTGTCCTCTGACCTAGACAATACAACCTGGACCAACACCAACCGTGCATCGTGTTGTTGAGTGTACCATTATGTTGGTGAGCACACACTTATGCACACACACACATAGACACATATGCATACACACACAAAATAAATAAATGAATAAATGAATAAAAATGTAATGAAGAGATTCCTGAAACTCTAGGATCTAGACTCAAGTTTAAAACTCACTGACCAAAGCAATGGAAAAAGAACCACTGTTGTTAAAAGCCTCCCTGAGGGAGACACAAGCAATTTCTACACCTTCTTCTAGGTATCAGTGATAAACAGAGGTAGGCAGGAACATAAATGACCTACACTGGAGAGCCTACAGGCAGCATGGTGAAGGTTACCTTAACTGTGCAGATGGAGCTCCCTGTGTTAGTCCTTCCCTGTCTATGTCTTCTAGCCCCTCTCTGAGGCTATGTTCAGTTAGGGCAGAATTGCATACAACTGATATCCAGTACACTGAAGTGTGCCTGGATACTTAGAAAAGGGTCCCAAGAGCATTCTTCTATCAATTAGGTCAATATTCAACAAATGCAGCTATAATAATCTTTTCCATGTGGACACAGATTATCTGATGATGGCATTGGCAGGTTGGCTTGAAGGATATCCTATTCAACTACCTAAATGGGAAACAAGAATGTTGTCTTAGAATGTATGCAGGGCTGACACTGTCACTTTCAAGAATGTGTACTATAGAGAAAGGACTGGAAGAGCTTGAAGGGGCTCGAGACCCCATATGAACAACAATGCCAACCAACCAGAGCTTCCAGGGACTAAGCCACTACCCAAAGACTATACATGGACTGACCCTGGGCTCCAACCTCATAGGTAGCAATGAATAGCCTAGTAAGAGCACCAGTGGAAGGGGAAGCCCTTGGTCCTGCCAAGACTGAACCCCCAGTGAACGTGATTGTTGGGGGATGGTGGTAATGGGGGGAGGATGGGGAGGGTAAGCCCATAAAGAAGGAGAGGGGGAGGGGTTGGGGGATGTTGGCCCAGAAACCGGGAAGGGGAATAACAATTGAAATGTAAATAAGAAATACTCAAGTTAATAAAGAAAAAAAAGAAGAAGAATGTGTACTATACCCTCCCTCATTGCAGTCCTCCAGTCTCCAACACCCCCAAACACAAAGGAAGATGGCCCAGCATCAATAGCTTTCCTGACCACTCCAGCTGCCCAAGGGGAGCAGTTGCGGAAGGGGACAGTGGTAAGGAGAAGTAATCATGGCCTCAACTTGAGGCCCTTCCCCCAGCAACTCTGCAAAAGACACCTTTCCAGAGGAAAAGGAGGCCGGATACAGGCCTGATTTCTCAACAGGGCCTTGCAAAGTGTGATGTCAAACACATTCCCCTGGTCATCAACAGCAGGGCCAGCTTCCTCTCCATGCTGACTCTGTGTCAAGCTGACCCAGTGGCAGGTTGTAACCTTGGTTCCTACCAGGTGGCTTGTCCCAAGTTTGATCTCTTTTCCTCTCTGCCCTTCTGCCAGTCCACCTCCTAATTCTCCTAATTATTTTCTTAACATCCATCCTCCTCCCAAAATGTAAGCCATCCCAAAGGTACCAACAGGCTTTCAGGAGTAATTGAGGATCTAGATAGAGTCTAGAGAAGAGCAAACGGCCAATAAACACATAAAAAGTTGCCCTGCCACACTAGTAACTTCAGAAGTGGGAATAAAATAAAATAATTGTATGTATAAAAGGGAGGCATAAGGCATGGTGGTACATAACTGTAATCCTAGCACTCTGAGGGCAGAGGCTGGAATGTCTCCCTGAGTATGAGGTCAGCCTGGTCTACATAGTCTATGAGTAGTCTCTATGAGTAGTCCAGCCTGGTCTACATAGCCTATGAGTAGTCTCTATGAGTAGTCCAGCCTGGTCTACATAGTCTATGAGTAGTCTCTATGAGTAGTCCAGCCTGGTCTACATAGTCTATGAGTAGTCTCTATGAGTAGTCCAGCCTGGTCTACATAGTCTATGAGTAGTCTCTATGAGTAGTCCAGCCTGGTCTACATAGCCTATGAGTAGTCTCTATGAGTAGTCCAGTCTGGTCTACATAGCCAGTTCTAGGCCAGTCAGGACTACATACTGAGAGCCTGTCTCAAAAGAAAAAAATCTGAATGGGTAAATTAAATTATAGAGGAGGTGAGGTTAAATGTAGTGGCAGATGCTGGTGATGGAGGTTTCAGTGAGGCAGAGGCAAAGAGAACAGGAACACAAGGTCGTTCTTGGCTACATAGTGAACTCAAGCCCAGCCTAAGCTCACTAGACCCTGACTCCAAAAAACCAAACAGTGACAAAAGCACATAAACAAAACAAAAAGAGGTTGGTGGGAATAGCTTTGAGTTATCTTTGGCCGCCGTCCTCCGCTTTTCCAAAAGGACTTGGAGAACCATGTAGACATGCTCCTCCATCCAGTGGTTCTTAAAAGACCTGGCTGGCAGAACACAAAATGTGCCCAGTCCTCATCATTCCACTCTTAAAGTTACACCATACCCACACCAAGGCTGCGGTGGACCTGAGCCAAGGGACCTTGAGAGCCAACTCAGACCAGCACAGAAACTGACCATCTCAGAAGGACCTCAGAATAGAGACCGCGGCTCAGCCCCTACACTGCAGTTGTCTGAAGGGAGCTCTAACTAGGTAGCCCAAGGTATTCATTCATTCATTTTTAAAAATATAACAAAATGAAATACAATAGGATAAAATAAAAACAAGCACATCAAAGTTAGACAAGATGGTAAGGAAAGAGCCCAAGGAAAGGCACAAGAGTCACAGACCCACTTACTCCCACACTCAGAAACCCCCTAGAAATGCTAAACTAGAAGACATGATATACACACACAGGACCTGGTGCAGACTTGTGCAGGCCCTGGGCTTGCTGCTTCGGGCCCTGTGGATCCATACGAGCTTTGCTCGTGCTGATTTAGAGGTCCCTGTTTCCTTGGTGTCTTCCATGCCCTCTGGCCCTTACACTCTTTCTGTCTTCCCTTCCCAGTTGCCTGAGCTCTGAGGAGAGGGATGTAATGGAGACATCCCATTTAGGGCTGAGTGTTCCAAGGTCTCTCATTCTCTGCATAATGTCTGGCTGTGGTCTCTGGATTTGTTCCCATCTGCTACAGGAGGAAGCTTCTGGATGATGGCTGAACAAGGCACTGATCCATGAGTGTAGCAGAATGTCATCAGGAGTCATTTCATCACATTTCTTCTCCTTTTTTTTTTTAAACCAGTATTATTTGGTTTTACCCCAGGTCCCCAGGCTGTCTAGTCTTGGTCACCCAAGCAGTGTCAGGTACCGGTTCCATCTCACGGAGAGGGCTTTAAGTCAATTAGTTATTGTTTGGTTACTCCCACAAGTTTTGTGCTTCCACGGCCATAGCATATCATGCAGGCAGTGGAGCATTGTAGATAAAGGGTTTGTGGCTGGCTTGGGCTATGTTCTTCTTCTGAGAGCCTGCAACATACCTTCCTGTACCAGAGATCCTGGAACGCGGGGGTGAGGGCTTCATATCATCACCAGCTTGACTTCTCCATCTTCAATGAGTTCTATAGGTATTGTCTTTAGCAATGGATCTTGCTGTCAGTTTGTAGAGAGCAACCTATAGTCTAGGCAACGGCCTGAGAATTCCCATGGGGCCCCTCTGGACAAAAGTCAATTAGGCATCCCGGTACTGGGAGCTTCATCTGGTGACAAGAGATGGCCCCCATTCTTTGGCAATTTCAGTTATTTTGTCTTCATATGTGTGTGTGTGTGTGTGTGTGTGTATGTGTGTGTGTGTTGTGTGTGTGTGTTGTGTGTGTGTGTTGTGTGTGTTGTGTGTGTGTTGTGTGTGTGTGTTGTGTGTGTTGTGTGTGTTGTGTGTTGTGTGTGTGTTGTGTGTGTTGTGTGTGTGTGTTGTGTGTGTTGTGTGTGTGTTGTGTGTGTTGTGTGTGTGTGTTGTGTGTGTTGTGTGTGTGTTGTGTGTGTTGTGTGTGTATGTGTGTGTGTGTTGTGTGTGTGTGGTGTGTGTGTGTGTTGTGTGTGTGTGTTGTGTGTGTTGTGTGTGTGTATGTGTGTTGTGTGTGTATGTGTGTGTGTTGTGTGTGGTGTGTGTGTGTGTTGTGTGTGTGTGTTGTGTGTGTGTGTGGTGTGTGTATTGTGTGTGTGTGTGTGTTGTGTGTGTGTGTTGTGTGTGTGTTGTGTGTGTGTGTTGTGTGTGTGTGTGTTGTGTGTGTGTGTGTGTGTTTTAGGAAGTTTCTACTGTATTAGTTTTCCATCCTCCCCCCCAAATATCCCTTAATCTTAACTGTCTCTCCCTGTATTCTCACAGCCTCCCCTCCCCTCTCCTTCCCAATTGATCGCCCCATTCCAGCCCTTCCCATCCCTTCATAACTATCTTTTCTATTTCCCTTTCCTAAAGGTATCTATCTGTTATTTCTAGACTCTTATTTATACCTACCCTCTGTAGTTCTATATGTTGTGGCTTGATTATCAGTGACTTCACAGATAATACCCACATACGAGTGAATACATACCAAATTCATCATTCTGGGCCTGGGTTACCTCACTCAGGATAATCTTTTTTTTTTTCCTGGTTCCATCTATTTTCCTGAAACTTTCATGATACCATTTTCTGAATAATATTCCATTGTGTAAATGCAGCACACTTTCTTCGTCTTTTCTTTTTTCTTTTTTCTTTTTCTTTTTTTCAGAGCTGGGGACCGAACCCAGGGCTTTGCGCTTGCTAGGCAAGTGCTCTAGCACTGAGCTAAATCCCCAACCCTCTTCATCTATTCTTGTAACAAGAGCTATCTAGGTTGTTTCTAATTTCTGGCTATTCTGAATAGAAGCAGCAGTGAACATGGTGAGCAACTGTTTTGTGTGGGGTGGAGCATCCCTTGGGTATAAGCCCCAAAATGCCATAGCTGATCTTGAGGTAGATCGGTTCCCATCTTCCTGAGGACTGGCACACTGATTTCCTTAGTAGATGTACAAGTTCACCCTCCCAGAAGGCATCCTCACCAGCACGAGCTGTCACTGTCTTGTTGGTCTTCGCCTTCCTGACAGGGGTAAGAGAAGCTCAAAGTCGTTTGATTTGCATTTCCCTGATGGCTAATCGAGTTGAACATTTCTATAAGTGTTTCTCAGTCATTTACGTTTCTTCCGTTTAGAAATTCTGCTTAAACCTGCATCCCATTTTTTAATTGGGTTGTTTGTTTTGTTGATACCTACTTTCTTGAGTTCTTTATATATTTTGGCCATTAGCCCTCTATCCGATGTGTAGCCCTCTATCCGATTTCGTACTTTGTGGACTGACACTTTGTCCAAAGGACAGTGCCCTTTGCCACGCAAAAGCTCCTCCTTTTCACAAGGTCTCATTTATTGTTTATCTCACTTCCTGCTCTAACAGTGTTCCCCTTGCCAACGAGTTCAAAACCATCCCTCCATCTCTCTTCTTTCAGGCTCAGTGCATCTGGGTTTATGTTTAGGTCTTTGGTCCATTTGGAGTTGAGTTTTGTGAAGGGCGGTAAGTCTGGATCTATTTAGACTCTTCTACATGCAGCCATCCGGTTTGACCAGCACCATTTGTTGAAGGTGGAGTCTTTTGTCCAGTATGGATTTCTGTATTCTTTGTCAAACATCAGGTGTCCCTAAGTGTACGGATTTATATCCAGGTCTTTGATTTGGTTCCACTGATCAACAGGCCTATTTTTATGTTAATACCATGCAGTTTTTATTACTGTAACTCTGTAAAACAGTTTAAAGTTGGGAATGGTGATACCCTCCAGCAGTTCTTTTACTGTTCCCAACTGTTTTAGCTATTCTGGACTTGTTTTGTTTTCATATGAAGCTGAAAAATGTCCTTTCAAGGTCTATGAAGAATTGTGTTGGGATTTTTATGGGGATTGCACTGAATCTGTGGATTGCTTTTGGTAAAATGGCCAGTTCTACTATGTTGATCCCATCGATCTGTGAGCATGGGAGATCCTCTGATATGTCCTTCAGTCTCTTTCTTCAATGACTTGACATTTTTATCATTGAGGCCTTTCACTTGCTTGGTTAGAGTTACCCTAAGATACTTTTATATTATGCAAGGCTATTGTGAAGGGTGCTGTTTCCCTCATTTCTTTCTCAATCTATTTGTCATTTTTATATAGGAAGGATTTCGTGAGTTAATTTATATCCAGCTACTTCGTTGAGAGTGTTTATTAGCCGTAGGTGTTTCCTGTCAGAATTTTTCAGGCCACTTATGCATGTTATCATATGTACTGAGACTGTCGCTTCCTTTAAAAACAGAAATCTCATGGGATATGGGACTGCTTCAGATTGTCCACAGCTGCAGACTGTGACTTACCTCACGCTCTGGTGGGGGTGGGGGGAGCATGAGTTTGTCAGCTGCAGATAGTTTTGGCGAGTGTATGACTTGGAATTCTGGGAATCTTGAGAGGGATGTAAATGCAAGAACCCTGAGAGGCGTGCAGCAGTAGCTTGTCGCTGGTTGCTGGTCAGAGAGATCTGACAATGAAGATCAAAATTGCCCCCAAGGAACTCGGTGCCCTTAATCAACAGGAAGTAATCTAATGATATCGACACCTCTCCCCTTTCCCCTCTGGTCTTCTTTCTCTCCTACCTAGTGTGGGGAGGTTGGAAGGGATAAGAGTGGAGAAGGGTCATAGAAATAGGAGCCCATTAAGTAGCCAAAAGTCTGGCTACAATCATATAATCTGCAAATAACGGGATTTTGATTCTTCCTTTGCAATTTGCATGTTTTTCATCTCCTTCTGTTGTCTTACCGCTCTAGCTAAGACTTCAGAATGGGCAACTTTGTCTCGTTCCTGCTTTTACTGGAATTTCTTTGAGTTTCCATTTGAGTTGATGTTGACTATGGATTTGCTATACACTGCCTTTATTTTGTTGAGATTAGAGCCCTTGTATCTCTAATCTCTCTAGGACTTTTTATCATGAAAGGGTGTTGCGTTTTGCTAAAGGCCCTTTCTGCATCTGATGAGATAATCGTATGGTTTTGTCTTTCAGGTTGCTTATATGGTCGTTTATATTTATCAGTTCACAGATGCTGCCTACTTCGTCCTGGAAGACGATCTTCTTGTTGTGGTCCTGAATGTGGCTTGCGAGTATTTTACTGAGTATTTTTGCGTGTATGTGCATAAGGGTCTATAATTCTCTTTCTCTGTTGGGTCTTTCTGTTGGTTTGGGTATCAGGGTAACTGTGGCCTTGTAAAATGAGTTGGGCAACGTCTCTTCTGTTTTTCATTTTGTGCAATAACAGGAGTATTGGCATTAACTCTTCTTTGAAAGTCTTGTAGAAATCTGCCCCCAAATCATCCGGCCCTGGGCTTTTTTTTTTTTTCGTTAGGAAACTTAATGACTGCTTCTCTATCACCATGGGTCATAGGTCCGTTTTAAATTGCTTCTCTGTTGAAGCTTGATTTAACATTGGTAAGCAGTATGTATCAAGAAAATTGTCTATTTATTTTCTGTTTTCCGATTTGACGGGGTATACATTTTCAAAGTATGTCCTTATAAGTCTCTAGATTTGCAAAGTGTCTGTATGCCCCCCCCCCTTGCATGTCTAATTTTGTTATTTGGATATCTTCTCTCCACCTGTTAGTAAATTTGGATTAGGGGTTTGTTATCTTACTGATTTTCTCAAAGAGACAACTCTCTGCTTCATTGATTCTTTGTAAAAAAAAAAATATATTTTTGTTTCTATTCTACTGATTTCCACCCCATGTTTGATTATTTCTCGAAGTCTACTCCTTGTAGGTGTGATTTATTGTCCTAGAGCTTTGAGGAGTGCTGGGAAATTGCTACTGAGATCTCTCCAGTTTTCTTCCTCTGGGCACTCAGTGACATGAGCTTGCCTCTTAGAACAGCTCCCCCCGTGTCATGGAAGTCCCAGTATGCTGTATATTCATTTTCACTCAATAAATTCCCTTTTTATTTTTAAATAAACTATTCTTGCGCTGTGAAATGACTTTTGCAGTGGGTAGGGGAGGGGGTGGTGATGAGAGGGGGGTTTGGGGCGTTTTTTGTTTTTGTTTTTGTTTTTGTTAGCGTTGGCTATCCTGGAATTTACTCTGTAGACCAGGCAGGCCTAGAACTCACAGAGGTCCACCTGCCTCTGCCTCCTGAGTACTGGGATTTAAAGTGTGTGCCACCCTACACAACGTGACTTCTGATAAAAGCCATTAACCCCTCATCCCTAACCCCCATGTCATTGAACTCAACAAATTCTTTTATCTAATAGTGGTCAATATACCACACACACACACACACACACACACACACACACACACACACACAAAGATTTCCTAGGGACTATCTATATTGGCAACGGAGAATTCAGTGTTCTCAGCCCTTTCTCCTTTCAACCACATCCAACCAAATAAAATACCCTCTTTTCCCAGGACACAGACACCATATGTTTTGGCTCAATGTTTTTGTTATAATGACCATGTAAACAAGTATTCACAGTTGGACACAGTGTTTACATTCCTGTCTTTGGGACCATCCTCCGCCCCACCCACCCCCTGACTTGAGGTTTCCCATACACTCATCACTGCACCAGCCTTGACTGTTGCTCTCAGTATGGTCATCTCGTTAGAGACTGTGTTATTTTCTTGGGAACCTTTCTCTCCCGAGGATCTCCATCACTCTTTTTTTTTTTAAGATTTATTTTATTTATTTCGTGTATCTGAGAACACTGTTGCTGACTTCAGACACACCAAAGAGGGCATCGGATCTCATTACAGATGGTTGTGAGCCACCATGTGGTTGCTGGGAATTGAACTCAGGACCTCTGAAAGAGCAGTCGGTGCTCTTAACCGCTGAGCCATCTCTCCAGCCCTGGACATGTCACTCTTAAGACTGCTCCCTTTCCTGATTTGCTTTGATTATACTTCCAGCTAAATTCTAACCTCGTTTGTCAGTTTGAACAGAATTTCCACTTGAGATTTTCACGTTGATTGTATTGTATCCACTGCTCAATTTGGAGGAGACAGACATCTCACAGGATGTCTCCTGGTCTGTGACCGGCCATACTGTTCCCCATTTATACAAGTCTCCTTTAATTCTTTACAAAGAGTGCTTCACTGGTTGGGATGCCCAGTTCTCATAGATATGTTGTCAAAGCATCCCCAGGTTATTCCCAAGTATTTTGAAGTTTTGAGGCTGCTACTGTAACAAAATTTTTAAAAAGTTCTATTTTCCAGATTTTTGTTATTGATGCATAGAAAGATAGTTGATTTTGTAGTGTGAGGCCATATAAATTCATTTATTGGTTTAAGTAGAATTTTTTAAACGTCATTTTGAAAGTTCATATGCATATGATCCTGTGATCTGAAAAGAAAGACAGAATTAGTCCTCGAACTTCTTCATGCACTCATTTCTTTTCCAGTCCTCACTGAGGAGAAGAAAGCTAAGCACAATGCTGAAGAGATCAGACATCCTGCCTTACTGAGCTTCCCCACCTCCAAAGTCCAGCTATGTCATGCAGGCTGGCCTCCTACTCTCCATCCTCCTGCCTCAGCCTCCCAAGTGCTGGAATCAGAGGCCTGTGCCACCGTGCCCAGCTCTGCCTGGGTCTTGATCTTAATCTTTATTAAACACGGTGCTAATGACGAATTTTTTCAGGGCAGCTCTTTTGAGGGGATTGAGGACATCCGTTAGTAGTCCTAGATTGCTAAAAATGTTAAATTTTCAACTCACAAGTAGATGTTGATTCTCCCTTTCTCTGAGAGGACCTGATCTCTGGGAGCAGACAGCCGGTTCTTGCTCCTCACAAGCAAGTCTACCATTTCTTACGTTCTGACTAAAGGCGCCAGTGAGCTTCCCTCTATCTCTTGGAACAATGTGGCCAAGAACAAACCTCAGCTGGTTTTATGAGCATTAAGACAAATGACTATGTGTACACAGGCATGAACAGGCGGCATGGAACAGAATCTACTAACATATATGCCGAGGTTCTAGTCAACACCATCTCCCATCCTCCCTTTACTCTCATGTTTTGCTGGGTTTGCCGAGAAAGGGTATATAGGCAATGATTTTGGAACTTTTCACTTCCAAAACTGTCTTTACTCTACATTGACAACTGGATCAAGGTTTGCCTGGGTACTAAGCTCTCATTAGAATTTGTTTTCTAGGCATCCTGAAGACTATATCTTCCTGGTTTCTTTCACTGTCTCCTGTTACAGTCCTGGCTTTTGACACTTTTCTAATATATGATTCTTGGTGTGAGACTAAATTTTCGGTGAAGGTGTTTTGGAGTTTTCTCTTGATCTTTAACTCTGGAATACACAATTATGTTTTCTGTTGAGAAACCGGTGCTCTGGGCACCAGCAAATATTCTAATCTAGAAGTCTGGATTCTATAAAAAAGATAGTTAGCACTCAGGAGGCAAAAAGCAGGAGAACTGCTAATTCCAAGTCATCAGGACTGTATCTAAAAAATAAATAAATACAAATTTAAACAGACTTTTGTAACTGCAGCTCAGGGGAAGCTGGGACTGTTTGCTTCTCAGCAGGAAAGAATTTTGGGATGAGTCAGTTTAAAGCAGAGCTGGAGTTTTTAAAGCAGAGGTTTTTGTTTTCTTTTTTTTCTTTTCTTTTCTTTTTTTCAGAGCTGGGGACCAAACCCAGGGCCTTGTGCTTGCTAGGCAAGTGCTCTACCACTGAGCCAAATCCCCAACCCCTTTGTTTTCTTTTTAACAAAAATTCAAACACAGGGCAAATGGAGGAGAAAATTTTAGGGAAAGGAGAGTCCACAGCACAGGGTTTGAGAGAGAGAACTGTTCTCAAGCATTTTACAGTAGCTACGCATACAGTTTCAGCATCTTCTGCAGTTTCATCTCAAAGGGAACTTATACGAGATCCTAGGGTTGTTCTAGGGTGCACCGGACAGACTTAGAGCTGATCGAAGAAAAGGATCGTCTATGAGTATTGCACAAGGGAGTTGAGGTGGACTCTTACTGTAAATGAAGTAGTCTTGCTGTGCAGTTCCCAGAAAATTCAGGTTTGTAACTGGGAAAGGAGTCAAGGCAACTTGTTGATGCTCCCCTCCACCCCCGGAGCTGAGGACCAAACCCAGGGCCTTGCACTTGCTAGACAAGCACTCTACCACTGAGCTAAATCCCCAACTCCTTGTTTATGCTTTTTAATGTGCATCATCCAGCATTTCAATTTAGAGTATGGATATATATGTGTGGTCTGTGATGTGTACATGGATTACATAAATGCATGTCATGTGTCTGGGTGTGTCACCTATATATACGCATTCTATGTGCTCATGTGTGCTTCTGTTATACATACGGTTTGTGTGTTGCACATAGGCATGTGTTGTATGTACACGGGCATGAACGTTGTTTGTATCATGGGTTGAGAGAAGCCCCTGAAGAAATCTAGTCACTTCCGACATGGGAAAGAGTCCTGTTGCCCAACTGAAACCTAAGAGACCACATCCGTATCCCTTCTTCAGTTCCCATTCTGTAAACAAGACTGTCTTCCTGAAAGAGCTGGCTTTGCTCCAACTTCGAAGGTGTTGTGGGTGTGGGGAGAGTAAGCACGACTTCAGGTGTGTGGCTCAGGATGTCCCACTTTGTCCCTGGCTTTGAGTATCCCTCTTATCTGAAAGCCAGATGGTGCTGTACTTGGTAGGCCTTTGCCCTCAATATATCCCCACATGTCAATAAGCAAGACTCAGGCCTTGTGTGGTGTACACCCTGGTGATCCCACCACCTGGGAGGTAGAGACAGGGTCAGGATTTCTATGTCATCCTGTGCCAAATAACAAGTTCAAAGCCAGCTTGAGCTATGGGAGACCCTGCCTCAAACAAAAAAGCAACAGAGGGGGTTGGGGATTTAGCTCAGTGGTAGAGCGCTTGCCTAGGAAGCGCAAGGCCCTGGGTTCGGTCCCCAGCTCCGAAATAAAGAACCAAAAAAAAAAAAAAAAGGAACACAGGCAAGACCATGAGGCCTCAACCGTACACAAAGAACTACAGGCAACCAAGGAATGCTGAGAGCAAGAAAAAGTCTTCCCTAGAGAAGAGCACACCAATTGTTTTCCAATGCCATATGGTCAGCCCTGAAAACATATATACAAGTAATGTTTTACAGGCAAAGTAGAATACATACATACATACATACATACATACATACATACATACATACATTTAATACAACAATTAATACAAAAAGAGGCCATTAAATTAATTATAAGGAGTGATTGAGGAAAAAAAGAGAAGGGAATTGGGCCCTGGCTTGCAGAGGGCCTGGGTTCAATTCCCAGCACCCACAAGGCACCTTACAGCCATTTGTAACTCTGGCTTCATGGAAACTAAACATCTTCTCTGGGAAGTGGTGGTATAGGCCTTAAATCCCAGCACTCAGGAGTCAGAGTCAGAGAACTCTGTGAGTTCAGGCCAGCTTGGTCTACACAGTGAGTTCTAGAACAGCCAGAGCCATTATATTACACAGAGAAACTCTGTCTCAGAAAAACCAAAAAAGGGAATGAGAAAGAGAGGGAGGGGGAGAGAGGGAGATGGAGGAAGAGAGGAAGGGGAGGAGAGAGAGAGAGAGAGAGAGAGAGAGAGAGAGAGAGAGAGAGAATGCAAAATTAACAAGAGCCAATTGTCTGCATGCTTACATAGCAAAGGCCTACCTGCACTGGCCACTGTGAGTGGTCCTCACAAAGGCAACTGCCCTACAGAAATGAAATTCAGGAGGGTGAAGGAATCTGACCAGTGGAGGACACATGAGGAGTGAGGAAACACGGAACTCCCTGCAGGGTGACTAGAACAGAGGCATCTGTTTGAGTCCTTGTACACATCTGTACCTGGAGGTTTAGGAAAACACATCGAACTCAATAAGAGAGAACAAACAGACGTAGCTATTGCTTAACTATTCACGCAAGCCTTCGGAAGTCGGTTTTCTTCTCCGTGATCAAATGGCCTCGCCTCCAGTTCTAGGGAGATGTCAGCCGTAAAGCCAAGACTGCGCAGATGCACCAATGGGACCGCAGCGCCATGTGCGCTTGAGAAGAAACGTCTGCCTTTGCTCAGACCCTGGCTGTCGGTGGCCAGGAGCTCCAGGGAGGGACACCAGTTCTTTTGTGTGCTTTCCGGGCATATCTGACATGAGTTTTTCCCATTCCCAACCCTTTTCTCTCTCCCTCCCTCCTCCATGCCTGTGGTCTTCCCCACCTGTCAGAAGTTTCCTCCTTTAGGATAGAGAGATCCCTGAGGAAAGAGCAAGCACCCCTGGATTGGGGAAACATTTGTCTTTGAGTTGTTAAGCATGGAAAGAGGTAATTTTTAGATAAGGTCTCATTCTTTAGCCCAAGCTACCCTTTATGTAACCCTGGCTATCAAGTTCATAACCATTTTCCTGCCCTTCTACCACACCCATCGGAGAGTGAGCTTTTGAAATTTTTCTCTCTCATAAATGATCCTCTTTTCCTGAAGCTTCACAGTCATAATCAAACTGGGAAACCATGATTCAGCATAACAGCTTAATGTCTCCATACTAATACATTATAGCTCACTTACTCCAACTGTAAAGGGCCTTTGAACAGCCCTTTAGACTCTACTCTGACCTGCAGTCTTTGTACATTTTTTAAAATTTCTTTTTATTTGATGTATATGAGAACACTGTAGCTGTCTTCAGACACACCAGAAGAGGGCATCGGATCTCATTACAGATGGTTGTGAGCCACCATATGGTTGCTGGGAACTGAACTCAGAGCTCCGGAAGAGCAATTAATGCTATTAACCTCTGCGACATCTCTCCAGCCCAATCTTTGTACATTTTTATGAAGTACAGTTCTATTCTGACACAGCTTATCACATACATTGATCAAATATGGCTCTCTGCGGACTAGGGATGACGACAGATAGCTCTGTGGCAGATCACTTGTCTAGCATGTAAATTTTTAATACCAAGTACCGCCCAGAAGAAAATCAGGGTGATGGGTACCTCCTGAATGATGAGAGAGATAGAGAAGAGACAGATGGGTTTGCTGTGGGTTCTGGGCAAGGGGGGAGAGGAGTTGTTGAATGGGAACAAAATATAAGCTAAATCTGCTTTGCGAAAATGTGACTTTACTTCCTGAGTTCCATTTCACACTTTATAATTTAAAGAAAGCCTTTCTCAACCCTTGTATATGCAAGGTGTTTCTTTTTACATTAACCAACAGATATTAATCATTGTCAGAGGTAACAACGTTACCACCAACCCCAGGCACCATGAAAAACACTTTTTAGCTCATTTGATCCTCAGCAGCTTTGTGGGAGGTCCTAGCTTCCTCTGTCCCCACCGAGTCCTTTGATTGAGTTATTCAGTTTCTCCTGAACCTGTCTCTGCAAAACATGGTAACATAAAAAGCATCTCTCAGAGGCTGGAGAGATGGCTCAGTGGTTAAGAGCACAGATTGCTCTTCCAGAGGTCCTTAGTTCAAATCCCAGCAACCACATGGTGGCTCACAACCATCTGTAATGGGATCCGATGCCCTCTTCTGGTGTGTCTGAAGACAGCTACAGTGTGCTTATAAATAAATAAATAAATAAATAAATAAATAAATAAATAAATAAATAAATCTATCTTTTAAAAAAAAAGCATCTCTCAAAACTGGGAGCGCGTGGAGCGGCTGGAGAGATGTTCAGCAGGTGTGAGCACTGCCTGCACCTGCAGAGGACCCAGCTTCTGTTGGCAGCACCCACTTGGCAGCTAATGATAAGTGGTGTCTGCACCAACGTCCTTTCTGGTCTCCTCAGTAGTTCCGCAGGAAAAACTATTTTTTATCACACAGGCTGATGACACATGAGTTCTACTGAGTTCTATCATGGAACCTACATGGTAGAGACAACTCCTGAAAGCTGTTCTCTGGCCTTCACACAGCTGTCATATTATATGCACACTCATACACACACACACACACACACACACACACACACACACACACACACACACACACACCACTCAGAGAACTTGCTCTCCCTCCTCCCACCAGAAACCGGAATCAAATTTCCTATCAGGTTCTGGAAGGCTGAAGTGACGTCCCCGGGTTCTGTTGCCACACCCGCACGGCACTTGACACTTCTAGGGGTTTCCAGGAACCCGGAAGTATGAAATGGAAACTCAGATGCAATCTCCTCCCACCTGGGGCCTGCCACACCCCACAAGGGAAGGGGTCACACGGAGAAGGGGAAGAGGGACTGTGGGGAGGAAGAACGGGAAGCAGCAGGGTTGGAGGTGGGGGCAGAGTGTACCGTGAGCCCATTTGCTGAAACCAGTACCTTAGCGACCTAAAAAGTCAGACTCTGTCAGTCGTCCAAATAAACCAACCGAAAGAGCCATACCAGGTGCTGGAAAGATGGCTCGGAGGTTGAGGGAATTGACTGCGCTTCCAGAGGATCCCATCACCCCCAGGGCGATGCAACTGTCTGTAACTCCAAGACAGACTCGCATGCGTGCCTGCAAGCAAAATACCAACGTACAGAAGATGAAATACTTTTTTAAAGAGCCACACTAATAGCACAGAGCATATGTATTCAGTGTGGCTACACTGGGAAGAGATAAAAGAGATACAGTGACCGCCACTCCCCAACCATCATGGTTCTGAAATAAGGGTTCAGTAGAAGAGATATTCGTAACTTGGCTGGTGTCCGGTTCTGCCTACCAGGGTCTCAGTCCAAGTCTCTACTACAAGGTGAACTGATCAGTTCAAATCTTCGGTAGACACACATTCTCTTCTCTTTTGGATTCCAAGATGTCAGCTTTGTTCTCTTCCCAGCATAGATTCCCAGAAAAACCCCAATATCTTGGGAGCTCTTGTTTGAACAGTCTGGTAACAGGGACATCCACAAATTTCTCTGGAATATCCTGACGTCTGCCAAACAAACCCATTATGAGACCACTAAAGCAGCTACCCATGCCTCTCCACACACAGTTCTTTTTCTATTATTTTATTTATTCATTTATTTATTTATTATTTTTGAGACAGGGTCTCTCTATGTAGCCATCCCTGTTCCAGAATTCACTGTGTAGATCTGGAGTTTCTGCCTACACCTGCCTCCTGAGTACTTTTTAAGGAAGTGAAATAAGAGGACAGTACTTTGTAGCCTGGCTTCTCTCTCTTTCCCTCCCCCCCCCCCCCGTGTCTCTCTCTCTCTCCCTCCCCCCCGTGTCTCTCTCTCTCTCTCTCCCTCCCTCTCTCTCTCTCTCTCTCTCTCTCTCTCTCTCTCGCTCTCTCGCTCTCTCGCTCTCTCGCTCTCTCGCTCTTGCTCTCTCTCAATTTAATCTTTTTACTAATTAATACATATGTGGTTTTTTGTGTGAATGTATCCCAAGGAAGCCAGAAGAGGGCACTAGATCCTCTGGAACTGAGAGGTGGTAAGCTGTCGGCCATGGGTGCTGGGTAGCACTTGGGTCTTCTGCAAGAACAGCAAGTGCTCTTAACCGCTGAGCCATCTCTCCTATCCCTGGTTGGTGGTTGGTTGGTTGGTTGGTTGGTGGTTGGTTGGTTGGTTGGTTGGTTGTTGGTTGGTTGGTTGGTTGTTGGTTGGTTGTTTTGTTTTGTTTTGTTTTTTTCCAGGACGGTATATTTTGTGGTAATACCTGATAGTCTTTAGAAATTTTACTACAACAAAATTGTCTTTAAAAAGAGACAGTGATCTATAGTCCACATACCTCAAATTCATAACCACATTGGTTATATTCTAAGAACATTCTCAGCCATAATTTTTTTAGCCATAATTTTTTAAATAGTTAAGGCTACAATATTCTCTAAATATTACTAAATAGATCAATACTTGACTAGGTCTAATTTTTGCCCAAAAGAATAATTTATATCTTTTTTTTCAGTGCTGATGGAACCCAAGGCTTCACTTGTGTTAGAATAAACTTTCTGTGGCTACCTTACAACTCCAGCCACACACACACACACACACACACACACACACACACACACACACACACACACACACGACATTCTAAGGTCATTTCTGATGTGTACAGGCTCTTGATATCTTTTTGTTTTGTTTTTCATTTTTTTTATTTTTTTTCAAAGATTTTGCTTATTTATTGTATGTATGTGAGTGCACTCTCACTGTCTTCACACACACCAGAAGAGGGCACCAGAAGAGGGTTGTGAGCCACCATGTGGTTGCTGGGAATTGAACTCAGGACCTTGGCAAGAACATCCAGTGCTCTTAACCGCTGAGCCATCTCTGTAGCCCTTGTTTTTCATTTCTGATACAGGGTTTCTCTGTGTAGCTGCCCTGAAACTCACTCTATGGACTTGCCTTTGCGTCCCCAGTCCTGGGATCCACCACTGCCAGTCTTGATATCTTTCTTTATTACCTTTGACTGGCAGTGGTGTGAAGGGTAAGTTTCTCAAGTAGCTCAGGTTGGCCTCAAACTTACTATGTGATGAAACTGATCCTCTGCCTCCAACTCCCAATGCTGAGATTACAGGTCTGTACTACCATGCCTCCATATGTCTTGGGTTTGTTTGTTTGTTTGTTTGTTTGTTTGTTTGTTTGAGACAAGGCCTTATGTGGCACAAGCTGGCCTCTAGTTTGGAATCCCTTTCCTTCAGCCTCCTAAGTGCTTGGATGGCAGCGTCTGGCTTCCTCTTACTTTTAGTACCCATCCTGAAGAAGAATGACTATTCCAAGAGGATACTACTGGAACCCTGGGACACCAATTCTCTATTTTAACCTTGTTTCAGTGAACAGTAGTTCTTAAACTGGTCATGGTGGAGTGTGCCTGTTTTCCCACCGCTCAGGAGGCAAAAGGATCAGAAGTTTAAAGTTCATTCTTAGCTGCATAGAGAGTTTGAGGCCCTCCTGGGATGCATGATATCTGTTTCAAAATAGCAGAAGAAAACAAAATTAAGCAAAGTAATCTATAGCGTTCCTTGCACAGAAGCTCCCTGCAGGGCATATGTTAGATCAGTTAAACGGCACATGTATTATCCAGCTACCAGAACACTTCATTGCTACCAAGGAGGCTGTCGATGAATGTTTATTAAGATGAAGACTTCAAGCCGGGTGGTTGTGGCGCACATCTTTAGTCCTAGTCCTCAGGAGGCAGAGGCTGGAGGATCTGTGAGTTCTAGGCCAGCCTGGTCTACAAAGTGAGCTCCAGGACTGCCAGGGCTACACAGAGAAATGCTGTCTACGAAAAAGGGTGAAGACTTCATGAAGAGCAGACATGTAATCCTGAGTGCCAGGACTATAGGCGTGTGCCATCATGTGTTGTTTACATGGTCCTAGGCATGGAACTGAAGGTTTCGTTCATGTTAGACACATACTCTACCCACTGAGCTACAATCTGGATTGTTTCATAAGGATACATAGAAGTGGAACCCAGGTGGAAAGGTATAGAATTTGGGTTGAAACAGTGTCATGGCTAAGCTTGGTGGTCAACTTGACGATGTCTGGAGTAAAATACAAGCAGCCGTGCACACCTGTGAGGGATTCTTTCGATTGAATCATTTGAGGTGGGAAGACCCATCCTAAATCTGGGTCACATTTTCTGGTGGCAGCCCACTTAAAAGCACATGGAATCCCTTTGCTGGTGTTAGTACCCACTTCTTCAGGATTGCAGTGTAGACCGAAGAGCAGCCGCTCTCTAGGACCTCCCTAGGACTCCAGCACCGAACCGGGACTGCAAAGACATCCAAGACATCCAGTCTTTCAGTCAGGAGACACCATATAAGCTACTCTAATAAGTCTAATATATAACTATACACATATATATATATATATATATATACACAGAGAGAGAGAGAGAGAGAGAGAGAGAGAGAGAGAGAGAGAGAGAGAGAGAGAGAAAGAGTGTCTGGGAATCTTTAAAACATTCCATCCAGGGCTAGAGAGATGGCTCAGTGGTTAAGAGCCCTGACTGCTGGGGGTTGGGGATTTAGCTCAGTGGTAGAGCACTTGCCTAGGAAGCGCAAGGCCCTGGGTTCGGTCCCCAGCTCCAGGAAAAAAAAAAAAAAAAAGAGCCCTGACTGCTCTTCCAGAGGTCCTGAGTTCAATTTCCAGCAACCACACGGTGGCTCACAACCATCTGTAAAGAGATCTGATGCCCTCTTCTGGTGTATCTGAAAACAGCTACTTATATATAATAAATGAATAAATCTTAAAAAAAAAAAAAACCATTCCATTCAAACCCTTCAAACACCGATCTCAGGCAAATAGAGATGTTTATTGAATGCCACACCCCAAGACTGATCAATCAGGGCCATGTTCCAGGCTCAGGAACTGAACTGTAACCTTGAGTTAAGTTCCTATAGAGTTTTTAAGCCTAAAATCCACAAACATCTGTGCCAAGTTATTCCAGCAGCCAGGATTTATGAATAGGGGGATTTCCTTAGGCGCATGTCTTTGTTGTACACTTCTCCTGCTCCCTTTGGTTAGGGTATTCAACTGTGGCAAGGGACTTGCCTTGTCTAACACTCAGGTCTTAACTTGCCAACCAGGGTATCAGTTACCCACGCACATGTCTCCTTCTGCCAAGTAGGATCTCAGTTCCCAGGGAGGTCTTGGGAACTAAAACTATACTTGACCCCTACTCCAAATGGAAGTCTTATTCCAAATAGTTTCTTATATTGGTGCAGGTGTCTCTCTTATGTTAGGGTCCATCCCAGGGGCAGCTCATACCATAAAGCTTATACCCAGATGCAGGAAGTGCTGCTGGGTGGTTGGTTCAGGTCCAGGCTTATTGTAGATAGCTATACAAAGTGGTTCTACTGACTTCTATTGTGATTGGTTTCCAAGGGCACAGAGCATAACAGACTGTGTAATCAACTTGGGCATGAGAAAGTTTTCTAGTAACAGCTGAAACAACACATGAGAACGTTTCCTGATTAACAGCACAAAGTGGTAGGCTAGCCAGGTAACAGTGACCTAGACATTCCTTAACATTCCATCTAGGCCTTAATAATTTACCTAGGCATGCATGCATGCACGCACGCACGCACACACACACACACACACACACACACACATACACACATACACACACACACACACACACACACACACACACATAAATATAAATATATATTCTAAATACCTTGTGTGTATGTATGAAGCATATTACTAAACTCATTATTTGCCAGATGTTTGGTCTTCTCTATTTCCTGGCTCCGATGCTGTAGATGCAGAGGCGATCCCAACAGATCACCCGTTCTTTCTGAGGTATACACAGTGCTGACAGCAAGCAACTTAGCATAACTGTAGTGTCAGGTCGTGAGGACTGCTATGCAGCTGAGGAAGAACTCGAACTCCTCATGCTCCTGCTCCTCATGCCCCTGTGCTGGGCCTATAAATGTCTCCCACTCTGCCTGGTTTATGCAATGCTGAGACTTGAACTCAGGGCTTCATGCATGCTAGGCTACCCCCTGACGGATTGAGCCACACCCCAGACCCCTTTTTTTTTGAAGGCCCTCTCCTTCTTTCAGTCCTTTGGATATTAACATTCTGCACATTGCTCTCTCTTATCTGTCCGTTGTTTTCCATTCGCTCTGGTAGCTTTCATGATCTATCGATATTCCAGTAAGGACCCCAAGCTTACCAAATCTTTCCCAGGCTTTCAGAGCTAGCTTCCCCCTAACTGGGCCTATCTACTTGTACCCCACAAATCAGAAGGCAGCCTCTTCCTGAAAACATGTCCTCTTTATTTTTCCTTCCCTTTCTCTTTATTTTTTTTAAGGATTTATTATGTATACCGTGTTCTGCCTGTAGGCCAGAAGAGGGCACCAGATCTCATTAGAGATGGTTAGGAGCCACCATGCAGTTCCTGGGAATTGAACTCCAGACTTTCTTGAAGAGTAGCCTGTGCACTTAACCACTGAGCCCTCTCTCCAGTACTTGCTCTCTGTCTCTGTCTCTCTCTGTCTCTCTCTGTCTCTCTCTGTCTCTCTCTGTCTCTCTCTGTCTCTCTCTGTCTCTCTCTGTCTATCTCTCTCTGCCTCTCTCTCTCTGTCTCTCTCTCTCTGTCTCTGTCTCTCTCTCTGTCTCTCTCTCTCTGTCTCTCTCTCTGTCTCTCTGTCTGTCTCTGTCTCTGTCTCTCTCTCTCTCTCTGTCTCTCTCTCTCTCTCTCTCTCTCTCTCTCTCTCTCTCTTTCAGACAAGTTTTCTCTGAGTCCTAGAACTCAGTCTGTAGACCATGCTGGCCTCAGACTCAGAGATCTGCCTGCCAAGTGCTGAGATTAAAGGTACACATCACCACCATCACTCAGTCTTTTCTTTCTTTTCTTCCTTCCTTCCTTCCTTCTTTCCTCCCTTCCTTCCTTCCTTCCTTCCTTTTTGAAACAGGGTGTCTTAGGGTTTCACTGATAGGAAGAAACACCATGACCAAGGCAAGTCTTATAAAGGCCAGCCTTTCACTGGGGCTGGCTTACAGTTTCAGAGGTTCAGTCCAGTATCACCATGGTGGGAAGTATGGCAGCGTGCAGGCAGACATGGTGCTGGACAAGGAGCTGAGAGGTCTCCATTTTGGTCTGAAGGCAGTCAGGAGATACTGTCTTCAACAGGCAGCCAGGATGCTCCCTTCTGCACTGGGCAGAGCTTGAGCATAGGACCTCAAAGCCCACCACCCCAGCCATGCACTCCCTCCAGCGGGACACACCTCTTAACAGTGTCACTTCCTCTGGGCCAAGCATATTCAAACCACCACACAGGGTCTTTCTACATAACCCTGGTTGGCCTCAGACTCACAGAGCTCCTCCTGCCTCTGCCTCCTGAGTGCTGGGACTAAATTTGTACACCACTCATTCAACAATAACAAGTCCCCTTGCAATCAGTAATCCAGGCTAGAGGTTGAAGACTCCTTTCTGACTACCCCCTCCTCACTGCTCCATTTCCTGTTCAACTGATAGCTAAGTCCTACTGGTCTCCCCTCAAAGATCTCCTTGTAACCGGCAAAAGGTTTCTCCCTCTTGTCTTAGCTAAAGCCATCTTTGATTTAAACTGAAACAGACCCCTTCCTTTTTGTCCCCTGCCCTGAAAAGTCCCATAGGAACACATCCAGCTCTGCTCTAGACCTTTGGGTTAGCCCCAGCTAACCGCATGTTCTTGGCTCCTGTTAGCCTGATAGCTTGCATCACCCTGCAACCAGGATGTAATTTTTCTGTGTCATCTTTAAAAACTCTCTGTAATATGCATTCAGGGCTGCTCTGTGAGAAGGGTTTCTCTCCACGAAGTCACAAGCCAGTTACTACAGACTCTCAAATCGAACTTTGTCAGGCTGAGTAGTATTTGGGTCTCTACCTCAAACATTCCTAAGTTCGCCCTCTCCTTCCACCACACTGTCACTAGTTTATCCATACCCTCTCCATTTCTGCTACAACCTCCTAACAAGATCCCAAGTCATGTGTCTAAGCTCCCTAATGGCCAGCCAGCTCGGGGAAGGCAGCTGACTTCATTACATTCGCCCAGGCTGGTCACAGGCTGTGGAGTAAAGTTTATCAAAGCACTCAGTGTCAGTGAATCTTCAGCTCAGTTCCTTATATGAGAAAGTACTCTTGACTCTTGACATGTCAGCTGGAATTATTTCTATAGGCAATTACTGTAGGGAAACCAAGCTAAAACAAACATCCTTTCTCCCTCAACTCAGATCTATCTGGTGGGCTTGAGGAGCTTGCTCCCCAACTCCTCCTCTACTAACCTACCTGGGCAACCTCCAAGGAGCCAAGCCAAGAATAGTGTGTCTGAGGTATTCTCAAAGAGTATGATGACCCTACACGTGATGGTTTATATATGCTCAGCTCAGGGAGTGGCACTATTAGACGGTTTGGCCTTGTTGGAGTAGGTATGTCGCTGTGGCTGTGGGCTTTAAGATCCTCATCCTAGCTGCCTGGAAGTCAGTGTTCTGCTAGCAGCCTTCAGGTGAAGATGTCCAGCTCCTCCTGCACCATGCCTGCCTGGACATTGCCATGCCCCTACCTTGATAATAGACTGAACCTCTGAACATATAAGCCAGCCCCAATTAAATGTTGTCCTTATAAGACTTGTCTCAGTCATGGTATCTGTTCACAACAGTAAAACCCTAAGACAGAAGTAAAACCCTAACTAAAACACTACCCATGAGTTCTTTTACTTACAGTCGCTCCTAGACTCGTTTCATCTCTGGCATTCTCACCCCATCCATATGTCTCTCTCCAGTGTTAACCTGGTCCAAGCCCACGCTGAGCTCTCCTTACCTCCATCCCTCACCTGGTCCCTCACCTTACTCTCCCCTCGCCGGTCTCCCCATGTCTGATTTTTCCCTATTTCTGATACCCTTCCCTAACCTTGCCTTTTGACCTGTATCCACCCCCAGACTTACCCCCTTATCCACCCCAACCTTGGTCCCTGATTCTAGGCACGGCCTCAACTGAGTCTCATCTGGATGAACCATCCTGGTCTCTCCCCACCCCGACACGGGCCAGAACCTTCTCTTTTTTTTTTGGTTCTTTTTTTCTGAGCTGGGGACCGAACCCAGGGCCTTGCGCTTCCTAGGTAAGCGCTCTACCACTGAGCTAAATCCCCAGCCCCTGGCCAGAACCTTCTTTTTCTTTACAGTAGTAGGAGGTTCTGCTTCTACTACTGGCAATCAAGGAGCCCAGGCGTCTTCAGCACTCCCTGCAACCCTTCCACACAGCTAAAGAATGGAATGAACCTGATCGCAGAGGACCACATGGAGGAGTGGAGCATAGTGACCAGGAAGGGGGAAAGGAAGGCAGAACTGGCACTTTTTTTTTTTTTTGGTTCTTTTTTTTTTTTTTTTCCGGAGCTGGGGACCGAACCCAGGGCCTTGCGCTTCCTAGGTAAGCACTCTACCACTGAGCTAAATCCCCAACCCCAAAACTGGCACCTTTTAATGACATCTGCTCATTCTATAAATAGTTCCCGAGCACTTCATGGGCTCCACACATTACGCCCAACACCAGGACGGAACTCAAATTGGACAGGTTTCTGCCTTTGTTCAGGGAAAACAGATGAATAACTACAATTCCTTTTAAAAAAACATTTTTAGATTTGTGAATTTTATGTGCATGGACGCTTTACTTGCACATATGCCTACATATCACATGCATGTCTAGCAGCAGGAGAAGTCAAAAGAGAGCATTGGATCCCCTGCAACCTAAGTTCCAGATGGTTGTGAACCACCATGTGGGTGCTGGGAATCGAACCTGGGTCCTCTGAAAGAGCAGCAGATACTCCTAACCACTGAGCATTCTCTCCAGCCCCAAACATAATTCCCTGAAGTCATTTGGTGGCGGCAAGAGGAGGAAGTAACTTAATACAACTTAAAGGAGACAGGTCAGGTTCCCTGGGATGGGGAAATGGTTATACATCGGGATAAGGCTGAGCTCACATATGAGGGACAAAGGAGACCTCCTGACCATGAGAGTTGTTGATGATGATGATGGTGGTGATGGTGATGATGATGATGGTGGTGGTGATGGTGATGATGATGGTGGTGATGGTGATGGTGATGGTGGTAGTGGTGGTGGTGATGATGGTGATGATGATGGTGGTGGTGGTAGTGGTGATGGTGATGATGATGATGATGGTGGTGGTGGTGGTGGTGGTGATGGTGGTAGTGGTGATGGTGGTGGTGGTGATGATGAACATGGGGATGAGACTGCTGGGGCCGTGCCTGCAGAGATTGCAGAGATTGTTCCTGCAAAGCCACTAGCCCACGCCCAGTTTATGAGGAGGGAGGGCTAGCCCCGTTCTACTGCAGGACTATCCACATACACACCTTTTACTCTGGCACACCCATGGACAAACATGGGACCAAAATTTTATTAGAAGCATCTGCCTACCTAGCTGATTGACAGCATATCTGGGTTTGTATAGTTACTGTCGCTCCATGTCAAGTTGGAAGTGCCAAGAGGGCAAAAGTTACAGCTGCTGGTCTTGCTTCATCGTTGGCTCAGCTGGCACCCAACACACACACACACACACACACACACACACACACACACACACACACACATTACCCTCAGTGACACCGGTCACAGGGTAAAGTGGATTTCATGCACTAGTCCTGGCTTCCCAAGGACTAGTGGACTTCCTCTCTTCCTCTGTCCACTCATGACACCTAAAAGGAAGAAAGTCTTCAGCTCCATCACAAGAGTGCCTGGTGGCCTGGGGCTCAGTAGCACTTGACCGATGTCTTCGACAGGCATTGCAACAGTCTCTGAGATGGGAAAACAGTCTCATGAGCTCAGATCACAGGACAAAATGACACCAGACAGCCTGCTGGAATGAGCTGAGCAGTCCAGCTGCTGTTCCAAAGAGAGAGTCTAGCCCATGAGGGCTAATGTTAGATGCAAGCCCCAGGTCTTTGTTCCAATGGTGAGGTCAGGCCACAGGTGTGACCATAATAATTCCCCAGATTGCAAGTCAAAGATGTATATGTACAATAGGAGTGGTAATGTTCTCCCTAATGGAAGTGCAAAGGAAGTCCTTGGAGGGCTATCAGCCCTCCTCAGAAAGTAGGTGTGGGCCCTAGAGACAGTAGTTACTATCCTCTCCTGATCTTGCCTCCTCCCTCCCAAAAACTGATAGTATCTTCCCATAGCCATAGTACACACACACACACACACACACACACACACACACACTATACATACACCACACATACATACACACTACATACAGACACACACATATACCACACATACATACATACACACAGGTACAGAACATATACATACATACCATACACTCACACACACACACCACACACATCATACACATACCATACACACCAGACACACACACACCACATACCATATACACACACCACATCACACATACATACACACTACATATAGACACACACATATACCACACATGCCATATACACCCACCACACACACACTGATACAGAACACATACATACATATACATACCATACACTCATACACACACCACACACATCATACACACACCATACACACCAAACACACACACACACACCACATACACACAACATATACACATACCACACATGCATCCATACATACATACACACACAGCACACATACATGCACGCACATACACAAACACACACCACACACACACACACACACACACACACACTCACACAACACATTGGCACAATAGTTATCCTTCCCTTTGAGGGAGAGCGATCACTCTCTGGTAATTCTCAGAAGTTTAATAGATAGTGGTGAGAGACGTGCGAAAGGAAGCAGAGTGGTGTGTCAAAACCTCCTTGTGAACCAGGTTAGCAAGGATCTTGAGGAATTCATGGCGAAAACTTTGGCCAACAAAGGCATAGATGATGGGGTTAAGACAACTGTGAGAAAAGCCCAGGATCTCGGTAATATACAAGGCCTGGTCAATGTTATTGCGGCGCTCGCAAGTATCTTGAATCAAGTGGGCTCCTAAGAGAGTGTCCGAGAGCAGAACCAGATTGTAGGGCAGACAACAGAGCAGGAAGACCAACACAACAGCAAAGATCACCCACATGGCCCGGCGTTTCTGTCTCATGTGGGCCTTAAAGAGCGTGCGCAGTGTGAGCCCGTAGCAGACCAGCATGATGAACAGCGGCAAGAGGAAGCCAAATATGTGGGACAGACCACGCAATGTTATCCTAAGATCTGCTGTGGCTTCACCCAGGACCTCATAGCAGACTGTTCCAGAACGGTATGGTTTATATGCCTGGCGGAAGATGGCAAAAGGCAGAGACAGAACCAAGGATAGACCCCAGGTGCCCATGCATACGAATTTAACCAAGTAGCGCTTTCGGGTCAGTGTGCGGGTGGCATGGACGATGGCCAGGTATCGATCCACACTGATGCAGGCCAGCAGCAAGATACCACTGAAGAAGTTGACTTCCTTCAGGAGTGAGACCATCTTGCACAGGGGTGTGCCAAAAATCCAGCCCTTCCATTTGGAGACAGCCAAGAAGGGCAGAGTCAATGAAAAGAGTAGATCAGCAATGGCTAGGTTCAGCACGTAGACATCGGTGACGGATCGGGTCCTTCGCCTGTATAAGATGACCAGCATCACCAGCGAGTTTCCCAGCAAGCTAAGAAGGAACACCAGTGCATAGAAGACAACTACAGCCTGCCTGTTGGTCATTGGAACCCTCTTACAGGGGCTGAAATACTCTCCAGTGGGCAGCATTCGGGTGATATTTCCAAATTCTTCCTCAAAGTCACCCTCAGGAGCAGTCCAGATGAAATACTCAGCCTCGGCCATTGTTTGTTTGATCTATGTGCAAGGTTAGAAGGAGAGAAATAGAATTCAGTAACCAAATTCAAGTGGATATTGTGGGATAGTATTGGCCTCTGTTGCCTTGACAACCCGGAGTTCACTCCTTTTGCCTTCAACTTGAACTTCTATCAATGTTAGCTTCCTAATGCTGTCAAAGTCCTTGGGCACTAAATCTGGGTATAAAATAAAACCCATGTGTATAAAATAAAACCCTTTGCCTTCAGTTGGCTCTACAATTCTCAACTCTATGTCCAGCTCTACCTCGTCTCCTCTCAACCACCTTGGTCCTCAGCCACACTCCTGGATTCAGACGCAGTCACCAGGTTGTTCTTATAGACTCGGGACAGAGCCAGCACACAGCAAAACTGAAGGAGGTGAGGTGTATGGGGGTGTCCTCTCCTAGCTTATATCCTATATGTGCCCCCCTCACTATTGTTTGCCATTTTGTAAAGACATTATTTTCCATTGCTTTTATTTATGCATATGAGCATATGTACTTGTCTGTACATCTATATGTAGAGGTCAAAATAAGGCATCCAATCCTTTGGAACTGGAGCTACCGGGGTAGCGAGCTGCCCAAAGTGGCAATCCATGCTCCTAACTACTGAGCTCTCTCCCCGCAGCCCCTTGTTTGCCCTTCTTAAACTCTACCTGGAGAAAGAGGTGATAGCTTCAGATTACAATAAACCGCACACTTATGATGAGATCGTGTCCAGCTTTCACAGGTGTAAACATTACATCAAAAGTACACATAAGACGCCAAAGAGATGATCCAGTGAGTAAAGGTGAGTGCTACCAAGCCTAAAAACTCGAGTCTGATCCCAGAACCCACAAGCTAGAAGGAAAGAACCATCTCAGGTTATCCTCTCGCCTCCACAACCAAGATCTCACACACACATTAAGTGTGAAATAGAAAAAATTTAAATACATGTTAAGGGTTGGTGAGATAGCTCCACAGATAAAAGAACTTGACATGCAAGCCTGACCCCTTGAGTTTGCTCCTGGAATCCATGATGGAAGAGGGAAACTAACTCCTTAAAATCGTCCTCTGGCCTCTATATACAGTCCTGCGCACGCACACGAACACACACTCACACACACGGGCTCTCCAATCTGAAAGTCTTTAGAAGCAACCAAGTTCAAAATGAGCATACAGTTACCTAACGCCCACCCTCAGTGGGGACCTTACCCCACTGGGGCCTTTAATCCCTGCAGATTTCCATTTATCAACTGCAAATCGTGGGAAGACAGGGAGTTCTTCCAGGTTTCCAGGCCTTGGATTCTATGGCAAGTGTAACCACATCCCCACACCTTGGGATGCTCTCTCAGTGCCAGAGCTCGCATCTTCCCAGAAGATGAAGGCTTAGGGGGAAGATCAACACTGAATGGGAAATTGTCCACCTCAGTCACATAACAGGAGAGTGATAGAAAGCAGTGGATGGGGTTGGGGGTGGGGGTAATGTGACCACAACCACCTAGGGCATCAGACTTGAGTACCTACTCACAGTGAGAAGACAAGAAACCGTTTATCAGAAATCCCTGAGTCCCACAGAAACCAGTGTATTTTCTAAAATAAAATTGAACCAAGCCTCCCTACCCCAACAAGTGTGCTGACACACAGCTGACACAGGCTTCCTACCTGAAGCACTGGCTGGCTCTGTTCCTTGTGTGCTGGAGAAGCCTGCAGCTCAGAGACCAGAATGATCGAACAGCTGAAGGAACTGGTTAAATAAAGAAAAAGAGAAAACACACCTCCCCTTAGAGCCCCACCCATGTCTGCATTTGGGTGCAGATTAAGTCATGGGACCCAGCAGCATCAGAGGTCGCATGAGTTCCGCAGACATAGCAGGCTGAAGCTGCAGTTAAGGGTGCTCTCTCTAAACTCTTCCCTCCATAAATAAAGACTTCCACCATCTCCAATTTCTTGAATTTACCTGCATGTGCCATCCCCAACTTTCCTAATAGATTACCTTGAAAGCTTCTAACTTCCCAGGAGGGAATAAGAAGGGTGGGGCAGTATTGACTCTCTATAACAGAAGTTTCAGAAGTCCACAGTGGGAAAGACCTAGGGAGTCTAGAAGGAGAACTTAGGGGAAAGCTGGTGGGAGAGAGTGAGAAGTCTACACTTAAGCTGTGTTTGGATAGCAAGCAGACATTTCCGTCGGTGCTGGAATAGAACCCAGGACCC
Source organism: Rattus norvegicus (assembly GCF_021556685.1). NCBI lineage: Eukaryota > Metazoa > Chordata > Mammalia > Rodentia > Muridae > Rattus > Rattus norvegicus. The sequence continues at coordinate 90,918,220 of NC_141542.1, forward strand.
AGGGCATGCTGGGACAAGTACCCTACTGCTGAGCTACATCTGCAGCCCCAGTGCTTGCTGTTTTGTTTTGTTTTGTTTTGTTTTTGTTTTGAGACAGAGTCTCTCATAGCCCATGCTGGCCTTGAATCCATAAATCTTCATCTATCTCCCAAATGCTGGCTTTACAAGTAGACACCACTATGCCCAGCTACAAGCACACCATTTTTACTTATATTATAGGCATCTTTAGGGTCATGTGGTAGAGGTCTGAAAGAAAAACTCTCCTTGACACTCCCTTTTCCACACCATTTCCAATTATTGCTTGGTTAGAGTAGTGCTGAGGTTTGGGGCATGGCCACTCCTTCCCTGGAATCTATCAGAAGACCATTAGGGCGAGGAAAACTAGTGAAGGACCAGCTGGGGGTGATGTAGTTGCTGCTCCCCGTTTGCTCCCTTCTTTGGGAAGCTGCCTGAGAAGTCCTCGAGCAGCTGACAACTGACCCCTGACTTTATTCCAGGGGCTCAGTGTACTGGTGAGTTTGTGCTATCAACTTAACACAGCCTAGAGTTATCTGAGAAGGGAATCCTAATTGAAGGATTTCCCAGATCAGCCCGGCCTGTGGGCATATCTGTGGGAGATTATCTTGATCTCTAACTGATATAGGAGGGCCCAGCCCACTGTGGGAGGCACCATCCCCAAGCAGGTGGTCCTGGTCTGTATAAGAAAACTAGGGAGGGTTGGAAAAACAGCTGAACACAGGCTGCGGGCTGGAGAGATGGCTCAGCAGGTAAGGGGAAGCACTGACTGCTCTTTCAGAGGTCTTGAGTTCAATTCCCAGCAACGACATGGTGGCTCACAACCATCTGTAATGGGGTCAAATGCCCTCTTCTGGTGTGTCTGAAGACAGCTACTGTGTACTCATATGCATTAAACAAACAAACAAATACAAGAACATGACCTGCTCGTCTGGAGGACTCAAGGTTGATCCCCAGCACCGACATGGTAGCTCCAAACGGCCTGTAGCTCCAGTTTCAGGGAAATCCAATGCCTTCTTGTGGCCTCTGAAGGTACTACATGCACAAGGCGCTTAGATGTCCGTGCAGGCGCAAGACTCATATACACAAAATGGCCTATTCTATGTGTCAAGATGAACTTTTCCTGCAAGTAATTTAGAAAGAATTGCATTTGAAATGTAATATGTTGTTTAGTTCCTATTATAATTTCACGTTTATAATTCCTATAGCAAATTAGTTGTGCTCTATCATCTAGTGTACAGTTCAATACTATAATCCTTCTTTTCCAAATAATAATGAAACCTTTGGGTCCCACAAACTAAAATCTTTTTTAATGAAAGCTAGCCTAGCATGATCCTATGAGTGAACCAACAAGCAGTAGTCCTCTGCAGTTTCCGCTGCAAACTGCTGCTTCAGATCCTACCCTGAATTCCCTCAGGGTTGGACTTGACCTGTACGGCAAAATAGATCCTTTCCTCCCCTAAGCTTCTTTTAGTCACAATCTTTTCTCAGAGAAGCAGAGATGAAGCAGAAGATCTCCTAAACCCTTTTTCCATTATACCGTGGGCTCCACTGTGCTGTAATGATGCGTTTACATGGGAAGCCCCTGCTTCATGCTGTATGCAGCTAGAGATCAAAGGTTCCCTTTCCAATTGGCCTTTGGATCTGTCCTCTGCCAGGAAACACAGCATGTGATTGCCAAGGGTTTGTCAAAGAAATGGCATGTGCACGTGAGTTCCTCACGTACCTGGTGGAGTATACTGCACCACTATAAAAGGACCTGAGACATTTCTGCCACATGCTCACACCTAAGATAGGTCTAAGAGCTTGACTTCCGTGTAGCTGGTCTGGTCTTCCCCGCTGCCATTGTTCCTGCCTAGGAAGTTGATCTGGGCTGTCAGTGCCAATCTGTGAAAGTTTAAATACTGCCTTCCCCTCCCATAAATGCCAACATGTCACACTACTGTTGCCTGCCATTGTGACACTGGCAAATTCCTCCTTCAGGATTCTCTTTGCATTTATAAATAGGAAGTCCTGGGTTCAATACCCAGCATTGCATAAAACTTGGCACGGGGGGGCAGGGGAGGACTCAGAAGATGACTCAGCAGGTGAGAGCACTTGCAGCATAAGCATGAGAACCTGAGTTCAGGCCCTCAGCATCCATGTAAAGCCAGGCAAGGACAAATGCACTCCTCTAATCCTAGTACTGGGGTGTGGGTTACAGGAAGAGTACAGGAGCTAGGGTTTAGTGGCCACCAGTCCAGCTCCAGGTTCAGTGAGAGAGCCTGCCTCTCAGGAGAGTAAGGCATAGAATAATAAAGCAGGACACCTAATGTCCTCTGGCCTCCATACATACGTATGTGTGTGCACCCAAACACACACATGCACATATACCACACACACGTTCACCCCACCCTACACACAAACTCAAGGTCTGAATGACAGGTACATTTTATCATCTAAAGGCATCCTCAACTACAGACTGAATTCAAGGCCAGCCTGGAGTACATGATACTCTGTCTCCGGGGCGAAAAACGTTGCAGAAACTATGAAGAGACAATTGCTCTGGTGTCACTGGTGTCACTGATGTTGGACTGTGAGGTCTGATGCCTAGACCGGGAAAGATTTGAAATGGGGTAGTCCTAGAAAGGAAGGCACATGCCCACCTTGTCATCTAAAGAGGAGGCAGCCTCTGAGGCAGAAGACACTCAGGACAAAAGAGGAAACTGTGGGACCTAAACTGTAAAATACCTCAAGAAAGTATCACTCCCTTGGAGCCCACCTACTCTTGGAGTTGTTTTCTCTTCGTTTTTTTTTTTTTTTCTGAAAAGAAAATACAGAGAACACATGGAGCTGTTAGGAGAGGAGAGCTTCCACCACATGGGGCAGCAGTCAAATGACAGTGAAGAAATAGCGACCTGGAAGGAAAGCACTGAGAAAGAAGGGATCAAGGCCTGTCTAAGACTGGGTTTTAAACCACTTATGGTGCACACCTATAATCCCAGAACTCAGGAGGCAGAGGCAGGAGGCTCATCATAAGTCTGAGGCCAGCCTGGGCTACAGAGTGAATTCCAGGTCAGCCAGGGCTACCTAGCAAGACTTGTCTCAAAAGACCAAACAATAGCTAAATAAACAAATAGGGAATAGAGAGATGGCTCAGAACTTGAGAGCACTAGAGGCTCTTGCAGAAGACCTGGGTTCAGTACCAAGCACCTACACTGAGCAGATCACAACAGCTTGTAAATCCAATTTCAGGAAATCTAGCCCTTCAGCATTATTCATGCACAGGGTACACATACAGGCAAAATACACACAGGCAAAATACCTATATACATAACATAATAAAATTTTAAATTTAACCCAGTGGTGGTGCCCAGCCCTTGGGAAGCAGAGGCAGATGGATCTTTGAGCTCACGGCCAGCTTAAGTCTACAGAGTGAGTTCCAGAACAGCCAGGACTATACAGAAAAACCCATCTTGAAATTTTTTTCAATTTTTTTTGAAAAAATATTTTTAAAAATTAAAATTTAAACTAAGTAAGATGCACTAGCCTTTTCAGGAAGATGGAGCTGGAGGATGAAGGTTGGAAGCATCTCTCAGATCAAGGTCGGGTAAGCATTTCACTGGAGGAAGGGAAAGGCACAAAGATATAGCAAGAAATAAAGCTTCCCTATTTGAAAGGGCAAGCCAGCCCCCCACTGCATCCAATTCCACCCACAACCCCCACAACCGCTCCAGAGCAAACCAAGCACAGTGTTCCCAACAGGGATGAACACTCAGTGCCACAAAGATGACTGTGACAGACGCAGCCTGGATGCCAGGCAACTGGCAATGTGCGGGAGTCTCCATGATATCATCCTTAACACTGTCTTAAGCTCGATGATTTGTCTGGAAGCGGACTGCCACACAGTAGGGCTCTGTGTGGTCTCCCATGCACTCTCGCACACATTTAACACAGAAACATCTGTCTACATCCTTCCAGAAGAATCCACTTCCATCTGGTGGTCAAAGTGGAGGAGTGTTTTTCTCCTCTCCCTGTGACATCCCCGTGGTCACAGCAACAAGGGTAGAGGGCAAGTATGTGACCTGTGATGAGCCAATCAAAGCGAAGGGCAGATGTTTGCTCAGTGCGAAGCATGTTATGTCATCTTGTGGTAACTGGTGGACATTTTGTTACCACAGGCGACAATATTGTCTGAGAACCCAAAAAAAAAAAAAAAAAAAAAAAAAAACATAATCAGAAAGAAGAAGATCTGAGAAAATAATCAGAAATCGGAGCTAGGGTTCTGCTCAAACCTTGCCCAGGGCCATCTTCTCTCTGTACTTTCCTGTTATAGGAGCCTATAAAGTCCTTATGCAGTTCAAACCAGTTCAGGAGCTAGAGAGAACTCAGCTGGTAAAAAAATATTCCCTACAAGTATAAGGATCTGAATTCAACACCCAGAACCCACCATGCACACACACACACACACACACACACACACACACACACCTGGCATGATGATATACACTCGCACTTATAATCCAGCACTCGGTAAGGTGGAGACAGGCAGGTCTCTGGCTCTCAACAGCCAGCCAAATCTACATGACAAGGTACAGGCCAGCCTGAGACTCTGTATCAAGAAAGGTGGGCAGTACCTGGGGTTGTATAGTATACACACGTGCGCACACACACACACACACACACACACACACACAGAGTGGGGAGGAGGGAAAGAGGGGGGAAGGGAGGGAGAGAGAGAGAGAGAGAGAGAGAGAGAGAGAGAGACAGTTGAAGTTGAATTTTCTGTTATGTGCAGCTAAAATCATACCCTAATAGATAGAATGGGTGTTTGGAAAAGCAAAAGCTTATCTAAGTAAAGGGTCAGAGTCTAGACTATGATGAGAGGCGGGGCAGAACCATAAAGAGGCACAGCCTGGCACAGGCAGGCTCACCAGAAAATGGCACACAGCACCAGTGTGGGAGATGGGTCCAGAAATTCGTGTTCTGGAGTGAGATGAACAGGTGTTCACATCCTGACTCTATTTTATCAGTGTCTGAGCTTTGAAAGGTTGCCAAAATGTATCTGATGAAGTGTGGATGAGATACTTGTCTCCCGTGGTGGTTTGATTGAGAGTGATCCCCAGGGGCTTAGTCTGCAGTTGGTAGAACTGTGTGGGAAGGATCTGGCAGTGAGACCTTGTTGGAAGATGTGCGTCACTGGGGGTGGGCTTTGAAGTTTCAAAAGCCCATGTCGCTCCCAGTGTCCCTGTGCTTCATGGTTGTGTCTCAATGTGTGAGTTCTCAGCTACTGTTCCAGTAGCCACACCTATCTGCCAGCTGTCATGTTTATAAGATTGATTGATTGATTGATTGATTGACTTATTGTTTCTGTGCATCTGAGTTTTGTCTGTATGTATGTCTGTATGAGGTGCCAAATCTCCTGGAACTAAAGGTACCAACAGTTGTGAACTGCCATGTGGGTGCTGGGCATTGAACCTGGGTCCTCTGAAAAAGCAGCCATTGCTTTTAACCACTGAGCCACCCTCTTTTTCCTTAAATGTTTCCTTTATAAGTTGCCTTGGTAGGGGCAATTTATCACATGGATAGAAAAGTAATTAAGTTGAGACCAATGGTGTGACAATGTGACAATGTTGATACTGGGTAGGAGGGCAGGCACCAAACCTGACTCCCAGATGGTAATCCTAGCTCTGTCCCTTGGGCCATTTGATCTTGGCTTCAGTTTTCTCTCATGTATAAAATTGCAATAAAAGTAGCAATGTCTGAGGTTGGGGATTTAGCTCAGTGGTAGAGCTCTTGCCTAGCAAGCGCAAGGCCCTGGGTTCAGTCCCCAGCTCCAGAAAAAAAAAGAAAAAAGAAAAAGAAAAAAAGAAAACTAGCAATGTCTGCTAGCCATGGTGGTGCATACAGTTAGTCCTGTCACTTAGGAAACAGGGACAGGTGGAGCTCTGTGAGTTCAAGGTCAGCCTGGCCTACACAGCAAGTTCCAAGTCAGCCGAGGTTACATAGTAAGACACTGTCTCAGAGAGAGAGGGTGAGAGAGAGAGAGAGAGAGAGAGAGAGAGAGAGAGAGAGAGAGAGAGAGAGAGAGAATGGCCTGACAACTTGACAAAGTAGTCCAAAGTAAAGGCTCTCTGCACCAAATGTCCTGATCTGTTCCTGGGGTACATCAAGAGCTGCCCACTTTCCACTGTCACCATCCACTTTAAATGTATTTACTTGATCCCCAGAACCCACATTTTAAAAGCTAGGCAAGACACTGGAGCAATGTCTCAGTGGTTAAGAGCACTGACTGCTATTCCCAGCACCCTATGATGGCTCACAGCCTTCTGTACATCCAGTTCCAGGGAATGTGTCACCCTACTCTGGCCTCCTCAGGCATCAAACATGCGTATACTGCACAGACATACATGCAGGCAGAACATCCATATGCATAAAATTTGAAAATATAAAGTATCTAGGAAATATTTAAAAAAAAAAAAAAAGATGTGGCAGTACACGCTTTTAATCTGAGCACTTGAAAGGTGTAGGCAGGCTGATCTCTGTGAGTTCAAGGCCATACTGGTCTACAGAGCAATCCAAGACAGTCAAGGCTACATCATGAGACTCTGTCTTGAAAAAAAATTAAAAACTAAAGTAAAATAAAAAATTAAAAAAAAAAAAAAAAACAAGGGCTGGAGAGATGGCTCAGTGATGAAGAGGACTGACTGCTTTTCCAGAGGTCCTGAGTTCAAATCCCAGCAACCACATGGTGACTCACAACCATCTGTAATGAGATCTGATGCCCTCTTCTGGTGTGTCTGAAGACAACTACAGCGGACTCATTTTAAAAAAAAAAAAAAAAAAAAGGGGGTTGGGGATTTAGCTCAGTGGTAGAGCGCTTGCCTAGGAAGTGCAAGGCCCTGGGTTCGGTCCCCAGCTCCGAAAAAAAAAAAAAAAGAACCAAAAAAAAACCCAAAAAACAAAAAAAAACAAAAGGCATTCATCACTTGAAGCTCTTCCTGCCCTAGGGAGCTCTTTCTCACTTTTTCCTACTAAATCAATATTTATTCTGTTAACAAAATTTTTTAAACTTAAAAAATACAGAGACATGCATTTATTCATTCTTTTAATACTAGGAAATGAATCCCCACCTTCCTCATTCAAGCTGGGCAAGCACTCTGCCACTGAGCCACACCCCCCCCAGCTCTAAATCTGTTTTAATTGGCACATGAAGTCATCCATAGTTGTCAGGGGGGCAGCACACATCTTTAATCCCAGCACTCATAAGGCAGAGGCAGGTGGATCTCTTGTGAGTTTGAGGCCAGCCTGATCTACAAAGCGAGTTCCAAGGCAGCCAGGGCTACACAAAGAAACCCTGTCTCAAAAACAAACAAACAAACAAAATCATGCCTACTCTGGATGCCGTGAGATATTTTTATCCATGTATATGCTGTAGAATATTTCATTCCTGTTCTGTGGTGAAAACATTGAAAATTCTTCCAATCTTTCTTGAAACATAAACCACATGATCATAATCCACAGTCACTCTACTAAACAACAGATCAAAAATGATCTCTCCTGTCTTGCTAAGACTTTGAAGCCACTGGCCACACCACCCCATCCTCCCCTCTTCCCTCTCCTCCCCTCTACCCCCAGACTCTCAGTTTTCATGGCATCAATGTTGAGGTTTTAATCCCTAGACTCCACATGAATGAGATCTGGAGGATTTAGCATTTGGTGCCTGATGTAACTTTATTTAATACAGCGTTCTCCTGTTCCATCCATGTCAGGATTCCATCCTCTTTGACGACTACATTGTATCCCACGGTGCACACATGCTAAATTTTCTTATTCACTCCTCAGCTGACAAATATCAGCTTCCATTTCTTGAAGAGCAGCAATGAGTGTGCAAGCATAGACACTTCACCAACAGGCTGATTTCACTTCCTTTGCTATAGACACAGACAGAAGACTGAATCACATGATGGTTCTGCATTTAATTTTCCAAGGAACTGCCACGGTGCTTTCTGTAATGGCTACATCAATTTGCATGCCCGCAACAGTGTGAAAGGTTCTCTTTCCCCACACCCTGACCAATACTTACAGTCTTTTAGCTTTTTACCAATAGCCATTCTAACAACTGTGGGCTAATGTCTCATTGTGGGTTTTCTGTGGCTTGGCTTGTTTTTTGTTTTCTTTTGTTTTGTTTTGAGGGACAGTCTCTGACTGGCCTGGAACTCACTCTGTAGACCAGATTGGACTTGAACTCACAGAGCTCAAGAATATGACACCACACCTGCTCTCTGTGGTTTTAATTTGTGTCCCTATTATGACTGGAGATGTTGAGTCTTTTTTCATACAGCTGTTGGTCATTAGTGTATTCTTCCTTCTCTGTGTGCATGTGCTCACATGTGCAGGGATACATGTGCACATGTGGGTTCTTGTATGGGAAGACAGGCGTTGATATCAGATGTCTTTTTCAATCCCCACAACCTTCTTTTTTGAGATCCTATTTTTATTCTATTTTAAATTATGTATGTGCATATAAGTACAGTGTTCTCCAAGGCCAGAAGAGGATGTTGGGTTCCCTGAAGCTGGAGTTATATGTAGTTGTGACTGAACCCAGGTCCTCTGGAAGAGCAGGGAGCACTCTTAGCCACTGAGCCATCTCTCCAGTCCATCCACCCTAATTTTTGAGACTCAGTCTTTCACTAAGGCAGGAGTTCACTGATTCAACTAGACTGGCTAGTCAAACAATCCGCAAAGAATTCTCCTGTGTCTGCCTCCTGAGAACTGAGATGACAGATGTGCACTCCCTCACCCAGCTTCTACACAGGTTCCAGGGATCAAGCTCAGACCAGCTTGTCCTTTTTGTTTTTTTAAGATTTATTTATTGTATATGAGTACACTGTAACTGTCTTCAGACACACCAGAAGAGGACGTCAGATCTCATTACAGATGGTTGTGAGCCACCCATCTCTCCAGCCCACGATCAGCTTGTCTTTATGGCAAGAACTTTACAGACTGGGCTAGCTCCCCAGCTAGTGTATAGAATTACTAATAAGGATTTTCTTGCTTTGTTTTTAAGACTGCTTCTCTGGCCTTAGATTCATGATTCTCCTGCTTCAGCCTCCTAGTGCTGGATATCACAGGTAGGCACTACTGACAAGCCTGGCTTAATGTTAAGAATTTTTGTCTGGGGACTGAAGAGATGGCTCAGTGGTTAAGGGCACTGACTGCTCTTCTAGAGGTCCCGAATTCAATTCAGAGGTCCCGGGAGTCAAGAGAGCATTTCCCTGAGGGCTGCCCAATTGGAGTTAAGAGGAGCCAAGATGAAACTTAGTAATACCCCTGGTTTATCCATAGGAAAATAGATTCTAACAGCATGGAGGGTAGGCAGCTGCCCAGCTCTTGTGTTGGTTAAGGCTTGTTGTAAATAAATATAAAGGCTGTGAGTGTATCTTTCTTTCCGGAAGTAATTGGTTTAAGGCGGGGTACCAAGGGCTGAGATTTAAATAATTATTCCAACAGCCAGTCTTAGAAGACTAGGGCTCCCTTAATAGCCTCAGCTGAACTAACTACATCCTCAACAACCCTAATTCCAAATAAGGTCACATTCTGATGTCTTCAGGGAAAGGTCTTGGAGAAGACAAGAGGCAGGGACACAATTCCCCATCCAGGAGCCATCTGCCGTGGCCTCTGACTTTGCCCCTGGGTGTTGCTTCGCTGTTTAGCTGTTGACTTGACTCAATACTTCCTCTATCCTGCTTCACCCTGGAGGAAGGCCCTCACTTGCTCCAAGCTGGCCACCTGGAAAATGGCCCATTGCTCGAGCCCTCCTGTCTAGCTGTTCATAGTGATATCCCTTCCCGCTCAGGAACGTGCCGCACTCTTGTTCCGTCACGTAGTCTATTTCGGATGTCCACTTCTTGAGACTGTGTCCGGAAAAGCTCGATTCGACTGCGCTTTGACCCCCGTATCTCGTTCACTTTGGAGACAGCTTGGCAAGTAAAGGGTGAAACAGATGTTACAGAATTAAATTCCACAAAAAAAAAAAAAAAAAAAAACAAAAACAAAAACAAAAAAACAAAAAAAACCATGGATTCTGAAGACTAGGAGACCCAGCCTGGTGGGTAACCTGTAACCCCAGCACTTGGGGAGTGGAGGATTATGATTTCAAGGTTATCCTGGGAGACCTGCCAGGGATTTTTTTTTTTTTTTTTTTTTCGGAGCTGGGGACCGAACCCAGGGCCTTGCGCTTGCTAGGCAAGCGCTCTACCACTGAGCTAAATCCCCAACCCGATTTTTTTTTTATACCCCTATCCTCTGGAAGGCACACTACCAGGAAAGTTTAGGCCACCTATTTGTACAAAATGACCTAGCAAGGTGAGGCGTTTCAGAAATGCCTGGAATCAAGCAGGAAATGGGGAAGAAAAACAACAAAAACTACTGAAGGCTGTAGTTTCAGGACTCAACCAGCTGAGGGCAACATTGTCCTCTAAGCAAATCAGCTAACCGCCATGATCTCCAGAAACCTCTGTAAACAGCCCCATATCTGGAACCTGAGGCCACCATTTGACAAACTCTTGGGCGTACACTCCCTTTTCTCTAAGTTCTCCCAAGCAAGTGTTAGCACAATGTGAGTATTCTAGCTCCAGTACCCAGTGCTCTCAGGAGGGAGGACTGATCATGGGATTCAAAACACAAGTCTCGTCTCTGGGACCAGCCCCTTCTTGCATCCCACAAACCTTTTGTCCAGAAGATTCTCAGCCTCTTGGGTTACCCTACTTTCCTTTCCATCGAGGCAATTTAAAGCCGCACAGAACTCAAACTTCAGGGCTAGGGACCCAGCTCCCTCTGAGGAGTGCTTGCTTTGCCAGCAGGAAGCCCTGGGTACTGTCCTCAGTGTGTGTGTGGCTTTGAGATGAGGCTGCTTTCTTAATTGTTTACCTGCCGTGGGGTGGGAGGGGGCCCCTTCTGGTCTTTCTCCCTTCTGGTTTTTTTTTTTTTTTTTCTTCCGTACAAGTCAGGGTAGAGCTGGCACTGTAGCTCAGTGTTAGAGCACTTGCCTACAATGACCAAAGCTCTATCCTCAGAGTCCACTCTTCCCCAAGAAAACTGAGGTCTTGCTGTGCCTTCCTGCCTACCCTGAACGCCTGAGTTTGTGCAACGCTTCTGCCTCAGCCTTCAGAACTGGGCATCTCAGCACACATCGCCACGCCCAGCCTTTTCCTCCTTGTATGAAGCACACTGATCCCCCGATAGGGCTGGACCCTCCTTTTGTCCCTAGGACACAATACCTGTCCATCACCTTAGAGGAAAGCCTTGTGTGCTTCCTGTTAAGGATGCCTCAGTGAGTGCTGGTGTGAGGACTTGGCAAAGCAAAGCGTGCTGGTCCAGAAGCTGTTCTTCCTTTCCCTTTTATTCCCTTTACTGGATGATGCCATCCTCCTTCAGAGCAGGCTTTCCTCTTACTCTCTGGAAATACCCTGACACCCAACCCTAGAGGCATCTACTGATCAATCCAGTGGAGTTAACAAGCTAGATGAACCATCACAAGGGCTGGTGATGCGGTTCATTGATAGAGCCCTTCCTTAGCATACACTGGGTTCAGTCCCCAGCACCCCACATATGCAACATGAGAATACAGACTATTCTCATGAAGACTGACTGTCACAAAACTCAACGCCTCAACCTTAAACAAAGCAAATGTCCCATAAATGTTGGAGGCAGCATGTGGATACCAGTTGATAACCTCTGCTTTCAACTTTATAAAAAGCTTTTTTTTTTTTAAGATTTATTTTCGTGATGCTCTGTTAATGAGTGCTACCAGCGTGTATGTTGGTGCAGCACATGTGTCTCTGGTGCCTGACAAGGCCAAAATGGGGCAGTAGGTCCTCTGGAACTAAAGTTGCAGGCTGTTAGGAGCTGCCATGCCGGTGCTGGGAATCTAACCCAGGCCCTCTGAAAGCAGCCGGAATTATCACTAAGTCATCTCTCCAGCTCCGTGTGTGCAGCTTTGGGTCAGTTGGAGTCAACAGAGTAATTTTTTCCCTTAGAAAACTCTGTTTAGGGGCTGGAGAGATGGCTCAGTGGTTAAGAGCCCCGACTGCTCTTCCAGAGGTCCTGAGTTCAATTCCCAGCAACCACATGGTGGCTCACAACCATCTGTAAAGAGATCTGATGCCCTCTTCTGGTGTGTCTGAAGACAGCTACAGTGTACTTATATATAATAAATGAATAAATCTTTTAAAAGGAAAAGAAAGAAAGAAAACTCTGTTTAAAATTCCTGTGAAAAAGAATCTCTTGTTCTTTGTATGCTGTTCAACAAATACAGGACAAATCCCTTTGTCAAGGACGGTAATAGAGAGACTCCAGAAACACAACAGATGGGCAACAGGGTTAGACAGACCAAACACACACAGCAGACAGACTACAGTCAGGTTAAAAGCCACAAAACCCAGAAAGACAGGAGATATAGAGAGGGAAGTGGAGAATTCAGATTTGGACTCATTCCAAGAGGGGTTGAAGAGATGGCTCAGTCCTTAAAGGCTAATTCATTCTGTGACGAACACCGCATCCATTTGACTAGAACCATCTCCTTCTCTGTGGGCAGGGATTTGCATACTCGTGAGGTTCCAGAGAGTTCTAATAAGCATTTGTGTCTCTAATGCAAGCTTTCTTATTGCCTCTTATGGGCTTCCAACAATGCCGAGTTCTACCCTGTGCATCCCAACCAGCAAAGTCAACATGCTGTGTGACAGACTGTCAGAGCAGTATCCTTGGTGGCAGTAAAAATAAACCATACAAATGGCTGCCGGGGGTGGGGGTTAGCGCTGGAACTGAGCAGATGGGAGACAGGTGGGGAAAGACTGTTCATTAATAGCATCTTTTTTTTCCCTTTTTCTCTTCCTTTTTTTTTTTGGGGGGGGGGGGGGTATGGGGCAGAGTCTCATCGTGTACTCCAGGCTGCCCTTTAAGTCATGATCTTTCTGCTTCCACTTCCCAAGTGCTGACATTCTCAGACCTGTGCCGCTGTGCTCGGCACCTTAGTGGCTTACAGTTCTCATTGTATAGTCTAATCTTAAAAAAAAAAAAAAAAAAAAAAAATGCTTGCCTTGTGTACACAAAACCTGGGGTTCGAGCCCCAGTACTGCATACAGTAGGTGTGGTCATGCATACCAGCGGTCCTAGCACTCAAGAGGTGGAAGCAGGAGAAATATTAGCCCAAGTTCGTCCTTGGCTACTTAAGGAGTGTAAGGCCAACCTGGGCTAGGTGAGACCTTGTTTTAGAGATCAGAAACATGATCCATTTAAATGTGATCAGAAACATGATCCATTTAAATGTGGTGGTAGGATATCTGTGTTCCCCCGTCCGTCAGAAACCTAGCGTAGGCCCTGGCAGCCTCTGTGTGTTTCTGGCTGTTCACCCTCACTTAGATCAAGAGAGCCTGAGAGGCCTCCAGCCAGCACCTGGGTCCTCACTTCTGGGCTAACTGGCTGTCCTTCAGTCTTCGAAATCTTGTTTGGTTGGTTGGTTTTCGTTTGTTTGTTTTTGGTCTTTTGTTTTGTTTTTTTGTTGTTTGGTTTTTGGTTTGGTTTGTTGTTATTTTGAGATTCAGCCTCTCTGTAGAGCCAGCCAGTTCTTGAACTTTGATCCTCCTGCCTCCACCTCAAGAATGCTGGGAACTCAAGCATGCACCACCCTACTGAGCTGGCTGACTCCTTCAAACTGCCCCCAACCAGTCCCCCCTCCCCCCTCCTTCCCGTTCTCCGCCTTTGCTCCACCCCCCCACCCCCCACCCCCCACCCACCCCCGTGTGCTGCTTATGCTTAGTGCAAGCCTGTTGGTTTGCTCTGCACTGCACACAGCATGAACGCTGTTAGCTGAGTCTGAAAGAAGTTGGATGATGTTTGTACTTAGGCCATAGAAAAAAGTAAGAATGTCAAACCAAGGCCAGTGAGAGGGCTCAGAGGTAAAAATGCCTGCCACAAAACCCAAGGATCTGCATTCCATCCCCAGTTCCACTTCCCCTAGTCGAAGGAAAAAACCCACCGCCAGCCCAAAGTTGTTCTCTGACCTCCACAGATGTGCCTAGATACAGGAATCAATAGAAATTAAAAATTCTCAAGTATATTTTCTAGAAGTCCAAAGTCAGGTGAGGGAGATGGCATAGCTAGTAAAAAGGTCTGTGCAAGCATTCAGACCCCAGTGCCCAACTGTGTAAAAAGCTGGGTGTGGCTTTTCAGGCTGTCCAGAGCAGAGACAGAGTCCTCCACTGTCTCATGTACTTCACACATAGGCACAAAAGATAAACAAATACATTTCGGGGGGGGGGGGGAACCGGGAAGTGGGATATCATTTGAGATGTAAACAAATGGAATGATTAAATTTTTTAAAAAAGATAAATACATATGTGTCTATTCATTTCTTTAATAATGATTGTTTTGAAGTCGGTCAGTGGTGGCACAGGCCTATAATTCCAGCACTCAGGAGGCAGAGGCAGGTGGATCTTTGAGTTTAAGGCCAGCCTGGTGTACAGAATGAGTTCTAGGACAGCCAGGGCAAATAAAGAAACCCTGTCTCAAAACTAACAACAATAACAATACACAAATAATAATAACAATAATAGTTTTGAGATATAATTACGTCATTTCTCTCTTCCTTCCTCTTTTCTCCTTCAAAACCATCCCATGTATCTTTCTGCTCTTTTTCAAATTAATTGCCTTTTTTCTTTAATTCTTTTTTTTTAAGATTTTTACTTATTTTATATATGTGAGTTCACTGTAACTGTCTTCAGACACACCAGAAGAGAGCATCGGATCCCATTACAGATGGTTGTGAGCCACCATGTGGTTGCTGGGAATTGAACTCAGAACCTCTGGAAGAGCAGCCAGTGCTCTTAACCCCTGAGCCATCTCTCCAGCCCTTCTTCTTTAATTCTTGATTCTTGTTACATATATACATACATATATGTGTGCTTTTATACACACACACATATATGTATATATGCACAAATACAACCTGCTCCTATGGAAATAAAGAGTTACCTAAATGAACCCTGGGATACAGAATCTAAATAAATGGTTTTTAAATACAAGCTCAAGCTCAGACTCTTCCTCCTGCAGTCTTCTTGGTGTCAGCGAAGGGTGCTGAGGGTACCTGGAAGAGAATGGGGGACAAGAGACTCGAAGAAGGACGCCAAGACAAGAGTCTGATCAAGGCGACAATTTTATTTTTCCCAAGGCTGAATCTATACCATAACAGGGGTAACAGAGAGAGGGGGGAAGTGTGAAACATTTATGCAGGCCAAGGACACAGTATTCGTGTGGTCATGGAATCAGCTGATGTTGACAGGATGTTGGTTTTTCAGAAAGGTTACAAGTTTGTCATATTATTAGTCAGCAGGATGTTGGTTTTTCAGAAAGATTACAGGTCACCACATTGGGCATCCTGACGTCAGATGTATTTCTCAGCAAGGTCAGAGCTTTATCATATCATTATTCACCCTGACCACCAGATTTGTGTTAGTCTTCTGCAGCTGGCTGGGGATTTTCCATGAACCCAGTCATACTTAATTCTAACCATAATAATAACATCAATAATGGAGGGTTTCAAGGGCATCGCTCCCAACATCTTGGGATACCGATCACTTTTTTTTTTTTTCTCAGTCTCACACACCCTGAGCTGGCCACAAACTTCTTGTGTAGCCAAGGCTAGCCTTTTAGCTGCTGATTCTCCCACCCCCACCTCTCCAGTGTTGACTATTTTTTGTTCAGTATGGGTGATCAAATTCCAGTTCTGGGTGTGTCAGGCAAGCACTCTACCCCCAGGTCATTCACTGTAACTTTGATAAGCAAAGAGTTGACTCAGAAGCCGCAGAAGCCACTGGATGTCTTTCTACCCCATTCAGTTGGTATGGCTGAATACTGGAGATAGGGTTCAATCCCACAGGCTGGGCTGTCTCCAGGAGAAACTCCTTCAGACACCAGCCATAAGGTTTGTTTCTTCCCTTGCAGTTCTAAAAGGTTTTACTTCACATTAGGGTTCTTGGTCCTGATTCATTTTCTTGAATGGCTCACAGGAGTTAGAGGGATGTATTATTTGTGTTGTAATACTATAATATATATATTAAAAGGATACAGATAAAGTTATGCATGAAGAGGCAGGGGCACAGCTCAGGTGTTTGCCTAGCCTGCATGGAGCCCAGATTCCATCTCCAGAATAAGGGAGCAGGGGAGGGAGGGAGGGAGGGAGGGAGGGAGGGAGGGAGGGAGGGAGGGACAGAGAGAGAGAGAGAGAGAGATTGAGAGAGAAGGAAGAGGAAGAGGAGGAGGAAGATGAAGAGGAGGAGGAGGAGGAAGATGAAAAGGAGGAGGGGGAGAAGGAGGAGGAAGAGGAGGAGGAGGAAGAGGAGGAATGTGTGCCCTCCAAGGACCTCCTAGCATTCAGCCCTCCAGAAATTCCTGAAGCCCCTCATCTGAGGTGTTTACAAAGATATCATCGCATTGATACAACTGGTAACGGTGTCTCCTGAAGCCAGATAGGCTAGTCTGTTCAGATTCTCTACTTCAGGCCTTCCAGGCAAGGACCTCTCTGACTTAACACTTAGTATATCACAAGGATCAGCTGCAGAAGTTCTTTTTTTTTTTTTTAAGATTTTTATGTGTGTTGGTGTTTTGCCTGCATTTATGTCTGTGTGAGAGTATCAGGTTCCCTGGAACTGGATGGAGTCACAGACAATTGTAAGCCACCATGTCAATGCTAGGAATTGAACCTGGGTCTTCTGGAAGAACAGCCAGTGCTCTTAAGCACTGAGCCATCTCTGCAGCCTATTGTAGCTGGCTGCCTTCAAACTCTAAGCACAGTCTAACACTGTCTGATCCTCTGCCTCCATGTGTAATGTTGGCATGTGCCACCATAATCAGCTTACAAGGTGCTAGGGATGGAATCCAGGGCTTGTACATGCTAGAGAAGTTCTCTACCAACCCCAAGAAAGGCTCTTTTACCCCAATATTCAGTGACCACGTACTACAGTAAAGTACAGAAACTCCAAAAACATGAATAAACATGTCTCCAGTGTAGAAGGGCCGAAGGGAGGGAATCTAATAATAATAAAAAAGACGTTATAACAGTCAGGTTACAAAGGATGGCAAGTAACACATCCTAGAAGAAGAAGCACTTGAGTTGGGCTTTTTAGACTCAACAGAAGTTTCCTACGTTGACCTGGGGAACGTCTACCATGTAATCAAAAAGAATAAACTCCAAAGTCGGAGCAAACGGAGAGCAGTGGGATCCACAACAACAGTAACAGACAACCCAAGGAAGGCCAGGAAACAGGACAGGAGACTAAGGACCAAATCATACCCTTCTGGCAGTGCTACGGAAGGAAGGTGACCAAGCACAGTAGCACCTTTTTTTTTTCCCAGATACCTTCAGGGCACAGTGACCCAGACTGTTAAAGGACCAGGCAGATAACAATTCCGTCCACCCACCGCTCGGAAGCCTCTTGAACACCTGCCCTGCATTCAGATCCCCCATCCTGTGGAATGGAGTCTAGACAAAGGGCCATAGTGAACTGCACACTGTGTTTTCCAAGGACCGGGTAATGAGTATGGAGATAACAGACCAGTCCTCCGAAAGGGAGGCTGGACTCAAGCTCCAAGAGGGAAGGGGACAGGGACTTGAGGTGATTTCCCCTGAAGGGACCTGGTAGCAGGGGGTGGGGTTTGCAGGCCTGGTGATAATGACCTTTGAACCTGTCTGCATTGTACCTTCATAAAAAGCTGGACCCAGTCCAGGAGTGGTGGCACACGCCTTTAATGCCAGCACTCAGCAGGAAAGGCAGAAGAATCTCCATGAACTCAAGGCTAGCCTGGTCTACTTAGAGAGTTCTACCCTATCTTTAAAAAAAAAAAAAAAAAAGGTCACAGAACAGACAAGCTGCCTGCTTCCTTAATCCTGGGCTGGAAGCACGTCGTGTCCTTGTGGGCTGGTGCCTGCTGTTGCTTCTGCTGCAGTGTTCTCTTTGGGAAGATATGGTCCCCATTTCTGCACTCTCCCTGAGTTCTGCATAGAGGTGGGATGGCTGCCCGTCACTATGACTTCCTCTTCCTCTTCCTCTCCCTCTTCCTCTGGCAGGTCCTCAGTTTGATGAAGATGATCTGAGCCATCTAATTAAAGATAAAAGTCAGCAGAGAAGAGTAAGTTGGTTTGCTGTTTGTTGTTTAATTAAAGCATTGGACAGGGCAGATGGCTCAGTGGCTAGCATGCTTCCCGGGCAAGAGTAAGATGCCCAGAACCCACATAGTCCTGGGAGGGTATGGCAGGTCCCCTGTGACAGTAGAGCTCCAAACTCTGCCTCAGTGAAGAAAGAAGGATGGGTGGAAGAAGACGCCTACTGTTAGCCTTTGCTCTAGACACACACAAACATGCATGAATGCATGCCACACACACAGATTCACAGACACACAGGCACACAAATACAGATACACACAGAATCACGCAGATACACAACCCTCTCTCTCTCTCTCTCTCTCTCTCTCACACACACACACACACACACACACACACACACACACACACAGACCCTTACATAGATATACAAACCCACACATGTATAAACATGTATACATGCATCACACAGACACAAAAAATTAAGCCATTGAATAAAAGAAAAGTCAAGGAAGAATCATTTTTAAATTGCGCTTGGGAAGCAAAGGCTGCTGACTCTGTGAGCTCAGGGCAGCCTGGTCTACATAGTGAGACCCTGGAAAAGAGAAAAAAGAAGAAAAAGAAAAGAAGAGAGAGAGAGGGAGAGGGAAGGAGGGAGAGGGAAGGAGGGAGGGGGAGAGAGAGAGAGAGAGATGCCACAAGAGCTAGAGATGGCTCAGCAGTCAAAAGCACTAGCTTCTCTTCCGCAGGCCCCAGGTTCGATTCCCAGCACCCACATGTTGGCTCACAACCATCCATAACTCTTAACTAGAGGCTCTAACTCCCTCTTCTGGCCCCTGTGAGCACCAGATACACACGTAGTTCACAGATATACATGAGGGCACAATATCCATACACATAACATATGAATAAATCTAAAAATAAATATGTAAAAATAAAGACATGCCACAAGCCAAAATTCACATTTGAGACATTTAATCTCACTGGAGATTACAGAGAAGGAAATCAAATTGAAGTATCTGCTTTCTTTTTTGATGGATAGGATTAAAAGGCTCTAGCCAGTTGTCAGCAAGGATGGGAGGAAACAGGTGCCCCTTTGTTCTATGAAGGAAGCCTAAATTGGCAAAGCCTTTGGAGGGTCATTTAACAGTGAGGTGTCCAAATATGAAATGACCATGCACACCATGCACTCTGGGCTCCCTGGAGAATTTATTTTAAGAAAAAAATGGCACGGGTGTGCCAAGCTATTTGAACAAAAATGGCCATCCTATTGAAAAGCTGGAAAGAGCCGGGCATAGGCTCAGGGTATCTCTGAGGCAAAGTGCTCGCCAAATGTACAGGGCCCTGGGTCAGCACCAACAACAACCCAAGTGGACGAAGGGAGCCGGAAAAGTTAAGAACAGCCTAAATGTCGATTAATGAGGAGTTTTTGTTTATTTGTTAAGCTCAAAGACGATTCTACTAGATTTTAAAATGGAGACCCCCCCAAGGACAGGCAAACTGTCGATCTCAGCAGGTGCCTTGAAGAGAAGGGGGCGGGGACTGTGAGGCTGCCACAGTTCAAGCAGACAGTCACTCAGTGAGCTTAAGAGAATGGATAAGGAAGATGAATACTAGGAAAAGCATACCTAGGCTCCTAACCAGAACACGTGAGAAGAAATAATAATAATAACAATAATAATAATAATAATAATAACAATAACAACAATAATAATAACAACAACAACAACAACTAGGCCTTTCTGAGTCAGAAAGCAGGAGAACCCAATCTTTGTGGTGAATCATAAGGACTGCTAGTGAAAAAGGATTTGGTTAGTTTATGAGATAGATGTTCTGAGGACCAAGTAGGTATTATGAAAGAGAGAACCAACAAAAAGCATTTGGTGTTGCTTATTTATTTGTGTGTGTGCACGTGTGTGTGTGTGCATGTGAGTGTGTCTCTGTGTCTCTGTGTGTGTGTGTGTGGTTTTCTTCCATTCATTCTTCCGATTTTCTTGTTTCCTCTTCCCTTTTATTTATAGTCTGTACTTTTATTTTGTATTATTATATGTATCTAAGTACACGGCCTCCACATATGTCTGTGCATCACATGTGTACAATGACCACAGAGACCAAAAGAAGGCAACAGAGCCACTGGAACTGAGTTACAGTTACGAATCATTATGTAGGTACTGGGACTTGAACTTGTGCAGCTGGGCTTTTGCTACTTTATGGGTTCTTTCTTCCTTTACCTTTCTCCCCACCAATTCTTCCACCCTTTAAGACCTCTAACACGGGGTTGGGGATTTAGCTCAGTGGTAGAGCACTTGCCTAGCAAGCGCAAGGCCCTGGGTTCGGTCCCCAGCTCCGAAAAAAGAAGAAGAAAAAAAAAAAAAGACCTCTAACACTAGATAGGAAAGAAAGAAGGATAGAGAGAAGAGATAGAGAAAGAAATCTCTAAATAAAGTCAGGGGTAGGAAATGGGGTGACAATATTGTTAGACTACTTTCTACTGATTAGGGGTGTCAACTTCCTTGGATCAAGTTTGATCTTCACTGTCAGGATATCTGATTTCCTTTTCTCATCTCTTTGTCCATGACTACAGCAACCCACAACGACCCTAGGATTTATATATCCTCTGAAAAGTCCCCAGAATTCCAAACATCACACACTCACAGAAACTATCTGCAGCTGTCCAAATCCGCACCCATGCTAGAGCGTGAGGCAAATCATATTCACTTGCTGTGAAGCAGCCCCATCTCCCCACATCTGGGATTAAAACAAAAACACATACCTATGATATTTCTGTGTTCTTTAAAGAAACCAAAATTCTCACTACAAACAAGACCTCTGAAAGAGCAGCCAGCGCTCTTAACACTGAGTAATCTCTACAGTTCCCTCTTATTTAATAAGAAACTTCTCAGGGGTTTGCAACCCCATAGGAAGAACAACAATATCAACCAACCAGACCCCTTCCCCACAGAGCTCCCAGGGACTAAACCACCAACCAAAGAGTACACATGGAGGGAGTCATGGCTCCAGCTGCATATGTAGCAGAGGATGGCCTTGTTGGGCATCAATGGGAGGAGAAGCCCTTGGTCTTGTGAAGGCTCGATGCCCCAGTGTAGGGGAATGTCAGGGCAGGGAGATGGGAGGGAGTAGGGGAGTGGGTGAGGGAGCACCCTCATAGAAGTAGGGGGAGGGGAGATGGGATAGGGGGTTTCTGGAGGGGAAACCAGGAAAGGGGATAAAATTTAAAATGTAAATTAAAAAGTATTCAATAAAAAAAGATAGAAAAATGACCAAGGAAAGGAAAAAGAAAGAAAAAAGAAAAGGAGTTTCTCTCCTTGAGTGGTTTTCATTGCTGACTGGCAAGCTGAACTGCAGGAGAGGAGAGGGCAAAAATAAAGACAACAAACATCACTGGGAATGTTGTTGCATGCACATAGTCCTAGCACTTGCAAGGTTTCAGAAGCAAGGCAATCAAGAGTTCAAATCCATGGCTTGTCAGGGAGAGTGAGACTCGCCACACAACCCTCAAGGACTTCTGCAATCTGTCTTCCATGGAGACCTGCATCTGCTTTGATCCCCACTCTGGTGCCTCACAGATCTCATCCAGTCACTTAGTCATCCTGCTGAACACCTCCTGTGTGTCAGAAACTCCAATAGTCACTGTCTATGGAGTAAAGAAATAGCGGTGGCTTAATTCCACAGGAGAACAACTAAGTTCAAGGTTCTCCTGCCAGACAGGGACAGTGACTTAATACTGGAATCTCAGTGTTAATACTGGAGGCTGAAGCAAGGGGATTTCCAGCTCAAGGCCAGCCTGGGCTTCAGAGTAAGATAGGTACATACATACAAATGTACATACATACATACATACATACATACATACATACATACATACATAATGCAGGGCATTGTGTTATAGACATGTAATCCCAGGAATTGTCACCCTTGGTTACATAGTAAGATTCAGCCCAGCCTGGACTCCGTCTTCTCTCTTGAGAAGCCTACACTTAGGCTTCCCTTAGGCATGGAGTGTGTTTTACTTATTCAGCTCTTTGAGAAGCCTGTGCCCATGCTCTCAAAGGTGCCTTTCTTCTGAGCACGTCTCTTGCTCTGCCTCATACCTAAGCCTATATTAAGATATGTCTATTAAACCCCAGCTCTACTTTGTTTTATTAAAAGGCGTGTTGGGGTGGGGTGGCTGGAGAGATAGGTAAAGAGGACGTCTTGCTCTTCAGAAGACTCAATTTCATTTCCCAGGACCCATGTCCAGTATCTCACTACCATCTATAACTCCAGCTCCAGGGCGGTCCGGCCTCTGAGGGCACCTGCACTCATGTGAACACTCTCACTATAGACACATACATGTACATGATTTAAAATAATACAAATAAAACTTTACGAGAAAAGAGAGCTGGAGTGGTGGTTTATTGTTATGCTTGCTGCTCTTGCAAAAGCGCGGAGTTTAGTTCCCAACGCCCATGTCAAGTGGCTCACAATAGCATGTCACTCCAACTCCAAGGGATCTGATGCCCACCCTGACTCCCACAGTCGCGCACATACCACACATACACATAAGCAAAAATAAAAATAAAAACTTAAAATATAGATAAGCCAAAAACCTAATTTTTTAAAGGGTTAAAGATGACCTCAGCAGTTAAAAGCACAAGCTGCTTTTCCAGAGGACCCAGGTTCAATTCCCACCACCCACACGGTGGCTCACATCTGTCTGTAACTCCAGTTCCAGGGCTTCTGACACTTTCACTCAGACATGTATGCTGGTATACCAATGCACATAAAGACTTTTAAAAAATAACAAGGAGCGGGATGGATAGTGGTGGTGCATACTTTTGATCCCAGTACTCAGGAGCCAGAGGCAGACAGAACTCTCTGTGAGTTTGAGGCCAGCCTGGTCTGCAGAGTGAGTTCCAAAACAGCTAAGGCTCAAAAAGCAAATAATAATAATAATAATAATAATAATAATAATAATAATACATGAAGAGCCAGTTATGGTGGCACAGGCCTTTAATATCAGCACTCAAGAGATAGAGGTAGGTGGATCTCTGTGAGTTCGAGGCCAACCTGGTCTATATAGTGAGTTCTAGAATAGCCAGGACTAGGTACTGTCTCAAAGAGCCAAGATAGATAGATAGATAGATAGATAGATAGATAGATAGATAGATAGATAGATAGGAAGGATAGATAGTTTTTCAATACTCCATGTTATTTCAATAAAAAGTACAATTCTTAGCCATATTCATACCAGAAATTTGATCAGTACAGTATATGAGGGACACACAAACACACACAGACATACATACACACACACAGACACACAGACACACACACACACACACACACACACACACACACACACACACACACACACACGGAGACACACACACACCAAGAGAGAGAGGGAGAGAGAAGCTCGGAACCTGAGACTTGCTTCTCGTCAGTCTAACAGCTGAGATCACTACAGCAGTTGTCGGAAGATAGCTGTCAGCCCCTTCAGTTGTGTGTTAAGGGTAACAGGAAGTTGTTCTCTTGAAGCCTGGAATGAGAGAGACTCCCTTGCACATGTTTTTGTTTGTTACTACATCAGTCTCTTGCAACCCAGGCTAGACTCAAGCTCTACAATGGCCTTGAACTTCTGATTCTCCTGCCTCCACATCCTCATGCACCTCCATGCCTGGTTTCAGTGGTGCTGGGGGATGGAACCTAGCACCTGGCTAAGCAAGCACTCTACCATCCCCCGCCCCACCCCCGTCCCCCGCCCCCACCCCCATCCCCCGCCCCCACCCCCATCCCCTTTGCAGGCTTTGAAGAAGTCGTCATGCTTGTTAAGGAGGAGGACTAAATACTAATAGCAGTGTTACCGCTGCAGGGAGATGAATTTTTGCCAACATTCTCAGGAACCTTACGAATAGAGCATTGCCCTAGTTGAGTCTGGAATAGACCACAGATCCAGTCAACAACTGGATTAAAATCTGATGAGACCTAGAGCAGGGCACCCCGCCATACTTCCTGTGACTCCTAAGCCACAGGCACTGTGAGAGAGCAAATGGTATTTAAGGCTTCCAATTGTGGCAGCTTTTTATTCCACACGGAAAACTAGTACAGCACCTATCCAGTTCATCAGAGAAGCTCTTAAAATAGCCTTCTGGGGGCTGGGGAGAGGGCTCAGCAGTTAAGAGCTCTGCTGCTCTTGCAGGGGACTCAGCGTCTGTAACTCCAGAGCATGTGATGTCCTCTGGCCCTGAACACAGCGCACAGGCACATGCAGTCAAAACACCCATATGCATAAGACAAAAAACCTAATAAATCTTTTTCTTCATCCACTTCTGGGGCTGAGGAGATGGCTCGGTGTGTAAACTGCTTGCCATACAAAGTCAGAGCTAGAATTCAGATCCTGGGGCAGACAAGGCAGCAAACCTACTGTATCCCAGTACTCAGGAGGCAGAGACAGGAGCCCTCTGCAGTGAGCTGGCTGGCTAAGCTTAGCCACATAGTGAGTTTATCTGAGAACGCAGAAGCATGACTGAATTAAAGGGCCTTCCTCAAGCCAGGTATGGCGTCTCCTATTTGCAATCCCAGTACTCTGGAGGCTGAAGCAAGAGGATCTCCAGTTCAAGGCCAGTGGCACACACACAAATGCATACACACAATAAAGTTTATACACACACCCCACACACGCGCACATAAGGAAGTAATGTAGAGGAAGGCACCTGGTGCCAGTCTCTAGCCTCCGCACACACAAGACACACATGTGCACAGGAAACTACACACATGTGTACCATACGTGTTTGAACATGCATACACACATGCAGGGATACAACACACACATATACATCCATTTCTACCATTCTACCCAGAATGAGTTGGCATCAGCTTCACCACGGCAAAATGAACTCACCATAGATTTCCGTCCCTCCTCACAGACACAGAGCACCCAAAACAAAACAAGAGCTTGGCATGCCTTCCTTTCAGTAGAAATGGGAGCTTTCTATAGTCTATTAATAAAAAGCGCTATGCTTTTATTAACAGAAGTTTTTATGCCAAAATGAGACATTCCATATATATATAATTTTTGCAAAGCAGATAGCTTCCTGGAAGGTGCCTCAAGCCACTTAACGTTTAAACAACCAATTGATAAATCCCCATTTCCAGTAAACATAGCTCACTGCAGGCTCTCAGCTGACTGTAGGGAAGGGTGGCCCTTGTGGGACTCATGTCAGATTTGGAAGAACGGTTCGTGTATGCCAATCACAAGTTTTTAATATTGATGAAAAGCAGCGTATCTTTTATATGGTGCTTATGATTTTTGGGCCAGACCTGAGGTCATGAATATTTGCCCTTATCTAATAATGCTACAGTTTGGATATTTATATTTAGGGCATTGACCCAATATATGGACTGGCATCTGTATATAGAGTAAGGAAGGATGTGTGGCTCAGTCGGAGAACACTTAAGGGGCATCCTTGAAGCCCTGGGTTCAAGTCCTGGCCTAGGCAAAGAGGAAAGGAAAAGAGGCAAGGGTACACTTTACCCTTTTGTTATCCTATTATCTAATCATCCACAATGTATTAAAGAGATTGATTTTTATGCCCACTAAATAGCACTCTTATCAAAAAATCAATCAGTTGCAAATGTTTCAGATTGTTACTAAACTCTCATCTACTACATTGTTCGATATACATCTAGCCACATGTCAGCATGACCCTGTCATGATTGCAGTACGTAAGAAACCAGAGGCTGTTCTGACCCAGAACTGATCCTGTCTAAAAGAACGGCGGGGGCAAAAATGGAGAAGAGATTAAAGGAAGTCTGTCCAGTGACAGGTCCAACATGGCAGGGGCAGAGTTGGGCTGGGGCACCAAGGCCGGACACTATTATGCTATGATGTGCTTACAGACAGGAGCCTGGCATGACCGTTCTCTGAGAGGCCCTACCAGCAGCTGACTGAGACAGATGCAGATACTTAGACCCAACCATCAGACTGAAGTCTGAGTAGGGGAAGGATTGAAGGAACGAAGAGGAAGGCAACCCCATAAGAAGAGCAGAAGTCCCAACTAACCCAGACCCCTGGGAGCTCCTAGAGACTGAGTCACCAACCAGGCAGCATACATGGGCTGGTCCAAGGCTCAGACATGTGCACAGAGCAAAGGACTGCTTGGTCTGGCCTCAGTGGGAGAAGATGCACCTAATCCTCAAGAGACTTGAAGCTCCAGGGAAGGGGGACGGGGATGAGGAAAGCACACTCTGGGAGGCTAGGAGGAGGGGGAATGGGATGAGAAACTGTGGGAGGGAAGAAGGAGGTGGGGGGAGGCAACAGATGGAATATAAATAAATAAGATAACTAATTTGAAAAGAAAAAATGGTCCCCAGCTCCGAAAAAAAGAAAAAGAAAAAAGAAAGAAAGAAAGAAAAAATGAAACCAGAGGCTGGAGAACGGTGGCACACACCTTTAATCTTAGTACTTGAGAGGCAGAGGCAGGTTGAGTTCTAAGTTCAAGGCCAGCCTATTCTACAGAATGAGTTCCAGGACAGTTAGAGCTACACAAAAACAAAAGATGATAGGAAGGAAGGAAGGAAGGAAGGAAGGAAGGAAGGAAGGAAGGAAGGAAGGAAGGAAGGAAGGAAGGAAGGGAGGAAGGAAAACCAGAAAGTATGAGACTTCTTTTTTTTTTTTTTAAGTGTTCAATATTGTTTTGGCTACTCAGAGGCCCTTACAGTTCCATAAGTTTAGAAGTCAGTCTAAATTTTTGCAAAAGAAAAAAGAGCCATTGGAAGTTTGATAATGACTGCACTGAATCTATAAACTGCTTTAAATAATAATAAATAATAACTTTAGCTCTATCAACACGGTTGTCATTCTGTTTGTGTATGTGTATGTGTGTATGTTTGTGTGTGTTTGTGTGTATGTGTGTATGTGTGTGTGTATGTGTGTGTGTTTGTGTGTGTATGTATGTGTGTATGTGTGTGTTTGTGTGTATGTATGTATGTGTATGTGTGTGTGTTTGTGTGTGTTTGTGTGTATGTGTGTGTGTGTTTGTGTGTATGTGTGTGTGTTTGTGTGTGTGTTTGTGTGTGTTTGTGTGTATACATGTATGTATATACACAGATATGTGTATGTATATATGTATTCTCATGCCTGGGGCCTGGGTTAACCAGAAAAGGTGTCAGATTTCCTGGAACTGGTTACAAAAGATTGTGAGACTCCACATGGATGCTGGGAATCAAATTCAGGTCTTCTGCCAGACCAGCCCCTCCTGCTTCTGACCATGGAAACATCTTGGCAGCCCCTTTTGTTTAATGTTTCTAATGTGTATATATCTCATGTAATCCAGGCTGGCCTTGAACTTGCTATATACTGGTGAATTGCCTTGAATTTCCAGTTCCACCTTTCAGGTGCCAACTTAGACAAGCCTGTGCCACTACCCCCAGCTCTGTAATGTTACAATTTCTGTTCCTTTTACATCTCCTTTCCACTGTATATTTTAACTTATTTTCTTAGTGGTTGCCATGGGGATTACAACTGGCACTCTAAACTTGGAGAAATTCAGTTTGAATTGGTACCAACTCGGTTCAACAACAAGCGTTCACTGCAGCTATCCCAGAACCATCCGTTCCTCTCTGAGAGTATTGGCCCAGACAGTTATCTTTAAATATCATGTAACAGATTCATAATTATTTATGCAATTATGCTTTAAATCACATAAGATAGAGCTGTGATGTTAAAAATGTAATTATATTAAACCTTATGTTTACCTATGTGATGACTTTTGCTAGATTTCTTTATTCTTCACACACCCTCAGGGTGGGGCTCTACAGCCTGTAGTTTTATTTTCTTCTGAAGGATTTCTAGTCAGATTTCTCACTGGATAGGGCTGCTCCTGATGAATGGCTTCAACTTTTGTGTGTGCGTGTCTGTCTTGATCTCAGCTTTCGAAGAATAATTCAGTTAGATAACAACATTATGACTGATAGGTTTCTCTTCTGGCTTCTCAAAGATAACATCCTCCTCCTGTCCTCTGGCCTCCACGATTTCGAATGAAAACTTGGCTGTTCTTCCTGAGGCTGCTCTGATAAAATGAATCAAATCAACCATCTCTTAACTTTCAAGATTTTCTCTGTCATTTTTGAACTTCTTGACTGTAATGTCTCTATACGTTTATTCTGCTTTAAGTTTGTAGATAGGATATATAGGTTTGTGTATTTTATCAAACTTGGGAGTTTTGTGCACAAAACTGGAGTCACAGACAGTTGGAGGCTGCCATGTCAGTGCTGAGAGTTAAACCCAAGTCCTCTGGAAGAGCAGTCAGTGCTTAGCTTCTCTCTGACTCCTAATTTTTCTGTTTTGTTTGTTTGTTTGGTTAAGTTTTGGGGGGTTTTTTTGTTTGTTTGATTGGTTTTTTTCTTTTTTTCGGAGCTGGGGACTGAACCCAGGGCCTTGCCCACTGAGCTAAATCCCCAACCCCAAGTTTTGGTTTTGATTGTTTTGATTTGATTTATTTTGAAATAGGGTCTCTCTGTATAGTCCCTTCTGTCTTAGAACTCATTATATAGAGCAGACTAGTCCAAAATTTAAAGATACCTGCCTGCCTCTGCTTCAAAATTGTGCTTTACAATTTTTGAAGAAAAGACATTTTTTTATTTTATTTTTTTTATTAACTTAAGTATTTCTTATTTACATTTCGAGTGTTATTCCCTTTCCCGGTTTCCAGGCCAACATCCTCCTAACCCCTCCCCCTCCCCTTCTTTATGGGTGTTCCCCTCCCCATCCTCCCCCCATTGCCATCCTCCCCCAAAAATCACGTTCACTGGGGGTTCAGTCTTAGCAGGACCAAGGGCTTCCCCTTCCACTGGTGATCTTACTAGGATATTCATTGCTACCTATGAGGTCAGAGCCCAGGGTCAGTCCATGTATAGTCTTTAGGTAGTGGCTTAGTCCCTGGAAGCTCTGGTTGCTTGGCATTGTTGTTCATATGGGGTCTCGAGCCAGTTCAGAAAAGACATTTTTAAGGCTGGAATGATGGCTCAGCGGTTAAGAGCACTGACTACTTTTCCAGAGGACCTGCATTCAATTCCCACCAACCACATGGTGGCTCACAACCATCTGTAATGGGATCTGAGGCCCTCTTCTGGTGTGTCTGAAGACAGCTACAGTGTACTCACATAAATAAAAATAAATGTATCTAAAAACAAGAGAAAACTTAATATTAATATCATAATTCGGCAAATCAAATTCCTTCAAACTATGTCAAGGATTGTTATTAGTTGAGAAAGGTTACAATCCTTTACTTATGTTTTCAAATATTGTTATTTTTGTTGTTGATTGTTCTTTTTAAGATGAGGTTTCTCTGTGCAGTCCTGGCAGTCCTGGAATTCCCTTTGTAGACTGGGCTGACCTCAGACTCACATAGATCTACCTGACTTTACCTCCCAAGTTCTGGGATTAAATGTGTGCACCACCAGGCTTGTTTTTACTTTTTAAAAAGATTTTCATTTATTATTGCATGCATATGAATACATTGTAGCTGTCTTCAGTCTCACCAGAAGAGGACATCAGATCCCATTACAAATGGTTGTGAGCCACCATGTAGTTGCTGGGAACTGAACTCAGGACCTCTGAAAAAGCAGTTAGTGCTCTTAACTGCTGAACTCTCTCTCCAGCCCCCTTATCTTTACTTTTAATTGTGTGTCTATGGGTATGTACATACAAATGTAGGCACCCATAGAGGCCAGAAGAGGGAGCCAGATTCCCTAGTACTGTAGCCACAGGTCCTGTGGGCCATCAAGCATTGCCATTGAAAGCAGAACCCAGTTTCTCTGTGAGACGAGTATATGCTCTTAACTGCTCAGCCCTCTCTCCAGGCCCATAGTTCACTTACGTGGTGCCTTTTCCAAAGTATTTTTACAGAGGCTAATTCTTAGCACATATAGTGTGGTGGTTTGAATACGCTTGGCCCAAGGAGTGGCCGGCACTATTAGGCGTGGCCTATAGGAGTGGGCTATAGGATCCTCCTCCTAACCACCTGGAAGTTAGTTTTTTCCTAGTGGCTTTCAAAGATGTAGAACTCTCAACTTCTCCTGCACCATGCCTGCCTGGATGCTGCCATGTTCCTATTTTGATGAAAATGGACTGAACCTCTGAACCAGTAAACCAGCCCCAATTAAATGTTGTCCTTATAAGAGTTGCCTTGGTCATGGTGTCTGTTCACAGAAGTAAAACCCTAACTAAGACATGTAGTCACTGAAATCTCTTTTTTTTCTGCTATTGTTACAGTCAGCTAGTGGCCCAACAGATTTCCTTAAATGCTTAGATCCTAAAAGGAAAGAAGAAAACTGAGAAGCAAACAAACATCTGTTGGTCTCTTCAATCCTCTCAACCATCAAAAAAGCAACTTCAGTACACTCTCATGAGGTCTGAAGCAAAGGCCAGCTTCTATAGTACAAGGCAGATAAAACACACAATGGCAGTCTTTGTGGGACAAGGTCTCTCTTGCCCATGCTCACATCAGTAAACAGTATCATTGATATGATCCACCATCTTCATGGTTCCTCTTCCTTCAACAAATATTTTTCTATATACTGTAAAATGCTCAACTGGTCTACCATTCCAAATAATTGAGTTTTCTGTATTTTGTTTGTTTGTTCATCTAGTGATTTATTTATTTACTATGTATGGGTGTTTTCCTGCATGTATGTGTACCATGTTCTTGCCTGGTGCTCACACAGACCAGAAGAGGGTGTCAGATCCCCTGAGAATGAAATTAAAGACGGTTGTGAACCATCACATGGGTGTTAAGAATAGAACCTGTGTCCTCTGCAAGAACAGCCAGTGCTCTTCCCTCACAGCTGAGCCATCTCTCTCCAGCCTCAATTCTCAGAGTTCTTGCCAGCTCAATAGTTACAAAGCATGACTGGGGGAGAATCCCTGGGTGCATGCATAGCCCAAGACTAACAGGAACCAACTGACGATCTCCACCTGAAAGGGTAGAGAGAAGGAGGTGGCCAGGGCAGAAACTCTGGTGAGGTGACCACCTTGAGAGGAGCTGTGACATTTGGTTGATGACACAATAAGCCAGAAGCACTCTCCTAAGAAAAACTCAGGCATTAAATACCCTGACACCACTCTCTCATGCACCTTTTTCTCTTCCTGCCGGGGTCAACCAACTTCTGGTTTATGTGGGGATAAAAAGAATGAAGAGTAGATCTGGAGGACTGAATAGAAGATAGCCAGGAGGCCCCTATCCCTAAAGTATCCCCAGCGTCTACCTATAAGACTGAGAGCTGGAAGGATAGCTCAGGTTGTAAAGGCTTGACTTGAAAGCATCTGAGATTGAGCCCCAGAATCTATGTTATTAAAAAACAAAGTATAGCAATACATGTTTCTAATCCTAGTACTGGGGAGACAGATACCCAAGTCTGGCCGGGCAAGCTCTAAAGACATGCTGTCTTTTTAAAAAATTCTGTGCAATGGTGGCAGAGACAGGAGGATCTCCATGAGTTTGAGGCCATCATGGTATACTGAGCAGGTTCCAGGATAGCCAAGGCTACACAAAGAGACCCTGTTTCAAAAAACAAAGTAATTCATTAATTTTTTTAAAATGCTTTTAAAGGGCTTACTATGTAAGTATAAAGTAGGTTCAAATTCCTAGAACCCATGTCAGATAGTCATGGAGCCAGCCTGTGATTCTAGCCATCATAAGACAAAACAGGATCCCCAAAGCAAGCTGGATAGCCAAACTAGATGGTTAGAACACTGCTGGCCATATAGGTGAACTCAATGAGAGACTCTGCATCAGTGAATAAGGTATAGAGTGATGTAGGAAGACCACCCCCCATGTCAACCTCAGTCCTTCACCTTCATGTACACACACATGTGCATGTGCTGGCATATACATGTGTGCCCACACACATGAAAATACACACATAGATGAATGTAGAAAAGACAAGGTGGTTGTTGTCGGGGTCCAGCCTTGACACAGAATTGGAGTTCTCAACTGAAAGCAGGGATATCTGGAAGGCACATAATAAACAGACAACTTTTTGGGTGCAAACTGACAGGCAATTTTTCAAGGCTTAAAGTTACCTCCCCTTTCTCTCTTGCTCACTCTCCTGCAGCTTGAGGTTGCACACACTCTGCTTTTCTCCTTTGTGCTTTTCTTTTCTCAAACTCCCACACTCATACACACTTCTGTGCGTTCCCCTTTCACTCTCACACATACCTCACACACACCACATGCACTCTCCTCTCGCTCACACACACAACCTTCATACACACCTCACATTCTCTCTCCACTCACTCTTTACATGCTCTTCTCATGCTCTCTTGCCCTAGTCTTTTATCGATAATCCAGAAGCAGGTAGAAAAAAGACATTGTATAATTATTGCCAAATCAAATTCAAAAGAATACCCACATCCCACAAAGAATTAAGAATTACAATTGTTCCCCAAAGTTTCAAGCTTCCCCTATTCCCAGGCCTGTGACCAAAATAATAATTGCAAACATCATTATTTAAACTTTAACTTTTGACCTAATATACTTCAGAGCTCAGAGCTCCGAGGTCAGCTACTTGCATTTTCCTGGGAAGCCTAATGATAAATGACATAGGCAAAGCTGCCAGGCAGTGGCCAGAAAGAATCAAGTTAACCCTTAACTCAGTAGTTCCGCTAGCTTCCTGTTCCTTTACATTGCACACAATGACTCTCCTAAGAATTCTAGTATTTTGACTTAGTTTACTAGTATATAATTTTATTCATTCTATACTTCCTTATCCAGGAACCACTCTCAAATGTTATACAAAACTCATTTCATAACTTCAATAACTTTTTCCTTTCTTGGGGTCCCAATGTTGGCTCTATTTCATTTTCTAATAATTTCTTCTGACTTTCTTTGCAAGTCAAGCATTAATGTGGAACTACCATTGTGCAATCATTACGTTGTTTCCAAGATGAGAACACACAGCATGCACCTAGGCCATTAAGACTGTGCTGTGCTGTGCCCCTATGCCTCAATTTCCTGTTGTTTAAGAATCATTACATCAAGGAACATCTAGTTTCACAGAATTCATCAAAGCAGAAGGAGAAAGAAGTAGGAAAGTCAGATATAATAGAATAATTATGCACACCAAGGCCAACTGAAAAGCAGTCACTCACAAATGCAATCTATAAGGTTCTACAGGAGAAACGGGAACAACTGGGGTTTTTTTTTGTTTGTTTGCTTATTTGTTTGTTTGTTTGTTTTAAAGATTTATTTTATTTATATAAGTACACTGTAGCTGTCTTCAGACATACCAGAAGAGGGTATCAGATCCCATTACAGATGGCTGTGAGCCACCATGTGGTTGCTGGGAATTGAACTCAGGACCTCTGGAAGAGCAGTCAGTGTTCTTAACTGCTGAGCCATCTCTCCAGCCCATGGTTTGGGTTTTTTTTTGGTTTTTTTTTTTTTAAGATCTTTTCTTCTTCTTTTTTTTTTTTTTTTTTTCTGGAGCTGGGGACCGAACCCAGGGCCTTGTGCTTGCTAGGCAAGCGCTCTACCACTGAGCTAAATCCCCAACCCCCAGCCCATGTGCAGGCTACTGAGATGTCTCCATCCCAGCCTAACTACAAAGAGTCCCTTACTTCAGATGGTGGGTCACCTAGAGGGATGTATCTCCTGCTTCTCAGGGTCCCAGACGCCCTCCTATTTTTTTTACAAGGAGCTGCCTCGGGCTTCTGAGATGTCTCCACTCTAGCCTACTGCTGATAGTCCCTGTCATGATATGCTATCTCCAGCAGGCTGACTCATGAGGAACAACATCTGAAGCTATCCACCAACCTCCACAGCTACCTGAACTCACGCAAGCACACACACACATCACACAAACACAAAAGGTTGAATAAAGTAAAACTCCTGACGTTTTAGAACAGTCACTTTCTCTATTTTGACCATCGGGATTCAACAAAGTGAAGATCTGATCAAGAAGCTGTTGATAGGACGTGTGCGCACACAAAAAGTAAAATTTTGGAACTGAAGGGGTTGGGGATTTAGCTCAGTGGTAGAGCGCTTGCCTAGCAAGCGCACGGCCCTGGGTCCCCAGCTCCGGGAAAAAAAAGAAAAAAGAAAAAAGAAAAAAGAAAAAGAGAGATTACCGCTCTCCCAAAGGGTCTGGATTCAGTTCCCGGCACCCACACCAGAGACAGGGCTTACAACCATCTCTAATGCCAGTTCCAGGGGTCCACCATCTCTGGAACCACACTCTAATGTTCCATCACCTGAGCACCACACTCATGTGCACATACCAGTAATGGGAAGCGCATGCGCGTGCACACACACACACACACACACACACACACACTTTAATTGTAAAGAAATAATTTTTAAAGTAAAAACTAAGTCTTTTAAATATTTAAAAACAAAAATGTTAGCTTTTAAGAAGCTATTAATACTTTAAATTTTTTAGAGATTTGTTTTATTTTATATGTATGACTGTTTTGCCTACATGTATGCGTGTGCACTTCATGTGTGTCAGGTGTCCACAGAGAGGGTATCAGACCCCCTAAGACTGGGGTTACCACAGATGGCTATGAAGCACTACATGGGTTCTGGGAACTAAACCTGAGCCTTCTACCAGAGCAACAAGTACCCTTAACTGCCATCTCTCTAGCCTCCCTGACATTATTTTTAAATTATTTATAATTCAATAATCTCATACATGTACATAACATATCATTCATCACCCACTACCCTCTCTTATCCCCCTCCCACTCTTTCTAAACCCCTTCTTCCCAACATGTCTCTCTCCTACTTCCTCTTAAAAGCCCACGTCTTCGTCAGGGTCACTACTGCTGTGATGAGACACCATGACTGAAGCAACTTGGGCAGGAAAGGGTTTGTTTGACTTATGCTTCCACATCACAGTTAATCATCAAAGGACAGGAACTCAAGGAGAGCAGGGACCTGGAGGCAGGAGCTGATGCAGAGGTCATGGAGGGATGCTGCTTACTGGCTTGCTCACCATGGCTTGCTCAGCCTGCTTTCTTATAGAACTGAGGACTAACCAGCCCAGGGATGGCACCACCCACAGTGAGCTGTGCCCTCCCACACTGATCACTAACTAAGAAAATGCCACAGGGGTTTACCAAACAGCCTGCTCTTAAGGAAGCATTTTCTCAGTTGAAGCTAAGCTCCTTCCTGCCTAATGACTCTAATTTGTGTTAAGTTCACATAAAACTAGCCAGCAGAACCCATTAAGCTTTTTACATCAATGCTTGCATGAGCATGTGCATGGGGTTATTTAGTGGAGTGTGGCCAACTTACCAGTGGCTAGCAATAGCACGTAGAAGAGTGAGATAGTTGGTAAAGTGTCCACACTGAGGAGATCCTTGGTAAAGTGCTTACCTCTCAAGTTTGAGGACTTTGGTTTGATTCCCAGCACCCACGGGGGAAAATAAGTCAGGTGTGGTGGCACACACTTGTAATCCCAGTACTGAAGAGGTAGACATTCTATCTCACAAAACAAGGGAGGCAGATCCTGAGGAAGGACACTGACAATTGACCTCTGAACTCCACACACATGTGTGTACATACACACCAACACAAAGTACTAGTAAATAAATAATAGCAAAATACACTTTAAAAGAAAATTATTCCCCCTTCCCACAAGCCATTAGTTGTCAGTAGGTCCTCAGTAGGCTTTGACATTAGTTTAGGAAGAAATGACAGAATTTTTTACATTCTATCTATTTATTTGTTTATGGTTTTTGAGACAGGGTTTCTCTGTGTACCTCTGTCTGTCCTGGAACTCTTTTTGTAGACTAGGCTGGCCTCGAAATCACAGAGATCCGCCTGCCTCAGTCTCCTGAGAGCTGGGATTAAAGGCAGGCACTTGTACTGTTGTATTATATTGCATTATCATGTTTTAAAATACAGAACTACCCAGTTCCCGTATTGGATGCCTATGTTGAGTAGTGTCCCGGACCATAATGCCCGGACTCAGTTTCAGCTCTGTTCTAGTTGCATACAGGACTCATCTCACGCCTCCTCAGCTTCATTAACTGTTAACTATGAGATGAGGTGTAGAAACAGCTGCTTCTTCGACTTGTCACAGAGATTTAATGAATCAGAATGGGAAAAGCACTTAAAACAGCAGTCAGCAGAGCCATCTTCCAGTGAGTGTTAGCCACCCTTGAGTCGCCAGCAGTCCAACTCAGCACTTTCCCCTGCAGCGATCCCTGTAACACACTAATCTGTTTCCCTTCCTGGATGATGTCATGTTCTTTTTCCTGTAAGAATTCATACATGCTTCTCTGGCTGATTCCTATTTTTAAAACAACCAGGCACTTTTATCATATTGATCCATTTCGAAGTATGATAGCCTCAAGGGCTAGCAAGAGAAAGGGTGAGTGGCTGGAGAGATGGCTGAGCGGTTAAAATCTCATTCAGTACTCTTTGAGAGGACCCGAGTTTTGTTCCCAGCAGGCACATGTTACTCCACTGCCTGGGGACTGACAGTCTTCTTGGACCTTCAAGGCCTCCTGCATGCATGTGGTATATATACATACTTCCAGGAAAACACAAATATACAAAAAAAGAATAATAACAAATATAAAAATGTTTAAATAAGGGGCTGGAGAGATGGCTCAGCAGTTAAGAGCCCCGACTGCTCTTCCAGAGGTCCTGAGTTCAATTCCCAGCAACCATATGGTAGCTCACAACCATCTGTAATGAGACCTGATGCCTTCTTCTGGTGTATCTGAAGACAGCTACAGTGTACTTATATATAATAAATGAATAAATCTTTAAAAAATGTTTAAATAAAAATGTTTAAAAGAAACTATTTTCAGGTAGGATATATGATATGGTACAATTAATAAAACCTTTTTTTTTCACTTTGAAGAGAGTTGGGTCTTTTGTTTTGCTTTTTGTTGTTGTCCTTGTTGTTGTTGTTCTTCTTCTCCTCCTCCTCCTCCTCCTCCTCCTTCTCCTCCTCCTCTTCCTCCTCTTCCTCCTTCTTCTTCTTCTTCTTTGAAACTGTCTCATAGCCCAGGATGACCTAGAATTAGCCACAGAGCTGAAACAAGGCCTTGAACTCTTAATTTTCCTGCCTTCACTGTCCAGATGCTAGGATTGCAAGTCTGTATCAACACTTATTAACACGCCCAGCATTGTATACTAAAGTGGAAATTTAAGGGTTCTTTGGAGAATCAGTTGTGTTGGATGGTGTTTTTCTGGGGCAGACAAGTGAAGAAGTATTTTCCTAAAGTGCACACAGGTGAAAAACTAAGACAGACTCATGAAGGAATGTTTAGCTGAAGCTGACACAGGAGAGGGGATGTTCTGCTAAGGTAAGCACATGAAAGGACACATGGTGAAGGACTCTTCACTAATGACACTCGTGTATTGATCTGCCTTACATTGCATAAATGAGCTGCATTTGTCAGGACTTCATAGAAAGAAATGCACCAAAAAACTTGTGGTGAAGTGCTGCAGTTTCTTGCTGCTTCCTTGGACTCAGGCCAATTAGCAGAGTGATGTCAGCTGAGACAGATGCTCGTGCTGAGGCAAGGCACGAGGAGGACACAAGATGATTGGAGGGTGTAAAAAGGCCCTGATGGAGAGTGATGGAGACAGAGCTAGACTTGCTTATACTGCTAGCTGTGCAGTGCTCGTTGGTCTCAATTCTTTGCTGATCTTCGCTTCATTGTGCAAGGCACAGCTGAGAACTTCTGGCATTCCTCCAGGTCCCTTTTGCTGACTTGAGTGGAGGCTGAGGCCTGGCTGTCTCTGCTAGGTCATGCCACCACTATTCCTAACCCAACTCTACAGAACTAGACCACTGGTATATCTTTGAAGTGTTTGCAAGTAGATCAAGCTGCCGCTGCTCTCATGTGAACAGAACTGCTGATTTCCAGATAACACAGATGGGAGTTACTCCAAAGAACCTTTCTAAATAGGTCTACTTCCCTCCCAGCATCCACCCCCTCAGTATCCTTTCTTTCCCACTACCTCTGGTAGGTGGTAGGCTAAAAGAGAGGTTAAAGAATTTAAGAACCATCATTAAAAATAGATTTTGAAAAAAATTAAAGTTAGAATCTACTGTTCCTAGGCACCTGCACAGATTTGAAGCACAATTGGGAAAAGTACATGTCAAATGCAGGGTCATGGTTATATTTTCAAAGATTTTTCTAGGAAGAAACAGAGAAAGGAATCTATTTAGATGGGGCTGATAGAACTCCTCAACTGTATTTCCTGTTTTGCTTTGTAATTTATCTTTTATTTTATGTTCATTTGTATTTTGCCTGCATGTATGTGAGAATGTCAGGTTCCCTGGAACTGCAGTTACAGATGGTTGTGAGCCACCATGTGGGTGCTAGAAATTGAACCTGGATCCTCTGGAAGAACAGCTTAATCTCTGAGCCACCTCTTCAGTCCCCTGTATTTCATTTTTGGAAAGACCTGAAACAAGCTTATGAATGTTAAATTTCAAGAAAGCTGGGTATTTGTTTCCTTAATCATAAGTTTAAATAGACCAAAACCAAGACAAAGGATGTGGGAGGGCTGACTAAAAGTCTGTGTTCAAAGCCTTTAGAATTCTTGGTCTCCCGGCAGAGTGTAGGCTCTGTCCCAGCCATCTATTCCACACCTACCCCCTTCCTCCATTTCCACCACTGGAGATTATATTATTCGTATACACCATAGCCCGGGAGAAGGCAGTGGGAGGCACAAGGCTGCTGGGGCTCAAAACATTCTCTCATCTTTAGCAAACCATTCAGTATTTGCAATCAAAGTTCTAAGGCTCAGATAGTCTCCTGGTGACTCTCAATGCCCCATGCTGGCTCTCAATGTGGAGGGCATTATCAGAGCACTGTACAACGAAGCCCATTAATCCTGCACTTCTCAAAAAGAACAAAAAACAAACAAACATGCTATTCTAGGATTCTTCTGGTCTTGCTTTTCGAGACAGTTTCACGCAGCCCAAATTTATTGTGGAACCGAAGATAACCTTCGACTCTTGATCCTCTAACCTGGAGGTTAGAGTGCTGGAATCACAAGTATGTGTTCTGTAATTCCCCAGTCCCCACCCTCATTTGTTGTGTTTGTTTGTTTGTGACAAAGTCTCATATAGACCATACTGGCCTATGTTACTCAGGGTGATCTTGAACTTTTCATGCCTTATACCTCCCAAGTGTTGGGATTACAAGCATTTTGCCAAAACCCTGGGTTTCAATGGGACGCTGGGAATCAAATTCAGGGCATTGTACAAGCAGGGCTACGTAAATACTCAGCCCTTCACAGGATACTTAATGAAAGACATATAAATGGAAGTAGTTCAATAATAACCAACCCGAGACCTGAAATCCAAAAAACAAACAAACAAACAAACAAACAAAAAAACAGTACTACAATATAGTACAATAAATGTTAAAAGCAAAACATTGGAAAATTAAACTTCATACTGTCTGGGGCTTTTTGTTTGTTTTTTGAGACAGTGTTTCTCTGTATGGCCCTGGCTGCCCTGAAACTCACTCTGCAGACCGGGCTGGCCTTGAATTCAGAGATCAGCCTGCCTCTGCCTCCCAGTGCTGGAATTAAAGGTGTGTAATGCTACCACTAGACCTGCACACCTGGTATAAACTTTTCTGGTTGACAAAAAAAAAAAAAACCCTAAAAAGTCTTTATTTAAACATTTACTAAGACTGTTTAAAATCTAGACATTCTTAATTGAAATGTAAGCAAACCACGAAAACTAAAACGAAAGGGTTTGCAGGGAGAGAGGGGGTGGGAAAGAGGGTTTAATTAGAATGGCCCTCATAGGCTCATATATGTGAATGCTTGGTCATGAAGGAATGGCACTACTTAGGAGGGATTTGAAGGCGTGTCCTCATTGGAGGAAGTGTGTCACTGGAGGTGGGCTTTGAGGTTTCCAAAGCCCAAGCCAAACCTAGTGTCTCTCTCTTCCTGCTGCCTAAATGTAGAACTCTCAGCTACTCTCCAGCACCATGTCTGCCTGCATGCTGCCATGCTCCCCACCATGATGACAATGGAGTAAACCTCTGAAACTGTAAGCCAGCCCCATTAAATGCTCTCCTTTATGACATGGACATGGACATGGTGTCTCTTTACAGCAACAGAACGGTGACTTTGACAGGGAATGAGGCTTCAGTGTGTAGAAGTGATTACCATGTAAGCCTAATAACCTGCTTTGACTCCAGGAACAGATGGTGGAAGGAGGGAACTGACTTCAAAAAGTGGAGATCCTTTGACCTCCACATGTGCACTGTGACATTTACACATAAGTGCGCTAACACACACACACAAACACACACAAACACACACACACACACACACACACACACACACACACACGAGTTATATTTTAAAAAACTTTAAGGGGTTGGGGATTTAGCTCAGTGGTAGAGCGCTTGCCTAGCAACTGCAAGGCCCTGGGTTCGGTCCCCAGCTCCGGAAAAAAAGAAAAAAGAAAAAAAAAACTTTAAATTTTTTTTTAGGTTTGTGTGTATGAGTGTTTTGCCTTCATGCATGAATGTGTACTACATACATGTGTGGGGCCTGTTAAGGCCTAGGTAGAATGTTAAGTCCTAGGTAACTGTTACCTGACTAGCCTGCCATTTTGTGCTGTTACTGATATTATAACTTTCTCATATGTTGTTTCTTCTGTTATTAGAAAACTTTCTCATGCCCAAGTTGATTACATAGTCTGTTACGTTCTGTGCCCTTGGAAACCAATCACAATAGAAATCAATAGAACTGCTTTGTATAGTTACCCACAATAAACTTAGACCCCAACGTAAGAGAGACACCTGCACCGATATAAGAAACTATTTGGAATAAGACTTCCATTTTGAGTGGGGGTTGAGTAAAGTATAAGTTCCCAAGACCTCCCTGGAAACTGACATCCTACTCGGCAGAAAGATACATATATTTGGATAACTGACATCCTGGTTGGCAAGTTGAGACATGAATGTTAGACAAGGCCACAGTTGAATACTCCAACCAATGGGAGGCAGGTAAGTCTACAACAACTACTTGTTCCTAAAAAAAAAAATCCCTTATCCCTAAATCCTGATTGGTGGAATAACTTGGCACAGATGTTTGTGGATTTTAGGCCAAAAAACACTGTAGGAACTTAACTCAATGTCACGATTCAGTTCCCGAGTCTGGAGCATGACCCTGATCAATCAGTCTTAGGGTGTGGTGTTCAATAAACCAGCTCTATTTGACTGAGCTTGGTGTTTGAATGGTTTGTGCAGTGATTCTCAGATGTCCATTAGTGTCCACAGACACAAGAAGAGACTGTTAGATCCCCTGACACTAGACTTACCAATGGTTAAGTCAGTTCTGGGAACTGAACTTGGGTCCTCTTCAAGAGCAGCAAGTGCTCTTAACCACCAAGCCAACCTCCCAGAACAAAGTTTCTGTTTTCAAAGTTTTTTTTTTTTAACTGAAGAAAACATGCTGATTAGACCTTGTTCAAATGTAGTTGTTTGTTTGGGGTTTTTTTTTGTTGTTGTTTTTGGCTCGGTGGTTTTTCAATTTTTTAAAAGATGTATTTATGTGTACATTTGTATGTGTATAAATGTGCATGATTGGCAGTGTCCAATGAAGCCAGAAGAAGGTACTGAGAGCCCCGTAGCTGGAGTTATAGATGGTCATGAGCCACACAACATGGGTGCTGGGAACTGAATTCTGGATTTTCTAAAGAATAGGAAGTTCTCTTACATACTAAGCCATTTCTCTATCAACCAGGTCCCCAGGTTGGCTTTACACATCATATATATTCAGTAACAGTAATCCTCCTGTTTCTGCCTCTACCAAATGCTAGGTAGACTTACATAATGTTGTGCACTTATTTGTATAGAGAGAGTCTCTTGTGTATGGAAGCATCCCCTGTCAATAAAAAACGCTGTTGGCCTACTATTGTAGGCAGGGAATAGGAGGTCGGAGTTCCAGCAGGGAGAGAGGAACTCCGGGATAGTCAGGCACAGGAAAGATTCACCCCAAATGCTGATGGAGACGGTTGCACGAATCGGAGGAGAGGTAACTAGCCATGTGGCAGGATGTAGTACATGGGTTAATTAAGTTCTGAGCTAGACTGGGAATGGGCCCAAGGCCTAGGCGATTAGTCATTATTTTGGGAACTTGGGCATGAATGGAAAAGTGCATTGTCACATATGTACATGGTCTCAACATGTAGATGTGGACTTTAGCATGTATCTCAGTGATAGAATGTGTACTTCCACGTGTGATCCCAGAACCCATCCCAGGCACCAAAGACAGATCCTTTTTCTTTCTTTCTTTCTTTTTTTTTTTTTTTCTGATTTTTGAGACAGGGCCTCTCTATTTAGTCCTGGCTACCTTGGAATTCACTATGTAGACCAGGCTATCCTCAAACTCATAGAAATTCTACCTCTACCTTCTGAGTGCTGGGATTAAAGGAATATACCACCACATCTGGCTCAAAAATATTAATTCTAAATATTAATTTAGGTTTTAGACATCTAAAGTTTGTGTTTCAATAAGCTACTAGATGGTGTCGACATTGGTGGTCCATTATTATATTTATTTACTCTGTGTGTGTGTGTGTGTGTGTGTCCTGGGACTCCTTTTCATTTGCATGAATGTTTGTATTTATGTGTGTGCACTACTTCTTTTAGTTTTTTTTATTAGGGCTACAGAAGTTAGGAGCACTTGGTGCTCTTGCAGGGCACTCACGTTCAGTTGTCATCACATACATGGTGGCTCATAGCTGTCTGTAATCCCAATCCCACACCCTCTTCTGGCCTTGGAGGGTGTCAGGTGAACACGTTCTATTTCCTGAGTGCTGAGATTATGTTACTGCCACCAGGCTCAGTGCTGGGGATGGATCCAGGATGCTGTGAATGGTAAGAAAGTGTGGTACTGACAGAGCTATGGCCCTTCCCCTATAGACACAGTTAAAATTATGTATGTGTGTTGTTTTAGTTCAAAAACATAAATGTTCAAATGCTGGGGTGTTGTGGTAGAGAATGTAATATTGCAAAGTTTATCCACTGACCATAAGAAATCTGATTTTGGGGGGGACTGAAGAGATGGCTCAGCAGTTAAGGCATTTGTTGCCCTTGCAGAAGACCAGGGTTCAATTCCAAGCACCCATATGATGGCTCACAACCATCTGTAACCTCAGTTTTAGGGGTTCCAATAGGCACATGTGATGTGCATATATGTACACAGACCTGCGAGTCACATTTATTCACACAATGGCACGTGAATACACTTTTCATATCCTTCCTGGGACTTTGAAAGGCATGTCTGAAAACATGTCAAATATATAATTATATATATGTCAAATTATATACTTAAAATATTTGTTATTGATTTGGGGGCTGGTTCTCACACTGCAGCCCAGGCTCTCCTGACCTTACTTCTAAGCCCAGAGTAGTCTCAAACTCACCGTGATCCTCCTGGTCAGCTTCTGAAGACCAAGGCATAAGACACCGTGTCCAGCTTTAAGGTCTTTTACCCCTTTTAAACAATTGTGCTGTGGAGTGGGATGTTTGCCTGGTAAGGTGATATATGTAATGTCTGTAGACGTTCTAACCAAATTGGGTCCATTTTTGCTCATTTCACAGTATGTCAATCATTGAATGGCTGGCCTTGTTTGCTGAAATCTGTTCCTTGGGCAGCCCAGTATGGAGTTGAGAAGAGG
Source organism: Rattus norvegicus (assembly GCF_021556685.1). NCBI lineage: Eukaryota > Metazoa > Chordata > Mammalia > Rodentia > Muridae > Rattus > Rattus norvegicus. The sequence continues at coordinate 90,962,060 of NC_141542.1, forward strand.
GATCTTAGGAATATTTATGGAATAAAAAAGTGGTCTAAGGATTGAGCTAAGGTAACTAAAGCAAGAAAAGGCAAGTAAGAACCAGTAGCCTGTTCTTTAATTGAAAGGCTGTTAAAATTGAAGAACCTTATTGCTCTTCAGACTGTGCATGCTCAGGAAAAGGCGTCCATAATACCTTCTGAGGGTGCAGTCTTGTCCCTCTGTGGGCAGCAAGTCAGCTAGCAGACACCTGCCTATGCCTGAGGGTGGAGGTGGGGGACCTATGGTCTCAGTTTGAGAAAGACAATGCTGCTATCAACTTCTTGAAAAAAAATAGCTCAGGATTAGACACTTACGTCATAGGTGTCATCTTTAGCAAGGCTAGTAGGACTCTAATCTATGGCTTGGCAGATACAGACCCTTAAAACTGGTGCTTTGGGGTTTGAGAGATGGCTCAGTAGGTAAAGTACTTCCTAGGCAAACCTGAGTTTCATCCCAGGATTCCACAGTGGAAGAAGATAAGCCATTTCCAAAAGCTGCCCTCCTGCCTCCACTCCACCATCATGATGCACACATACCATCTCCAATAATAATAAATCTTAGAAATAAAGTTGAATTTTTTTTCTTCTTTCCACTCTAAATACTTGTTCATTTGCTTTGAGACGAAAGACAAGGTCTCACCATGCAGCTGTGGCTGGCTTGGAACTTGAAGTGTAGAACAGACCAGCATAGAGCACACAGAGACCTGCCTGCCTTCACCTCCTGAGTGCGAGGATTAAAAGTGATCCTCGTCACAAGCAGCAAAAAAGATTTTTAAAGACACCTAAAATGAAGTAAGAAAGGCATATTGGTGTGAACATGGAATCCCAGCCCTTGGGGGCATCAACACAAGTTCAAGGTTAGCCAGAGCTATACAGCAAGTCCCACTTTCAAACATCTGAAACAAACAGAGCCAGGAGGTGGCTCAGCAAGTTGTATCTGCTGTTAAACCTGATGACCTAAGTTAAATTCTCAGAATCCATGTGTTGGAGAGAGAATGAAACGGACTCCCCAGAATTGTCCTCTGACCCAGTGTTTATGCCTGCTAGGCAAGTGCCCTACCAACCGAGACACATTTCCAGACCCAAACGTAGCTTGCCTGCAAGTGTCAAGATTCATCATCCAAGTTTTTAAAAAAGTGTTTTTAGTCACAGTGGCTTATGTTTGTAGTCACACACACACACACACACACACACACACACACACAAAGAGGATGATAGAACTAGATTTTGTTCTTTTTATTAAAATTGTTTGATGTATATGAATGTTTTGTTTGCATGTATGTATGTGCACCCTGTTCTTGCCTAGTGCTCTTGGAAGTCAGAAGGCATCAGATCCCGTAAGACCGTGGTTATGGATGGTTGTGAGCCTTCATGTAGGTTCTGGTAAATCAAATCCAAGTCCTCTTAAAGAGCAGCAAATATTAACCGCTAAGTTACCTGCACATTCTTTTTTTTTTTTTTTTTTTTTTTTTTCCGGAGCTGAGGACCGAACCCAGGGCCTTGTGCTTGCTAGGCAAGCGCTCTACCCCTGAGCTAAATCCCCAACCCCACACATTCTTTTATAAAGATTTCTTTCTTTTTTTTCTTTTTTCTTTTTTTCGGAGCTGGGGACCAAACCCAGGGCCTTGCGCTTGCTAGGCAAGCGCTCTACCACTAAGCTAAGTCCCCAACCCCGATTTATTTCTTTCATATATATGAGTACACTGTAGCTGTCTTCAGACACCCCAGAAGAGGGCAGGGGATTCCATTATAGATGGTTGTGAGCCACCATGTGGTTGTGGGAATCGAACTCAGGACCTCTGGAAGAGCAGTCAGTACACGTAACTCTGAGTCATCACTCCAGCCCCTACCTGCACACTTAAAACAAATATTCCCACTATCAAACCAAAAAAAAAAAAAAAGTTCATTGCATAGAGAAGGGGCTTAATTAAAATTGTTCCTGGAAGAGAGAAAAATGGAAACATGGTACCCACGCAGAAAGGACAGTGGAGCACAGTGATAGAAAATTCTAACTGTAGCAGAGTTACTGGACCATGAGGATCACCTGAGGTGCACTTAAGCAAAGAAATGAAGGTGTGACAGGAATCCCGGAAGGCCCATCTGGATTCCTGTTAACTTTCTTGACTACTCATTCCTTTCCTTTATTGCCCAGTAACAATGTGTAGTTCATTGAGAATTTATTGTGTCTCCTTTATCAGACCATAAGCTTTAGGAGGGTAAGTCGTCATATTGCATTACACGATGCCCACTAAACAGTCGCTGGCAAAGAAAGGCACGAAGGTGCTGCAGGGTAGCCCTAAGTAAAGAGCATCCACAAGTTAGAAGCAAGAAGTTCCCCCAAAACAAGCTTCTTACGGGGTTTCAGAAATAATACCGGAAGGGTGGAATCGGGCCTCTGGAATATTCGGGAAAGGCGCAGGTGGATTGTAGTAAGGACAACAGGGAATGACAGGTGAGCGTTGGACTCAACTGGTCAGGAGAGGCGGGGCGGCGTGCCGCGCATGCGCACGCATGCCCTCTGCTTGCCTCCTTACCGGGACGCGCTTGCGGGCGTGTGCACGCTCGAGGTCGAAGCGGAAATGGCGCCGCGGGGCCGCGCGTCCGGGCGGCGAGCGGAAGTGGGTGTGAGAGCGGAAGTGGCCGGCTGGAGCCGGGGGCTGGGCGGGGACCGGGATCGTCGGTAAGGCGGCGGCGGAGGCGGCGGCGGCTCGGCAGGCGGGTTGAAGCTTCGGGGGCCAGGTCGGTCGGGTGGTGGCTGCCTCTACGGGCAGCGCGTGCCGGGCCAGCGCGTGTGTCCGCCTCTCCCCACCCCGCTCCCCGTCCCCTTCTCCCCTCACCTACCGCACCCAGCCCCCCTCGTCAGGGGCAGCGGGGCCGCTCCCTCAGTCCTACCCTCGCTTGCCCACCCTCACCGCCCTTGTTTCTCCTTCCCCTGCTCGGGGCAGCCGCCGCCATGATCCTGCTGGAGGTGAACAACCGCATCATCGAGGAGACGCTCGCGCTCAAGTTCGAGAACGCGGCCGCCGGGTAAGCGCACACTGGGAGGAGGCCGAGTTGACCCTAGCTAAATCCCGGGTGGCGTCCAGCTCCCCAGCCCTAGAGGGAAGAGGTCGGGAACCTGGCGCGGCTTCAGGGTTTCCTTAGCAGGATGGACGTGGGAAGCCACGGGGCGCGGTAAGCCGAAGGCCTAAGATGCGTGGGGAGAGGCTGAGACAGGGATGCGGAAGCAACGAGAGGGCAGGAGCAAGGCGTGCCAGAGAACAGACGACCTGTGGGACGTGAGGGCAGCCGAGGCCAGAAGTCACGTCCGAGAGCCTACTGTCCTAAGGGGGAAAGAGAGGGCCCCACTTTCCTCTATATTTACCGTCATTGTTCCGAACCCAGAAACACCCTTTTGGGGAAGCTGGATTGAATGGAGTTTTTAGGAATTCCCAGGATGAGGTGGGAAGAACATGCAGGCCCAGATCGCCACCGGCATTCTGCTTCCCCACCCCCATCTCTCCCCCAGGAGAAGCAGGAGGCAAGACTGAAAGCAGACCCAGGCTTCTAGGAGGGAAAAAACCCTCTAACCTACTGCGAGAGACACTAGCCATTTTGTTACATATCTCTTAGGCAAAGCCAACAGTTCTCCATCCACTCTCTTTAGCTCTCAAGACAAGGTTGATTTGGTTGGGTGTCTTAAATTCTTATCCAAGACACCTGATCTTTGATTTCTAGTAATGCCCGCTGGGTTAATAGCTGCCTCTCCCAGAATCTATAAAGTTCTTAAGATAATTATTTATTAACATCAGCATCTTAATATGGGACGTATTTCAACCCTTCTCTGTCAAACACAAAAAAGCAAACTCCTCCCTTAAAGCTGCTTTGCCTCCCTAATGTATTTAAAACCTGAGCAGAGGTTTTAGGTTCTAATTTATGGTGGCCTGTGGCCACTCCTTTGCCTCATTTCCTCATTGGTGAGGATGGGGCTTCACATTTTGGTTTCACAGTTAGGAGGTAAGTGCAGACTGTTTCTGTGAACGGGGAACTGGAAATAGGAAAGTGCTTGCAGATCCACAGAAAGGAGAGGATTGGAAGGGGGGATTCATTCATTCTCCTCTTTAATTCTAAGCATTTATAATGAACGTGTGGTTCGCTGACACTGAAAGCATGGAATACATTGCCTGTTCTGTCTCTTTTGTAAGGCTCCACGTTTTATCTGCAAACAAAATAGGACAGTCCTTGAATTGGTGCGTTCAGTGAACATAGTTTCCTGCCCTGAGTGCCGTTGAGCACACGCTTTGTGCAGCGTTGTGAGAATGCACTAAAATATTAATGGCGGTGGTTTGATATTCCCAAGTCATACAGCCAGCCACTTAGAAAGGATCTTAGTAGTGTTTCCCAGTGGAGATCAGTGCTTGGGGTGCTTTCTTGCTAGAGAGAGACCCAAACCTTAAGTGTTTATGACTTAGAACATTAAGGTTCTTCTTAATGTTAATTTTTCTCAAGTCTGTTGGTACAATTGAAAGGTGGGGGACTCTCCTGGTTGAGGTCAAACCTAAGGGTTGGGGGAAAAGAACATCCCTAATATCCCTCCACCCACCCTAGTTAAGTCAGTTAGTATGGTCCTTAACTAGGACAGCCTGTCAGGTCTAGAAGGGTTTGTTTGATTACTTCCTCTACCTGTGGTGTCCTGTTAGTATTTTACTTAACGGACTTTTAAAGGTTATGTATACTCTTGGTTTTTAAAGTTTTATTGTTATTCGTTGCCTTTTGTTTGTTGGGTACATTTGAAAGTGAAAAGCTCAGGAGCAATTTACCCTTTCTCCTTTGTTTGTTGAGACAGGATCTGCCTCTAACTCAACATTGAACCCAGGATGACAGAACTCTGATCCTCCTGTGTCCACCTCCCAAGTGATAAAATATCATCTAGCCACATCTCTTGTTGTTTTCTTGAGACAGGGTCTCCTGTGTAGCTCCAACCACCCTGTAACTGCCTCTGCGTCCCAAATGCTGGGACTATGGGCATGAACTTGCCTTGTGTTATCATGTGTGGGTGGCTTTGAAAAAGCAGGGTAAACTTGGATGTTTCCTATAAGTGGTATTTTTTTTTCTTTAACATATACTTAATAAAAGCTAATTTATTTAAAGGATATCATTTAGCCTCAGTATCAGCTTTTAAAGTTCATAAACTACATTAGATATTCCACTTTTACCCAGCAGAGTTGGAACTCCTCTCAGTTCCTTTCATACTCAAAGGCTGGGGAGATGAACAGTTGAAAGCACAATCTGCTCTTACAGAGGAAATAAGTTCAGTTCCCAGCACCTACAAGGTAGCTCCCAACTGCTCATAACTCCAGTTCCAGATCAGATGGCCTCTTCACATGTATGTGTACATGCCTTTGTGTATAAATAAAGTGTATTTTTAAAAAAGATTCCTACTTAAGTGGTCTCGAGCAATGGGATAAAATATGGAAGTGTGTATCTTGTCTCCTAAATGTGAAACAAACCAGGATCATTTGAATTAACTGCTAGCAAGCTGCTAGAGGCAGTAGAGTCTTGTGGCATTGAAGAGAAGGGTGTAACAGCTTTTTACTAGGGGTTACTTGAGTAAAACATATAGTAGCTGTTGCATGTCAGAAGGTCTTCTAGGCCTGTCTTACATTTTGTCGTTTTGTCCGTAGCAGTTTTTTTTTTTTTTGGTTCTATTTTTCGGAGCTGGGGACCGAACCCAGGGCCTTGCGCTTCCTAGGCAAGCGCTCTACCACTGAGCTAAATCCCCAACCCCTGTCCGTAGCAGTTCTACAAGAGTGATGAGGTCATTTGCATTCTCCCATTTTATAAATGAGAAGATGAGGAAAGGGGGTAAGAAATCTTACTTGACCCAGAGCATAAGCCTGGTGAAAAAGACGGGAAAACATGTGCTTTGCCTGTGCTCAGTGATTTTTTTTTTCCCAGTGTTGGTTTGTGATTTACGTCTGTAAAACCTGAAATATAACATGAGGTAGAACCACAGCAGGCTTGGTGGAAAGTGGCAGGTGCTTTGATGATGTAAGGGGGAGGTATATACAAAACCCTAAACACGATGTGTGGGAGGGAACAGAGCTTACTGTGCTGTACATGGCTTAAATCATCCTTTCACCTTAAACAAAACAAAATCATTCTACATGACTATACTTAGCCATTTTTCTGTCTGACATGTTACTTCCACAGGCATTATAATAATAGGCAGTGGGGGAAGGGCGGGGGCAGGGAGGCATTACCACAGCTACAGGTAGGTGTTCTTTGTCTTGTCTTCCACCTTTAACAGGTTCAGGTCCAAGAAGGAATAAATGTGTGTTCTCTTCATCTGTTAGCTTGCATTTAAATAGGATGCTCTAATTTCAGTAAAATTCAGGACCCCTTCAAAATTCTCCTAAAAGCAAGCAACAGTACAATTATTTTCCCCTATTTACATTTGATCTGTTTGTGTATATTTGTGGGCCTGAGAGTACAACCTGAAAGAGTCCGCTCTCTTTTCGCCCTAGGGGATCCAACTCAGGGCTGAGATCAATAGGACTGGCTAGCAAGTGTCCCCACCCTAAGCCATCTTACCCTAAAATTATCTTACTAAGGGCCTTTTGTTGTTTTACAGAAACAAACCAGAAGCTGTAGAAGTGACATTTGCAGGTAAGTGTCTTTATCTCATCCCCTTTAAGAGAGGGATGAGATAAAAAAGAAAAAAAAAGAATTTTAGTGTGGGTGTTTTGTCTGTGCTCCTTGTATGTCCCTGATGCCTGAGGAGACCAGAAGAAGGCATCATATCTCCGGGAATTGGAGCTAGCAAATGGCTGTGAGCTGGCATATAGGTGCTTGGAGTGAACCTGGGTCTTCTGGAAGAACAGCCAGTTTTCTTAACCACTAAGCTAGCTCTGCTTCCCTGAAAAAGGTTTTGTCAAGTCTTTCTTGAGGCCTTTAAGAATTATGTGCTTATGACATTGCTAACTGACTTTGAAGTTCAGAAACTATATAAAGCTACCTTACATATCTTAGTGAGTGGGGACACGATATCTTAGAAATTTGGTTGTTTTGTACAAAGAACTGTTTGTCTTTCTACTTTGGAAATCTACAGTTATAATCCAGTAGCCATCATCTAAGTTTGCCTAGCATTTGGGGGAGGCAAGGTGGATGATGGTGTAGCTTGTTTGTCAGATCAGGGAAACAGTGTTTCTTTCCACTCCCTGTTAGCCATGTATGGGGATACAAGTCATTTGTACCAGGACCCAGGAGGTAGAGTAGGTGGGTCTCTGTAAGTTTGAGGTCAGGTTGGTTTACCTGGAGAGTTCTAGGCTAGCTAGAGCCACATGGTGAAACTGTGTTTCATAAAACAAAAGAAAAAAAAAAGAATTGGCTAGTCAAATGTGAGCTCAGATTTTACAGCTAAGTGTCCAGAAAGGCAAGTGCTTGACCAGGCGATCTGAGAAGATTTGTAGCTCCTAAGGTGGATGCCATCTGTGCATCCTCATTGCCATCAGTGCCCAGTCCGCATGATTGCCGTGGTTCCCATGCAAGTTCTCTGCATTTTGGCCCTCAGCACCTAGCTTCAGTAGTGCTGCAGTGCCCAGGTTACTTCGTAGTGCAGGAAGAAGGAGCCTCAAGAGATGCCCAGAGATTAAGCGACTTCAAAGATAATCATTTGTCTTGTCTTGATCTTGTTAGATTTTAAAATACTTATTTATTTATTATTTTATGTATGTGAGTACACTGTCCTCAGACACACCAGAAGAGGGCATTGAATCCTATTACAGATGGTTGTGAGCCACCATGTGGTTGCTAGGAATTGAACTCAGGACCTCTGGAAGAGCAGTCAGTGCTCTTAACCACTGAGCCATCTCTCCAGCCCGATCTTGTTAGATTTTAATTCAAATATTTTTATAAAGATTTATTTATTTATTACATATAAATACACTGTAGCTGTCTTCAGACACACCAGAAGAGGGCATCGTATCCCATTACAGATGGTTGTGAGCCACCATGTGGTTGCTGGGAATAGAACTCAGGACCTCAGGAAGAGGAGCCAGTGCTCTTAACTACTGAGCCATCTCTTCCTTAACTCATATATTTAAGACAACAGTGTTTGTGGAGGTTTTTTTGTTGTTTTGAGACAGTTGGTAATAGTTGAATAGCTTACCAGGTATTTAATATTAAAGTAGAATCTTTTGTTTGAATTTGAGCACGACTGATTATGGTTATGTTCTTGTAATATTATGTCTCCCAAAGATACATCTTGATGTATGTATGGATTAGATGTCTAGAATTTGCTTTGTAATAAATTAAGGTGGGGTGAGTACATTTTGATCAAAGCCCCATGTGCTGATCAGCATTAATGCTACATAAGTAGAGTTGTTTATAGCTTTCTTTCTCTTAGAAACATGTCACAGTGAAGTTTTTTTACTGTTACTTTAGTATAAACTATGGTTACACTAAAAATAGCTTTGTAATTTTAAGGGAGACCAAAGAGGAGGCCATGGAGCAATTCCATAGCAGTTTTTCAGTTGGCTTCCCATGAACTAAAAATAAACATCATTTTACTTGCATCTTTCTTATCAGAGGCCTCCTCATGGCCAGCCCTGTGGTAGGTGCTGGGAGATTACTCCTGTTTCCAGAGTGAGCAATCTTTCTTGCTTTTTTTCACAGATTTTGATGGCGTCCTTTATCATATTTCAAATCCTAATGGAGACAAAACAAAAGTGATGGTCAGTATTTCTTTGAAATTCTACAAGGAACTTCAGGCACACGGAGCTGATGAGGTAAGTCCCACATTGGTTTCCTTGGAACTCTTGTGTTTACTTTACCATTTGTTGGCCCCCTGCCCTTCAAGGGGGGCTACATCAAACAGGCCACTTTATACAGCTAGCTGGGGGTTCCAAATTCCATTCCCCATAACAGTGTTTTCCAGAGAAGATTTTGGCTCTTTGCTTGCTTGGTTTTATCTTGGAGCAGTATTTCCTGAGCAAAGTTTAGAAGCTTTTTTATAAAGGTCTCAGGTAGCGCAGGCTTGATGGAAAGCCTCCAATTCCTGATTGCCGTCATCTTCCAAGTGCTAGAATTATAGGCATGTACCACCACACCCAGCTCGGAATTTATTCTTCTCAAATCATTTAGGTTAGACAGATTTTACAAAAGAATGAAAACAAAACAGCTAGTCCTCCAGAAATAACAATATTTCCTTAACTGTACAAAAATAGTTATGGCAACAGTGAGACAGGTTCTGTCCCATATTTAGAATCTTATCAAGGTGGCTTGGAATTTGTGCTGCATTAAACTTCATAGTCTTGGTTTTCATTCTGAAAGTGAAGCATAAATAACTGTTTTGTCAACCTTTTTAAGTGACTTTTCTTTCGAACTGACCTTTCCACCTATCCTTATAACTATACCATAGGGAAGTGCGGCCTGGTGCCTTGTGCCTTGGCTTTGGATAGCCAAAGGAGGAGGTGTGGTTCCTGTTGAACTGCAGTTGCTCTGGGGTGAGCCATTTATGGAAGAAAGAAAATGCTTTACACCAGTGTGTGCACATTGTGGTTGGGTCTCAAAGCAGGAAGTATGACTCAGTTCCTGAATCAGTTTTAACGAACTAGGCTCTCTTAATCTGCTCCATGAAGAAGCAGCCATTTCTCTCTCTGAGAGTGGTAGCTTTTGAACAACTTCAGATTTCTGAAAGGCTGTGTACTAAGGAATGTGATCTAGAGCTTGTAAAGTCTTGCTCTAAAATCAGACTTAGAGTTCTAAGATCTGTAGGGAGCTGGGCCCTTTTTTGTTCAGGTGCTTTTGATTTGCTGAAGGGAGAGAAGTAACTGGAGGGAATTTGAGGTAGTTTTATCAGAAGGCAAGCTGGTCTGTTGCAGCTTGCGACCCAACCTGGTTTGGATTTGTAAAGACTCATTCCATCCTGTGCTTGGTCTGCTAGTGGAACTCTGGAACACATTGCAGTTTTCATAGCTCCCACATAGGCCAAAGAGCCCAAGTGGGGGAAGGAGCGACATTCCCAGTGTGGGAGTGGAGTAAGTGACTCCCTAGGTTGGTTAAACAGTGACCAGCCTGTGATAACCACAGGAAGCTTGTTACTGTTTCACAGGCCCTTTTTAAAAGCAGAACGCTCTGCTGCTCCGTAGGCAGGTTTAATAGTTATAAGTAGGTAGGCTGACTTCCTCTTCTCCCAACTATTAAAAAGAGGCACAGATGTAAAGGTGAGTCAAGGTTGGAAGTGTGAGTGAACAGTGTGCTGCTGTGGAGACAGCGTGAGCCCAGTGGAGGGGGGGGGGCGGGCGGGCAGGGTTTGCAGGGGGATCATGAGCTCCAGGCCACTGTGGGTTATACAGTGAGACTGGTCTTGGGAAAATAGCAGAGAAGTGTACAATGGTTATGATGCAGAAACAGAGAAGGCCTCAATGGCTCAGTGGGTGAAAGCACTCGACATGCAAAGCTGGTGGCCTGACTTCAGCCTCCAGAATCATGATGGAAGGAGAAAACTTGACTTCTAGAAGTTGTCTTCTGACCTCCACACTTGGCACCAGCAGCCACACACATGATAATAATCATAAATAAAAAATTAAGTATTTAGGGCTGGACAGATGGCTCAGCAGTTAAGAGCACTCCCTGTCTGATCTTCCAGAGGTTCTGAGTTCAATTCCCAGCAACCACATGGTGGCTCACAACCATCTTTAATGGGATCAACGTATATGTACCATAAACAGATATTTAATAAAAGATATTTTAAAGAACAAAGGAATAAAAAGAATTATAAATGTGGCTCTAAATACTTTATAAATTTCACAATATTCACTTGGTAAGACTGGAGGAGCTTTGGCTTCCCTGTGTTTGATACTCCCTTTCTTCAGTATCAATTGTGTAGGATTATATTCAGAGGGGGCATGCCAATGTTCCTGTTATACCCCAGACTTTTAGGAGAAGTGGTGTGTAGAACACCTGAAGATCAAAACTCCACATGTTGCCAAAGGTCTGTGACCTTGAGCCCTTCTCCTAAATTCCTCTTCTGTAAAAGTTCACTTTGTGGCATAATCACTACCTAGTAATTGCCTGGGGCATTGCCTGCTTTTCTCTCTATGTAAACAAGTGTGATCGTGAATTCACACTTTGGGATTCACACTGTTACTGAATTCTGTAGATGAGAATTGAGTATAAAAATGTTAGGAAGTAACTCACTAAAGTATTTTGAGGCCTTTACTTAAGATAATTCTAAAGAATATTTAAGAGTGGCTTCTCTGGGGTGCATAGCCCCATGGTGAAAAGCTTCTACAAGGCTCTGAGTTTGAGTTTGGTCTCTGGCATCAACCAAGAAAAGGAATGGGTTGGGAGTGAAGGGCCTTATTAACCTTTAATGGATTTTTTTTTAGGGTTTTCAAATGGATCATAAAACATAGTTTTGTTTATTTTAATGCTGCCTAGAGAGTTCGTTGCATATAAGATGAGAACATTCATACACCTTTAGACAGCCGTTGAATGTAATGAGGCTTTTGTTTATGCTCTACTTCCAAAGCTGGGACATAGTTAGCAGAGTGTGTGTTTTGGATGAGGAAGTTCCAGGTAGGTAGACAGTGTTGTGTAGAATAATGGTATTACTAGCTTACTCAGGTTGTTATCCATTGCCCTTTGCGTTCAACGCCAACTATGAGCTAAGTTATTTTATAGCACACACTTTTAGCATACCGACTAACGGAAGTCAGTGCCTGGAAATCAGTCTTTACCGTTTCGTTCTCCTGGGCGAGACTTCAGCCTGTGTTTAGTTTATGTACTCTTTTGTCTTACCTGAACTTGCCTGCCTCTACTCTACAGAGTGCAGTGTAGAATCTGAAAGAGAAAACAGATCTTTGAGAGACAGCCACTGAACTAACCTTTGGACTATAATCCAGTTCTATGAGAGATCTGTTTTGTCACCTAGATGAATTCACTTTTCCCTCTAGTTTGCCACCCACCAATTGAAAATTAAGCAGATTAGTTTAGGAAAAGTTTATCAAAGTACTGTGTGTTTCATAAAACAATGAAATTATCACAAATTTTGGATTAACTTTTCTTCTCTCTCTCTCCCCAGTTACTAAAGAGAGTATACGGAAGTTTCTTGGTGAACCCAGAATCAGGTATGTAGTTGAGCTAGCAGCTGTGATTGATGGCAGAGCACCAGGTCCTGTTTGTGTCCCACCTTTTGTAGCTAGAGGATTCTGTTTAAACTTTGATTCTATAAAATACATCTGCAGGAGCCCAGTTCTTGAGTCAGCTCCCTCTAAATGAGTAGCTGTTAAAAGGTTCTACTTTTTTCAGTGTGATACACAGTGGGTTAAGAATTGGTAGGTGAGTTAATATTAACGCCCAAGAATGATTCTTCAGATCCTTTAACCAGAGGAGCCTCCTTTGTCGGATCGAGTGCTCTTTGAGCATAATCATAAAATCTCTTGGCACTGGGGAGATAACTCAGTTTGCAAAGCAGTTATCTCCAAAGCATGAAGGCCCAAGATTGAACAGCAGCGTCTAGTTAAGAAACAATGCACAGTTGTAATCCCAGTGCTGGGGAAATCACAAGTGTTGGAATCAATCCCCAACCTTAATAATAATAAGCACACAACTCAGCCACAGTATTAATAAGCCGCACACCTAGATCAGGCAGGTTTACCACTGTACTATTCCCCAGCTATGAGATCCCTTGCCACTTATGACTTCTCCTGGCCATGTTGTTCTATTCCATCGTCCTTCTACCTCCTCTTCCTCCATCTTCTTCCTCTCCTCTTCCCTTGCGTTCCCCACTCTCTAAAACCTCCAGCCCCACCTTTTCTTTCCACTGCCCAGTCACAGGGTCTAGCCTTTATTTGACCAGTTAGAATGGGGAGAAGGTTCACATGAAATCACCTGAGTCTGATCCACTCCTTCTCCTCTTGAGGAAGCAGAATTAACATGAACACAAATAGCACCAGGGCTGCCACACCACACAGATAATCCCAGAGCTTGCTTGTAGCTAGGCTAGCCTAATTGGCAACCCCTATTTCTAAAAATACAAGGTTAAGAGATGGAGAGATGTTTTAGCAGTTAGAGAGCACTGATTGCTATTCCAAAGGACCCAGGTTCAATTCCTAGAACCCATATGCCATCTTACAGGCTTTTATAACTTCAGGTTAAAACAAAAATCAGTGATTAGTTTAAAATTTTTTATATCAATGTAACAAAAATGGGCAAAGCTTTACTTAGAGTGGAGATAGAAATACCGTGTGTTCTCAGAAAGGTAGGTAGGGGAAGTAGGCCCAAGAACCTTATTAATAATAAATAGTATAGCAGTTGATTATTTGGGAATATGAGTACCATATGGTTCTGGTACTATATTCCCATCATTTACTGTTTTTTAATGATACCCAGCAGTTTAAAGACATTCTTGAGAAAATACGTATAGACTTTGGTATACCATTACTGACTTGATTAGTCTTTTCCTGGCATTCATGGGACAGAAGGAGGCAGGGTCACTGAGTGGTCAGTAAACATGATTCTTAGTCCCTGTTCTGCCCCATTTATTGGTGACCCCATCCATAAATTCTATTGGATATTTTAGAGATATTTTCGTATGTAGCCCAGGCTGTCCTGGAACTCAAGATACCAACCTCAGACTCTTGAATGCTGGCTGGCATTGTTGTCCTGCAACCACATGCCTACTTAAATACTGTACTTGTACCTAGCTTGATGTTCACAGCCATCTGCTTCCTTCTACCTACTACATTTTCCTCCACCACCACCCTAGGACCTCCCCTTCCCACTTTTGCCACAGATGAGGACATTGTAGAGGTTGGACAGTTTTCCAAGGTCATACATTGAGGCCAGAATTTGGACCCACTTCTGTTCAATTCAAAACAGAGTAAACTATGTTATGCTATATTTAACAAGTCCCTGCTTCTCTGAAGTACTTTTCTCTCTAAGTGGAGATAAGCTTATCTGTCCTGACTTCTTTGAAGAAAGGCTTGGGGGTCAAATGAAGTAGAATTCTGAAAACAATGGAAATTTACATTTTCAGATAAATGCTATTGAGGAAGTATATCTGTGAGAAACAGATTTTCTACCCTGCCTCCTCTCACCGAGGGTTTACAATGGTGAGGGTGTGTGTGTCATATTTTATTCCGAGAAAGCTTTCACCTGCTGGCCATGTGTATTAAATGTTGGAGAAAATACAGACTTGTACAGCTTCATACAGTCCTCCTTCCCAACTGTCTCCAGGACACTAAAGTTCTCATTGGAGTTCCAGATTGTTACTTCTTCCCAATATATTATTTGTAACTATTTATCTTTGATACTGCTTGGGATTTATTAACTAGTTATAAATATTTACATATTGTAGTATAAGGTATGTAGAGATGAACAATTCCCTCTACACTATGTTTACTTGGGAGAGATGGTTTTGATTTGGTTTTTGTTGGTTGGCTTTCATATAACTGATGGGGTTTTTTTTCCTCCCACAAGGATACAATGTGTCTTTGCTATATGACCTGGAAAATCTACCTGCATCCAAGGATTCTATTGTGCATCAGGCTGGCATGTTGAAGCGAAATTGTTTTGCCTCTGTGTTTGAGAAATACTTCCAATTCCAAGAAGAGGGCAAAGAAGGAGAGAACAGAGCAGTTATCCATTATAGAGATGATGAGACCATGTAAGTATGAACTTTTGCTGCTCAAGCCTGAGTGTGGCCATCTCACAAGGCACTTAAAGAAATAGAGTATAATCAGACCTTAAACTCTGGTATATGGATCCTGTTGAAATTCTTATAGACTTCCTTTTTTTTTTTTTTTTTTTTTTTTTTTCCTTTTCTTTTTTTCGGAGCTGGGGACCGAACCCAGGGCCTTGCGCTTGCTAGGCAAGCGCTCTACCACTGAGCTAAATCCCCAACCCTCTTATAGACTTTCTTAATCTGGGATATAATGATAAGAAAAAAATAGACCACTTCTCAGCATCTAAAGTTGACAGAAGATGAAAAGAAAATCCTATGCTTTCCTTTAAGGAACTAATTTTTTTTTTTTTTTTTTTTTGTTCTTTTTTTCACAGCTGGGGACCGAACCCAGGGCCTTGCGCTTCCTAGGCAAGCGCTCTACTACTGAGCTAAATCCCCAACCCCTTAAGGAACTAATTTTATGATTTTTTTTTTAAATTACTTTTTTTTTTAAAGATTTATTCATTTATTATATATAAGTACACTGTAGCTGTCTTCAGATACACCAGAAGAGGGCATCGGATCTCTTTACAGATGGTTGTGAGCCACCATGTGGTTGCTGGGAATTGAACTCAGGACCTCTGGAAGAGCAGTGGGGTGCTCTTAACCGCTGAGCCATCTCTCCAGCCCTTATAATTTTTTTAATGTGTTTATTTTTTATATTTACTTACTATTTATGTGTTTTGGTACTTTGTGGTTTTGGGCTGCCTTGTACAGTGGGAATTAAACTCTTGTCTTCTGGAAAGGCAGCCAGTGCTCTTACCCACTGAGCCATCTGCAGGCTCAAGGCACTACTTTTCTGATTCTCTTATTGAAGAGTTTCCCTTGGGCAGGGGAGATAGTTCAGCCCTTCAGAATCCTTACTGCTTTTCCAGAGAATCCAAGTTCAGTTTTCAACCCACATGACAACTCACAATGATCTGTAACCTCACTTCCAGGGCATCAGGCGCACATGTGCACAGGTATATGGACAGACAAAACACCCCATGCATACCATACACACCAAATTAAATAACACATGGGCTGGAGAGATGGCTCAGCGGCTAAGAGCACTGACTGTTCTTCCAGAGGTCCTGAGTTCGATTCCCAGCAACCACGTGGTGGCTCAGAACCATCTGTAAGGAGATCTGATGCCCTCTTCTGGTGTGTCTGAAGAGAGCTACAGTGTACTTATGTATAATAAATAAATAAATTTAAAAAAACACATAAAAATTTTTAAAAATATCCCAGATAATCGAGCACCAGATGCTGAATATAGATACTGTTACTGCAGCTCTTAAGTTATATGTATGAATTATATAAATTCATACATACATGTATGGATCCTAGCATATGTAAAGAGATTTTTTTAATAAATGACATTCTAAGAATCACTAACTTAAAATGCCTAATACATACAAAATAAAGAAACCTAACTTTGCTAATGCTTTTATTGCCCTGCCTTTCCTGACTCCAAATGCTAGTCTCTGGTTCACCTCTGTTCTGTTGATTAGAGATTGGGATTTCACCCTTCTACTTGCAAGTGAGGTTAAAAACAGTTCTTCTGGTGCTGTACTTATTAATTCCTGAGTTTTGTGCCCTCAGGTATGTGGAATCTAAAAAAGACAGAGTCACAGTAGTCTTCAGCACAGTTTTTAAGGATGACGACGATGTGGTCATTGGAAAGGTGTTCATGCAGGTACGGAGCAAAAATCTTGAGGGGAAATTGTGCTGCAGGGAGTTAAGTCTTTACATGCTTGTGTGAACTCAAAACTCAACGGTAGAGCATTTACCTGATATGCACAAGGTCCCAGGTTTGGCCTGCAGTGCCTGGGCAAATGGTAACAGGAACAGAACAGTGTACATATCCTGTAGGCCATGGAATAGAAAAGACAACAGTTTGTCAGTGTTAACTGGAAAATGTAAGGAACAACCCTGTCGTAGTTTGCTTCTTTGTTGCTGTGATAAAACACTGTGGCCAAAGACAACTTGGAAGAAAGGGATTTATTCCACCTTAGACTTCCAGGTCACAGTTCATCTCTGAAGGAAGTCCTGATAGCTCAAAACCTAGAAGCAGGAACTGCAGCAGGAACCCTGGAGAAGTGTTGCTCTCTGGCTTGTTCCCCATAACTTGCTCAGCCTGATTCCTCATATCCAGAACCACCAGCCCAGGAGTGCCACCCTACATGAAGAGCTGGGTCCTTACAAATCAATCATTAATCAGGAAAATGCCCCACAGACATGCCCACAGCACAACCTAAGGAAGACAATTCTGCCACAAGGGTCCCTCTTCCCTGATATGTCTAGGTTTGTATCAAGTTGACAAAAACCAACCAGCATAGCCCCCCTCCAAAACATGGATGTCTGTTTCTTGTTGATGGTTCTGGCCTTTTGCAGGACAAAGCAAGAGGGTGAATTAATCTTGACTGAGTAGTAACTATCCTTCCTTCAGTGGCAAAGTCCTTGATCTCAAGTGTGGTCTCATTTCCTTATGTCTTGTGTTAGCTCAGTTTGTAGCCAGGTCTACTCTTGGTTTGGTTCAGGTTCCATGCCTTTTTGGAATGGTCAATAATGAATTCCAAAGTAGGGAATAACATACAGTAGATGGAGTATAGCCTGACTGACAGGAGAGCCATGCCACATCACGGCTAAGTGAGTCACTGTAGATTGCCTCCTGCTGGGAAGAGTCATGGGGTTTAGAAGAACATTTTGTCCTTGAAATTTTGGTACGGTGGGACTTAGCATATTCTAGACCCATTGTGAGTGTGTTGTCTTGTCTGCTGGCCAGGCACTGGCTCTTGGACATTGAGAGCTTATTGGTTAGTTTTTTTAAAGTTCTAATACATTTACCTATCCTTGGCAGAATGGTGAATGCTGCTTTATTTTTTATTTATTTTTTTATTTATTTTTTTTAAATTCTGAAGTAGCCGGGCTTATAGCCCAGCCTCTAATCCAACCACTTAGAGGCCCGAGGTAGGAGGATTATTGCAAAATGGCCTAGGCTATATAGAGTAAGACCTTATCTCAATTTTCCTTAGGAAGAAAATTCTGAAGCAGAATCTCCTCCCTCTCCCCCCATAGACTCGAAAGACAGTTGTGCTCATCACAATACGGATGTGTTTGAGCTGCCTCCTACCTAGCAGGGGAACTTTTCAAAACGCTGTCCTCAGTAATGGCCTCGTACTGAGACTTAACTAGTCAGACACTCTAGGAGTCCTGTGCAGAGAAACTTGAGCGTTAACACTTGGCATTTGATAGTTTTGGGTTTCCGTGAAGAAAGCAGAAGTCTAAATAGCTGACTCTTAACAGTAAGCCCTTACACAGAATTTCATAATTCTGCAGAATTAGCGGGAACTAAATACATTAGTTAGGAAATTGGGCTAAATGTAGGCTAGCAACTAATTATTCAAACTATGAAATACAAATTTAGATTTTAGATTTTGACTGGTTTAGTGTATGTGTATATGTGTATAGTATAACTTCTTTACAGTCTTTTCCCACTTTTGTGTGTGTGGAGGAGAGTATGAATTTAAGGCTCTTCAGCGTTCATGTGGTGAGACAGTAGTACCTAAAACGGAAAGCAGCCTATTGTAGTGGTTTTGTTTTTGCTTTTTGTTTGTGCTGCCCGTATGTCTAGCCCATGACTGTTCCATGATATGTGACCCGTCTTCCCGGCCACCTTCTCCGTATCAGAGGCCACCTTCTCTGTATCAGAGGCCACCTTCTCTGTATCAGAGGCCACCTTCTCTGTATCAGAGGCCACCTTCTCCGTATCAGAGGCCACCTTCTCTGTATCAGAGGCCACCTTCTCTGTATCAGAGGCTAGGGTGATTTGCTTTAGTGACCATGATGACCAAGTTAATCACCTAAGATTTTTCCTGAATCCAGAAAAAGGTTTGTTTTGCTTTGCTTTTTCTTTTTCTTTTTCTTTATTCTTTTTTTTCAGAGCTGGGGACCAAACCCAGGGCCTTGCGCTTGCAAGGCAAGTGCTCTACCACTGAGCTAAATCCCCAACCTCCCTTTTTGATTTCCTTAAAACAGACAGCCTCTCACCGTGCAGCCCAGGCTATCCCAGAACTCAAGTGTTTACCTAGCTATTTTCACATTTGGAGCAGTCTGCTCCCCCACCACCCGTGTGCTGGAATTAGAGGGTCTGTCACCACATCTGGCAACTGCTTATGTTTAGACACACACTCTGTTGCATTGGCCTAATAAAATAAAAGCGTGGGATCTCCATGTCATTTTTACACATGGGCCATGCTGATCCTAGTGCACGTTCCAGTTTTAGTGTATGTGCTACTCACATGAGCACTTCTGTTTTCTTAGACAGTCTCATATGCAGCCCAGGCTGGCCAGTAACTCCTGGTCCTCCTGCCTTTGTCTCCTGAGCTCTGGAGTCTGTCACTATCTCCTGCTTGAATTACACCCTGATGAAAAAGATGCTCCTTTTTCATAAATAGCTTATCTCCAGAATAAATTATACTTTCCTGAAAGAAAGAAATAGTACCATGGGTTTGACAAGTAAAGTCATTTGCCACCAAACACAGTGGCCTACATTCCATCCCAAGGTCCTACATGGTGGAATGAAGGAACCATCTTCCTAAAGTCGTTCTCTGGTCTCCATGCATGTGCTACAGTACAGAGCAAATAAAATGTAATAAATGTTTTTTAAAAAGAAGTAGAGGGGGGCTGAGGATTTAGCTCAGTGGTAGAGCGCTTACCTAGGAAGCACAAGGCCCTGGGTTCGGTCCCCAGCTCCAAAAAAAAAAAAAAGAAGAAGTAGAGGGCTGGAGAGATGGCTCGGTGGTTAAGAGCACTCCAGAGGACATGAGTTCAAATCCCAGCATTCACATGGTGGCTCACAACCATCTGTAATAGGATCTGATGCCCTCTTCTGGTGTGTCTGAGGACAGCTACAGTGTACTCATATATAATGAAATTTTATAAAAAATAGTGTCTTGGTATTGAGCAGATGTCCAGTCAGAGAGGAGAAAAAAAGCAATCTGATTTCTGTGTAATAGATAATGAAGACGGCATCTGTTTGGAGGGGCTGATTGCTGTTGTTGTTTCAAGGGAAAGCAGGGAAGAAGAGATGACGTGAAGCTGGCTAAAGGCTACTTCCTGCTGCAGAAAGTGTTGATTAAATCTTCTGGGGCAGGGCGGTGTAGAGAAGAAGAGAGACAAGTCTTGTTGTAACCAAGAATGATCTTGATTTCTGTGTGTTTGTTTGCTTTCTATTGATTTTGTTTTGTTCTTTGTGGGCAATATGGTTGAGACAGGGTCCTACTGTATAGTCATGGCTGTCCTGGACCTTGATACATAGACCAGGCTAGTCTCAAACTCAGAGAATCTGCCTGCCCCTCCCTCCTGAGTGCTTTGATTAAAGGCATGCACCACCGTGATCTTGAATTCATAATCTTTTCCCAAGTGTTGACTTTACAGCATATACCCTGTCTCCAAATATCTTTCCTTTAAGGAAAAATGTATGTTGGGAAGGGAGCTAAGCTAACACTATGTCCTTCCCTTCTCCATAACCCAACAGCCAGGCAGTGCTATCTCAGAGGCAGTGTATAAAAGAAGCAAAATAACACGTGATCTGTATTTGGCTTGAGATTTGATAATCAGTGTGCAATAGAGTTTCTATTGCTGTGAAGATAAACATTTAATTGGGGCTGGCTTACAGTTCAGAGGTTTAATTCATTGTTGTCATGGTGGGAAGCAAAGTGGCTTGCAAACAGAGAGGAGATAAGAGTTCTGCATCTGGATTGACAGGCAGCAGGAAGACAGAGTGACCACTGACTAGGCCAGGCCTCAGCACCCATCCTATATCATACACTTCCTCCAGTAGTTAGCCACACCTACTCAAACTAGGCCATACTTCCCAATGGTGCCACTCCCTATCAATCTGTGGGGGCCATCTTCATTCAGACCACCACCCAGTGTTCTTCCTACTTGCAATACAAATGGAAGCTTAGTCCTTGCCCCTTCCTGCGCATTGCAGTGGCTCTGTACCGAGGGGGTAGGGATGCTTTCTCTTACTCAGCAGGACTGTGCTAAACAGACTCTTTGAAGGACAGAGAAGAAATAGGGATAAAGCTGGAGCTTTGGCCTAAGGAACTCAGCCTGGCAGGGAAGCCAGTTGCCCTAATGAGTAGTGAAGTACAGAAGGGTAGTGAATGGTAGCTCCCGTTAAGTAGCCAGTTGTCCCTGGCTGTTAGAGGCTGACTGTAGAAGTGCTGTGTGAGCAGCAGCAGTCACAGCAACACTTCTGTCAAATGGCTGCTTGACCGTGTGTGTTCAGTGTCTTAACCCTGAGACTGGCCTTAGCTTCATGCAGCTGCCTTGTTTGAGGAGACCTAGTCAGTCTATTTGTTGGATTGTGTCTTTTTTTTTTTTTCCTTTCCTCCCCTTTAAAGGGCAGGGTTCCTAGGCAGGGAGTTCAAGGCTTTGCATTACTGCTGTCGTTGCTGGGAACCCTGGGAGAGGGATGTTCCAGTCACTCCTGTTTTGTATAGGGATCCATAAAGTCTGGGGATTAAAGGATAGAAGGAATGGCCTGGGTTCTTGATTGTTGTTTTGTTTTTTTAATACCCTAGTCTTTTTTTCTTAGAGTTTGATAAGCATGATACTTTGTTAGGACATGGGCTCTTTTATTATTTTGGGTTGTTTGGTTTACTTTGAGACAGAGTCTCCTATAGGCTGGGACTAGCCTTGAACTATCAGGTATGTCCCCTTCCAAGTTCTGAGATGACGCCTCTGTGTGCTCCTGGCTAATCAGAATTTTCTTACTGTGTGTTTGTTTAATTGGGGGAGAGTCTTTATTTGTAATCCATGCTAGCCTGACTTGATTCCCCTGCCCCACCCTCCTAAGACAACTGAGTTTCTTTCATTCTGTCATCTTTAGCCCTAACAGAAAGGGTTAAATTTGCTTTAGAGTTTGTTTTGTTTTTAAAGATTTATTTATTTTATTTATATGTGAGTACACTGTAGTTGTCTTCAGACACTTTAGAACATCCTATTGCAGATGGTTGTGAGCCACTGTGTGGGTCCTGAGATTTGAACTCAAGACCTCTAGAAGAGCAGTCAGTGCTCTTAACCACAGAGCCATCTCTCCAGCCCTGCTTTAGAGTTTTAATTGATAAATTCTAAACAATAACAGGTGAAGATCTCATAGTTCAACAGTGCTTAACCAAGGGCCCAGCACCCAATAAAAGTGTGGCATTCATGAAACTGAAAGTAAAAGATTAGTATACTGAGAATGTAGAGGCCAGATAATCAGGAATTAAAAGTTCTTATCATATACATTCAGAGTACCCATATTTAAGTCCTCACTGGACTGGAGAGCTGGCCCAGCAGTTTAGAACACTGACTGCTCTTCCTGAGGTCCTGAGTTCAATTCACAACCATCTGTAATGAGATCGGATGCTCTCTTCTGGTGTGTCTGAAGATAGCTACAGTGTGCTCATATAAATAAAATAAAAATCTAAAAAAACAAAACAAAAAGTCCACATCATACTGGAGAGTGATGGTGGCTTGGCCATCTCTTAGTGAGTTTAAAATCAGCCCAGCTACATAAAGCCCTGCCTGGAGGCCAGTGGGTGAAGGGCATGGGGAAAAGCAAAGGAGTAAGAACCAAGGGAGTGTTGGGAACTCAGCCAGTTGGTAAGAGCCAGTTGGTATAGAACTTTAAAAAACTCCAGCTGAAGTCTGGGTCCTAGTTACCATGAAGCTTTAAAGATTTCCTTTTAAAAAATGAGGAACAACCCCTTTTCACTCTGTGCACGAGAGCAGTGAGCTGCAATGCTGTGTCCGCTGTCACCAGACCTATGCTGCGGCTGTTTCCTTCTCTGCTGCAGTCTCCTGTTCTGCCCTGGTGGGCGTGTTGCTTGCTGTGTGTAGCCCAGCCTGGCCTTGAAATCCAGCTGGTTTTTGCCATGTTAGTCCAAAATAAGAAAGGAGAAAGGGTTGCGTTGCTGTACTTTGTATCAGTCTGAAGATCTGGCTTGTTCAGTGTTCTCTAGTCTTTTTGAATCTGGTGTACACTGAAAGCAGCTGGCACTTCTTGTACCTGGGGTTTAACGGTTCATTTTTAGTTATCTGCTGGTCAGAAGGACTACAAAGATCCTAACATGTGGCGTGGATAAAGTGCTGCTCATCTCATACAAATTTCCCTTGCTGTATCTCCACAGGAGTTCAAAGAAGGACGAAGAGCCAGCCACACAGCCCCCCAGGTCCTTTTTAGCCACAGGGAACCTCCTCTAGAACTGAAAGACACAGATGCTGCCGTGGGTGACAACATTGGCTACATCACCTTTGGTGAGGCTGGAGAGGTAGTTCAGCGGTAGAGTGCTTGCCCACACACCTGGCCCTGCACAGAACTGCACAGAACAACCCTCATTTCATTAGCAGGGTGGAGGTGCCTAAATCTAGGCGGTCTTAAGGAGCATTTTTAGAGGGCAAAAGCAAGCACAGCATGTTTGTGATTCCTCTCCTGAGCTGGGATTGGTGTCACGGGGGACAAAGATAGGTACTATTTTGCTGCGGTCATCATTTCCTGTTTTTCTTAGGTGATAAGAAAAAGGGGTAACTTGTGATGTCAGGAGTTAGGGGTGGGCCAGGTCAGCATTGCGTGGCAGCTGAAGAGCTACAGCTGTTTGTTGCTAGTGAATAGTTTTCTCCCACATTCTTGATTGATTGATTGATTGATTGATTGATTTAGTATTTACTTATTTCTTTTTGAGACAAGGAGTCTCTAGCCCTGGCTATCCTAGGACTGGCCATGTAGACCAGGCTGGGCTCAAACTCAGATCCACCTGCCTCTGTCTCTCAGTTGCTGGGATTAAAGGCCTGTTCCACAGCTGGGCATCCCACACGATTCTTGAACTGACGTGCATCTTACAGTTGACATCATGTCACTTTCATTGTCCTCACTTCTTTTCCATGGTGCTTAAATCTTGGTAAACCTGGAATAGAATGCTCTACCTTGTCTGATGTTCACTTTTCTCTTTTTCTACACACCAAGGTAGACTGAGAACCAGAGATGTACCTTTTCTCCTCAGCTGTTCATTGCAGCACAGTTGGTAGGACTCAGGGCTCTTGGTGTTAGTGGGACAAGAACAGTATGAACAGGAGCAGATGCAGGTCTGCCCCACTGCATGTCAGGATAGCATGTGCAGGCCTATGGGTGAAGAGCGGCGTATCCTGCCAGGCCTGCATTGGGGTTGTTGTCATGATCAGCAAATGAGTTTTCTTCAGAACATAGTTCTTCTGATAGTAACAGTCTGCTTTAGCACCAAGGACCCAGGACCAGCACTTTGTTCCTAAACCTGAAAGCTAGAGCTCAGTATGGTATCCAGATTTGAAATGAGTGCCCAGAATCATACTTGGTTTCTGTGTCGTGTGCCCCACTGCTGTGCTCATTGGCACGCTCTTGACTGTGTTGCCTGAGGTAGCGCACACACCACTGCAATGCCTGTTTTTGTCCCACCTTAGTGCTGTTCCCTCGCCACACCAATGCCACTGCTCGAGACAACACCATCAACCTGATCCACACGTTCCGGGACTATCTGCACTACCACATTAAGTGCTCTAAGGTGAGAGGCACCAGCGTCCTTATGGAGTCATTGATTGACTCTCAGTAGACACTGCCCCATGGGGGTGAAGAGATCGCTCAACAGTCAGAGAACGTAACTGCTCTTTCAGTGGACCCAAGATCAGTTCTCAGTAACCTGATGCTTTCTTCTGACCCCTAGGGATACACACACATACATGGTATACATAAATTCATACAGGCATGCGTATACAGTTTAAAAAAAAAATCTTTAAAAAGTTACAGAAACCATCTCTTGGACCAGAAGTGTAGCTCAGTGGCTACACTTGGCTAGCACACTCTGACCCTCACTACCCTTTCCTTCCTCTTTCCCTCTCTCCCCTCTCCCTCGTCCTGCCTGTAGCAGAGGGCTAAGGTATTACTGCTTAGCCACCCTGTTCCCCTCAGGAGCTCCCCAACATACCCCATGACTTACCCTATTGAACACTTTCTAGAACATGAGCCTGCTTCAGTTCTTCTGTGTTTGCTCTTAGGCCTATATTCATACACGAATGCGAGCAAAAACATCCGACTTCCTTAAGGTGCTCAACCGTGCACGCCCAGATGCCGAGAAAAAAGAAATGAAAACAATCACGTAAGTCCCATCCCTGGTACCCGCAGCTCGGGACTAAAGAGTGCCATGTGTGAGGCCTGCAGGCCGTGTGTATAGCTGCCAAAGTGCAAGAGGAAGGGCTTCGCCTGGATGCACTTCTAGTCTGCTCTCCGCAGGAAAGGTGTACAGGGCAGAGGCTGCCTTTGCCAGGGAGGAAGATGACAAGCCAAGCAGTAAGCAGTGTGGCTCTGTATACGCAAATGGCCAACGAGGTGTGAGGCCTAGAGAGTTGACTCTAGTGTGGGTGGCATTCAGAACACCTTTAGCTCTCCCCACACCCCTGTGTGTGAGGCCACTGTACCTAGTTAGACTCCATTGCTGTTTGAGAGCTTAGATGAGTTACAGTGTAGTAGGTGAGGGTTTCCAGTCCCAGGAACATCAGGCAACTGTGCCTGAGGGGAAGTCTCCTGACTTTCTGTGATGCCACCTACAGCCTGAAGGTTGCCGTTTCATCTGGTCTCTGTTCAGAGACTGTATCAAATGCCATATCAAGGTGTGGCACCTGCATAGCTTATTAAAAAGTGCAAAAGCTTTACCTGGTGGGTGAGGAAGGGCATGCCTGAAGAGGCAGGCACTTGTTCTGTCTGTCCCTTCAAGACTTTGTCTGCTGGTGCCTGCAGGTTCTTCCCTTCCCCCCTCCCCTCCCGTCTTACAAAAGTGCTCTCCACCAGTCACCACTGTGTGACTTGGAGGGAAAGAAGACTTGCTCTGGGTGGTGTGTCAGAACCACAGAACCAGCTTCTGTGGCTTCGGGGGACTGAAGCAGGAAGATTTGGTTGGTTGTTTTTGAGACAAGGTTTAGAGTGTCCATTGCTGCGAAGAGACACTGTGATCCAAGAAACTCTTATAAAGGCAAACGTTTAATTGGTGCTGGCTTACAGTTTCAGAGGTTCAGTCCAATATCATCATGGCAGGAAGCATGGCTGTGTCCAGGCAGAGGGAAGGAGAGTTCTGCACCTTGATCTGACTGCAGCCAGAGTAACTGATTTCTTCCACACTGGGAGGAGCTTCAACACCCACCCCCACAGTGATCCACTTCCTCCAATGAGGCCACATCTCCCAATAGTCCCACTTCTCACGGGCCAAGCATAGTCAAGCCACTGTGTAGCCCTGGCTATCTTGGAATCTTTGTAGATCAGGCTGGCCTGGACCTCAGAGATCCTCCTGCCTCTGCCTCCCAAACAGTGGCTTTAAAGGTGTACATCATCACCACCCAGCTAGTCTCAGTGATTTCAAGACCAGCAAGTTCCAAGCCATCCAGAGCTGTCAAGTAGGACCCTGTCTCAAAGGGTGGGGGGGATTGACTGCTGACTCCTGGCCTTTACACACAGGCAAAGCAAGCGAAGAAAAACAGAATTGAACAGAAAGGTCGAAAGGTGGGATGTTAAGATAGCCCTGAGACTGCTTGCAACACTTACTTACCTTCACCCTGATAACTACTGTTAACACTCTGTCTGTGGCCAGCAGGCAGTTGCTGCCAAATTGGACAGAAAGAGGCAGGAGTTGATTCCTGTCCTGATGGAGGAGCCTGAGGAATTCTGCTAACCATAGACAGTGGAGTAAAATCGGGCCTGTTAGGAGTGTGGGCCCAGACTAGGAGTTGCCTGTGGAGTCAGCACAACACAGTGCTCGGCTCTTCTTGTGGGGAAGTTTGATTTGGGTAAGCACGACAAAGGGAGCGCTGTCTCTGCTCTCCTTTCCCGAAGTTCTTGCTTCTCAACTCCAGGCTACTTTTCCAATGAATGCCCTTGGAGTAAGTACCAAGTAAGGTCTAGTAACCCCTCTGAGGATTTCCTGGGTAGAAAAGGGTACCAGCTCAGGAAGCCAGAACTAAGCAAGTGCTCTGTGAGCCACAGTGTACCTCCCACATGTCAACCAGAATGTCTTTAGCCTTTGAAGTTGGGTTTTTTTGTTTGTTTGTTTTGTTTTTTTTTGTTGTTTTTTTTTGTTTGTTTGTTTGTTTGTTTTGGTTGGGTGTTTCTTTTGTTCTTTGTTTTTTGTTTTTGCCGGAATCTCACTATATAGCCCTGGCTATCCTGGAACTTACAGAGATGCGCCTGCCTTCACGTCCTAAGTGCTGGGATTAAAAGCATATACCAGCATACGTAGCTAATGCTTGAAATTTCTAAGGTGGCTTGAACTTTCTACCTCCTCTTGAAAGATAAGAAATTGTTAGCTAAATGGGATCAACTGGGTAGAAGGAGCCTCAGTGAGCTGAAATTCAGGTCCATCTAAGCCATCTGAAAACTAGAGAAAAGTGGTTGTGGTAGCACATGCCTTTGTCCTGGCACTCAGGAGGCAGAGGCAGGCCTAGTCCACATAGTTCTAGGCCATCCAGGGCCACAGAGTGAGACACTGTCTTAAAAAAGACAATTTTTTCATCTGCTGGGAACATCCAGTGTGCTTATGGGTTTGACGCCTGGTATTGAGTTGGAAGAAAGGTAGTAGTGAACCCATTCTGTGAAAGCTGGGTCTCAACTGAGACCTGTGTCTCTAGCACCATTACTAAAGATTCTCCCTTCCCTCACCCCAAGCCTAGAGTATAGGATGGGAGGAAAGGACATGTGGAGTAAGCCTTTGCTCTGTCTCTGCTTTTGAAGGGGGAAGACTTTTTCATCCCGCTAACTCTTGGGAACTGAGGAGGAAGCACTGTTGACCGAAGGCTGGACCGCTTGCTACTGGATAATCGTAGCCCTTCATGTTGCACCTTCTCCAGGTTCTTAAGGGATTCTCCGTTTGGGTTCCATTTTGTACGAGTTTGGCAAATACGCTGCAGAAACGAGCTGTGCTTGCAAGGACTTGATAGTTCCTAAGAATTAAAAACTCACTTGATCAACTTAATTCCCTTTTATTTTTCCTCCCTCACTCCCCTTCCTTTTCCAAGCTGTTTGCTTTGCAATATGTTACTGGTAATGAGTTGCAGGTAATGCAATCTTAACTTGTTTTCTTCTAAGTATTTGAGTTCAAAACTCCTGTATCTAAAGAAATACGGTTGGGGTCATTAATAAAGAAAATCTTTCTATCTTACTTGAGAATTAGTTGATTTTTCTGGACTGTGAGTCCAAAAGAGAGGAGGAAAGGGTGGATCTGTACTGCCCTTGAACCAGCAAGTCAACGTAGTTTGGAGCCTCCCTTCTCTAGAGGAAGGAAGGGCTGGTGTGTAAACTGGGGTGGTCAGGGAAGAAGTGGGAGACTTGTTTGGGTTCATTTTATTGGTAGCCCATGTTGGCCTCAAACACTCCAGCAATCTTCAATCCTCAGCTTTCTGAATTCTGGGATTGTAGGTTTGTTTGTTTGTTTGTTTGTTTGTTTGTTTGTTTGTTTGTTTAAACATGCTTTCTGCATTGTAAAGCTTGGTTGCTAACACTGACTCA
Organism: Rattus norvegicus; assembly: GCF_021556685.1. NCBI lineage: Eukaryota > Metazoa > Chordata > Mammalia > Rodentia > Muridae > Rattus > Rattus norvegicus. The sequence continues at coordinate 90,990,345 of NC_141542.1, forward strand.
ACTGAATAGCTAGGAAACTTCCTTAGCATGACAGGTAAGTTAAAATATTCTGGGTGTGGGAATATACTTCAGTGGTATAACGTATAGGCTTAGATTTTTCAAACCTACTTTAATAAAGGTTCTTAAACCAAATGTTGAGGGGAAAGATGGACAAGGGGGATGTGGACCTTTGTCTGTAACCCAGTCTAAAACATCAAACAGTACATCAAACATCAGTAGCAGCAGTCCAGTCCAGTCCAGTCGGCAAATACCAAACAGGAATCAGTAGCAGCAGACTGATCCAAAAGACGCCTCGAGGCTCTGCTGTGTCGAGTTGGCCCGAGTCTTCAGAAGCAGTCAGAATACTACAAGAAGTATTTTGGCAAGTTTCTCTCTATGAAGTCACGACAAGTGGAGATCAACAAAGATCAGACAAATGTTGCAAGAGCTACCTGTCTGTGGGGTTATATTTACATTCTTTCCAAGCATCACTTGGCTTCATCAAAACATTACACACCCCCTTACATGTCTGCTTCAGCAAAACATCCTCTCACAAGACAGCTCCAGAAAAACACCACATGACACAACTGAGTCTCCAAACAAATTTCTACTTCAATAATGTTGACCTAACCCTAGGTTAGGTCATGAACCCTAGGTTTAATCACCAGCACCATATAAACTTGGTTTGGTAGCACACACCTTTAAATATTTTTATGTGTGTATAAGTCTTGCATGGGTGTGTGTGTGTATGTGTGTGTGTATGCACGAGAGCGTGCACTAAGTAAAGAAATAATATCCTCTGGAGTGGAGTGGCAGGTGATTTTGAGCTGCTCTGTGGGTCTAAAACCAACCCAGACTTGTGCAGAAGCAGCAGATGTTAACCACTTCTTCATCTGCTGTGGTGTATACCTTTGCTCTTAGCAGGAGGTCAGAAGTTCAAGGTTGTCCTCAGCTGCACAGTTGACTTTGAAGCCAGTCTGGGCTACATGTGAAGTACTATCTCAAAAAACAATAAAATGCTTTTTTGTCTACAGGGGGTGGGGGGTGGGGTTTCTGTGTAGTCCAGCTCCCCTCAAACGCAGATGCACCTGCCTGAGTAAGACTTGAATTAAAATTGCTTGTTCTCCCATAATAAAGGGCATTTCCTAAACCGTGCTTCAGTAGGGCCTCACAATGGTGCTAATGCAGACTGACTGGGCACAGTTCCTTATCACACATTCCAACAGACCTGTGTACTCCACAGAGCTCACTGTAGGAGATGCCTGCTGAGTAGATAGTGGATACCTAGCAAAGTGTGCTCTCCGGGCAAGATACGGTGCCAAGTCCAGGATGATCTGAAGGCTCTTCTTTTAACACCAGGCAGTGTGTTGCAGACTGGTTTGACAATCAGTAAGTTGTGAAATCACCTGACTATATACAGGCAGCCCTTTTATTTTCTACAATTTTGATTTTGAGGTAACATTTGTTTGCATGCATGTTAGAGATGATAATGTGAGGTCCTGCCACCTTCCCAGTGCCGACACCTTGAATGATTGTGCCCAGTGTCTACCACACCAGTAGAATAATGACATAAAGGCCATATGCTTTCTTCACATTTAACCCATTTTATTTAGCCTTGTGCCGTGTATGTTTCTGTGCATTTTTCTCACTTGCATACTTTTCTGAAAGCAACATTTATTTTTTTTTTTAGGTTTATTTTTTTTTCTAAAATCTCAATTTTTTTTTATTAACTTGAGTATTTCTTATTTACATTTCAAATGTTATTCCCTTTCCCAGTTTCCGGGCCAACATCCCCCCTAACCCCTCCCCCTCCCCTTCTATATGGCTATTCCCCTCCCCATCCTCCCCCCATTACCACCCTCCCCCCAACTATCAAGTTCACTGGGGGTTCAGTCTTAGCAGGACCCAGGGCTTTTTTTTTTTTTTTTTTTTTTTTTTTTTTTGGTTCTTTTTTTCGGAGCTGGGGACCGAACCCAGGGCCTTGCGCTTCCTAGGCAAGCGCTCTACCGCTGAGCTAAATCCCCAACCCCCCAAGGGCTTTTAAGAATGGAATACTACGGGGCTGGGGATTTAGCTCAGTGGTAGAGCGCTTACCTAGGAAGCGCAAGGCCCTGGGTTCGGTCCCCAGCTCCGAAAAAAAGAACCAAAAAAAAAAAAAAAGAATGGAATACTACCATATAGTATCACACACCGCATTGACTGGAGATCAATCAGTGGTTTTGTACATGTGCACCAGAACAGGGAACTGTTTTACCCCATCGTCAAGAAATTTAAAATATGTCGTTATTTTAAAATATGTCCTTATGTCATTAGGCAGAATTCATTAGAATGGGGTCCTAGGGACCTGCAGGGTCTCCAGTTTTTGGGAGGCGATAAGTTATCTTGAGAGAGATTTAAGGGAGTTTCGAACGTAGTTTTGATAGAGTCGTCCTTGTGGATTTTTGTGAGATTATTATTTTTTTAGACTGCTATCTAATCCAGTCTGGCCTTTGCCTCTCAAGTGCTGGAAAACTACGAGCATGCACCACCATGACCAACCTTTTTTGTTCCATTTTTTTGTTTGTTTGTTTTGTTTTGTTTTTTGACAGCCCAGGCTGGTCTCCAGCTCAGCAGTCTTCCTGCTTTGGTCTTCAGGTGCTTGGAGGACAGGTCTGCTCTACCCGACCCTGCCCAGCCTTTGCCTTTGTGCCGACCTTAGGGTGAGAACGCTGGATCTCCGTGTGCATTCTTGGCAGTAGTGACAACTTGCTTGCTTTGTCTAAGATTATTTTCACCACCCACTGCCCTTTGGTATCCTGCCTTTCCCTTCTGAGCCCTGTTTCTTCCCGGGTAGTCTCCTAGTGCTTAGACTATTAGAGAAAAGGATACCATGTCCTCCAGCAACCATTAACCATCCATAGGGAAGGGTGGGATTTCACGGGCACCTCCTCCCTCCGTCAAGAGCGCTGGGAGATCTGGCCTTACTCAGGTCCCGGAGCTGCGTGTAGCTGTGGTTCTAACAGCAGCACCATGCCTGGACTGTAGTGTTTCCTGATGATCTTCCCCATCTTCCAGGTCTTGAATTCTTTTTTACTTCACTTCTGCCTTAGGGTTTTACTTCTAATGAGAAAGAGAGAGCTTGACCACAACAACTTTTTCCTTTTTATTGATTCTTTGTTTCACAGCAGACACACCAATCCCACTCATCCCTTCATAACCGCCCTCTTCATTACAGCCTGTGCCCCAAAAGAAAAAAAAAAGGAATAAAAAACATCTCATCTTGGAAACTGGAGTGTGCCACAGTGTATCTCTCCTACAGTATATCCTTCTGTCTACACATCTTTCCTTGCAAATGTTCATTGCAATGAGTCATTGATCTGGTTCTAGGCCTCTGGTTTCTGCCACACTATCAATACTAGATCCTCACCAGGATTCTTCCCGTTACCCTGTTGTTGACCTGTGTCATGGAGATCCGGCAGCTTTGGATCTGCACGGCCACCCTTTCACAGGCTCAGCAATTCCGAGATGAGGTAAATGCTGGGGTGGACGAGCACACACAGTTTTTAAAAACAAACTCCAGTTCTCCCTGGGAGGTAGAAGCAGGTGGATTTCTGTGATTTCAAAACAAACCTATTTGATACAATGAGTTCCAGGCAAGCTGAGGCTGCATGATGTAACCATGTCTCAAAAAACAAACAAACAAAAAAAAAAACAAAACAGAACAAAACAACCCAACAAAACCAGCGAGGTGATGGTGAATCCCAGCATTTGGGGGTAGGGTGTGGTCGTGGGGGGTGGTAAACAGGCTGCTCTCTTGAATTCAAGGCCAGCCTTGTCTACCACTTGGTCCAGAACAGCCGTAACAAACACTGTCTCAAAAACTAACAAAAAGGGCTGGAGAGATGGCTCAGCGGTTAAGAGCACTGACTGCTCTTCCAGAGGTCCTGAGTTCAATTCCCAGCAATCACATGGTGGCTCACAACCATCCGTAATGGGATCCGATGTCCCCTTCAGGTGTGTCTGAAGACAGCAACAGTGTACTTATATAAATGGAATATATAAATAAAATAAATCTAAAAAAACAAAAAGCTCCAATAGGGTTTTTCTTTCTTACCATCTAGTTCAGGTAGGCAAGCAATATCAATAAGCTGTACTTTGGGGGGGGGGGTTGTCTCTGAGACAATTAGGTTTCTAAAAGAAGTACTACAGGTAATCAGGTTGATTAGAAGTCATAGGAGAGGGCTGGAGCGATGGCTCAGCAGTTAAGAGTACTGGTTGTGCTTCCAGAGGTCCTGAGTTCAGCCACACGGTGGCTCACAACCATCTGTAATGGGATCTCATACCCTCTTCTGGTGTGTCTGAAGACAGCTACAGTGTACTCATATAAATAAGATATCTAAAAAAGAAAAAGAATGTATAAGGGCATTAAATATAATAGTAAACAAACCGTTTCTCCATTCCACAATAGGTTGTCAATGTCAAAAAATTTATGCTGAAGGGAGGAGGAAGACATTTTCTTCAACGATTTAGCCACTGGTAAAGAATTCATGCTCCTGGGGTTGGGGATTTAGCTCAGTAGTAGAGCGCTTGCCTAGCAAGCGCAAGGCCCTGGGTTCGGTCCCCAGCTCCGAAAAAAAGAAAAAAAAAAGCATGCTCCTGTAAACACCTCTAAAGGAACTCATTGAATCCTTAAAAAAAGAAAAAAAATGACAGCAGGGGACAAGATAGCAAATGAGTGTGATGGGCATGCATGCTTGGAGGATGACGTGATGGGACATCAGGATAACTGACACTACTAAATGGGGGGAATGCATGGTGCATAGGGCATAGTGGTCACACTTGTAATCCCAGCACTTCCAAGGTCAAGGCAGAATTGCTTTGCGTTCCTGGCCCACAGAGTGAGACCTTGCTTCAGAACAATAGGGACAGAGCAGATAAATCATGTTACACAGCACAGACATCTCTGGTACATAGACATGGATATATATACTTACATAGAGCATATTTATTTGGGTAAGGCTCCTCCCCCACCCAGCAGTGGGGATGGATCCCAGAGCCTCACCCCGGAGCTACGCTCAATCTAGAATTTAGCCACGTAAGCTTAGTTCTCTTTCTCACAATGTTTTTAGATTGTTGTGTGGGTATGTGTTCATGAGTGCACGTACCATGAAGGTTGTACTCCCTTCCCTAAGATGGTTGCATTGCCTTTGTTGGAGAGAGGAGGAGAAGAGGAATCTCTAAATCTGAATGGAACATGTTTAGCAGGAAAGGTTATGAAATTACAGTAAGGAGTGGAGGGGGGTGTGTTGGATAAGGAAGGAAAAAGCCCTAACCTAATATATCAGACGCTTGTTGATGCTCATATGTGGCAGTTGGCATTTGGTTGCCTTTATATAGGGTCCACCTGATGCACCCTTGTTCAATCTTCCCTGAAACCTAAACAGAGAACATGTATTAAGACTGCTGGGGAGGCTGGAGAGATGGCTCAGTGGTTAAGGGCACTGGCTGCTCTTCCAGAGGTCCTGAGTTCAAGTCCCAGCAACCACATGGTGGCTCACAACCATCTATAAAGGTATCTGGCCCTCTTCTGGAGTGTCTGAAGATAGTGACAGTGTACTCATATACATACAATAAATAAAAACTCTTAGGGATTTAAGAAAAAAAGACTTTTAAGATTCAAGGGTCTCACACAGGATAGGACAGGGTTTCTTCTGCCTCAGCAATTGAATCTTGGCCAGTCTGTTACAGTATCTAGAAGATATGTCCACATTAGCTGTAAGTGCAAGCCAACTGGGTGTAGTGGTGTAAACCAGTGATTCCAGCACTTGGGAGGCTGAGGCAGAAGGATCAGGAGTTCAAGGTTAGCCAGCATCCTGGCCAATCTGTTAGTGGTTCTTGGAGTAGTGGTTCTTAGCCTATAGGTCTTAAGCCTGTTGGGGGGTTCAAAGTACCCTTTCACAGGGGTCACCCAAGACCATTAGAAGACACAGATATGGGGCTGGGGATTTAGCTCAGTGGTAGAGCGCTTACCTAGGAAGCACAAGGCCCTGGGTTCGGTCCCCAGCTCCGAAAAAAAGAACCAAAAAAAAAAAAAAAAAAGAAGAAGAAGACAGATATTTACACCACAATTCACAACAGCAAAATTAGTTATGAGGTAGCAACAAAGTGTTACAGCGGGGGTGGAGGGGTTGACACCACAACATAAGGAACTGTATTAAAGGGTCGCAGCATTAGAATGGTTGAGTACCACAGATCTAGAAGGCATGTCTAGGGGCTGGGGATTTAGCTCAGTGGTAGAGCGCTTACCTAGGAAGCGCAAGGCCCTGGGTTCGGTCCCCAGCTCCGAAAAAAAAGAACCAAAAAAAAAAAAAAAAAAAAAAAAAAAGAAGGCATGTCTAAATCAGTTTTAACTGGGTGTGCAAACCAATGATCCCAGCACTTGGGAGGCTGAGGCAGGAGGATCAGGAGTACAAGGTTAGCCTGGGCTACATACCAAGACCTTGTCTCATTGGTGTGGAGCATATTAAGCCATAGCTAAGAAAGCAATTAAGAATACGGAAGTTTAGGGGCTGGAGAGATGACTCGGTGGTTAAGAGCACTTACTGCTCTTCCAGAGGTCCTGAGTTCAATTCCCAGCAACCACATGGTGGCTCACAACCATCTGCAATGAGATCTGATGCCTTCCTCTGGTATGTCTGAAGACAGCAGCTGTGTACAAAAATACATAAAATAAATAAATCTTAAAAAAAAATACAGAAGTTTGCCTCCCTGGTCCAGAGTAACTGCTTTCAGACCTCACAAAGCACACCCACCCAGTCCCAAATGCATCAGGAAAATAAAATATGAAGGTGGACCAGGGAGATCCAGGTGGCTTCTGGGATAGTCTGGATTGTCCAGCCCAGTACATGTTCTCCTCCAGGAAAACATCAGGTCAGGGCCACAGGCAGCAGATGGAGTGTCTGAAAACTTGCACCAGAGAGCAAAAGAAACTGTCATGGCCCAAGGCTTGACAGTTATAGAGAGGAAGCAGATTAGCTAGTAATGGAGAAGCTGAAGTGAGTGCAGGACAGGACCCAGACTCCATCTCCCAGTGCCTGAGCTGTCCCCGTCACACGCCATACCACACACAGTGTTTAGACAGAACAGAGAAGAAACAGACATCCTGAATCTCTGGGGAAGGAGGCTGGGGACAGAAGACAGGCTTGTTTATTCCTGGCAGCCCCTATAGCCAAGGGGTCTTGCACCATTTTAGTCTAGCCTCAGGCTGAACTCTCCCAGAGCCTGACTCATGCCCCACTGCCACTGCGTGGGACTGAGACTGTGTGCCGGCATCCTGGACGATGGATTTCAGGCTGCTCTGCTTTGTCTCCCAGCAGAAGCCCCACCTCTCCAGGACCCTGGAATGTGTGCTGTAGGCCAAACGGTGCCAGAGTCCTCAGACCTCCAGCCGTTCAGGCTGCTCTGTGAGGAGGCTGGTCTCATCTCAAGTCCACCGCAGCCCCAGCCTGCTTCAGTCCTTAGGAAGTTTGGCTGGGCTCCCCCTCCTTTGCCCTAAAGCGGCACTTGATAAAGAGTGGGAATCAAACACACTGCGAACATGTCCTCTCTTTCCTCAGTTTTCCTGTAAAGCAAACCTGCTGTCCCTTGGATGTCCTCGGCTCCCCATCTGCCTTTCAAGGCAGAGCGCTTGTGTGAAGGGGAGAGGTGTGGAGAACAGAAATCCTAATAGTGTTCGCATTAACAGTAATCAAGTACTCCTGGGTGTGGGCTGATCTGGCTCATGTTACGTATTTTTCTGGAAGGGACTCTTCTTTGGTTGCTTTGAAACAAGGTCTGACTACGTTTCTGAAGCTGGCTGCAACTTACTGCAACCTACACGTCTCAGCACCCAAAGGCTAGGACCACAAACCCAGGTTAGGTAAGTATGATTTTGAGTGGCGTTCTGCCGATAAAGAAAATGAATTGAGAGGACTTAGTTTGCCCAAATTCACACAGCTAAAGCAGTGGGGCCATCGCCAGCCCTGTCATGCCCACCACTGGGTATGCCTCTGTGCCCCATGGAAGCAGAAGAGCCAGCCATTTGTTTAGTTGACCTCCACCTCGGTACTGTCAAACATTGTGGTATCCACAGGCCCCTATGCTGACATCCCCACCGCAACTCCAACAGGTGACTTTTCCTCTTAGGGAGGATTGACAGTATTGAAACAATCTCACCGTAACCAGGCCAGCCTCAAACTCACACTGATCCCCCTGCCTCAGCTCCCAAATGGAAACCACAGGCTTGAACCTCTACATCAGATCCATTTATGCCCTATGCATATCCCAAAACTTGACTCAGAAACTGTTCAGTACCAGGGATATAGTTTAGTTGATAGAGTGCTAACCTAGCACGAGTGAATCCATGAGTTCTATATCCTGCCTGTAATGTGGCACAGTGTAGGAGAACCACCAGACTCTGTAACATAAAGCTAGAACTCGGGAGGTAGAGGAAAAAGGATCAGAAGTTCAAGGTGACACTCTACTATACAGGAGTTTGGGGCCAGCCCAAGCAATGTGAGACCCTGTCTCACAAGAGAAGTTGAGAAGTATTCAGGATGACTCCAGACTCAGGAAGACAAGGCTGGGTCAGTGAAGATTCTCAGGCCCCAACCCTGCCTCCCTCTTACGCGCACACTCTCCTTTGGTGTGCCAGCATTAGTATCTAGCTGGTTGTGAGCTGCTGACTGGTGCGTTCAGGGTTTAAGATACCTAAAACGGCTCTATTAGCAGGAGGGGAGGAGTGTTGTGTACCAAACATTATTCATTAGCTGGAGCGTGTTTCCCGGGTGAAGCTGGCAATGACAGCAAGAGGGTTCTCAGAGAGGTAAGGAAACACCACCCAAGTTTCATGATGTGGCTGACTGCTAGGGATGGGTTCACTTACACAGGATGGGGGAGCCTCTCAGCAAAAGCAGTCAGGATGTGCCACGTCCCTCCCCAGAGGCGGAGCCAAGACTGAGCGAGGTCCTCCAGCCTGGACTCCTCCATCCCTTCAGGAGCCCAGGCCAGGCCAGAGTCTGAGCAGGCAAACCTGGTTCCTGCTGTCCCCAGCATAGAAGCACCATGCACTCATTGACCAGGACACCCGGCATGGCCCCAAGACCTACAAGAGTGGCTGCTGTGACTCTTTGATCCTCAGAGGAAGAGCTAGCAAGCACTACCTGTTCCTAACAGCCATGTGAGTAGCTACGTACCAACCTCTCCAGGCCTGACCCTGAAGAGGTCACTGCACTGGCTCAAGCCATTCAGGAGATATATATGGTCTGCCTGCCATCAGGGCACGACCCCTGGATACCGGTCTTTACCTTTCTTGCTATTCTGAGGGAGACTAGTGAGGGTCCGAAGGGTGGGAGCTCTAGTTCAAGCTAGGTCTTGGTAGTTTAATAAAAGCAGATGGTGTGGAGAGGAAGGGGAACAAACAAGGGGGCTACCGGAGATGGGAAGCTGGGCCTGAGCAGCAGGCTGTGGGGGAGCCTGACGACTGAGGCCATTGGAGGGGTAAGCATCAGGAGAGCATCTTGCAGCCTAAGGTAACTATACAGCTGATGCTGGTCCCAGGACAGAGGGTGGAATCCTTCCGTATTGACTTTGATCCTAGCAACAGCAGATGCTCCTGTTGACAGGATCCAGGACCCCTCCCACTGTGGCCCAGGGCTGAGACCAGGCAGCCAAGTAAAAACAAGCAAGCTAGGGTCAGTCAGGAGGCTTTTCCTTATCTCCTGGTTTCAGCCTGTGTTTAGAAGTGAGGGGGTTCTTTGTCCTTAGCACCCCCAATTCCTTACCAAGCATCTCCCCACCCTTCCCTCCAGTTCACAGGAAGGACCTGTTGCTAGTGTGGAGCGGATGAGTCAAGTTTATGGGCTGGAAGTCCTACCCGGAGGCTGTTCAGTGATCTGTAACAGGCTCCACGTGTAGACAGAGTGGGGGTGAGGGCACTCTGATTTCCCAGACCTGGCCTTTGGGAGCCTCTCACCCAGTACCTGGCCAGCAACTGTCTTCTCTTGGCACCCTGATGTGGGCAGGCAAAGGCTGACAAATGCTTTGGGTAGGTCGCCTTCCAGTCTAAACAGACATAAACATGGCTGCCCGGGGGCTATAGGATGACTGAGATAGGTGAAGCCGCCTGTTGGGAACTGTAGTTATCGCCTGAAGCACAGCCTCTTCTAAGATACCACCAGAAGTGATTTTCCTATGTAATTTTTCTAAGTTGGCAACTGAGAAAATCTGTGTCAGAAAACAAGGGATGGCTCACAGTCTGAGTCCGCAGCCTCTTACAATTAATGTGCTGTCCCCACCGGGGAAGTGGCTGCAGGACCAACCTAATTCTGGCCACTTCTCCATCCAGGCATGCTGGCTGCAGCTCCGGACCCTCCATGCGCCAAGACCCATGATGTCACACAACACCACTGAGCTGTCAGCCATTCCCAGAGGGGTTCAGGAGCTTTCCCTGGTCCTGGCAAGCCTCATCGTCATCGCCAACCTGCTCCTGGCCCTAGGCATTGTCCTGGACCGCCACTTACGCAGCCCACCTGCTGGCTGCTTCTTTCTAAGCCTACTACTAGCTGGGCTACTCACAGGGTTGGCACTGCCCACGCTGCCTGGGCTATGGAATAGGAGCCATCAGGGGTACTGGTCCTGCCTCCTTCTCCACTTGGCCCCCAACTTTTGTTTCCTCTCCCTGCTTGCCAATCTGCTGCTGGTGCATGGGGAACGCTACATGGCAGTGTTGCAGCCACTCCGGCCCCATGGGAGTGTGCGGCTAGCCCTGTTCCTCACCTGGATCAGCTCCCTGCTCTTTGCCAGCCTGCCTGCTCTGGGCTGGAACCACTGGAGTCCTGGTGCCAACTGCAGCTCCCAGGCTATCTTCCCAGCCCCCTACCTTTACCTCGAAGTCTATGGGCTCCTGCTGCCCGCTGTGGGGGCCACTGCCCTTCTCTCTGTCCGAGTGTTGGCCACTGCCCACCACCAGCTGCGGGAGATCCGCAGACTGGAGCGGGCGGTGTGCCGTGATGCACCCTCAACCCTAGCGAGGGCTCTCACCTGGAGGCAGGCTAGGGCACAGGCAGGAGCCACACTGCTCTTTTTGCTGTGTTGGGGGCCCTATGTGGCCACATTGCTCCTGTCAGTCTTGGCCTATGAGCGGCGGCCACCACTAGGGCCTGTAACTCTGTTATCTCTCATCTCATTGGGCAGTGCCAGTGCTGCAGTTGTGCCTGTGGCCATGGGTCTGGGTGATCAGCGCTACACGGCCCCCTGGAGGACAGCTGCCCAAAGGTGGCTACAAGTGCTTCGAGGAAGACCCAAGAGGGCCAATCCAGGCCCCAGCACTGCCTACCACTCCAGTAGCCAATGCAGCACTGACTTGGACTTGAATTAGGGAAACAGTAGCTACTGCTGCCTCCCAGGACACACATCTATCTCATAGTGCCCCACTTCTTTGGCTTGGAGCCCTTGCTCCATGAGACCTCACCCAGACCAAATAAATCTCTGGCCACCACTGCAGGTTATCTCCTTCTACATCTCCGGAAGTGGGAGGGCCCAGCGGACTGCCCTGGAAGGACCCAGCACCGCAGGAAGACTCTACCTCCTGTCCAGCCAACACAGAATGCACACAGACACTGCCAACGGGAAGTATATTTTATTTACATTTTTAAAATCTGTAACTAGTCTCTCTTCCTCCTTTCCTTTCCCAGAGACTTGGGAAGGGAAAGAACGGGAACCTCAAAGACCTACCCCCAACATACAAAGACGCACCCCATGGCTCACACCAGCGAATCAAAGTGAAAGAGACATGGCCTCCTAAAAGGCCCCAGGGCTGGACAGGGGAGGGCAGGCCTGGCAAGGTGGGTCTCCAGGGAAGAAAAGGACAAGGAGTAGGCAGGTCAGCTGAAAGGGTTGGAAAGCAGTCCAATGTTCTCCCCTCCTCTTCCCTCTGCACCCACACCTCTGCTGGGGGAGGGCAGGGGTCCCTTTATCCCCCCCTCAACACCAGACACCATGCCAGAGGCTGCAGCCGTTAACGGTCAGGTCTCTGGACACAAAATACTTTTGCTTTGTGGTCTCCTGAGGTGGTCACCACCAGGGAAGCATCTCTGTAGACAGAACACAGGGGTCAAAAGATGGAGGAACCTGAGGCCCAGGGCCAGCCCACTCCCCAGGGCCCCGAGGCAGCTGCTCCAGCATCACCTCTATTATAGGTCGCTGGCTGAGTCTGTACCTGGCTCTCACGCCCTTCTCCCAAAGCCAGGGAGCTGATTCAACTATGCCCACGCAAACTGCAGTCAGTGAAGGAAACCCCTAACATGGGAGGCGCGCAGACCCAGTAGGAGAGGCTCATTCTCAACCTCATGCCCCACAATGGCTGGGACAGGGTTGGATTCTAGGACCATCTATCACTGCACAGGTGGCCCACATGCCTCTGTCATAGGATGCACCCAGGCATTGGGTCTCATTTCCCTTAGGAATCCCTTCCCATTCCACCAGGGACCTGTGCTACCTCACGCTAGATCCACTTTCTAGAGCTGCCAGCCTACAATGCTTACTTGCTGAGTGCAAAGTCCAGGATCTCAGCAGTGTGGCCCCGGTAGTCAGTAAGCAGGCGGCCAGTCCGGGCATCCCAGAGACGTACAACACCGTCCAGGCTACAGGTGTACACCACAGCAGTGCCAGCCTCCCACAGCAGCTGAACAATGCCCGACTGTCCGGAATGTGACACAGTAACGGAGTAAGGCAGAAGTTAGGAGAAAGAAGACCCCATCCCCAGTCTCAGAGTGGTCACAGAGGACAGGCTGCCCTTTAGCTAGCACAGCAGCCCAATGTGTAGGAACAAAGGCCCAGACATCATACCTGGTGCTGACATTGGTGCCGAAGTGTCTGTGTAGACAGGTCATAGATGGCCAAGGTTCCATCCAGATAGCCAACAGCGGCCAGAGGCATGCTGGGAAGCAGGTGACACAAAGAAGGCTCTTGAGGTCCTAGATTCATACACCTTCCCTCTTCCCTGGTTCCAATATGTGGATCCCTCCTCAAAACCACCTCCTCCCTCTTGTTTCTTGGGTCTCCAGGCCAAGGCTCTGCTCACACTCACACACTGCAGAAGCCCAAGGACTCCACGGAGTTGGACTCACTCTCCTCACCCTCTCCCAGGCTAGGCTGGGAGGCGACTGTCTCAGGTCTGAACACACCCACCACCTATAGGTAAGAGAAGAGGCTCACAGACCTGGGCAAAGAGAAGGACAGGGAGGGACAGAAGGTTTAGACAGAAGCCTAAGCTACTTACCTTGCCAGTGGTGGCACTGACCAGCTTGGCCTGACAGTCCACGGAACCAGTCAGGATTAAGCTGCCATCCTGGTTGGTGGCAACACAGGTTAGAGGGCCCTGATGACCCTCAGTCCCTAGAACAGAGCAGGTTTACCAAGGTTCCGAGTTCTGTACCTGGCTCTCAGGCTCCTCCCTCCAAGCCAAGGAAAACACCCCCACCACCACCTCTCATACCTTTCAGTACATGGATGGGGTTTCCTTGCTTGAGGTCCCAAATCCTGATGGTACCATCTTCATACCCTACCACAGCTCTCTTTCCTAAGGACCAAGGCATGGATAACCAGAGGACAAAGGACACTCAGACACACCAAGAAAAGAATTAACAGGAAGGATAGACTAGGGGGTCCCCAAACTCCCCCTGGAGTCACAGCCAAGACCTAGTGTAGGGCAGGAGACTGGGATGACTAAAGTACCCCCAGTCACTGGAGCCACCCCCCCCCCCCCCCCCAGGAAGAGGCGACTGCTCTCACCATCAGGGAGGACACGGCCACAGGTTGCAGGGCAGTTGGGGCCCTGGAAGGTCTTACAGTCACCATTGGGTACCTTCCACATCCAAGTATTGCCGTCAGCTGTGCCAGCCAACAGAACAGGGGCCCGAGGGTGCCACTCCATCCACTGGTCAGAGAGGGAGGATCAGCAAGTAAGGCCTGCTACCCAGCCTACCTAAGAGTCCATGAACCTTATCCAAGGTGTGACCTTCTAAGGTCAGCAAGAACTTAAAGATAAACAGATACATTGTTAGACCAGGGGTGCTGTGGCTCAAGGCAAACTTCTCCAGTATACAGAGGGCTATACCTGCCACCATCCCTCCCAGAAGCCCTCATTCTCACTTAAGGTCCCACAGAGTTGAGACCCACTCCAAGGATCTCACCTCCAGGTCTCCTGCTTCAAAGGACCAGACTTCTTCCTTGGTCTCTACCTGCCATACTTTCAAAAGACCACTCATGTCCCCTGTGGCCACTAGGGTGGAATCATGACTGAAACCAGCACATGTCACAGAGTCTTTGTGGCCTGCAAAGAGAAGTAGGCAGTTTTGGACTCAAATTTGCCTAAGAGATGTAACAAATTCAAGGCTAGCCTTGGCTACATCCAAGACCAACCCAACTATAGAACTTTAAAAAAGAAAAAGTGGTAGAAGAACATTAAAAAAATATCTAAATGATGGGGACATGTGACCCATGCGCTAGTCACCTTTTAAAAGTAATTAAGCAGGAAAAAAAGGTAGGAGGACCTCAGCAAACAAGGGATCAAACTTGCTGCAGCTCCGGGGACCAGACACTCCAGGTTTCCAAGACCAGATACTATCGGCTCCCTATGAAGCAACCAGAGCCTGTTTTCTCTGGGCCGCTGCCTACTCCTGCACCAGCACCGTGCTCATCTTAGCCAGCCTCCCTTGGCCCATTAGCGTTTCCTGTCCGAATGCCTACCAAACTTCTACTGCGGGTCCCTGGACCCAGTACAAGACAGAGGCTAGAAAACAGCTGCTGGGTGTTCACATGAGTCACCCGCCAAGATGTCCAAAGGAACACAACAACCCCAGCCTCTCACCTGCACACTCAAAGAGGAGCTCCCCGTCGCTGAGCCTCCACACAAAGGCTTTGTCGTCTTCACCCCCCGTCACTGCCAAGGTGTTGGTTTTGGGGTCCAGGCTCACACAAAACACAGATGCTGTCCCAAGACACAGTCCATGAGAAAGGGCTCTCACCTAGAGTTCGGCCTTTCAGAACCTTCAGGAAGCACATTCCCTTTCCCCAAAGCCACAGTTATTCTCTCCTGGGAAGGCTGCATCCAGTTCTTGTCTGGAGCATCAGACTGTTAAGAGAAATCTTTCCCAAGCCCACAAAGCTCCAAGTCCTCCTCCAGAGCATATCCCACTGCTGTTCTGTTCCCCTCAGTCTGCACTCTGAGGTGCAAGCCAAGAGGTGGCTCTATGGTCACAGCTGACAGCACAGGCCATACCAGGCTGAGTAGGAATTAAGTTATGAGCAATTCACGAGGCTACAATTCACGAGGCTAGCATCTGAGGTTATTGGTAATGCTTCTTTTCGAGTGTAAACTGCCTTTAATTTCCACTTGGGTTACTCCCATTCACTTTCATCCAAGATAACTTTTTTTTTTTTTTTAAAGAACACCAAGATTCAGAAAGCTAACTAAGGTAACAGACTGCTAAACAGCAGAGGTAGGATTTGAACTCAGGGGTCTCACTTAACTCCAGTGCCTTTTTGGCCCTTCCTTTGAATATCCTGCAGGCCAAAGTAGGTGGCTTTCACTTTTGTCTCTCATAATAACCTCCCTAGGGCCATGGGCCATACTCAAAGGCCCATCTGCACTGATCTGAGGTGATCCCTTCAAAGGCCTACCTGAGTGCAATGCAAAGGTGACCTCACTGTCATCGGGGCCCTCCATGCTACCGACCACCCCTTCTTGGGGTTCCAGGACCCAGCCCTCGTCATTGCCCTCTTCTTCTTCCTCCTCTTCCTCAAAGTCCACGTCTTCCATCTCCTGGGCCAGATCATCTGCTTTGGGAGAAGCGTTAAAAGATGGAGCTCGAAAAGATAGAGAAGGAATGGGGTAAGGGTTGAAGAATGAAAAAGGTGACGCTAGGGTGGGTCATGTGGCCAAGGGTTAAGGTGTTGTCCCACACGTACCGAGCAGGAAGAGAGCACTTGGGGGGCGGGGAGGGAGAGAGAGGCTAGGTCTGAAGACCCGGTGTTGGCCAGCGACCGTGTAGGAAGAGAGGACAGAGGGCATGATGGGAAGGGGGTGTGTGAGGGGAAGGGCCAGGGGAGGCGTCAGGGAACCCCCACCCAGCCAGGCCTAGAAACTAAATGTGGGGGGTAGGGAAGGAGGTCTGGGAGAGAAATGTCGGTAGGAACGACCGGTAGGGATGGGGGGAGGGGGAACTGGGGAGAAGCAGGGGTCAGAGGCCAGGGGTGAGTGCCTCCTGTCCCGTGGCCTCAGGAGCGTCAGTTCTCACCCGGGTCCGGCGGGCCTGGATCCAGCTCTACCACCTCAATGATCTCTTCATCTCCGTGAAAGCTCAGAGTCTCCAGAGGCGGGGTGTCAGCGGCCGCTCCGCTCTCCGATTCGGACTCCATGCGGCGAAACCTACCGATCCACTTCTCTGGGCCCAAACGCCTCCCAGAGTCAGCTCTGCGCGACGACGCGGAACTCGAGCCCCTCCTCCCGGGAGGAAGTAGGCGTAGGTGACTCCCAGCCGAAAGAGCGACGGCATCCGGGCCAATAGCAACAGAGGTGGACTAACAGAGACGCCAATCATAAGGCAGAACTAGGATGACCAGGCCGGGGCGTGGCGGGAGAGTCCAAGCTCCACCCTACACGACTCCGCCCCCGGCTGGAGGGAAACAAGCGAGCGTGCGCGCCTCCGGCGTCTCCTGGGAGGAGTAGTTCTCCCGGGCCCGCTATGCGGACTTCTGGGAAATGTAGTTTCGACTCTGTAGGCAGGACGGAAGGCGCGGGGGAGGCCCCTTACGCAAACTACAATTCCCGACGGGGAGCGCAGTGAAGGGGGGTGGGACCCGAACATGGCGGCGGTGGTAGCTGCTACGGCGCTGAAGGGCCGGGGGGCGAGAAATGCCCGCGTCCTCCGGGGTAAGGAGAGGGACCCTGGGGAGGGCAGGGTTTTAAAAGATTCCGTTTCCCTTACATCCTACCCAGCGCGACAGCAGGAAGTCAGGCTGCCAATTGCTGCCCACATCTCTCTTTATGATCTTAAGAGAGTCTGGGGGTGAAAAGATGCTCTAGAGGTCATCCAGTCCAACCCCTGCGTTTAGGTCGCGCGGCATGTCTAGGGTCTTATTGCTAGAGAGAGTACCAGAGACATCTTTCGACTCCCGCGTCCCAGGGGTTTCACACTCACCGCAGTGCAGAGGAAAGAGCCCTAGGCTTCTGGAGGTTTGAGTTCTAGCACTGAGTAATTAGCGGTTTGACCTTGTGCGAAGCAGCTCGTCTCTCCGGGCTTCAGCTTCCTCTTCAACGGGATGGAGTTAGTTATCCTTTAGGATAGCTAAGGTCCTGCAGTTTTAAAACAGTTCCCCGAATTTCCTTCATTCGTATGTCTCCGGTGAGTTCCTCTGCAGTCCTTCCCAACCTGTCTTCTGAGTAGAACAGCAGCGAAGCTCACTGCCTTGGCACCAGGGTGAGGAGTCCGCAGTGACGTGGAAGTAGCTTCCAAAGGTGTCACCCGATGGCGATTTTCCCATTTCTCTTTAGATTCTTCACAGCACTTATTACTCCAAACTGCAGTCACTCCCCTTCCTCAAATCTCAGCCCCTCTAACCCTCCCTCATCCCCCATACTGACCTGCGGTACTTTTATTCACAGGGATCCTCTCTGGAGCGACAGCTAACAAGGCTTCCCAGAACAGGACCAGAGCACTGCAGAGCCACAGCTCACCAGAATGCAAGGAGGAGCCTGAGCCCCTCTCCCCTGAGCTAGAATACATTCCCAGAAAGAGGGGCAAGAACCCCATGAAAGCTGTGGGACTAGCCTGGTGAGTTTTAACTGCCCCTTTGCCTACCAGTGGGGAGTGTACTGAAAGGTGTTGGAACCTAGAAACTTCTCCAAGTTGCAAGGGCAGAGCTGAATCCAAGGGAAGGAAATTGCTGGATTCAAGGGATGGAATCTCAGAAGAATGGGGTGAGGTGAGGGTGGAATAATATGTAAAATTGGGGGACAGTGGCTTTTCTTTGGAGCAAATTGAGCTGATCTGATTTGGAGTCGTTGGATTCATCCTTCCCTTTGGGAGCAGGGGTAACATTCCAATCCCAGTAATTAAAATAGTGTCAGATTGTGTTGTATAGAAGCTAGAATCGTTTCTGTGAGTTCTGTGGTTCTGATTCTGGTTTTAATACATATTACTGATTATCAATCACTAAAGTAAAAGGAAGGGAAATTAACATTTTTTCCAGCAAATGTCTGAGGTATGACAGTACTGTGCCATATAATGTTTTAAGCTTTCTGAGGTAAACATTGCACTTTCATCTTGCCAAGCAGGGAACTGAGGCTCCCAGCTGCAATTGTCACCAGCTCTTGTGGCTTCCTGTTCTTTGGCACTTGCTAAGGCCCTCTTTTAGTAGTAGTTACTCTGATTGAGAGTTGGTTGACGTACCTTAGTGGTTGTGCACATGCTTAACATCTTTGAAGCCCTAAGTTCGATTTGCAGCACCGTAAAGAAAAATAGAGAGGTCTGGCAAGGGACACAAGACAGTATATGCAGAGAGGTCCTTTGCTAACTCAGAGCAAGCCTGGGCTGCTTAGGCTATCACACAGAAGCATTCAGCACAAGAGGCTCATCAATATCAGCCATAAGAGGACAGATGAAAAGGTAGGTAGGACCACACTGGGCTTTTAGTGCCCTGCCTTAGGAGTTTGGAGTTGGCCAGGATATAATAGAGAACTATTATGGTTGTCCAAAGCAGGCAGCAGCAGGAGGCTCTGATTTGTGGGTTCCCTCCAGCACTCAGCACAAAGGACAGGTAGAAGTAATATGCCTCACCGCGGCATTTGTACAAGTGGCAAAGCTGGACTAATTCTAGCTCCTCTGGCTCAGTCCCAGTCCCTGCCCAAACCCAGTGCCCATCTCCCCATCCCTAGGGCCATCGGCTTCCCCTGTGGTATCCTCTTCTTCGTCCTCACCAAGCAGGAAGTGGACAAGGACCGCTTGAAGCAGATGAAGGCTCGTCAGAACATGCGGGTGTCCAACACGGGCGAGTATGAGAGCCAGAGGTTCAGGGCTTCGCCCCAACAAGCCCAGTTCCCTGAAGTTGGGTCTGGAGTACAGACCTGAGTAAGGATCATTGCAACCTTGTGCTAGACTTTATTGACTGATGTGTAGCCAACTGTGTTCATTGCTCCTGAGGCCCACCAGAGGGCGCATGATGCCCAAACCGCTGCCAGCACCCACCTCTTCTTCCACATGGTAGAAGGAGTCAAATGCAAATAAAGTTATTAAGTCCTGGCTTGGAAGGGAAGCAAGGCTGAATTTGTAAGCCCCGGGGAGGGGAGGGACAAAGTGGAACTAGCTGCTCATCCCTGTTCCCTCACAGAAGACTTGTCTTCCCAGGAAGGTGGAGTAACCACAGCAAGCCTAGGAACAGGCTCTGGAGACCCATGTCTTAAAAGTCACTGGTTAGGAGGGTAGCTAGCCATCCAGCTTAAAATTAGTTAAAAGTAGTCAGGCATAGACATCTTTTATCTCAGGAAACAGAGGCATGTGGATCTCTGGGTTTGAGGCCAGGGTTCCAAGACAGCCAGAGCAAAATAATAAAGAGGCCTTACCCCAAAAATCAAATATAGCACTCAGGGTGTGGAAGAAAAAAAATTTTTTTAAAAAGTGCATCTAATTATGTCAGCCTCTCTGGGCCTCCTCTGTAAGAGAAACTAGTTTCCAAGAGATTCTAAACCCATGATCCAGCCCCTTTCCTGTCTGGGGTAAAAATGATAAAGACAGAGCTTCATGGGCAAGTTAGAGCTAGGGAGCTTTTACAGAGGCCTCATGACGTTGAAGTGGTCCAGCAGTGGTCAAGAACCCTCTCTGGATCCAGTACTGCAGGTGTGAGCTCCTTTCCCCAGCCAACTTTTGTCATTTTAGTAGCCTGTCTCAGCCATCACCAAGAACTGGTCCAAGAAAATCTGCTTGGTCCACAGAATGTTTTCCAGCCTGAGATCAGAGGAAGTGACACTTGGCCAAAGCCACCACCTTACAGTTAGGAAAGCCACAGATACTCAGGGTCTTCTTGCCAAACATAGAACTTTATTATATTTCTAGTTGCGTCCCTTTGTATTAGATTCAGAATCAAGTACTGGACAGAATAGCTCTGAACTATGTCCTTGGGCTAATAAGGTTTCTACTCCACCTGATAAACTGGCTTCTATCCCCACCATGGTGCCAGTTGGAGGCACTTGGATTACAGAGAAATAGCAGCTGGCTTGAAGAGGGGTTTTAGTCTAAAATCTCCCAGTAGGAACACAGAACAGATTGAACTTGTGTTGGGGAGGAAGGTTGCTACATACCAGAGTACGTTTCAGTTTCTCAAACCAGAGGGGCACCCAAGGCACTTTCCCTGTCCCCACTCATCCCACAATCCACCTTACTTGCTGACCTCCACCTCTGTGTGTCAAAGCAAAGTAGGAGGTCCCTCTAGGTCAGATTTTAAAAGCCTCAGAAGGCCTCAAGCACTTTGGACCTGGATGGTAGCCAAGATGGGTGCCAGTCAGGGGGACACCATTCTGTGCTACTCTCCCCCCATACTGTCTTTGCTCACTGTCTTTTCCCCTAGCCCAGATAAATAATGGATACGTGTTACTGGAAGATGGGGTTGGAACAGAAAGACCCCAGGGCACAGATCTCTTCTAGCTTCTAAAGCTAAGAGATGCCAAGCCTAAAGAGTTCAGACAGCATAAGTGGCCTATGAGCACTGGAGCTAGAGGTGAAGCATCTGGCTTTATTGGATCCAGGAGGGAAACAGCTCCAGCTCCTAGCCTAGAACCCTGTGGCCGAGGTGGGAGAGGACCCTCTTCACCTCAGAGCTCCTGTGTTCACCGGCTCCCTACTCCCCCTCCACACACACACACACATGAAAAGTTTGGTGCATACTCATTGTGGGTGAAGGGAAGGAGAAACACCTTCAGTCTAGTTCTTATCAAGCCCACCAAGGGCAAGAGGTGCCAGTAACCCCAGCACTCATGGCTCTCACAGAACACAGCCAGAGACCCTCCCATCCCCAGGACGGAGAGGAAACTGAGCAGATTACTTGAGGGGAGACAATGTGAGTCCCAGGCCAGTGAAAGGGACATCTCTCTCCCTCTCTGTCTCAGTCTCGATTTCCTACAAGCTGGAGCACAAAGGTGAAGATGTAGACTATATCTGTGTAGATCTGCAGGGCGCCTGTGATGTAGTCCTCTGGGCTGATGGTATGCTTCCGGTTCCCCAGGACCAGCTGCGTGTCATAAGCCAGGAACTGCAGGGAAACCAGACATGAGTGACTGGGAGCTCAGAGTCCAGGGTTCATTTCCTGCCAGCACAGTGTCCTGGACCAGCCAGATAGCTCGCTAAGGGAGTCATTGAGGAGTAGTATGATACATGGTGTCTGCCCTTGAGCAGTCCACTTGTCTACCAAAGACTGACACACAGCTGTCACCCAGCCAGCAATAGGAACAGAACACAGTAGGGGTGCCAGAAACTTGTAAAACACCAACATAATAAGGAAGAAAACAATTGTCTATGGCTCCTCCCCACCTCCCAAGCTGCCTAAAGGCCACCATCTCAGCTCCCATCCTAGAAGAGGGACAGACTTACCAGGGTGAAACAGATGGCCCCCAGACCTGCGTAGACCATGTGGAGCCAGTAAATCTGTGAAATAGCACAGTATGGCATTAGGCAGCTAAGCAAAGCATGACCCTAGCAGGCCCTGGGACTCCAACTACAGAGCAGGGAGGTAAGGAAGTTACCTCTCCAGGATCCCCCATCCTACCTCTAGATCCTAGGAGGAACTGAGAATATATGTTATCTGCCAGAGACTGCAATGGCTGTCTGTCCCATAATGTCCACATAACGTCAGCCAAACTGAAAGCTATTCTAAGTCCTGGAAACAAGGCAACTGAGTAGAGTTTATGAGGGACAAGCCCAGTGCATGCTGTTTGAAGAGCCTGTAGCAGTGAGCTCCCAGTAGCCCATGTCCCTGGCTCCTATGGCCCACCCTAGAGACAGTTAGAGAAGCCCTTCAGCAACCTGCCACCCTGCTCAACATTACTGCCAGGTGCCTGTGGACCAGCCAGGACCAGCCATGGTGAGGGGGGCAGCACCTCTCATCCTGATCCTTTCCCTCCAGCCCTATGCACTGCACTTAGCTGACTGGAAGCAAAGAAGGCACCAGAACCAATCCTAGGGCCCCTTCCATCCAGGCTTGAGTGGGTCCTGTCTCACTTGGTTGGTTTGTCTCACAGAACCTGGTCTTGGCTAACTACCACTTCCTGTAGGAACTGAGTGGTGCTATCCAGGACCTAAGGGGCTATGGTTTCCTACCTTTCTGAGAGAAATCTATTATACCTTAACCCAAAAGGACGGTATTGTGTTGGTGCCCACACTGGCCAGTGGAGAGCTGTGTGAGCCAGAGCCCGCCCCTGCTCCACAGGAAGTCTACTGCCTGGGTTCTACCTGCCCTTGTGTCAGGACACTCACATATTCAAAAAACAGCACTACGCTTGTGACAGCACCGGTTACTGCCAACACTATTCCCAGCACACAGATGAGGCCTGTACATGAGGTGAAGTCCACCTAGCAGAAAGGGAGAGAAAGGCACCTGTCAGATAACTGCCATCCTTAGTATCCCAGAGGACTGACTCTGAGCCCCAGCTGGGGAGTCTTAGTGCTGCTCCTGGAGGCATGGCAGTAGCAGTGACATGCTAAGGAGCCATACCATACAGGAAGCAACCCAACAAGTAAAGACATGGGAGCAGATTAGGCTAAGGAAATCTGGTCTGCAAGGGTCTGGGCCCTCCCATGCCTACCCAATACCAAACCCAGAGGGGTGTGTGTGTGTGTGTGTGTGTGTGTGTGTGTGTGTAAGAAGGCAGGATGGCAGTCAGAATGGCTAAGATAAAAAACTCAGGTGACAGCAGATGCTGGCGAGGATGAGGAGAAAGAGGAACACTCCTCCTTTGTTGGTGGGATTGCAGACTGGTACAACCACTCTGGAAATCAGTCTGGAGGTTCCTCAGAAAATTAAATATTACACTACCTGAGGACCCAGCTATACCTCTCTTGGGCATATACCCAAAAGATGCTCCAACATACAACAAAGACACATGTTCCACTATGTTCATAGCAGCCTTATTTATAATAGCCAGAAGCTGGAAGGAACCCAGATGCCCTTCAACAGAGGAATAGATACGGAAAATGTGGTATATCTACACAATGGAGTACTACTCAGCTATAAAACAGTGACTTCATGAAAGTCATAGGCAAATGGAATGAACTAGAAAATATCAGGCTGGAGAAATGGCTCAGTGGGCTGGAGAGATGGCTCAGTGGTTAAGAGCACTGACTGCTCTTCCAGAGGTCCTGAGTTCAAATCCCAGCAACCATATGGTGGCTCACAACCATCTGAAATGAGATCTGATGCCCTCTTCTGGTGTGTCTGAAGACAGCTACAATGTACTTATATAGAATAAATAAATCTTAAAAAAAAGAAAAAAAAATCATCCTGAGTTAGGTTACACAATCACAAAAAAACACACTTGGTATGCACTCATTGATAAGTGGATATTAGCCAAAAAGCTCAAATTACCCATGATGCAATCTACAGACCACAGGAAGCTCAAGAAGAAGGGTGACCAAAATGCAGATGTTCCCACTCCTTCTTAAAAGGGGGAAAATATTCATAGGAGGGGATATGGAAGCAAAGTTTAGAGCAGCAACTCAAGGAATGGCCATCCAGAGCCTGTCCCTCATGTGGCCCATAGATAGATAGATAGATAGATAGATAGATAGATAGATAGATAGATAGATAGATATAGCCACCAAAACTAGACAAGATTGACGAAGCTAAAAAATGCATGCGGAAAGGGACTGGATCTCTCCTGAGAGACACATCCACAGCATGTCCAATACAGAGGTCAATGCTAGCAACAAACCACTGAACTGAGAATAGGACCCCCTTGGGGGGAATTAGAGGAAGTATTGAAAGAGTTAAAGGAGCTTGCAACCCTATAAGAACAACAACGCCAACCAACCAGAGCTTCCAGGGACTAAACCACTAACAAAAGACTATACATGGACTGACCCAGGGCTCCAACTGCATATGTAGCAGAGAGTAGACTTGTTGGGGCACCAGTGGAAGGGAAAGCCCTTGGTCTTGCCAAGGTTGGACCCCCGCCCCAGTGCAGGGAAATATGGGGAAGGGCAATAAGAGGGATGTATAAGGGGAACACCCATATGGGGGAGGGGGAGGGGAGAGAATGGGGGCTTATGGACAGGAAACCGGGAAGGGGAGTAACCTTTGAAATGTAAGTAAAGAAATATGTAATAAAAAATTAAAAAAAAAAAAAAGGCAGGGTGGCCAGGGAAGAGCCTTCCCCATCCTCACCTTAGTCTGAAAGCAGAAGATGGTGACAGAAATGGATACCACGGCAGTGATGATCATAGCAATGATGACAGCTTTGGTTTCATACATACTAGGGAAAAGGAAGCATTGAGATGGGCCAGAGGCATAAGCCATAAGTAGAGACTCCCTGTGTTCAGGATTGTACCCATAGTCCACCCAGGCCTCCATACATTCCCTCCCCAAGGGCATGGAGGATCACCTCTGAACATACCTGGAAATAGCGCCTGTCATAAAGCCCAAAGCCAAAGTCTGAGGGAATGAGAATGAGGTAAACAGTTAAGAATAGCATGGGCTATTGAGTATGGCTCTTAAGTTCCAGCCCCAACACTGTGATTGCCATGGTCCTGCCAGAGCTGGGGGTCGATGTGACTGAATTGGCAAGAACAGCTACAGAGGAAAGCAAGAGCAGGCCAGGCAAGGACATCTTTCCACAAGGGTGTCCCCAACCCTTCCCAGGGGTAGGTCTCCCATTTCCCTTCTAGACTTACAAAGATGGTTAGCAGGATAATGTTCCATGGGAATCGGCGTCTGGAGAGGAAGAGGAAGAGGGGGAGAGAGAAAGACCCTGGTTACCTTTACTTGCCTTGAGTCCATCAAGTCTTTTTTTTTTTTTTTTTTTTTTTTAAAGATTTATTTATTTATTTATTATATATAAGTACACTGTAGCTGTCTTCAGATACACCAGAAGAGGGCATCGGATCTCTTTACAGATGGTTGTGAGCCACCATGTGGTTGCTGGGATTTGAACTCATGACCTCTGGAAGAGCAGTCGGGTGCTCTTAACCGCTGAGCCATCTCTCCAGCCCGAGTCCATCAAGTCTTAACAGAAGGAAGTCCTTAGCTCCAGAGAAATAAGTCTTTCCTTTCCTTAAGGAGGGTACTCGGGTATTTACACAAGGATAATCTGACCCAGTCCTTCCCTGTGGAGACAGCATGGCCAGGACTTGTTTACAGCCCTCGTGTCCCCTGTGTAACTGTGACAAAGTCACAAAATCTCTCTGAACCTTGAGTTCTTCCTGATAGGAATGTAGTAACTTTCCCTTTTGTGTTTTTAATTTTGTGTGTGTGTGTGTGTGTGTGTGTGTGTGTGTGTGTGTGTGTGTGTGTGTGTGTGTGTGTGTGTACATGTACATATGCACCACAGCACACGTGGAGGTCAGAGGACAGCTTGTGGGAGTCATTTTCCTTCCAACATGTAGGTCTCGGACCTCAAACTCAGATCACTAGGCGTGGTGGAAAGCACCTTTACCTGTTGAGGCATCTTGCTCCCCCACTCCCGCCTCCTTTGATTTTCTTTTCTGTTAATGCTCAAAATGGTCCATATCTTGTATATATGATTCTTACATATCTTGTAAGAGATATAGCCAGGTGGACATCACATATTCCTCTGTAACATTACTGCCTCCTGTCCCTCATAGGTAGTCATTGTAGATCTCTCTCCACTATGCAAACCCTTTTCCTCTTATAATGCTTTGTCTCTGTCCTACTTTCTACCCTCCTCTTGTCAGAGTCTCCAACACTCACCTGGGTCCCTGGCAGCAGACAAGGATCAGGTAGGTGACAATGAAGACAGCACTGGAGGAAGAGACAGGACATAGCTATAGGCCAGAACACCCCTCCCCTCCCCCAGCCTGCTCTGAGCCCAATAGGAGCGGCATTCAGCACCCTGGGCTTTTTGACAAGCTTCTTTCTTTGTAGGAAGCAAAGGCAAGATTGTCTCAGCAAGAGTGCTGAGAAGCCTGAAACAAGGTTTGGATCTGAAGGCAGTGCAGGGTGATCAGAGAGAGCCTGGGCAGCACCATGAAATCTGCATTCCATCACCACATGTCTGCCTGGTCCTGTCCTGTCCTAGCACTCCTTGATGTTACTTCTCAAGTCGTCGTTCTGCCCCTGCCTGGAGACTGGTACAGTTTCTGGGCAGCCCTCTCTCCTAGGGCATAATTCTGCCCTAAACAAAGCTGGTCAGCTGCCTCCTGTCCCCTCCCATCCCAGCAGCACCCTGTACTCACTAGGACACGTAGTACACCGCCACATTGCTCCTCACATATTCACTGACTGGTTCCCTGTGAAGCAGAGGATGCCGAGAAAGGAGTCATACGGTGGTTGTCTGCCTCCAGCTGACAGCCACCCCTCCATGGGCAGCCAGCAGGTACCCAGGCTGGGAAAAGGAGAGACTCACACAAAGGTGAAGACAGCAATGATGGCCACAGTGATGAGCAGCTGGACAGAAATGATGCAGTACACCTAGAGCAAACGGCAGGGACAGCTCACATCTCATCCTAGCCTCTTCCCGAAGGACAGCCAGCACCAAGGCCTCTGCCCACCTCCCTCACCCCCATCGTGTTAGTGCTACAGCAGCCTCCTCTTAGCTTGAAAGGCTCAGTGCTTAAGAACACATATTGCTCATGGACCTGAGTTCAGGTCCCAGAAACAGCACCAGGCAGCTCATAATTAACTATATCCAACTCTAGCTCCAGGAGATCTGATGCTTTCTTCTGGATTCCTCGGATACTGAGCTCACATGTGTTCACAGGCACACGCGTGCGTGCACGCACGCGTGCACACACACACCTTAATTCAAAATAAAACCAGTCTTGAAAAGATAAACAACAGTAATTTAGAAGGCTCCACTTTTCGGGTCCTTAGAGAATCTTCCGTGGCTGCAGTCTGGCCTGGAAGGGACCCCTCTGCCACTCCAGCTGTTTCCTGGCCCTCTGGGGGATCCTGGGGGATCCCTTTGAGGAAGGTGCAGAGGTAGGCAGCTAAAATACTTACGTGGAATATGTACCTGCTCCTAGACCTCCCCTAGGCCTCAGCCCATTTCTCACCTTTTGGATGAAGGTATGTCGGACTTTCCGGTCATCCCATTCTCCAGGACCAAAGCTGTCACTTCCTGCTCTCTCCTCCTCACTATAGTCATGGCCTAGGATCAGAGGAGATAACATCAAACCAACTGGGAACCTAGGACACATAGCCTCCATCTCAAAGCAGCCCTGGCCTCCCTGTCTCAAAGCAAGGCTCAGGTACCTCCGTCCAAAAGACACACTTGTAACTCACTCTTATCAAGGTCAAGTTCTCTAGGCACCCTGGGAGGGACCCCAGCTAGGCTTAGGTGAGAAAGAGCTGTTCGGTCAGCAGACATCTGCTGCAGGCTCTGTGCCCAGCCTGCATATTTGGAGACAGGATAGTGGTATCACCATCTAGGGAAGCAGCTGATATCTAGGGAGTGGAACTGCCTGGCAGAGCAGTGGCCTTGGGAGTAGAGGGCCAGAGGAAAAAGAGGGGAAGACTACACAGAAAGTGGGTACAGGAGGGCACGGGCTATGGTCTACAGCAGGCTTCACGATACACAGTGGTCACCTGTGATATCTTAAGATCTGCCTCAGAATACATGTCCAGTAAGAGCTGGCCATACACTCACTGGCTCTGGGACACTGAGGCTACTGCAAGCCACCAACATTCCACGGATGCCTCTTTGGGAACTACTTCCAAAATCTACCCAGAAGGAGTTGAGGTACAGCTCATAGGCAGGGCATATGCTTAACATGTAATGACCTTGAGTTCAGTCTCTCATACCAAAAAGAAATGCAAAATCCACCCCCAGGAGAAGAGGCTTACTATATAGTCTAACCTCACCTTGATAGACCAACCATGACATTTTGGCTGTTGGCAAAAATCAGACTGTATATAAAGGATGGAGATGTGTCAGCCCTAGGATATTAAAAAAAAGAGTGCTTAGGGTTCCTAAGGAAGACATGGCGCCCACACAGGGGCAACAGCCTTGGTAAACAACAGAAATGGTCTTTAGGCAACCACTCAGCAGCCATTACTTCCCCAGCTACCGTCTCTGGGTATAAGCTCTGGTGGATGTCTTAAGGCCCCAGTCTCCTTACTGTACAGAGGCCAGCAAGTGACTGGAGGGAAGAGCAGGTTAAGGGGAAGGTAGGACAGGAAGAGGAAAGGGTATCAAAGGGAATGAAGGCTTCCTCAGCCCCAAGCTCCACCTTGTCCCCCCCAAGCCACCCTCCATGACTCACCGTAGTTCATGGGCATTGGATGGACAGGAGGAATCGGCTGTGGGTAGCCAGCAGGGTGCCCGTAACCAGGTTGAGGGTAGGCGGGGTAGGCAGGGTAACCACCAGGCAGGACAGACGGCTGTCCGTAGCCCCCAGGAGGTGGACGGCCAGGGTACAGGGGGTTGTGGTCCTCATAGGGAGGTGGGGCAGTGGGATTGGACATGGCCACTCAAGGGCTGAGGGGAAACCCTAGCTTCTGGGACCTGCAATAGGAAACAAGCAATCAGTCATGAGTTCCTGGCTGCTCACTCCACCCTTGCTCCTTTCTAGGCTATGTCTGTAGCTTACACATGCCACTCACTGCCCACAGGCCACCACCCCACTGGGCCAGCCCTGGGCTTCTATCATCTCTCACAGTAGCCTTTATCTGGGGCCTCCCCTTCCCTGCCACAGGAGAGTAGGAGTGGGGATTAGTCAGCCAACCAGCCAGCACACAGCTGAGCATCAGAAGAGAATGGCAGGAACTCCCTGTTCTCCTTTAAGGAAACCTTGCAGTGCTGGCTTGACAGCAGAACCAGGGAAGAAGCTACATGGCCCCTAGAAGAGCTTCCTGGTGAGTCACAGGGCTGGCCAGCTAGGACCCCTATGGGGTCAACCCAGCCCCCTAGCAGCTGGCTGGAGCAGCTGGCATGAGGGCCAGATACAGGGTGGAGCCAAGCTAGAAGCTGGGCAGGAAAGAGGAGGAAGAAAACAATCCCACCACTGTGCCAGAACTGCCAGGCCCGAGAGGGAGGGGCAGGGCAGGCAGGAGACAGGACTCTCCAGTTCTCATCCATCACAGAGGCATGTGGCAGCCTGTGCCTGCTGCTCCCTTCATGGGTCCTGCCAGGGAGTAAACAGTGCTCCGGAGCTCCATGGAAAGGGGTCTCTAGAGTCTTCCCAGCAGCAGTGGCAAGGAGGGGCAAGGAAAGCAAGCTGACAAGTGAGAGCACAGGATGGGATGCCTCTGACAGGAGAGCCCGGCAGCTTGCTGGGAAGCTCCAGGCACTAGATTCACTTCAAGTGAGCTCAAGGCCCAGCGCACACAGTCCTCGAGCCAGTGGTTAGGAACACACCCCGAATGGAGGCCTTGGGGTGGTAGTATGTGTCCTTCCTTCTTTTTTTTTTTTTTTCCCTTTTTTTCGGAGCTGGGGACCGAACCCAGGGCCTTGTGCTTGCTAGGCAAGCGCTCTACCGCTGAGCTAAATCCCCAACCCCGTGTCCTTCTTTCTTTGCTGTCCTCTAGGCCTCCTCTGCCAAGTCCATCACAGCCTGTGGGCTCATAATGAAATGACAGGCGCATCTAGATATGGCTTAGGAGACAAGCTAAGGGAGTGTGTCCTTACTTCTTTCCTAAAACCACCCCTTCCCATGTCACCCTGTGACAGAGTTACCCCTGCTCTACAGGAAAGACTCGCAGATCCAGGTCAGCCGCACCTTCAGAGCTGCTGCTGGAAGGAGGAGAGTCCCAGCTTCTCTTTCCAGGGCACCCAGTGCAGCTCAGAGATCAAATAGAGGACGTTCACATCTCCTCTCAACAGGATTTATTCAGAGGGAAATCAGTCAAGATCGAGTAACAGGCCAGGTCTCTGAGAAGGTCACACTGAGGAAAGCTGTTCTTCATCTCCCCAGAGAAAAGAAAGCCCTTCTAGACAGTAAGGGTGTGAGAAGTGAGCCAGGCAGGGAAGCATGGGAGTCAGGCACTGGGGGAGGAGGGGGGAAAGCAGCAGGGTAAATGACACTCGGAGTGGAGAGTCTAAGATCAGCCACTGGAACTGGTTTGGAGAGTCCTGAGTCTATAAAAGGACAGAGCAATCACAAGCAAGATAAAGGAAGCAGGTCTTTCCTGCTCCAACCTTTGGAGCAAAAGCCTTGTTCTCCTAAACCCTGCCCCTCCCTCTCCACAGCCCCTTCCGAGTCCATAGAAAGGATGGCATCCTGGTGGATGGGAAGAGGGACAAAGCAGGTTACCTTTGGTATAGAGGTGCCTGTCATTTCATTATAGCCCTTATTTCAGTAATCTAGATCTATCTGACATCCTCCATTGGGATGGTGGTGCAGGCTGATGGTTAAACAGTCCTAAAAGGCACTGCCAGGAAAAGCCCTGTTGTCAGAGTCCCAAGCCATGATGTCACAATGACCTGGCCCTTCACTCTCACAAGGTTTGTGTGAAATGGGGTAGTTGAGTGATCTCAGGGCTCAATGATGGCTCTAACAGCTGACTGTGACCCTGGGAAACTGACCACGCAGGGCCTCTGCCTTTTGTTCAGCATGCAGGGGCCCCTCCCTCTTCCCAAGTGAGAGGCCACAGTGACTCACTACCTGGGATGGGGCTCCAGGGTCTAGGGTAGCTCAGCTGCTGACTCATGGGCCTCCCTCCAGTACTCCCTGTCCCTGCCCAGTCATGCTGGTAGTCAGAGGAATTTGCCAGTGAACCTGCCTGATCCCAGCATAGTTCTCTGAGTCCTCCACCACCTGCCCTTTTGAACCAGGGTCCTCACCTGGAAGACGTTCAACACCAGTTAACAGTGCCTCCCAAGGAACCGTAAAAATTAAGGGAGAATATACACAGCGGGCTGGAGAGATGGCTCAGCAGCTAAGAGCACTGGATGCTCTTCCAGAGGACCTGGGTTCAAGTCTCAGCATTCACATGGCAGCTTACAACTGTATGTAATACCAGTTACACCAGGAGATCTGGCACCCTCACACAGACATACAGGCAGGCAGAACACCAATGCACATAAAATAAAAATAAATTAATTTAAAAAGAAAAGGAAAGAGAGGCCTGAGCTCTTAGAACAGTGCCCAGCCTAGCCAGGGATACTCTGTTTTCAGTTGTGACTTCACTACCTCCGTAGAGCATGCCAGCAGGGGAACATTGCTATTACAGAGACACCGAGATTTAGGGAAGTGAAGAAAGTTGGCCAGGGATACCTCACCAGGGTATAACGAAGTCAAGGCTTACCCCCAGGCTGACTCTGATGTCCTTTTTGAGTCCTTATTTGGATAGTCTATCTGTTTCCAATTTCTCAGCCATTTCCCATGGCTTTGGCTCAGATCCTCCAGTGGTAATAGCAGGATTACACAGAATTGGATCCCTAACAATTCAGCCCTCCACAGTGCACTCCGATCCCATCCATCAGCACACGGAGACTCAAAATGTCAGAGACACCCACCCACTTGAGACAAGTTGATCCTAGGCTACAACACAATCCTGGCTGTCTGACCCTGGGTGCAAGAGAGTAAAACTCTTGTTTTGTACCAGCCAGAAAGTTGCCAGCCTCTGCCTCACTCACCACTAAGCCACAGCATGGACAATACCTGTCAGACCAACAAGAACCTCTGGAACCCAGAGCCCCCAATGTGGCTTTTAAGCAGGCCCCAGCTCCTGCATGGCCTCCATGAGGACCCTTCCACCAAGCCTTCCACTAGGGCTGAGGTCTGGGGCTAGCATTGCCCTAAAGGAAGTGGTCAGTCATTCTTTAGCCAGCCTGAGGCATGGGGACTAGAGAAGGAAAGAAGTAGGAAGAGGGACAAGGGCAGAAAAGAGACCTGGAGACAGAGTACAGATAAGGCGGAGTCGGGTCTTCTGCACCCAAGGCTGTGAGGGCTTCACAGGCTCCAGGGACCACAAAGAACTGAGCATTTTCCTAAGTTGAGAAGGCATCCAGTGTCTCTGAGCAAACACCAGCTTGTGATCAGTGTCCAGACTGCCCCATCCTCGTAGTTCCATGCCTAGACTTGTACTTTTTTCTCAGGTAATCCATACACATCAGAGAAAACCCAAGGCTCTCCCTGACTCAGTCACAGTGGCGGCAGCAGTGTGTACTAGGCCCAGACAGCAGGATTTGTGGGTGGCCAAGGTTTTCAGTGTAGAATCTGGGGAGGCTGTTCCCTACTACATCCTGGTTGTCTCAGGGACCGGCTCTGTACCTGGCTTGCTGAGGAGGTTAGACTCTGGCTCCAGCTCTCCTGTGGCATATAAAATGTCTGGAATCTGTAGCTAGAAGACTGAGCTACTGGGGTTACAAGCAAGAGGGTGTGTCTGGAGGGAAGGACAGAAAAGAGCAGTCCAGGCAGCTTTGCCTACCTGAATGCCAGAAACTGATGCCCAGACCAGAATGGAAAGAATTGCTCAGCGTGCATCTCAGGAAGCCCCACCCCATAACCAGGTCTCCATGTCTAGCCTCTTCCCTCCATTCACCCTAAGAAAACACCTCCCATCCCAGCACATAGCCACTGGGCAGAGAAGTGAAGGAAGCACCCAGGAACCCAGAATCCACACCGTACTCTTATGGCCTCAGGATCAGATGTGAAGTAGAGGGATGCAAACACTGATGTCAGCTACAATCAGGAAACCCAAGAGTTCCAGCCCAGGACAGGCCCTGTTGGCCAAGAATTTGGTACTTCATGCCTCTAATTCTAGCAGAGGCAGGGGGACCTCTGTGAGTTCAAGGCCAGCGTGTTCTACATAGCAAGTTCCAGGCCAGCCAGGAGATGGTAGTGAGATGCTATCTTGGGGGAGGGGTAGGTGTTAAGGAATTTAGAAATTTCCTTCCCAGCCTGGCCCAGTACCTGAAAGCTCAGCAAAAGAGCCACAGTTACCAGAATACAGCACCCTCTCCAGTTCCCTCATTATTTCTTGCTTATCCTGCCAACCCCATTACTCCAGAGTCCAGGCCACTCCTCAGCTCCTACCTCAAGAGTCCTTAACTCTGGATCCACAGAAGCAGAGAGCCAAGCCCTAGAGAATATGGGAAGGCCCAATCCAGCAGCGTCTCCATCACCCTTATCTTTGAGGACAGAATTGTACTGTGGGGTTGTAAGATCCCAGGCACATCACCAGTTAGGGTGGCCTTGGTATGCTTATAAAGAAAGAAGGCCAGGTGGTGGTGCGTACTCCTTTAATCCCAGCACTCGGAAGTCAAAGGCAGACAGATCTCTGAGTTCGAGGCCAGCTTTGTCTACAAAGCAAGTTCCATGACAGCCAGCACTACATAGAGGAACCCTGTCTTGAAAAACAGAAAGAAAGAGAGGGAGGGAGGGAGGGGGGGAGAGAGAGAGGAAAGGAAAGGAAAGGAAAGGAAAAGAAAAGAGAGAGAGAAAGGAAAAGAAAGGAAAAAAATAAAGGCTGGAGAGATGGTTCAGTGGTTAAGAGCACTGACTGCTCTTCCAGAGGTCCTGAGTTCAAATCCCAGCAACCACATGGTGGCTCACAACCATCTGTAATGAGATCTGATGCCCTCTTCTGGTGTGTCTGAAGACAGCTACATTGTACATTATATGTAATAAATAAATAAATCTTTAAAAAAGAAAAGAAAAGGAAGAGCAAGCAAGCAGGCCAGGTGTCGTGGCTCAGGCCTTTAATCCTAGTACCTGGGAGGCAGAGACAGACAGATCTCTTGAGTTGGAATCCAGCCTGGTCTACATAGTGAGTTTCTGGACAGCCAGACCTACATAGTGAGACTCCGTCTCACAATTAAAAGAAAGAAAAAAAGAGGAAGCCATTACCAGAGCTGCTGTTATTTTTGACCCAAAGGCTCGTCCCACCCTGCCCCGCCCCAGTTATGTTATCTCCAGGTTAGGAGGGGAGACAAGCAGAAGAACAGGAGTATTAAGCAAACAGCAGTGGAAAATCACAGAGAGGTGGGGAAGGAAGAGAGAGCCACCTAAGAGTTGTAAGGTCAGTTATTAGTAAGCAGTTAAAGTACTTCTGATGCTCACGGAAGTCACACCTCCAATAAAAGTGGGATTCCTTTTCCCATCTTTGCCTGAGTCTCCAGTGTAGGAGCAGGGAGCAAGTTCCATGACAGCCAGCACTACTGCTGGTGTTGACACTGACCCCAATACATGAATTGGGGTAGCTCACTTCCAACTTTCAGGCTTCATTTTTACATCTGTAAGATGAATATATTCTAGGCTGAAAGATCAAAATCCACTGCAGCCCTGCCAGTTTGATTCTGCATAAACAGGCTAACAGGATAAGAGAGCTTCAGAGCAGAATGACATACCCACCCCACGCACACGCACCTGGGAATCTACACACTGACTGGGTGCCTCTAGTAATGTGCAAGGCATATACAGAGGCCGAAGCACATGGCAAAAGGGTGACCATTAACTTTCACTCTCTCCCCCTAAGATGCTCCCACTCTTCACAGCCTGTGTGATGCTGACCCAGGCAACCCATTATACAAGAACCTAACCCTAAGAAAAACCCATGTCTCTACCCAACTCTTAAAACCCTATGCTTCCACCAACCTGTCCCTTAAAACAGTTGTACTAAAACCAAGCAAAAACATCGCAGTGGACCAGCAGGTTAAGGTACTTGCTGCCAAGCCTGACAACCTAAGTTGGATCCCTCGAAGCCACACAGTGAAAGGAGAGGACTCACTCCCTCAAGTTGTCCTCTGGGCCTCCACATGCATGCACTCACCCACGCACACAAATAAGTAAATAAAAGTTTTAAAAAGAACCACACATGAACAGGGCCTGGTGACGTACACCTGTAACCTTAGCACTAGGCTGGCTCAAGCAGGAAGATGACAAGTTCAAGACTAGGGCCATAAGAACCCATGGATAGGAGGACCAGACTTGCCCTCGTTCTCATATCAGCTGAGTGCCAGGATCCCCTGGAGGGTCTGCTCCCACCCTTAGGTCCAGCAGCTACTGGAACCTCTGTGGTAGGATTTACAGCATGGCTTGGAGGAAATCTAGGCAACACAGAACCAGGAAAGTAGCATCCCTAAACATCACCTGGGAAGTGCATTGGCCATCCTACAGACAGACATCTTACCTCCCTCCATGACCAATGCATTATGCCCACGACAAGTAGAGGCCTGTGGACTTCTACATCTTGTTCCTATTCCTCCTTTGAAACAAGTCCCATTTTGGCCTAGACTCCCAAAGTCTTAGGTTAAGGCTGGAAGATTCGATCAAGGTCTGCTCTTGTTCAGCATCCCCAAGAGAACTGAAGGCCCTCTGAAGATTGTATGTCCCTTCAACTGTGGCTTGTTGAACTATGGTCTCACTCTATAGCCAGGCTAGCTTCAGGTCTGCAGCCTGGCTTTCAGTCCTCCTTTTGCCTTTGTCTTCTGAAAAGAATGAAGCGCCCCAGTGTTATTACTGTTTTGTGAGGCAGGTGCTTGCCCTGTACCTCAGGCCACTCTTGCCTCAGCCTCTGGCATGAAAGGTGTGCACCACCACACACTCGATCCTGGGCTTCTACTCTGTCTTAAGGGCTCATGGTGAGAGGTCTTGGGTTTGGAGGTGCTCTGCTATAGATGGCTTCTCTCTGAGGATCCCCCATTCTTAACGAGGAAGCTGAGCCTAGGTGCCTATTACCCTAGCTCATGAACTTCTCCAAATGCTTGCCAACTAATGTGTTATTACCTCTCTGATCTGCTTAGTTTTACATGAGAAGCCCTGAAGTCAGACAACAGATCAGGAGACCTTGAAGCAAGGTCTCACTTCCCCTTGAAACTATAAACCAAGACCAGGGCCCCATGACTGGAGAGGTAAGAATGGGCAAATGAGGAGGAGATAAGTATGGTGGCCTGTTTGAGGCAGACAAAGCAGCACAAAGAAGCACCTGGCTGGCCCTGCCACCACTGGCCAGGCCAAAGACACCAGCTTTGAAACCAAAGCTCACCACTGAGATAAATATTTCAGAGTCTCAGAGAACCAGACACCTGACAGACCTTCCATGACAGTTATCCCCACTTATCTGGTGTTTTAGGTTGACCCCCAACCCCATGGGTACCACCACCCATTGGCCACAGTGGAGTGAGTGACTGGGGAAGGAGGCCTCAGGGGACAGGACCTGGTAAAGACAGTTCAGGCTTTACCTGGCAGAGAGCCTTCCTTTCCTTCCTCCTGTTCTGGTTTCCTCCCAGTCCTCCCGGCCTGTTTTTCTTTTTCCCATTTCCTTGTTTCATTTTTATTTTTACTCTGCCCTAAAGAGGGCAGGGGGACGGGGGCGGGGTGGATGTTTTTTTTGGGGGGGGGGATTACAGCTTTCACCTGTTTTAGTCCCAGCACTTAAGAATCTGAGGCAGAAGTATTGCAACAAGTTCAAGACTTGACTGAGCTACTGAGTGAAACTCTCTCTCTTAAAAAAAAAAAAAAGGTCATCAAAGGAACAGGGACAAGGAGTAGGCCAGGCTAGGAATAGGAATTGTCTCTTCTCTAGACCTACAGGTTGGCCCACTGGGTTCACTGCGCTAGGGCTCCCCTTCCCCCTCACCTTAGATCCTCATCACCTGTCTTTGCGCGGCTTGGAGACGCCAGGACAAGCTCGAACAGTCCAAGTGGGGTCCCAAGCCCCTGACTGGCTCCCTCCTTCCCTCTCCCCACCAGCTGAGGACCATGACAGCCTCCATCTCACTTGCAGCACGGCCACTCTGGGGCCCCGGAGTGGGGGACAAGTTCTCAGACAAACAAGCCACTCAGCCACTGACTGGGGCACCCAGCAAGATGCGGGTCAGCTTGCGGGTGCGCACCGAATGCGGTTGCGCCATAAGCCCCGACCATATGCCCTGCCCAGGCGCACAAGGAAAGTGAAGACCAGAACGGGCAGGACGAAAGGATTCTACTCTGGCTTCTGTTCACGACTGGAGCCGGCCCGCGCATGCCAGAAAAGTTCGGACGCCCAGGCACAGCGCTGCCCCAGGCCGTTTCCATTCCCCGCTGGCCTCGGGTTCCCACCTCCGCCGGCCGCAGCCCCCTCACTTGCCTGCGCTGTTCCGGACCCTGAGAACTGCCTGGGCCTCCGGGCGATGGCGAGGACTGGGCTGAGCTCGGCTGGGCTGGGGCTCCGTGCCCCGCCCCGTCTCTCTCCGCCGCCAGTGGGGAGGAGCCGCCAGCCCCCCGAGGCCGCCAGAGAGCGCTGAGGTCCACTTCAGACCCCAGCCACGAGCCAGGTGTGAGTGGTTCACATTTACTGGAAGCAACGCTGGCTCGCGGATGAGGACAAAACCCCAACTCACGGGAAAAAAAATAACTTCTTTCCACCAATCCCAGAACCCACTCCAGTAGGAAGCACTGCTTATGAGTCGTCAGTGCCTACATACCAGCGATTTGCACTAGGGTCTTTAGAGCAAACCCTATTGTCTTAAAAGGTGTTATTGTTTTTTGATTTGTTTATTTGTTTGCTTATATTCTGAGTAAAAGGGCGATCTCGCTATGTACCTCATGCTGGTCTCCAGCACTTTGTCACTCGGCCTCAACCCAAGTGTTGCAGTTACTGACCCTGGTTTCACTTAGTCAGATTTCACTGATTTCTTTTTCTTTTTAGTCATTAACTGATCTTCAGCACAACTTTAGGTTTAGGGGCGTAGCTCAGTGGTAAATCTCTGGCCTTCCGTGTGAGAGACCCAGCTGGGTGTCATCCCCATCACAACAAAACCAAACAACAGAAGAATAGTTTCAGTGAAGCACAATATTGTATCACATGGCTGTGCTGTGTTTATATCAATTCATTCTTAAAACTTTTTATTTCATAAAAAATTATTTTTAAGTCACAAAAACATCTGTGATGAATAACAATTCTATGCTTTTAAGCTAACTGCCTTTTTCAAGTTGAAAACTTCAAATATACAAACAGAGGCAGAGACTCTGAGCTCTGCTTGGAATCAGTCATGTGTCACTTAATGACAGGGATGCATTAGGTCAGGGAATGTCAATGTTGTGCAAGCCTCCTGGTGTATTTGCACTAACAGCTCACTATGTGTCACTGAGAAGTAAAAATAATCTTACTGGGGGCTGGAGAGATGGCTCAGAGGTTAAGAGCACTGACTGCTCTTCCAGAGGTCGCGAGTTCAATTCCCAGCAACCACATGGTGGCTCACAACCATCTGTAATGGGATCCGATGCCCTCTTCTGGTGCGTCTGTAGACAGTGACAGTGTATTCATATAAATAATAAATAAATAAATCTTAAAAAATATAATCTTACTGAAGGCGGCAGGCAGTATGCTGGCTGAGGAAGCAGGAAGTCCTGGGTCCCATCCTCTGCTCTGCACTGTGGAAGTGCTGTAAGCCCATAATGCCAGATATTCCAGGAATGTTAACAGTAAATAACTTACCTCAAAGAGGTTAAGAGGAGTCAAATATGTAGCCATGGTCAAGGAAAACCAATTTATGTTATCCAAAAGTCTGTGTTCCAACATGGTAATCATTTGGTAAAGTTTTGGGGGTCAGGAGTTGTCTTACTTAAGGTTTTACTGCAGTAAACAGACACCATGACCAAGGCAACTCTTATAAGGACAACGTTTAATTGGGGCTGGCTCACAGGTTCAGAGGTTCAGTCCATTATCAAGGCAGTGTCCAGGCAGGGGTGGTGCAGGAGGAGCTGAGAGTTCTACATAATCATCTGAAAGTCACTAGGAGAAGACTGGCTTCCAGGCAGGGAGGAGGAGGGTCTTAAACCCACTCCCACAGTGACATACTTCCTCCAACAAGGCCACACCCTAATACATTCCTGGGCCAAGTACATTCAAATCGTCGTAGGGGTGGTTTGATTTGGTTTTGGTTGTGTTTAAAGGGTCTCACGGTCTCACGTAACTCTGCAATTCAGTATGTAGACTAGGCTACCCTGGGATCACAGAGACATACCTACCTCTGCCTCTTGGATTAAAGCTGTGCACAACCACAAAGTTTGAAGAGGGTTTTATATTAGCAGAACCAAACAATAAATTGTAAGTTGAGGCACTTTTCAAATGGACTGTTGGAAAAACTAAGTAGGCCATTATAGCAAAGTGGGGATATCTCAGCTGTGAGCCTCGGAGGCTGTCTGATTATAATCAGCCTTGGGTTAGCAGAAGGGTTTTATCTGTTAGTCACTGAATGTTAGGTCAGACACAGAGGTAGACAAGAAATGGCCACTTAGGGACTGAAGATAACCCAAGATAAATTATAGTTAGGCTCTAGACCAGCAAACATTCCACCCTCTATACAGTCACTGGGATTCTAGTCTCTTCGTCAGCCTGCTCAAAGGCTCAGGTGAACATGCAATTTCTTTCTAGGAACTTCTGTTCAGAAGTAGATGCAGAAGGATCGGGATTATTCTCAGCTACACCTCGAGGCTGAGGCCAGCCTGGTTGTGGGCCCAGCATCATGTATTTGTTCCCTGTTTGGCCTTATCATGTGGTACATCTCTGTACTTCAAAACGGTGTGGTCTCAGTTCCACATGGTGGTGCACACTTTGAGGTTGCTAGATGGGGGACTTAGCTCCTGCTGTCCTACCCCGTATTGTGCCCACAAAATGCAACAGCAGAAGCCAAGCTGAGTGGCAGCCCACGCCTCCAGGTGAGAATCAAGGGATGGCAGGGTGGCTCTGTGGGTAAAGGCACTTGTCACCAATCCTCACTACCTGAGATCAATTCCTGATCCCTTGTATCTGAAGGGGAGAATAGACTCTGCAGGTTGTCTTATGACAACACACACACACACACACACACACACACACACACACACACACACACGGCACACATTAAATTAATGAGATTTGAGATTTGAAAGGGTTAGGCTTTGTTTGTTTTTTTGTTTTTTTTTTTAAGTTCGGTTAGCCAGGTGTGGTGGTGTACGCCCTTAACTCCAGCAATCAGGCGGCAGAGGCAGGTGGATCTTTTTAAATCTTTGGCCAGCCTGGTCTACATAGCAAGTAATGGGCCAGCCAGGGCTACAGTGAGAACGTATCTAAAAAAAAAGTCAGTAACAGTTCCATTTTTTTATGGATCAGCTGTCTGAGTTTGTGTGGTTCCAAAGTCCAGTTTCTGCTGAGCACAAAGGCTGCTGGGTAGGGTCACACCTGCATTTCCCACGTTTAACTTCTCTCTTGCTTATCTTGTAGTAATAGCTGCAAATCAGTGTCACCTCTAAGTGCTTTCCAAAGCTTGGGTCCCCCCCTTTAAGTTCTCATGTATGTGAGTACACTGTCACTGTCTTCAGACACACCAGAAGAGAGCCTCAGATCCCATTACAGATGGTTTTGAGCCGCCATGGTTCCTGGGAATTGAACTTGGGACCTCTGGAAAAGCAGCCAGTGTCCTTTACTGCTGAGTCATCTCTCCAGCCAGACACTTTCCTTTTTTAATTTTGTTCCCTCTTTTGTTTTCTTCTGAGACATGACCTCACTATGTAATTCTGGCTGTCCTGGAACTCACTGGGTAGACCAGACTCTACCACCTCTGCCTTCCAAGTACTGGGATTAAAGTCACACATTACCATGAACAGCAACTTCCCCCTTTGTAAATTGTCTTAAATCACATTTCTTTATTTTGTGTGGGTTCCTGCAGGTGTGTGGGTGACTGCTTCCCACATGAAACCTTCTCTGGCTAACAGGGCTCAGAGTCCTCCATCCTCCCAAGTGCCAGGATGTTGGGATTACAGGTGTGTGCCTACCACGTCAGGCTCACTTTGACCTTTTGAATGGACCGGGATCACAATGAGATTTATTTGTTTAATGAATTACACTGTCACTGTCTTCTGTGGATTCCATTACAGAGCATCAGATTACAGATGGTTGTGAGCCACCATGTGGTTGCTGGGTCCTCTGGAAGAACAGCCAGTGCTCTTCATGGCTGGGCCCTCTCTCCAGCCCCCAGAACACAGTAAGAAAGCACAGCTAGAAACTGAGTCAGGGGAAGGCTGAGCATTCAGGAGCAGCTGTGGGGGTTCCTGGCACATCCCACACTTGCCAAGAGCAGCAGTTAGGCAAGAACTTGCCAGGTAGGCTAGACTGCCTAGCCAGCTCGTCCCAAGGGCCTGTCTGCACCTCCCCAGGACCCTCACGCTTGTATAGCAAGCTCTCTACCAACTGTGCCATCTTCCCACCCTGGAGTCAACTTTAAAAACACAACAAAGGGCTAAGTCAGTAAAATGCTTCTGGGACAAGCATGAGAACCTAAGTTTAGGTCACCAGCCCCCATAGAAAAGCAGGTGGAGTAGCACACACCTAGAGTCCCATTGTTCTTATGGAGATGTGCCAGGAAAAAACCGTAACTAGACCACCTAGGAGCTGAATCTGATGCAGTTGAATTAGGGTCTCTTTATTCAAGCTGGGGCATGGGCCACAGGAGGGGGCCCCAGCCCATTTTCAGGCAAGCATTTATAGAGGCAAGAAGCGGGTATCTATCCTGGTCATATCTGATTTGGGGCCACTATGGCCTTTTACATAATTGGCTAGTGTTGGGAGTCAAACCATACACTTAACTTCTGCTTTCCTCCTGATTGGTGGTTGTTAGGAAGTGAAGTGTCAGGGGTGGGCTTATAACCTGGGGGTGCAGATTTGTTGGGGAGTAACTTGGAAACTGGTGCTAGGTACCAGCCTGATAGTTAATCCGAGCTCAACCTTAGGTCAGGTTCTCTAAGGTGGAGTCTGAACCCAAAAGATTGGGTCTCTCAGAGACAGGCCAAAACAATGAAACAAGTCTCAAAAAATGAGTGTGGGGTGTGTGTGTGTGTGTGTGTGTGTGTGTGTAGAGTAATAGAGGAAGACACTGGATATCCTCAATCAGGTAAGTGGACCCCACCCCAACACACACAAGCATATACCATCACACACAATAAAATAAAATAAATCGACTAATGTGCATGCACACACACCACTCACATATGCAGATGTATGTGTATTTGTATAGCAAGGCATAATTTAAATGGAAGTTACATAGGAGGCCTAGGCTATCTCTACTGACAACCCAACCCTTCAGTGTACTCCCAGTTCCCACCGCCTATAGACCTCCTTTTAAGAAGTTTCTCCTTCAAAAAGAACTCACCAGAGAAAGCATAGCTCTGTTGCTCAATCTTGGTCTCCTTTTTCCTACATGGATAGAATCCTAGGTGAGTTTTGCAGCCTGCACGATTTGGCAGTTAGCACCTTTAATCCTAGTACTCAGGAGGCAGGGACAGGTGGATCTCTCTCTGAGTTCAAGGCCAGCTTGATCTCCATAGAGAGTTCCAGGACAGCCAAGGCTACACATCGATAGACCCTGTCTAATATATGCACTAGCCTCCACTACGTAAGGAAACCAACTGGTGAGGCCTTGTCCATGCCCTGCAGCAAGGCATCAGGCTTTGGAAAAG
The DNA here is from genome assembly GCF_021556685.1 of Rattus norvegicus. Taxonomy (NCBI): domain Eukaryota; kingdom Metazoa; phylum Chordata; class Mammalia; order Rodentia; family Muridae; genus Rattus; species Rattus norvegicus. The sequence continues at coordinate 91,032,923 of NC_141542.1, forward strand.
CAAGACCCTTGGGTAAAAGCCATTGATGGAGAGTTAGGTATGTGACCCACATCTGTAATCCCAGCAAATAGGGGTAGAAAAGTCCAGGAGTTCAGGGTCATCCTATGCTACATAGCCAGGTAAAGCTAAGGTCTGGCTATGCAGCAGACAATCTCAAAACAAAGAAACAAATAAAGACTCCAAAGTAACAAATAATTCTGTTTTGCATAAGTATGCCCCCACTTCTCAGACAACATTTTGGGATACTTACTCTAAAAATAATATTCATTGTTTATCTAGAATTCAAACTCACTTGGGTGTCTGGCATTTCTCTGACAATCCCATAATCCTACTGGAACAGAAAGTCAAGTCAGGAAAGGGTGGAGAGTGAGAGATACCAGGCTGATGTTTATTTCCTCAATGGGAGGAAGCCAAAAGGATGATGGGAGGGTCCAGGGAACCTGGCAACAGTGAGTAAGGAATGGGAAGCTGGGTCTGCAAGTCTGTGCTCCCCTCCAGCCTGGCTGCAGACTCCCAAAATTCCATCCACAGCTCTGACTGCCTAGGCAGCTTTCCTGCAGTTTTCTTCCCCTGTGAGGTTTTGCTGTGTCTATCAGCTTCCTCACAGAAGGTGCCCTTCTTCAGAGGACTTTCCCCCGTACTAGAGATAGAGTCCTATTCCGCTCCTCTGCCTGGCCCTGCCCCATCCCCTGTAGGACCAGAAGTGTCCTGCAGCTCTTAGGTGGGATAGGGAAGACAAATGTGAATGATACAAGATGAAGGAAGATGGGGGTGGGGGGAGGACACAGGTTCTTCCTCCTACAAATGAGCCTTGTATTTTATTCACGAAAAATAATTTAATCTTGGCAGAAGCAGGCAGATCTGAGTTTGAGGCCAGCATGGTCTGAAAAGCAAGTTCCAAGCAGCGGAGCTACACAAAGAAACCTTGTGGTGGTAGGGGAAGGCGAAGAAGGAAAGAAAGGAAAAGGACAAAAAAAGAGGGAAGGAAAGGAAAAAGAAAAATGTTTATTGAACAATTATTATGTTCCAGGCAGTGTTATAGGGTTTGGACATCAGGGACAGTTTAGGTGAACTGTGCATCCTAGCAAGGAACAACAACAGGCATTTGATGTCAAAACCAATCAGTAGAGGTCACTTCATCTTGAACAGAAAAGAGGAAAAATTCAGTTAGTAAAACATTGGATTGGGCTGGAGAGATGGCTCAGAGGTTAAGAGCACCCGACTGCTCTTCCAGAGGTCCTGAGTTCAAATCCCAGCAACCACATGGTGGCTCACAACCATCTGTAATGGGATCTGATGCCCTCTTCTGGTGTATCTGAAGACAGCTACAGTGTACTTATATTTAATAAATGAATAAATCTTTAAAAAAAAAAAACATTGGATTTTGTTGGGTGTAGTGGTGCACGCCTTTAATCCTTACACCCAGGAGCAGAGACAGGTGGATCTCTATCAGTTCAAGGCCAGCCTAGTCTTCTTAACAGATTCCAATCAGCCAAGGCTGCGTGGTGAGATCTTGTCTCGAAAACAAGACAAAATAATAATAATAATAATAATAATAATAATAATAATAATGTTTAAGTTAGAAATTAACATTAGTGTATGGTGTATGCTTGGGAGGCAGAGACAGGCAGATCTCTATGAGTTCTCTGTATTGAGTTTTCCAGGACAACCAGAGCTTCATAGTAGAACCACAAAAGGTTAACATTATTGTCAATAAGCATTATTTAGCACTTTCCTAAAGAAATAATGGGCTGCACACACTGGCAATCCCTAGTAGAGATGCTGAGACAAAAGGATCAAATGTTCAAAGTCAGCCTGAGCTACTGAAACTCAGAAGGGAACATTGAGGATGCGTGGCTGTGTTGGTAGGGCACTGGTCTAGCACACAAGAAGCCCTAGGCTCTAACCCCAGCACAGAGGCAGGAGAATCTATAATTCAAGGTCATCCATGCTACATAGCAAGTTCTAGAACAGTGTGGGCTACAGGTAGTGGGAGGATAGAGTATGAGGAAGAGAGAAAGTAGGGACTAGGAAGACTGGAGAATTCCTCAGGGTGGGAGGTTAGGGGTTTCCCAGCCTTGGCCTGCAGGGTTTAGGCTCCTCTGCATTTACACCAACAAAGGAATCTGATCTCACCATTCTGCTTTTTCCACCTCTGGCTACTGAGGCCTTATGTTATTCCACTTACACAAAAGACATTAAGAACAGTCCTGTGGTGCTGGGTAAACAGACTCCATTAGAAATGGAAGTGAGTTGTGGACCTGTCTGGCATCCACCAAAGCACAACCAGGACCAGGGTACCATGTCCATCTCCTCCGGAATCATCTGAGGTGCTTGTGAAAAAAAGTGCAAATCCCCTGGGGAGATGTTTCCCTCCAGACCTGAGAGGCAGCTGTAAGCTGAGGCCCCAGGCAGTCACTAGCCAACTCCAAGTTATAATCACTGGTGACTGTGGGACCTTGGGGCCTGCCCTTAACTACTCTGTGCCTTGGTGGCTGTGTCTGTGTAAAGAAAGGTAATAATAGAATGTGTTTGTAAGGATTAAAAATAGTAGTTGTCAGGTGCTTGGGGCAGAGTTGAAAAGTCCCTTGTTACAGGTCTGGAGGGAGCCTGCCCAGCAACACAGGTGAACTTGGTCTCAGCTTGGGTTTCAGTTCCTGTTGGTATGAATGTCTAGGCTGGGATTCTCAGCAGGGTCAGGGTCACATGGATCCTTACTCTCTGCCTGATGCTACCTTGTATCTTGGTCCCTTGAGTCATCAGGCCTGCTTGGAGTATTCAGGATCGGTTTTCCCACCCCACCGCCCACCCATCCCCTGCTCCTATTCTGTGGATAGCTTCCTCCACCTTTTGCTTCTCCCCACCCCAGCCTCCCAATCAGGAAGCGTCCTTTAACATTCTTCATATATATCTAAGAAATTCACTCTCTGAGAAGAGTCACCATCCACTTGCTTCACACCCTGACCTGGTCAGTAGTTGGTTACCACAGGCCCCGCCTTACCAGGCCTGTATTGTGTTCCTAGTGTTTACCAAATTCCTACCCACTGGCTCCCGGCTGCCTCTGACAATTCTGTGACCACATCAGGCTCAGTGATGTGTTGATCTTAGCACTCATCCTCCAGTGCAGGGCCTGAAGCCGGTGATTGAAGCTAGGGTCTCACATATGCAAGTGTTCTGCTGTGCAGCTATACCATGATGACCTCACTGTCTCTTCCTCGTTCCACAAAAAGTAATTTGATCTGTAATTAGATAAAAATGGAACAAAACTTGGTTTTACACTAATTAAACTTCAAGTCTCAGTAGTTATAAGTGATTAGTGGCTACCATACAGAACAGCTCTGGGGGGCCAGCATGTTTAAGTCATAGTTCATCTTTTACCTCAGGCTATAAGGTACCTAGCCTAACCTGAACCAGTCATTTTTTCGTTTTTGAGACCAGCTCACATGTAGCCCAGGCTGGCCTAAACTAGCCTTGAATTCTTTATCCTCTTCCTTGCACTTGCTAAGTGCTGGGATTACAAGCATTGTCCCCCTAGGTCCACTCTGCACTTTCTCACAAGCACTCTCCAGCCATTGACATCTAGGGAAGAGCAAGACAGTCAGTTCCAGGCATGACCACTAGATGGCATGATCTGGCCAACAATGCTTGACAGGAAGGTAGGCGCCAGCGATTTTGCAGGGACACAGTTGGAAGAACTCAGTGCTTTCGATGATGCTATGTCCAAAATCAATTAGAGGATCCCAGCCAGAATTGACAAATATAATAAAACAGACTAAATAAATCGGGAAATGTTGCTCAGTATACCTTCATTTCCAGTCTACTGGAAATGCATGTCTACTATGTGGATCAAAGTTTAAAATGTGATTTTCAGGCTGGAGAGATGGCTCAGCGGTTAAGAGCACTGACTGCTCTTCCAGAGGTCCTGAGTTCAATTCCCAGCAACCACATGGTGGCTCACAACCATCTGTAATGAGATCTGGTGCCCTCTTCTGGCCTGCAATCACATATGCAGGCAGAATGCTCTCTCTCTCTCTCTCTCTCTCTCTCTCTCTACATATATATATATACATATATATATATGTATATATATATACATATCACATAAAATGTACTTTCCCCCCTTCAATCCATGCTTTTAATTCCCCCCCTTCAATCCATGCTTGATCAAAGCATCATACTGAGAGGAGATTCATGTTAAAAAGCCACAAGGGGCCACCAACATGGTTCAGCAGGTAAAGGGCTTGCTGCCAAACCTCAACCAAAGTTGGATCCCTGGGAACCACAGGGTAGATAGAGGCGAGAACTGACTCACAAAGGCACATGGACACCTGCCTGCCTGCCTGCCTGCCTCCCTTCTCTCTCCCTCTCTCCCTCTCTTTCTCTGTCTCTCTCTGTCTCTCTGTCTCTCTCTCTCTCACACACACACACACACACACACACACACACACACACACACACGCACGCACTTTCTTGAGACTTTCATAGCATATGTTTTATCATTTTAACCCATCCCACTCCACCCAGATTCACCCCCACTTCCTTAACCCAAACAACTTTGTTTCCTTTTAAAAAAAAGAAAATCCTATCAAGCTCAATTTGCGCTGCTGTCCACATTCTCTGATTCATGGGAGGTGTTCCGCTGGAGTGTGGCCAGCCTCTCAGGAATGCATTCTTAAGCAAAACTGAACCTGCCTCCCTCGCTCAGCTGTTCTCAGGTGGCAGTAGCTCCTCAGCTAAGAGCAGGACTTCATGCTCACCCCACTCAAGGCTGGATTTTGTCTGGCTTAAACTAATTAATTTTTTAATTAAAGCTGCTGGCTGGAGTGAAGGGAGGATAGCCTGTAAAATGTATGTTACTGAGATTCATGGCCCAAAATGTTTGAAAATCACCCTGATCTGTTAACCCCAGCTGAGGCATTGGAGGTAGGAGGTGGGTTTCTAAAAGCTTGCTCAGTTCTTCCCTGCTTTTTCAGTTGTTTGTTTAAAACACCACAGCCAAAAACAACTTGGGGAGGAAAGGGAAGCCAGGCAGGAACCTGGCTAGGAAATGAAGCGGACCAGTGAAGAATGCTGCTTACTGACTAGCCCTCATGCTCAGAAAGACTATACCTCAGAACAGTCAGCTACCTCACTTATATAGCTCAGACCCACCTGCCTAGGGATGGTGCCGCCCACAGTGGGCTGGGCCCTCCTCATCAGGTAGCAATCAAGAGATGCTCCTCAGATATGCCCATAGGTGGGCATCTGACAATGGGCAGATGCCAGTGAGGATGAGAATGGCGGTTCCTTCTTCCTGGGTATGTCATGTTGACAAACAAGATTAGCTTCAGTTTGTTTCTGTGTTTGTGTTATTTTAAGATAAGTTCTCACTAAATTGCCCAGAGTAGCCTTGAACTCATCTGTAGACCACATAGGTCTTGAACTTGCAATCCTTCTGCCTCAGCTTCCTCAGAAGAATCAGGCAGAATCAACATAATAGCAGGGCGTAAGGATGCCCAACACAGGAATGTAGAGTAGGGGGATTGCTGAAAGTTTGAAATTGACCTGAGCTTCCAGTAAGATACTGTCTTCAAAATAAACTCTCCACTAGGTATGGTAGCACACACCTTTAATCTGTGCACCTGTTGTGCCAGGGAAATGTTAGTGATCCCCAAAAACATACACAGGAGCCGATCTGATGCAACTCACAGCAGGATCTATATTCTATTAGAGCTAGCTGGGCCCCTCAGCTCATCACCAACACACAGGACAGTTTTGGTGGTGGGACAAGGCTTTACAGTAAGCAACAAGCAGGGAGTGTGCAAGCATCTAATTGGAGAGCCACTGTGGCCTTTAACATAACTGGCTGGTGCTGGGAGTCACCCCTCTGCATTGGTGGTCCTTAGGCAGGGGCTGGGCTTGTAACCTGGGGTGAAGGTTTGTTGGGGGAATTACCTGGAGACACTGGTCTTGTTGGGGATTAGCCTAGAGACTGGAAATAGGCTCAGGTTTTATTGGGGGGCAACTTGGAAACTAATATTAGGTACCAGCCTGTTAGTTTACCTGAGTTCAAGTTTAGTTTCTCTAAAATGGAGTCTAAACTTAAGAGATTTGTTATCTCACACTCAGGAGTCAGAGTCAGGCGAATCTCTGTATATTGGAAGTCGGTTTGATCTACAGATTGAGTTCTAGGTCAGGCAGGGCTACTCGCAGTGAGTCCTGTCTTTTTTTTTTTTAATAACTTATTTATTTTTATTTTATATGCATTGGTGTTTTGCCTGCATTTCTGTCTGTGCGAGGGTGTCAGATTTCCTGGAACTGGAGTTGCTAACAGGTGTGAGCTGTTATGTAGGTGCTGGGAATAGAACCTAAGTCTTTTGGAAGAGCAGCAAGTGCCCTTAACCGCTGAGCCATCTCTGCAACCTGTGAGCTGTCTTTAAAGAGAAGAAAGGGGCTGGAGAGATGGCTCAGTGGTTAAGGGCACCGACTGCTCTTCCCGAGGTCCTGAGTTCAAATCTCAGCAACCACATGGTGGCTCACAACCATCTGTAATGAGATCTGATGCCCTCTTCTGGTGTGTCTGAAGACAGCTACAGTGTACTCATATATATAATAAATAAATAAAATATTTTAAGAAAAGAGAGAAGAAAAAACTCCATAATAAAAAGTTAATTTTAGTGGGGCAGTATACCCCTTTAATTCTAGCACTCAGGGGGCAAATCTCTGGGAGTTCGAGACCAGCCTTGTCTACAGAACTAGTTCCAGGACATCAGGGCTACACACAAAGAAATCTTGTCTAGAAAAAAACAAAAAAAGCTGGGTGGTGGTAACAAACACCCTTAATGCCAACACTCTGGAGACAGAAGCAGATGGATCTCTGGGTTCAAGTCAAATCTGAGCTACTCAGTAAGTCCTAGGACAGCCAAGGCTACACCAAGAAACACTGTCTCAAAACAAGTAAACATGGGGGTTGAGGATTTAGCTCAGTAGTAGAGCGCTTGCCTAGCAAGCGCAAGGCCCTGGGTTCGGTCCTCAGCTCAAAAAAAAAAACAAAAACAAAAACAAAAAACAAGTAAACACAACACAGTTAATTTTAAAAGAAAGTGAAGAAAAATGAGCATGTGTAAAGAGGCCTCCTCATCAAGAGAGGCTTCTCAGAGGAAGCCTCTATGATAATATAGTGTGTAAAGGTAGCCTGAGACTGGAGGGGAAGTGCATGCGTGTGAGTGTGCATGTGTGTGTGTGTTCACGCTTGGAGGAAAGTGAGCCTGTAGTCCCTGTTCTTGAGGGTTATAGTGAGGGAACAGGATTCGGGTAGGTGATGGAGATGGCCCAGAAGTTGGACAACCTCTGAATGTTCCAGAGACTTCAAGGAGGTCAGGTCAGGCCCTGACCATGAGGAGACTGGGCAGGTGGCTAGGGCCAGGTCTATGGACCTCATGGGTCCCCTTAGGGAGAGGTCCTTAATGGGGGGGGGCATAAACATGGGCCTACCTCAGGAAAAAGCCACTCTGAGCTGTGAATATGGGTTAAGAGGCTAGAGCCTGAGAGCAAGCGTCCAGTAGCTAAGTGAGTCACAGGCCAAAAGGCAGCAGCAGTAACCAGTCCCTATTCTGATGACTCAAAGGAAACCCACTGCCATTAAGAGCCATGTATGCAGCCCTCCACCCCCCCCAGCCCCACCCCCACCCCCACTCCAGCTATGTCTTAATTTTTATTTAGGGGTTGTGTTGTTTTGCTGCTTTGATGTTTTATTCATTTATTTAGATTTATTTATTTAATTAATTTTATGTATATGATGTTTTGCCTGCACATATGTATGAATGTGTACCATGTGTGTGTCAGGTACTCAGAAAGCCAAAAGAAGATATTGAATCCCCTGGAACTAGGGTAATTGTGAGCTACCGTGTGGGTGCTAAGAACCGAACCTGGGTTCTCTTCAAGAATAGCAAGTACTTTTAACCCCTGAACCATCTCTTTAGCCCCTTGGTGCTTTTATTTTGAATCAGGAACTCATGAAATCCAAGCTGACCTCAAACTTGTTAAGTAGCTGAGGGTGACTCTTGATTCCAATATGTCAGAGGGTCAGAGGCAAGGTGACTTACCAAGGTATCAGATGGTGCTGGAGTGATTAAATAGTGCAGGTTTGGTTCCAGATACCCATATGGTGAGTGTAGTGAGATTGCAGAGGCCAGATTTCAGGTTTAGTAAAACCAGAGCTGCGTCCAGACTCTACTTACTGGCTCTGTGGTGGAGCAAGTCATTTAGCTCATTTGAGCTTGGGCTTGCCCATCTCTAAAGAAGAGGATGCCACCTTTTTCCTTACTCCGTCGCCATGGCAACGAATAACAACTATCTTGTGCAGGCCTTCTGCTTAGTGGAGTCTAAACTCTTGTTTTTCCTTTCCCACAACTGAACATTTATTACACTCCAACTGTCGAGCAAGGTGCTGGGGGATGGGACCAGGGAAGGGGTGTTGGGTACAGGAAAGAAGCGTGCAGACGCACGCAGCACTGCTCCTGCCTACGGGGAGGTAGGCTCACATAACCTCAAGTACAAAAGTAGCACTTTTCAAACAATTATTCACTTCTGACTCTGGTGTGGTCCTTTCCCCAGAGGGAGATGAAATACTGACCAAACACTTGTGACCAGAAACATCTTCCAAAGGAAGTCACATTTGCTGTTTGCTTTGCAGAGCTGGGGACCAAACCAGGGACTTCTTGTGCCAGGCAGATGCTGCTGCTGGCTGAGCAATCTCCTTGGCTGACTCAATTTGTTTTTAGCTGCAGTGGGACTGGAGGGAGAGGCACATCAGCTTCCCTGAGGTCTGCTCTGCACGTGCTTCAGTCTATTAGGTTCCCCAGATTGGAAGCTGAGGCCTTAATTAGTTTTAATTCCTCCTGGGAGTATAGCACATCCCATGGGTGGGCTGAGCAGGAGGCACCTGGGACCTGAGGAAATTTACTTTAAAGGATTTCTTAGATGGACAAGGTGGCCATTTCTGGGACCCCAGGACTTGGGTAGGGGAGGCAGGAAGATCAGGGGTTCAAGGTCATCATTCACTACATACAGGGTTTGAAGTTACATGAGAGAGAATCTCAAATAAAAAAGATGATTTCTCCAGAAGCTGTGGGCCAGAGGACACAGGCTACGGGCGGGCTGAAGGAAGCGTGTGGGGCAGCACTGGAAAACCGGCTTGAGACCCTATTGCTAAGCCAAGGGATGCGCGCTTAGTTGTACAGATACTGGCTTCAGGGTTGTGGACTCCCTGCGAGGCTTCTGTACTACGTGAGGTGGATGGGTACGAAGGGGTCTGCAGTGGGACAGATGTGACATTCTGATCTGTGGTGCGATGAGGAATGGAAGTGTGGCACCCTGATATTCTTTCCTCACATGTTTGAGTGCCTGTGAGGACCAAAGGTTGATTTCCCAAAGATGGTACAATGAGCTGGGCCTGATGCCTAGGGAAATGGCTCACTGGGTCAGGCCTTGTCTTGCAGGCCTGAGGGTATAAGTTCAGACCCCCAGAATCCAGGTAAAAACTCGGTGCAGTGTTCCTGTGGGAAGATGAAAGGTCACCGTTCTCAGGTTGGTGTAAGCAGCAGCAAACACAAGAGAATCCTTATTTCAAACAAGGTAGATGGTGAGGACCAACACCTCACGTTGTTCTCTGACCATACCCAGGGGGTGCAAATGAATGCTCACATTTATACAGACCAACACACACACACACACACACACACACACGCACACACACGCACACACGCACACACACGCACACACACCACTCACACCACTCACACACACGCACTCACACACACACACATGCACACACACGCACTCACACCACTCACATGCACATACACATCACTCACATGCACACACACACACACACACACACACACACACAGATGTGCACACACAGTTTTTTTTATATTGTCACCATGGGCTATAGAAACGTCTCAGTGCTTAAGAGCACAGACTGCTCTTGAAGCAGACCCCGGCTCAGTTCCTAGCACAGCAACTCGAAATTGTGTGTAACTCCGCTTCTAGCAGATCTGATACCTTCTTCTGACTTCTAAAGGCACCAGGCACATACCCAGTACACATGCATACATTAGTCAAACACTTATACATATCAAAATAGAAACAATGGGGTTGGGGATTTAGCTCAGTGGTAGAGCGCTTGCCTAGCAAGCGCAAGGCCCTGGGTTTGGTCCTCAGCTCCGAGAAAAAAAAAAAAAAAAAAAAAGAAACAAATTTTAAAAGAAAGAAAAACAGTATTTTAGTGCCACCAAAGTAGGCACTACGTAAGTAGTAGGGTGAAGAGGCAATCCAGCCAGCGAGCCTTGTGCCTGCCTTCCCTACAAGGAACTCCAGGTGTCCCCCACAACCTGCTGGGAACTGTGACAGAGGAGTGCATGTAGCTAGGGGGCATCACCTAGAGTCAGGATAGAAGAAGTCTCTTCTAGGAACTAGCCTACTAGTCCCTAAACCATTTGACAGATGGACTCAGGCCTCTGTGAGCCAGGTGCTATCTCCAGACTGGGGTACAGCTGTCAATCAACAGACCAGAATCCCTGCTCTTAGGAGCTCAGTATTCCTCAGAGTCCTACACCGCTCTGAATGTCTGTCTTTAGTTTTCTCATAGCATATTCCTTGTCTGGTGAGGAAATTGAAGGTTTGTCCAGGGGTGTGAGGTGGTGAGCTGGGAGTTTGTTGGGTAATGAGGCAAGGAAAGTTGCTTTCATAGAGAAGCAGAAAAAGGTACAGAGGTAGCTGAGGAAGCTGTTTTTCCACAGTCAGTGTCACTGGGGCCTCAGCTAGAGAGAGTGGGGAGTCCTCCAGAGATCCAGAAGAGTGAGCAGGGCATGCTGGGGGCTGAATTCCACAGAGAACAAGATCCCTATAGCATCTTCCAAAGGAGATGGGCGCATTTAGATTCATGGGTTAGGAAGATCTAGAGCTAGAGGGAAATGCAAGTGGAGGAGGGAAAGCTGTGGTGAGGGTCCTGGTGAAAGACATTAAAATCTATAAAAACAAAGCCAAAAGCAAGGAGTGGGAAAAGGATAACAATTCAGTCACCAAAAAGACTACAAGTTCCCCAGGAAAAGGAAACTAGCCCAGCATGTGGGGACACCCAGGTTTCAGGTTTCTGTTTCTTTTCAAGTCTTCCTTTTGTCTTACTTTGTTTTGTTTTGTTTTTTGTTTTTGTTTTTTGAGACAGGGTTTCTTTGCAGCCTTGGTTGTCCCAGAACTCACTCTGTAGACCAGGCTGGCATCAAACTTTTTTTTTTTTTTCCGGAGCTGGGGACCGAACCCAGGGCCTTGCGCCTGCTAGGCAAGTGCTCTACCACTGAGCTAAATCCCCAACCCCAGCATCAAACTCTTTTTTTTTTTTAAAGATTTATTTTATTTATATGAATACACTGTAGCTGTCTTCAGACACACCAGAAGAGGGATGGTTGTGAGCCACCATGTGGTTGCTGGGAATCGAACTCAGGACCTCTGGAAGAGCAGGTCGGTGCTCTTAACCACTGAGCCATCTCTCCAGCCCCCAGCATCAAACTCTTAAAGATTTGCATGCCTTTGCCTCCAGAACGCTGGGACTGAAAGAGTGAGCTACCATCTGGCAAATCTCAGAAGTCCTTCAGGTAAACTCTCTTCTCATGTCACCTGCAGATGATGAGACCGTGTGTCCAGGGATGTGACATACTTATCCGAGATGACACAGTTAGCAATGGCAGAGCTAGGTCTTGGAGCCAAGACTCTAAAATGTGTAGCCTTAAAAACCCCACTCATGGGGCTGGGGAGTTAGCTCAGTGGTAGAGCGCTTACCTAGGAAGCACAAGGCCCTGGGTTCGGTCCCCAGCTCCGAAAAAAAAGAACCAAAAAAAAAAAAAAAAACCCACTCATGAGACAAACAGGAGGATGTGTGTGGTGGTTTGAATGAGAGCTGGAGGTACGGGTGGGGGCGGGGCATAGACTCATATTTGAATGTTTGGTTATTGGTTGAGAGAAGTGTTTAAGAAGGATTAGGAGGTGTAGCCTTGTTGGATGAGGTGTGTCACTGGGGGCAGGCTTTGCAATTTCAAAAGCCCAGCCCTTTCCAGTGTCTCTTCTTTGCCTCCTACTTGCTGACAAGGATGTAAGCTCTCAGCCAGTGCCTCAGCATCATACCTGCCTGCCTGCTGCCATGTTCCCCACCATGACAGTCACAGGCTCTAAGCTCCTGAAGCTGTAAGTCCCAGCGAGCTCTTTCTTCTACAAGTTGTCTTAGCCATGGTGCCTCTTCATGGCAATAGAAAAGAAGGACGTTTCCCAAGACGGGGACAGAATTAGCTAATTTCTTCATAGCTATGACAAAATATCTGACAACAGTAACTTAAGGAAGATTTGTCTGGGCTCTCAGTTTGAGGGTACACAGTCAGTCCATCATGGCAGAGAAGGTATGACAGCAAGAGCCTGGGGTCACACTGTGTGCATAAATGGAGCAGGAAGCAGAGAAAGATGAACACCAGTTCATAGTGTGCTCTCTCTCTCTCTCTCTCTCTCTCTCTCTCTCTCTCTCTCTCTCTGTCAAACAGGATCTCATCATGTAAATTTGACTGCATGGAACCTCCTGGGTAGACTCATGCTGACCTCAAACTCACAAAGATTCACTTGCCTTCATATTTTCAGTGTTGGGGTTAAAGGTATACACTTGCAGTAAAAAAATATTAAAAGTCCTGGTGCGGGGCTTCTTCCCTGCCTTTGGTTATTGAGATCCCAGACTGAAAACACATATTACTATGCCTTAAGCAGCACAGTAGCCGGGCAGTGTATGCTCCATGCTGTTAGGACTCACTTTCCTAGTGATAGCCCTGAATTACTACTTTCTAGTTTCATCTTGGCTGCTCTTATCTCTACTTGGACACCCTGAGGGTCATGTTTTTATGGCTCAGATAATCCATGGCGGCTCTCCTTTCTCTTTTCCTGCATATTCTTCTATTCTATGGTGGCTTCTTCCTTCTCTTCTTCTCGTGGTCCTCTCTGTCCAAGCCCCTGAAACCTCAACCCCACCTATGTCTTTTCTGCCCAACTATTGGCTGTTGGCATCTTCATTTACCAATCACAATTAGCTGGGGTCAGGGCCACTCGGTGTCTTACATGTGGACTCTCTCATCTTTGGGGTAACCAGTCTTGGGGGTCCCAGCATTAGAATACAAGCAGCATTAGGCCAGTCTACTCCATGTACTGCCATGTCCAGTCCTTGTTTTCTCCTTTTCTTTCTGCCTTGTACTCCAGTTCAAGGAATGACATTTCCCTCTTCTCTTCACCTAGTAGAGAAACTCCCTCACAAACCTGCCCAGAGCTTCATCTCCTAATTAATTTTAGGTCCTGTTAAACTGAAAGTCAATATCAAGCATCACAAGGACAGCGAAGAGGCAAATGGTGCTTCTGATGTGAGACTTGTATGGTCAGCTTTGGACACATAGTGTGGAAAAGCTCCCAGAGCAGCTACTTAGAGGTGCCCAGCAAGAGGGTGGGCACTGAGACTGGCCACTCTTGAGGGAGTTTATGGGCACATCTCTCTGGGGCAGTGAATGCTAGGCAGTACCTGAGTCTGGAGACACGAGGACAGAAGTGGGTCAGCCAGGCATGGCGCCTACACCAGTAATCTCATCCCAAACTTGAGAGGCAGAGGCACTTGGCCAGACATCTGAGAAGAGCGCCTCAACAGACTGACAGGGTGGGACAAGAAGGGGACATCGGTGGGGTTGGGGATTCAGCTCAGTGGTAGAGCGCTTGCCTAGCAAGCGCAAAGCCCTGGGTTCGGTCCCCAGCTCCGAAAAAAAGAAAAGAAAAGAAAAAAAAAGAAGGGGACATCAGTATGCTCGCCTGTCATAGTTGCTGCCTTGGGGTTCAAGGACAAGGACTGAACAGTGACAAGTGGGCATGACCTTCAAGGGACACAGCTTGCTGGGATGGAGAGGACAGAGCATGCCCAGATGAGGAGCTGAGAATGGATGGAAAGACTTCTGTTTTCATAAAGTAATTACAATACATCATAGGCACAGAAGACATTAAAGGTCTAAGAAACAAAGTAAATGACACACAGTGGCATATGAACAAAATTTCTGTCCTACTTTTCCATTGCTCTGATAAAATGCCCTGACAAAAAAGGGAGAAAGGATTTGTTTCATTTTAGCCCAGGCTCCAGGTTTCCAGGTTCCTGTCCGTTTTCCTGGGAAAGTCAAGGCAGCAACTAGTTGCCTTGGTGACCCTGCCTCAAAGGAGGTGCAAAGTGTTTCTGAGGATTACACTTAAGGTTTTTCTTTTAACCTAAACACACACACACACACACACACACACACACACACACACACACACACACGACAGAGGGGAAAACCTGGATAGAAACTTCAAGGCTTGGTTGGTTGGTTGTTAATGACAGTCTGTGAAGCCCAGGCTGGACTATAAATCATAGCACTTTTGCCTCATCATCCCAAAAGTTAGGATGGCAGGCGTGAGCCAACACACTCCCTCTCCCATGTGGTCTTCCTTTATGCTCTGCCCTCTGCAGTGCTCTGGAAGACCCCATTATTACTGGTGGTGGTGATGGCAGTGTAGATGAGTATTTGTGACTCTGAATGTGCATATGTATCAGAGGACAACTTTTGGGAGTCAGTTCTTCTCTGTGGGATCCTGAGATTGAATTCAGATTGTCAGGCTGGCACCGCAAGTGCTTCTAGCAGTTGAGCCACCTTGACCACCCTGTAATATTCGTTTAAACTGCTTCATGATAGTACCAAAATGGCTGCTGGAGTACCAGACAGCACAAACAGATGCCAGCACCCTAGAGCAGTAAACGCAGCTTCCTTATAGAAAGAAGGGGACATTTGAGAAAGCGAAGTTGGGCTGTGGTGAGCACCCACAGTCCCAGCACTCAGGAAGGGGAGGCAGGAAGATCAGGAATTCAGGGTCAGTCTCAAGTGTAAGTCAAGTTCGGGAGGTCAGCCTGGACTACATCAGAGCCTGCCTAATCACACAACAAAAAGCTGCCAGTAGGAATGGGATGCGTGCATCTCAGTGGCAAAGGCCTTCCTAGGATGCTGAGGGCCCTGGGTGTGACAGGAACACTGAACACTGCAGCTGCATTAGGTCCCTTGTAAGGACAACGGAACGTTCTCAGGAGGGTCTCCTATCCTCTTACCAGACCTGTGGCATGGAGCCACTGAACTGACCTATCAGTATTTGATTGATGGGGTCGTGTGAGAGCCAAGGGTTCTTCTATTTAAAGGACTGGAAAAAAAAATCCTGGCACATGTGTGCTATATAAATATTTGCTATTATTCTCTCACGCCAGGAACTGCATCACATTCCTGGGTCTAACCAAGACCCACCCACCAGGGCTGGAGAGGAACTAAAGGCTGAGGTGCGGAAAGGAGACTGGGAAAAAATAGAAGAAGTCAACAGGGAAAACCGTGGAGTGGTTAGAGAGTAGCCATTAGTTGGCCAACAGAATCTGCCATGTGCATGTTCCAAAAAGGGAGAAAAAAGGCTAATCAGTTTCAACACGTGAACACAGTACTATTTGTATAAGTTCTATTCTTTTAAACACTTTGTTTGGGGATAATCTCAGGTTTACAGAGTCTGTTTTGTTTTATTTTTGAGACAGGGTTTTTCCTGTGTAACAGCCCTGGCTATCCTGGAACTTGCTTTGTAGACCAGGCTGGCCTTGAACTCACAGATATCTACCTGCCTCTCTTCCCCCAAGGCGTGCACCACTCAGCCAGCAGCAGAGTATTTTTGAAAAAGTACAGGAGATCCTGTACTTGTTACTGGGTTTTCTAAAATGCCCACATTTTTCTATAAAAATAGTACAAAAGCCAGGAAATTAGCATTGACCAAGTCTAGCAATTCATATATAGTCTGTTCCCAGGTGGGTTTAGGTCCCTTTATACATCTTTGGGGAAGATTCTATTGAGCAGAATTACTTTTTCTTTTTCTTTTGTTTGTTTCTGGGGTCAGAGTCGAAGGCCTTCCTCGTATTAAGCATGTGCTCTTGCTACTGAACTATGCCCCTGAACTAATATGACAGTAGAATTTTTTCTTTCTTTTTCTTTTCTGTGTATGTGTGTGGTATGACGGTATGTTCATGTGTCTGTACAGGTGTATGTGTATGTGTGTACACATGCTGAGCCATCTCCAAAGCTGTATTTTTAATTAATGAATGGATTGATGTATTCGAGTATGTATGCAGACTAGGGATTTTGTTTGTTTGTTTTCTGGCTTTTCAAGGCAGGGTTTCCCTGTGTAGCTCTGGCTGTCCTGGAACTCACTCTGTAGACCAGCCTGGCCTTGAACTCACCGAGATTTGCCTGCCTCTGCCTCCTGAGGGTTGAGATTAAAGGCATGCAGGACCACCACCTGAGTAGTAGTGGGTCTTGAGAGAACTTTTTATTGTTGTTTTATGTAGGGCAGAGCCTTGAACTTTGAGATCCTCCTGCCTCAACTTCCCGAGTGTTGCAATTATGTCATGTACCACTGGCAGTCGACTTTTGAGGGGAACTTTTACTTGAATTTGCTCTTCGGGAGAGAAAAGCAGATGCTATGAGTTCCACTGTTTAAACATGTGCAGGAGGGTCATGGCACTCCCCCTGAGGAGTCTCTTGAAACCATCACAGTGTAGAGGGCCGAGCAGCCTCAGAGCTTGTGCTCTTGAAGGACATTTGGTGAAGGCAAAGGAAATGAAGTTGGGGCTGGGGTTCAGAATGACAGTTGTTGAGTGGTGAGGCTGTAATGGGAACACTGCAGCCTGACGCTTCCTGCCACCTGCGGATGTCATGAGAGGAGACAGGAATAGACACTTGAGAACTATGCTTAATCAGAGAGCCAGCAATCAGAGAAGAGAGTGGATTAACATCCTGGAAACCTGTCATCCTCCAATCCACAGCCAGCAGATTCTATAGGAAGAAAGAGTGTGGTTGCTTGTTTCTGTTTGTCTTCTCAGCTTGACACAGCTAGGGTCCTCTAGGAAGAGGGGACCTCAAATGAGAAGGTGTCCCCATTACAGGCAAGTCTGTAGGGTATTTTCTTGATTATTGCCTGACATGGGAAGGCCCAGCCCCCTATAGGTGGCACCACCCCTGTACCAATGGCCCTGGGAGGTATAAGAAAGCTGAGTAAGTCAGGAAGCCACCCCTGCACAGCCCTGCTTCAGATGCCTGCCTTGAGTCGCTGCCCTCACTTCATTGGCAAGATGAAATACATCCTTCCCTCCCCAAGTTGCTTTTGGTCTGTCACAACTATTACGGGGGTGAAGGCTGTCAGTTGTCCGGTATCTTGTTCTTCCCCCTCAGGTCAGGTGGCTAGCCCCAGTTCTGAGGCTCATAGTATCTGCACTGGTCTGCTTATCTTCCTCTGCACACCTCCCTCATTCTGAGCATGTTTGAACCTCCAAGTCAAGCCAGTTTTTGCTGGTATCAGCCTTGAACTCTTCCCAGGCCATCGGGGCTGGGAGGGGATCAACTGAGAATGAGCAAACCATTAATACTGTGGGAAAGACACACACACATGCCGACTCCTCTTTATGATCTGGAGTACAAGAGTGCTAGGCCGATTAGGTATCTATACCAAGTTAGTATTAGCATGGTGATCTGCTGGGATCTGGGACCACCAGTTTGCCCAAGAAGCAGTAAAAAGAACCAGGCTGGAAATGGTAAGTCAAAACCTTTGTGCTGGTGGGGAAGAGTGCAGCCCTGCAAAGCCCAGAGCTGTGACAGGGCAGAAGCTACCAGTTGGTTCCCCTGCAGAAGGCAGGTCAGAGGTTGGCCAGGAAAGAGAAAACATGAAGAAGATTAAGTCAAGACACCGCAGCAGGTGACATGAGGCAAGGACATCCCTCCAAGCAAACCAAGCTTTCAGAATATGCAACACAAAGGCTCAGAGGGAGGTCACTGTGGGCTCTGTAAGCTCTTGATGACAGGGAAGCTAAGGGGCTGGCGAGAGTGTCTCAGCCACCACACTGCATTGGGTCAAGGTTTTTAAACCAGATTGATTTTGCCACCTGGTCCAATAAGATATCCCTATTCTTTTTGTTTGTTTGTTTTGTTCTGTTCTGTTTCGAAACAGGATTTTCTGTGCAGCCCTGGCTACCCAGGTACTTACTCCATAGTGCTTCTTTGAGTGCTGTGATTAAAGGGCTACACACTATGCCAGGCTGACGTCTCTCTTCTTTAACACTGAGACGGCTCCATCTAGTGAAGCTCTTCCATGGCGTTGCTGACATCATCATTGTTACCATCATCACTAATGCTATCCTGTAAGTCACCTGAGCACCAGGCATCTAGCTGAACCATAAAGCAAAGGTGACGTCAGGCTGTCCTTCCAAGGGGCACAGCTTTGGCTGGAGGCTGCAGTAAGGAACAGGCATGAAAACATCTACCTCTACCCCTGGAACCTGGAACCTTCCGTGCGTGCGTGCGTGCGTGCGTGCGTGCGTGCGTGCGTGCGTGCGTGCGTGCGTGCGTGCGTGCGTGCGTGCGTGCGTGCGTGCGTGCGTGCGTGCGTTGTTTTTATGTGTGTGAGTTTTCTATCTGCATCTATGTCTGTGTACCACTTTCAGACCTAGTGTTGGCAGAGGCCAGAAGAAGGTGTTGGATTCTCTGGGACTGGAGGTACAGACAGTCGTGAGCTGCCACGTGGGTGCTGGGAATCCAAGTCTGGCTGTCTGAAGAGCCACCGGTGCTCTCAACCACTGAGCCATCTCTCCATCCCTGTTTTGCAGTTTGTTTGCTTGCTCATTTGCTTGTTTATTGAAACAGGGTCTTGCTATGTAGACTTGGCTAGCCTTGAACTCACAGCAATCCTCCTGCTTCAGACTTACTAGTACTGGGATTACAGGGGTGTTCTACCACGCTTCGCTGCCCATTTGTTGTTGCTGTTTGGGGCATGCATTTTTTGTTTGCTTTTGAGACAGCATCTCACTGTGCAGCCTAGGCTGGCCTTGAACTCATGAACCTCTTGCCCAGCCTTCCCATTGCTAAGCTTACAGGCATGCACCATCACACAGGATCGTGCTTCAGATTATTAATTGGTCTCTCCTTGGAGAATCACAGCGACACACTTTAGCCTCTGCAGTGCTTCTGAGCTGCACCAGGGAGGAAGGATTGTGTGGCCAAAGACCTCGAGTGTGTGAGTGCTCAGAGACAGCTAGTTCTCCTGCAGCCTTCCTGATGTGGACTGTTCTGCCCTCCTATTTGGCTTCTATACAATTGTCCTGCAGGGACGGATCCCACTGGTCAGAACAAGAGAGACCCATTCCTCTCACACAGTCACATTTCTCAACAGTAATACATTTCCAGTCTGCCATTCTTTCCTTCTATCATTCGCCATTCATTCATCAAACACTTAATGCTGTCTCAGGGCCAGGCATTGTACATCCCACCGACTCCATGTGCTTATGTTCCAGTGGGAGAAAGTGACCGAATCACAGACAATGTCCAGTTATAAAAAGTAAAGTCCAGGGGCTGGGGATTTAGCTCAGTGGTAGAGCGCTTGCCTAGGAAGCGCAAGGCCCTGGGTTCGGTCCCCAGCTCCAAAAAATAGAAAAGAAAAAAAAAATGAAGTCCAAACTCTTCTGCTCCCTTCTCCTGTCTTGGCTTCTCTCCTATTGCTGTGAAGAGACACCATGACTTACAGAACCATACAACTTCAGAAGGTTAGTCCATGACCGTCATGGCGGAGATGGCAGCCAGCGAGCAGGCATGGGACTGGAGCAATAGCTGAGAGCTTTCATGCTGAAACAATAACCACAAGGCAGAGAAGGAGAGGGAGAACTAACTGGGCACAATGTGAGCTTTTGAATTTTCAGAGCCCATCCACAGTGACACACCTCCTCCAACAAGGCCACACCTACTAAACCTTCCCAAACAGTACCACCGATGGGCCATATAGTCAAACATGTGACCTCTGGGGATCATTCTCATTGAAACCACTGTAAGTAATATAATAGAATGTTGAGGGGCCAGCAGGGGCCTCTGGGAGGACCAACTATTTTTCTCTGTCCCTTACACCTTAATGAGTTTACATTAGCAGATGCTCCCTTCTTAGCCTCTATGTTACAGTCATCTTGGGGCATACAGTTCTTTGTTGTGGCTTGTCCTAGGTATTACAGGCCCTGAAACATCTACTTATAGATGCCATAGCATCCTCCCCACCCAGGTAGACAGAATGTAGCCACTCCCCTGCCCAAGATGTGGATTGCCTCTTAACTTCCAAGAGGAAGAAGCATGTGCAAAGGGGCTATTTCGGTTTCTTTTCCTGTTCCTGTGATAAAATGCCCCAAGAAAAGTAACTCAAGGGAGAAAATGGGTTTTGTTTTGGTTTTGAGACAAAGTCTCAACTTCGTATCCCTGGCTGGCCTAGAACTCACTACACAAACCAAGCTGGCCTCAGACTCACAGAGATCTGCCTGTCTCTACCTGGGCCCAAAACCATGCAGGGGTGTCACTTTTACTCACAGGTGATGAGTACATTGCATTACGGCAAGGAAGTTAAGATAGCAGAAGCCTGCAAGCAGCCGGCCATGTTTCATCCACAGTCAGGAAGCAGGTGTCCTCGAAAACCATGTCTCCTTTTAATACAGTTAGGATTGCAGCCTAGGGAATGGTGCTGGCATGAGTAGCACAGAGAGGTGACATCATCTCACCTCACTTAGCCTGATGAAAACAACCCCCACAGACAAAGAGGCCCACCTCCCAGGCCAGTCTAGATCTCATCAAGTTGACAATAGGGATTAACTTGGTAGGGCCTAAGGTGACAATGGCCTTGGTGCTTTGGAGGGACCAAGCAACCAATCCAAAGTGCTAAGTGGAAGAATGCCATTCGAGGAGGTTGAAAACATAGGCTCAGCTATGGAGCGGAGGCCCTGTGGGCTGTGGATGGGACTTTGACATTTCAAAGAACGTTTAGTAAGTATTTAATATGCAGGTGGCACCGTGCCATGCACTGGCAGGCTGAAGATGAATACATTAAACTGTAGTCTCCACTCTGAAGGACAGTGAAGTCTGAAACTGCATGTTGATACAGTCAGCAAGTGGAAGGGCTCAGCAGTCTACCAAAGGGTACTGAATGCACAAGTGTGTGCTTGCATAGGCGAGCACATGAGATCTGAATCTATGGAACAAAGAATGAACAGACTCCAGGCAGAACACAGTGTATACAAAGGCACCGGAGTGCAAAGCAATTGGTAAGTTCCAGAAGCTGTGAGTAGTTAGGTATTACAGGGCAGAATGCAGGAAGGGAGTGAATGGTATCTAGCTTGCTAGAACAGCAGATTCTCCTGGGACGGGGAGAACTACAGCAGATGTGAGGCAATCATACACTATCTTCCAGAACAGACCAGAGTAGGAGAGGCTGGCTCCCTGAACCTGCACAGGTTTGCACAGACACTCCCCTTCACTCTCTGTCCCCAGCCCTGCTGTGACTCCAAGGATTTCATAAACAGTGTCTTGAGTTTATTATCTATAAATGAGTAGGGAGGGGTGCGTGCAAGCACCTGCTCATAGTGGGGCTGGCCTGAAGTTAAGGATTAAATTATGTCTTCTACAGGGCCATGCCTGAGCCTGCATTTCCTGTTTCAGATTACTGACTGCGTTTTAATTTCTCCATATAATACTGCTTCACAGAGCCCTCCCTGTGGCAGGCTGTGTTCACCATGACCTACAATCCTTCAATCTTGCATGTACAGCGATAGAGACATGAACTCTCCTGTTCTGGTGAATTTGCTCTTTGGTCTTCCTCTCGCCCCGCAGGCCTTGGCAGCTTCAGCCCTTCCTGTGCACTGAGAAGTAAAACTTTAGGGAAGAGACAGGCCAGACGCAGGCTATAGGATGTCCTTCAAGATGTCCCAACAGAAGAGAAACTGAGTGCCTGGGGCTCACAGATTAAAGCAAGGATTAGGTGGATTGCAGTGCAGTTTAGGGAGAATTTAACCCAGTGCTTGGCTTCTTGGTGGGGTGTGAGTGAAGGAGGGCGACGTACAAACTTGTACATAGGAACCTCTATCTGCGCAGATGTGGGCCTGGCTATCTAGGGCTCTCAGGCTGAACACAACAAGCAGGGAGGAAAGCAAGAGCATTTCCTCACCTGCTTCCCTCCGGCTGCCTCCCAGTGGGAGTGATGGTGAGCTTGACTTTGCAGAGTTTCCTTCCCTTCCTGCAGAAGGCTAGGCAAGACAGACTGCAGACAGTCCAGCCCTGGCTCCTTTGTGCCTCAATTTGGACATTGCCCCACACTTGCTCCCACACCCAGCTCTACCCCATTGACCAGAACAGCTTCTAGAACTCATTAGGAAGGCAGTAGCAATAGGGCTAGGAGACACGGGTGTGGAAATCAGACTGGGCATGGAACTGAGGATGTCTGGCTGCTAGACCTGGTTCTGCCACTTATGGCCGCATAACCTTGATAAAGTCGCTGTGGATTGTGGTCTCTTTTCAGGGTGAAATGTCACATGCCCTCGCCATCTAATTTGATCCACTATGTTCCGTATCAAGTCCCCTATTCTCTTCCTTATATGTATCACTGTTTCTCTTCACTTCTATGTTTGTGAGCACATAACATATACATATGCATATATATGCAATTATATTTGTTTACCCACTTAATCTCATTACTGTATTCTACAGAGTAGGCTTCAGGAATGTAACACCCCCCCCACCCCACCATCACCTCACCACCACCACCACCCCCACCCCCAGGTTCTGGTACATGCTGCACCATCAAACTACTGCCCAGCTTGGATACAATGTATTTGTGGGGTCTCAAGCACTAATAGTACTCCACAGCTTGTGAGAGTAGTTTTCTCCTTCCACCAAGTGGGTCCAAGGATTCAGACTCACGGTGGCAGACTTGGTAGCAAGTGTTTATCCGCTAAGCTACTTCTGGCCTCTGTGTCTTTTGACTACCTGAAAACCTGACACAATGCCTTTAATTTAGTGAATGAATAAAATGAACAGCAGAAGATCCAAAGAACTCCCGGGTGCATTCTAGCTGATAAAATTTAGGAGTCTAAGGTTTCTTTTCAGGAGGATCACTCCAAGGCTTCTCCCAGAGTCCTCTGCACAGGAAGAGGGAGAGCTCAGCTCCTGTCTTCTCCCAAGACTCTTTGCCTATGCAGACCCTGATTAGCAGGAGGTTAAGCCTGCTCGAGCTCCGCCTCCAGACCCATCAGTAGGGGGAGGAGCCAGTCGGTCCTTAAGCTGGGGATTCGCAGCGCGTGCCAGGCCACAGCTGGCGAGAGGCCGGGTTAGAACGCGATGTAGTGGGCGGAGCCAAGTGTCCCCGCACCCCCTAGCGCGCAGGTGCTAAGAGCCCCGCCTCTCCGCACTTGGGGCCGGGGAGGCGGGGTCGTCGCCTAGCAACGCACGCCACGCCCCCCGGGCCCGGGCCCGGCCCCCAGCATGGCTTGGCAGAGCTGGCCGGCGCCTTGGTTGTGGGTCTCGGGCTGCTGGCTGCTATTCTTCGCCTTCGTGCTGCTTTTGAGTCCCCGCGGTTTCCAAGAACGGCGGGGTTTCCGCGGCCTCCTCATGACGCGCAGCCAGCGGCTGCTCTTCCGAATCGGGTTAGTGCCCGGGCTCCGATCTGTGCAGGCTCGGGAAGGCGGGCACACTGGGAGGGAGAATGCAAGCAAAAGGGATACGGGGAATGGGGCGGGTGTGTGTGTGCTGGAATGTCTTGGACTAGGGGGTTCTAAACCACTGGAGCAGAAGGGTGGGGAAACGGGCTGGAGAAGCCCCTGAGTTCGTTCTGAGTTAAAAAAGCAAAGAATTGAAGGACCGAAGAGTTGGGATGGGGTGGGTAGGAAAAGAGAATTAGGGGCACAGATCTGAGTTGGTAGGGTAGGGGAACGCCAAGTAAGATGCTGGAGACCATAGAGCTGAGTAAGCTGGGAGTGCGGGAACTGGTGCAGGGAAGCGCTTACCCGGCCGCAGGGCAGAGGTCAACAGATCGGTTTTAGGTACAAGGGTAAAAGCGTGCCCCAGATGTCTAACTTTACTCTGTATGCTCCTGTGCTTCTGCACATCATCCAACACTCCAAACCTCTGGGTGGGTTGTTATGTCCCTCGCATAGTTCAACTCTGTAGGTCAATCTAGCCCTGTCCCTTTTATCTCCTACTGCTGGCACCCAAAGCTCTCAGCTGTGAAATTTGACCCAACTGCCAGCCACGGACCTCCTGTGACTTTCCTCCAGCCAACTCTCCTCCTCTCTGCCCCTGGCAAGAGTGATAATCATCAATGTTCTGCATTCAAAAGCAGGGGGGAAAAACGGAAGACAAGCTTCTGAGGGGCTGTTGCGCAAGACTCAGACCACAGTCTAGGGAAAGTGATGTAAAGACTGGGACTCTTGGAATCTTGGTCAGTGTCCAGATTCCTGGGAAGGCCTAAGAGGGAATTTCCTTAGTTTTAGAGATGACACGTGCAATTGACCCTTCCTCCCTCCCCAGCACCCCCCCCCCCACTTTTCAAATGGCCTGGAGCTCCATTTACAGTCTCTATAAAGTAGAGATATAAAAGCTTAGTGGACTGAAAAACATTCTAGATAATGCGCTGACCAAGTCGCCATTACTTTGTGGGTTTTCAGTTTTGTTTTGTTAGTATTAGAGTCATGAGGTAGCAGAGTTTTTGTTTGTTTAGCTGGTTGGCCTTGAATTTGTGATCCTCCGGTCTCCTAGGTGCTGTCATTACAGGTGTACACCACCACACCTCACCAATGTTTGTGGCTATCACTGTATTTTGTATCTGGATTTTGGAAGCCGGTGTGAGGTTTTATTTTGTTTGTAACTTGGTTGGTTGGTTGGTGCTGCAGAGTGAACCCAGAGCCACGTGATGCTAAACATGTGCTCCCACTCATCTGCACACCCTAGTCACTAGATTTTGGGGCTGTGTGTGTGTGTGTGTGTTTATGCATGTGTATATGCCTTTGTGTATGGATGTGTATGCATGTGTGTATAGATGTTATATGCATGTGTGTACGGATGTGTATGCATGTGTGTATGGATGTGTATGCATGTGTGTATGATGTGTATTCATGTGTGTATGGATGTTATATGCATGTGTATCCATTTGCTTTGGTTTGGGTTTTTTAGTTTTCGACACAAAATTCCTGGGAATCATGTAGCTCTATTTAGAGAAGGGATTTTGTTTTTTTGTTTTTTTTTTTTTGCTTCTTTTTTCGGAGCTGGGGATCGAACCCAGGGCCTTGCGCTTTAGAGAAGGGATTTTAAATCTACTTTTAGCATCCAAAATTGGTAAGCTTGAAGTTATGCAAACATCGGAGGAAGTGGAAAACAGGAGTTTCCATGAGGAACTAGAATCAGAATTCCTAAGATCAGAACACCAATAATTGCATTATCAAAACCACAAGAGTCTGACTATTCCTAGACTTGAGATTTGGGAGCTTTTCAAAACCCTAAAGTTTAATTTCTTTTTTTTTTTTTCTTTTTTTTTTTTTCGGAGCTGGGGACAGAACCCAGGGCCTTGCGCTTGCTATGCAAGTGCTCGACCACTGAGCTAAATCCCCGACCCCAAAGTTTAATTTCTTGATGGAGCTTCTTTATATAATTCTTTTTGGGGAAGGAGGGAGTATTTGGGGTTGAGATAAGACCTTTATATCCCAGGCTGGCCTCAAACTTGCAGCCATCCTGCCTTAGCTCCATGCTTGATTACAGGCACACACTACTACACAGGAGTTAGAACTCAGTGGTTCTGGGCTGGAGAGAGGGCTCAGCCGTTTAGAGGACTGGCTGCTCTTGCAGAGAACTCAAGCTCAGTTCCTAGAGCCCATGTGGTAGCTGCTCAAAACTGCCCATAACTACTGTTCCAAGGCCTCTAACATCCACTTCTGACCTCTTTTGAGGGCACCAGACACAACCATGCCGCACAGATACACATGCAGGCAGAACACCCATAAACAAATAATAAATCTAAAACAAAATTTTGTTTTTTACAGAATTCAGTTGTTCCATAGGGCTTTCCTTTGTCTAGATTTCCAGATTGCCTTAGAATCAACTTTCCAAATTTGCAGAGCAGAAGGGTGTGCCTGGAATAGGATTTCCAGACCCTGCTGTGCTGGGATTGGAAACAATTAGTCCAGTCCCTTGAGGGGAGACATTGCTAACCTTCCGAGTGGGGCCGGGATACTAGCAGGAAACATGTGTCAATGTGTAGGAAGGGTGGACACGGGCTCATCCCCACTCCATAAGCTGAAGGTATGGCCAGGAGGACCACAGTTAGAGCATTTTGTTGGGGCTGGAAAGCAGGTAATAGAATTCCTCAGCAGTTCACAGACAGGAACTGTTCATGTTATCATTAGTCATGGTAATTCCACAAAAGGCTTTTGTCAATAGCCACTATTATCTGGGGATGAGAATAACTAGGCTCAGCTGAGGGTAGATCCAACAGACATGGGCTGACATTAGGCACTTGCACTGGGGACTCTGAGAACCAGGGAAGAGAGTAGCTCAGCATGCAGTAGACAGCGTGGCTGGACAAGTCGCCTTTGAATTCTGGCTCTGCTGCATATTGACCATGTGGCCTTGGGCAGATATTCTTTCTGAACCTGGCTCGTTTGTACCTTCAGAATGGGAAGGGGTGTTAGTGTCTGCCTTTTGGGGCTGCTGTGTAGGACTCTTGAACCCACATGTAAAGGAAAGGAGAGCATTGTTTGTGTGGTAGCCAGTGATGGGCAGGAGGGAGATGTAGTCCTCCTTAAATTCTCTCACAACCGTCTTCTAAGTGTATCCAGCCACGGCCGGGAAATGTCGTGTGTGTGTGTGTGTGTGTGTGTGTGTGTGTGTGCGTGCGTGTGTGTGTGTGTGTGTCTCATTCCATAGTACCTCACTGCCCTGGGTCAGGACTGTGTGGTCACACTGGGGAACAGGATCTGACCAGTGTTCTCTACTGCTGACCTACAGAATGAGGCAATAACTGTCTGAACTGCCACAGCAGGGAATATAGCACTTTAGTCTCCTGTGTAAGTGTGTGTGTGTGTGCGCGCACGCACATGCAATTTAATATTTTCAAAAGTACCTTTTTTAAAAAGAGAAAGATCTCCTAGACTAAGGGTGCAGCCCTGTAGTAGGCTGCTTCTGTAATATATGCAAGACTTGACAGCCATTATGTAGATGGTTAGGTAGGAGACAGGACCTTGTGAACAGATGTGAACTGGGGTCCAAACTGTGGCAGAGGTAGGACACAGCAAGCTCCAAGGAGCCTGTGATCAGGGGACTAAGACTATTTCATATGGGTCCCCTGCTCCAGCCTCAGTTTCCCTTTTGTCCCTTTGCCTCCTCAGGGCACTAGAGAGGGCTTGGCAGAGCAGAGCTCTGTGGAGGGTATGTATGTGTACGCATGTGTGTATGGATGTTATATGCATGTGTGTATGGATGTTATATGCATCCATGTTAATTCCAGGCAGGTAGAGCATGAGGCTAGATTCTTGCCACACTGAGGGATACCCGAGGTGGGCAGTAGCTGGCCTCTGCTGATGTCCAGTCTTAGCTGGCCAAGTCTCTGTTTCTTATACACAAGAGATCTTTTACTTTCGTTTGGGGGTTTGATGGTTGTGAGTCCCCCTACTAAGGGTGCTAGGAACTAAACTCCAGTCTTCTGGACAAGCAGCAAGCACTCTTTTTTTTTTAAATTGTTTTATTTTATGTACACTGTTGTTTTGCCTGCCTTTATGTCTGTATGAGGGTGTCGGACCCCCTGGAACTGGAATTACAGACAGCCTTGAGCTGCTATGTTGAAAGCAGAAAGTGCCCTTAACTACTGAGCCATCTCTCCAGCACCCCTGGAGATCTTTCTTGGCCCTTGTTCCAGCCATGTGATAAAATTGATGTCCTAGATGAATCTTACTTTTACCATTTCCGAAAGAGGAAACCTCTTGTCTGGGCCAATAGGGTCCACTGACCCAAGGTGCAGGATGGCAAAAGCCCTAACATGGGGATCCTTGAGGAAAAATCCTCTTGTTTGTGGCCTTGATGAAGACCGGGCATTGTGAGCTGGGCTGTCAGAGACATAGCTGGCAGGATCCCTAAGCAATCCCAATTAGAATTGCTGATTTAAATCAGACACAGGAGCCACATAGATAATTAAGGTTTCAAGTCAGATGACTGAAGGTCATGACTCCTACAAGTCCTCTGAGCTCCACATAGGAGCAGGCACACACACCATAAATGTAATAAATCAAGAAACAGCCAGGCAGTGGTGGCTCATGCCTTTAATCCCAGGGCTGGAGAGGCAGAGGCAGAGGCAGGCAGATCTCTGAGTTCAAGGCCAACCTGGTCCATAGTTTTAGGACAGCCAGGACTACACAGAGAAACTGTCTTGAAAAACCAACAAAAACAAAACAAAAACCAAAAACCCAGAAACACGTCACCTCTCCTCTCAGATCCCTCTGTTGGTATCTCCTCTCTCTCTCAAAGGCAGAGTTGGCTCTCTGTGCCCTGCCCACCCCTCAACTGCAGGAACTACTTTACCGTTTGCCAAACACTGCCAGCCAGTCCTTCCTCCCAACCCTTCTATCCCTGTCCAGATTTCACTGTGTTCCAGAGGCCCTGCTACATGTTGTGACGACCCCACCTGAGCACAGCAGTGTCCCCAGCCCTGCCCCAAGCGCTATGTCCTCTATGAAGCTGGCTTAGCCTCCTTAGCCGAAATTCACCTTTGCCTCCCTTGGGCCTGGCCAAGTCATCCTCCTTAGAGTTTTTAGAATGTTTAGTGTGTTCTCCTCTCCTGGGCTCAGGCTGCTGCATCTCTGGATCCCCAGCTGAGCTCCCACAGGCTTGCCCAGAGAGCAGGGTTCTGTCAAAAGGGCCTGTGCTGAAAATGAGTGACAGAGGAGAGAACCAATGGAAGTGAACCCAAGAGCGTAGGCAAAGCCGGTGGCCTTCTGGCAGAGGCTGCATTTCTAATGTGTTCCTCACCTTGCCTGAGCACTCCTAGGGTCATACGGTCTCCTACAAAAGATGGCTGTGGTCTGCAGAGGACTGCAAAGACTGGGAAGGCTGAGAAAACCCAGACGAGAGGCTCAGACTTTGCATGCCCTGGCCTCTCCTGGGCATGTGGACGTGATCTCCAGGCACATTCAGCTGCCTCATTAGCTTGGTTTTTGTCCCTACCCCCCACCCTCCCACCCCGGACCCCAAGAAAGCACACATCAGGGAGTGACTGTTCCCATGGCCTTAAGCCAGCCCTGCTCAACAGAACCCTGTGACCTGCTGGCCCTCCAGGTCTAGACTTTCAGACCTCAGCCATTCCAAGTTTGTTATTAGGTGTGTCCCATCACTGGTCACATGCAAGCCTGGACAAGCTGAGTCTTGGTCAAAAATACCTGTCGTGACCACCAGCCTCACCACCCTGGGCCAGCCTCTCCACCCTGGACCAGCCTTACCACCCTGAGCCTGCCTCGGGTTACAGTAATGTCTTAAGTCTCATTGTACTCAGGGAGCCCACGTATAGGGAGCACCTAAGCTGGGAAGGAGGTAAGGGAGGTGACCCTGGCTGCCATATGTTCTGGGGCTACAGAATGCCCTTTATCTTGCACCCTTCTGTCCATTCTGGCCCGAGATAGGACCCAGGCTTGACAGCCTTCCAGCTTCCTTCAGGGCTGCCCTGGAGAAGAGGAGCGGGAAGAAGAACCAGCATTGTGTCTTTTCTACTGTGCACCAGAAGAGGGGCTGGGGGAGGGGATGTCATCTTACTGTCAACTGTCCCCATGGCTTCCCTGACCTTAGGCTGGCCTCAGATAACAGAAGCCACGCCCTAGCTCAGCGGGACAAGGGATGATGGGTGCACTGTGAGCCCAAACTAGGAGGCTGGCTCTGTTTCTAGCCCTAAGCACCAGGGAGGGCTCAGGGAGGGCTGTAGTTCAGCAGCGGCCCCACACTGTCTCCCACCTGGGCCCCAGGGGACCAATTATGAAACTTTATTTTCTCTCTGATGTGGTTATGGTGGGTAGAAACGCTGTTCCAGGCTGAGTCAGATTTCGAGACTGGGGAAAGATTTAGCTTAGCAGGAGAGTGCATGCCTAAGCATGTGCTGTCCTAGTTCTAACTCTAGCACTGCAGACTGTAGGGGGAGCTCTGTATTTCTGGCCATAGAGGTGCACCCGCCCCTGCTTCCCAAGTGCTGGTATTGAAGGCTACAACATCTGTTCCAAGAGGTCAAAATCTTAATGTGTACTGGACACCCAACCTTAGTATTTGTTCTGGTATATCGCTATGAGTGCTGTCCTAGATCCCAACTTGCCAGCTGTGCCTGGGGACCCCATGCAGAGTGTGGCTGTCAGGGTCACCCTATTAATCACATGAATGTTTAGAATTGTTGAACAAAAAGGAGAATAGGCTGCAGAGTAAGTTCCTCCTTTGTGCATCCCTCGGAGTAACTGAAGAAGCCAGGGGCAGTGGGCTGGGGTGTAGCTCAGTGGTTGACTGCTTGCCTTTCATGCATCGGGCCCTGGGTTGCATCCTCAAGCCTTTGCATGGAGACATAGCATCCCAGTCACGTTGGCTGTGGGACAGTTTTTACAGTGAGTCTTCACAGTGTCCCCTCCAGTCTTTGCCCCTTCAACATTCTCCTCTCCCTCTGGCTACCAAGGCATCTATGAATCACTGGCCTGCTAACACCCCACTCCAGGAATCATAGAGCCTTACTTTTGGAAATCCTTGGGCCAGGTGTCCCATCCTGACACCCCAGGGCTCTCTGTCCTCTCTACAGTTGAGTGCAAAACATTTGCCATAAACTGGTTCATGTAGAAGACACAGAGCAATTACCAGATCTCAAAGTCCCTGAGGCCAGATCCCGGTCCACGGACCCAGCTCTGTGTAATCACCCTGACCTATCATTTCCCTCCATAAAGGCCCCCAGAGGAATCGGGGAGCGTTTTAGCCGTTGAATGGGCTGCCAGTCAACATTCTAGGGAGATTTCTCTATCCACTGGCCCCTGTCGTATGATCAGACCAAGCAAGGCCCCCCTCCACACGTCCAGCCTCCGTTTCCTATCTGTATGATGAGGGTGTGACACCTGTCGCAGACTTGGGGTGCGCTGCGATGATCCATGGGAAGCACCGAGCTCACTCAGTGCTTGCCCTCAGGCTTAGGCAAGAAAAGCTGTGGCACTGGAAATTGTTAAAGATGAGGCGTGAGCTCCAGGGAGGAGCCAGCACCCTGACCCCGTGGACCCCTTGTGGACAACTATCCAGCGTTCCTTCCCTTTTCTCACACTCTTCTGTCCCTCTCTCCCTTCCTTCTGGCCCTGGATGCAGCCTCCATGGCAAGCAGCTTTAGGATTCTATGTCCTGTGACACAACTCCCACCCATGCTATTGAATCTGGTTGACCTGCTTGGCAGAACACCCTGCTCATCCAGGTCTGTGGGGGTAGTAGGGCAAGAGGAGGGTGCAAAGGTAGAAAGAACTTAAGTTGGGCAAGCCACCACCATCAGGCTTGCTGGGCCTGCCAGGCCTGGCCTCGCCTGGGACCCGTCTTGCCAGGCACTGTGCCAGGCACATCCCCAGCCTTTCCTAATCTCTGCTAGCCTTTCCTGAATGCCACTTGCTATGCCATGCCAGTGCAGGGAGGAGGGAAACAGGAGTCCCAGAAAGTCACACAAGGGGCAGGTGGGAGCCTGCTAGCCTCAGGCAGGTACTGCCCAATGAGGGCACCAAGGAATCCATAGGCACCAGGTCTGGGGAGCTGGGATGGCTGTGTGTCCCAGATGGAGCAGAGGGAAGTTGTCTGATGACATCATCAGTGGCTGCAAAACCTAGGAGATAAGAGTGGCCTAAGCCCTGAATGGTAGTTAGTACTTCAGTAAGTAGAGAAGCCTGAGAGAGAAGAAAAGGAAGAAGAGGAGGAAGAAAAAGAGAAGAAGGGTTTTTTTTTTATTCCTTTCTAGAAAGCTACCAGAGCAGAGGCCGGGAGCCCAGAGCTATTTCTGTGTTGTTGATCCTTTGAAAGAGAGAGGGCTAGAGGAGGGGCGTCCATAGGCCCTGTGACTGTGACGCTCTGACGACTAGTGGTACCCAGGAAGGAATTGTGCACAGCATTAGAGCCGTGCAGTATCAATGTGGTGGCAGTGGGGGTGGGGGTGCCAGGCCTGGGGAGAGTGTCCCAGCACAGCCAGGACATCAGCCCGCCTCCAGCCCAGGCCCCTTCCCCTTGGGCTGCCAACCTGCAGGGTACCACCCAGACTGCTGCTATCTGCTTTGCCAGCATCTTTCCCTGGATCTCTCCGTGGTCTCTCCCTGCCCACTCACTGTCTCCTGTTCTCTGGCCCTTCGCCCCAACCCCTACCCCACCCACAAGCCTCCTGGCAAAATTCTTAGAACACGGCACATTGGTTCTTTACTACCCAAAACACCTCACCACACGCTCCACCTCTCAGTTTCCCATTGCCTGAGTCTCCTGTTGCAGTCTCCTGGCTGAGAGGACAGACAGATCTCAGTTCTTTGGCATGCAGTCGGGCCCCTTCCCTTCCAATGGCTCAAGCCAGCTCATTAGCCGGGAGTTAACGATTCATTGTCCTCCAGTTCAGTGCATGTGAGTTCCCGTTTTTTGCCACAACAGGGAGCCTTTGGCTTTGTTCTGTGCTATCTCCATGGTGTCCAGCAAGCACAGAAAATATTTTCCAAATAAAATGAGCCCAAGAGACTGGCCTCCTGTCCATGGCCCCTGCACCCACAGATCCTGCCTTTTGTTAATGTCACAAACCCACAGCACATACATTAGCATTGGACAAGGAAGACAACACATGTCTCAGTTCCTCACAGATGTAGGCCATCTTGCCCTGGCTGCTGTGTCAGCATCTGACAGTTAGGAAAGGAAGTGGTGATCTCGAAACCCCTTCTACCATCTGGTCCTGACTGGGTACTTTCCATGTGTTCTCTTACTTCGTGCCACCTAACCTTTATGTGGTCCCATCAGGGCATCACGGTTAGGCCAAGGACATAGGGCAGCAGGAGCCCTGCTACTGCAGGACCCATGACTGCTGCACTTTCTGAGTGAGAAGAGGAGAGGTGACAGACTGATG
Organism: Rattus norvegicus; assembly: GCF_021556685.1. Taxonomy (NCBI): domain Eukaryota; kingdom Metazoa; phylum Chordata; class Mammalia; order Rodentia; family Muridae; genus Rattus; species Rattus norvegicus. Next base: position 91,065,980 of record NC_141542.1, read on the forward strand.
CTCTATACAGGAGAGGGTAATTGTATTCATTGTTTAACTTTTCCATTTGATACAGTCTTAGATCAAAGTTCCATGTACGCCTAGCCCAGCCCATGATTACAGCACAGTTCTCAACAGCAACAAATTCATATCCACGAGAGACTGTCAACACCATCAGACCGTATTCAGATGTCGCCAGCTGTCTCACCTATGCACTAACGCCTTTTTCTCATCCTGATTCTGATCAAGGATCCTGCACTGTTCAGCCTTCCCCAGGCCTAAACAGTTCCTCAGCCTGTCTGATGTTGAGCACTGGCCGGTGTTTTACAGAAGGTTCCTCCACCTGGGTTTGCCTGAGGTTTCTGTCATGAATAAATTATGGTTGTGCCTTCCTCCATGGTCAGATATCTATTGTTACAGCTGAGATTAGCATTGGTTTTTTTCCTCTGCTGCGCTGGACCGGAATATGTGTTTGCAAGCTGGGCAAGGGCCTTGCTGCTCACCGTAACCTTGCTTGGCCCACCCTTTATGAACAGGGTGGGCTGTTTTCCTGGTCTACTCTATCTATGACATCTTTGTTTATTCTCTGTGTGGACACATGTGCTATAGTGCTTGGGTAGAGATCGGAGGACAACTTGCAGAAGTTCCCACCTTCCACTGTCGGGGATCAGTAGTCAGGCTTGGCCTCAAGCACCTTTCCTGGCTGAGCTGTCTCGGTTGCCTGGTCTACTGCATTTGATACGGCAGCTCTGTCCTTCCTGTCCTCTGCTTTCAGCAGGTCCCTAGTTTATCATCGCATCTCTAGACGATCTGCTTCAGGAGTAATGACTCTCTGGTGCAGTGCACACAGCACCTGACCAGTCCAGAGATCAGTGAATATGGCCGGGAAAGTGAAAGTCTAAAAGATTAAAGCTGAGTTACAAAAGAAACCCAAAGTATAGTGCCTGTAAAAAAAAAAATGGACATCAGGACTGGAGAGATGGCTCAGTGGTTAAGAGCACTGGCTGCGGGGTTGGGGATTTAGCTCAGTGGTAGAGCGCTTGCCTAGGAAGCGCAAGGCTCTGGGTTCGGTCCCCAGCTCCGAAAAAAAGAAAAAGAAAAAAAAAAAAAAAAAGATTACTGGCTGCTCTTCCAGAGGTCCTGAGTTCAGTTCCCAGAAACCACATGGTGGCTCACAACCATTTGTAATGGGATCTGATGGCCTCTTCTGGTGTGTCTGAAGACAGCTATACATGAAAGGAAGGAAGGAAAGAAGGAAGGAAGGAAGGAAGGGGAAGGAAGGAAGGGAGGGAGGGAGGGAGGGAGGCAGGGAGGAAGGGCGGAAGGAAGAAATCTTTTTTTTTAAAATGGACATAAAATGCAGAAGTCAGAGCTTCTCTTGGCATGCCAGAATTGTCAGGGCTGGGAAGGGCATGGGCAGAAGTCGGCTAGGCTACCGCTGAACCCTCACTGCCTAACTCTCAGGACCTGCCCCCGGGTTTGTCCAAACTTTGCAAATGAAGCATCTAGTATTTCTTTAAAGGGCTGGGGAGAGTCTGTCCTTTATACATACTGAGAGATGTAGGGTCTGCCCTCCATGCACTCTCAGTTTCCCAAGCCTAGGATGCTGTCAGTTTTCTGTCTGGTTTGATAGAGATCCCAGGTACTCAGTGCCCACTCACACTGTGCCTGTCCCAGCCTGTCTCACACACAGCAAGGGCCCAAGCCTGTTCCTTCCCATCCTCAAAGGGCTAGATACATAATCTATCCTGCCCAGTGTAATGCAAGGCGAGGTAGTACAGACCATGACCCAGCACTTGGGAGTGGATGGCAGGAAGATCATGAATTCAAGGTCGTTACTGGCAACATAGCAAGTTTGAGGATAGCCCGGGCTATGCAAGAACCTGTCCCAAGCAAACAATGATACCTAAATAAATAGGTAACTAAATTAACTAGTTAAAATAAAGCCACTTGGGCTGGAGAGATGGCTCAGCGGTTAAGAGCACCCGACTGCTCTTCCAGAGGTCATGAGTTCAATTCCCAGCAACCACATGGTGGCTCACAACCATCTGTAAAGAGATTTGATGCCCCCTTCTGGTGTATCTGAAGACAGCTACAGTGTACTTATATAAATAAAATAAATCTTTAAAAAAAAAAAAAATAAAGCCACTTGTTCAAACAACAGGAAAAAGTATTATTCAGGGTACAAATATAATTAGGCCAGCTTGGTTGTATACACTTGCACCGCAGCACTGAGACAGAGGCAAGAGGGTCTTAAGTTCGAGGACACCTTGGGCCATACAGCCAAGCTCTGGGGAATGAGGGGGAGCGGGGAAAGCAATAAAATCCAAAGTGTTTCCATTCTTCCATCACTCCTTCCACTTGTGTTTTCAATTTGCTATTTAATGTCATTCTAAATACAGAAAAGTAAAGCCACGCACAGTGACGCTCCGATTACAGCATTTGGGGGGCAGATGTGGGAGGACCAGGGCCAGCCAGTTAGTTCACAGCTACATAGTGACGATCTACAAATGAAGTTCAGACCAGGATACAAAATAAGGCCCTGACTCGAAGGAAGAAAGGGAGGGAGGGAGGAAGGAAAGAAAGGAAGAAAGGAAGAAAGAAAGGAGAAATGAAAATGTAAATAATAAGAATTTTTCCGTTCGTTTTTATATTGCACAATGCCAGTCTTTCTTGTTTGTGGTGCTGAACACTGAACCCAGTACTTGTACATACTGGGTAAGAGTTCTACCACTAAGCTACATCTCCAGCCCTTGTTTGTTTGTTTGTTTGTTTGTTTGTTTGTTTGTTTGAGACAGGAATCACCTTCAGAATATAAATTTATTATATGACAAGATCTGTCTCATAAATTTTTTTAAAGACTTTCAAAATCAGGTCATTAGGAATCTGAGGAAGTGGTGTTGAGTGCTTAGTCCGAGGGGCCCTTCTGAACTGGGCCCTCGATGGCCTCACAGGGCTCATGCTTTGTTTGGAGAACTCTGGCGTCCTGAACTAGATATAGCTGGGATGGCAGTCGGGCAAGGGTCAGGCCCTCCAGCCTCACCTCTGGCTGCTCCTCTATTGGCTAAGTAGCCACAGAATTCTCTATTTGTTTGCACAAACCTGCTGTCTGCCGCCTTTGGGTCTCAGACTGTTGCTTCTTCTATTTCAGTGGCTTCCAGAGTTGGTCTCTGGACCACCACCAGCAGCAGCAACAGCACCTGAAGTGGCTAAAAATGTAATTGCCAGGGTTGAGATGTAGCCCGTTTGGTAGTGTTTGCTTAGTGAGCATGAAGCCATGGGAGCCACCCCTGGCACCGTAGGAAGCAGGTATGGTAACCCACACCTGCAGTCTCAGCAGTTGAGAGGTAGAGAGCCTGCAGGGTTGGAGAACCTGGTCACCCTTGACTACCTGGTGAGTGTGAGGGTAGCCTGGGCTACATGAATCTAAGTAACGAGCAAAACAAAAAACTGGTGGTGGTGGTGCTTGACTAAGGGTGTCTGGGGAAAGTGATCCTAGAGATGTAAGGCCTACAGACATGGACGAGGATTAGCCTACCTCACACCGTCTGCCCTGCAGGTACAGCCTGTACACCCGGACCTGGCTCGGGTACCTCTTCTACCGACAGCAGCTCCGGAGGGCTCGGAATCGCTTTCCCAAAGGCCACTCCAAAACTCAGCCCAGACTCTTCAATGGTAAGCTCTGGCTGCCCCTGGCCAGCACCCCACCTTGCTCCCTACGCTCACCCCCCTGCACTCCCCTTCTTCTCCCCCTTACCCTTTCCATGGCTCCCACCCCACCCCAGCCTCTCTGTCTGCCTCTCCCAGGAGTGAAGGTGCTTCCCATCCCTGTCCTCTCGGACAACTACAGCTACCTCATCATCGACACCCAGGCTGGGCTGGCAGTGGCTGTGGACCCCTCAGACCCGAGGGCTGTGCAGGTGAGGGGAGTGGGAGTAGGGGTGCTGGGAGTCACTGCAGGGGACTGTCAGCTTCTCCTGCCAGTTTGGGGTTGGTCCTGGTTCCCCTGACTATGGGCTGCGCTGCATATGGGTGGGCACCCATCTCTCACATAGAAACGGCACCCACCCCCCGTAGAGCACAGGGAAGAGTGGGAGTCCTAGGCATGCAGGGGAAAGAAGAACAGAGCCAGGGGACCGGTGGGCCCTAGGACTTGGACTTGGGTCCTGGCATTTTCCAGTCTGCCTCTTGCCCTCTTTTCTGCCCTGATGTACAATCTTTTTTCATTCTTATTTTTATATTTATTTATTATTAGGGGAGTGCTTGTTTTCTCTTCTGCCCTCCCGCCACCCCAGACAGGGTCTTACGAAGTAGCCTTAGCAGGTCTAGAACTTGATCTGTTGATCAGGCCCCTTCCTCCCCAGTGCTTCCCCATTATATATATGGGCATGATGTATGTTTGTATGGTGTGTGTGTCATGGCATGCATGTGAAGTCAGAGGACGCCTTGTGGTTATCTCTCCAGTTTTATGGGGATTCAGGTGATGGAATCTACCTGCTGAGCCATCTCACTAGCAATCTTTCCTCTCTGACCTCTGTCAGTACCTGACCCTCTCTGCCTTTCCCTTCATGTTCATACCCCCTCCCACCATGTGTGTACAAGTGTGTGTGTCTGTGTGTGTGTGTTTGTGCGTGCATGCATGTGCGCATGCGTGTGTGTTAGGTGGTACTAGGAATAGAACCCGAAGTTATTTCTCAATGTGAGTGAATCTGTGTCGACACCTGATGTCCCCTCTCCTCCCTGCCCCACCCCCACTACTGGATCTCTGCTCTTACAAGACTCCTTTGCCAGCTTCTCATTCCCTAGCCCATCTCCTGCCTTTTCTCCATCTCTCCAGTCGTCTTTTCCACACAGCGCTAGCTGGACTTTGAGCATCTCTCCCTCTGTATACTACCACCACCCTCGGTATGTCTTCTCTCCCCCAGGCTTCCATTGAAAAGGAAAGAGTTAACTTGGTTGCCATTCTCTGTACCCACAAGCACTGGTAAGAGGCTGGGAATGGTGGGGCTATGGTTACTGGCAGTTTTACTTCATAGGTTGGGCAGGCCTGGGCTCAGAGGGAACCACCTGGGGGGATATCAGGGTGGGCAGGGCCTGCCTTCCTCCTAAAATCACTCAGGCACCAGCAGAGGGGACAGGGGCTGGGTTGCTTATGGCCATCAGCAGGTTGAAGGCTCAGAGATGGGCAGCATTGTGGTATTCCATTCTCAGGCAGGAAGTAGGCACCCACAGAATGAGCATCTAGCTAGTTAGCGGTGGATCAGGGTACAGAGGGGGCGTGGTCAGATCCACTTGGGGGAATTTGAGGACGACAACTGGAGCTGAGTGAGAGTCCAAAAGGGTCAGTTAGATTTGGTCACAGGAGCATAGCAAGTTGGGGAGTGACTTAGGCCGGGCTTGAACAAAAGCCAGGGGAAGGAGGAAGTCCAGGTATGGTTGCCCTTTGAAGTCCCTGTGTCCTCATCTCTGCCATCCCACAGGGACCACAGTGGAGGAAACCGTGACCTCAGCCGGCGGCACAGGGACTGTCGAGTGTATGGGAGCCCTCAGGATGGTATCCCCTACCTCACCCAGTAAGTCCCTGACCCAAACATGAATGGGCATCACCTGCTACCTGCCTTTAGTCCTCTGGGGTGTCGGCAGTTGGATCTTTGGTGACACCCTGTCTAGCCATTAGACAGATAAGCAGAACCCATGTAAGAATAAGAAGACTGGCCCTGATTGTCCCAAGATGACCTAGCCATGGTCAGAAGAGGAAGGCTGTGATCTCAGCCCCTGGGCTCCTGTGCCTTCTCCCTGTTGTAGAAGTCCCCCTCCTATAAGGCACCCAGCCTGGCTTGGTGACAGAGACCAACACAACAGAAGCCTGAATGCTTCTCTTCCCTGTTGTTCTGTGCCCCAGTCCCCTGTGTCATCAAGATGTGGTCAGCGTGGGACGACTTCAGATTCGAGCCCTGGCTACCCCTGGCCACACCCAAGGCCATCTGGTCTACCTGCTGGATGGGGAGCCCTACAAGGGTCCCTCCTGCCTCTTCTCAGGGGACCTGCTCTTCCTCTCTGGCTGTGGTGAGTTTCTGCAAAAGAGAGGGGAGTAGGGACAAGAGGAAGAGACAAAGGCCAGAGTAGCCACGTTCTGTGTCACATTTGGAAGCGTGTTTTCCATCATTCAGTGGCTCTGTAGCAGTCACCTCCACTCATGTTCCCTGATTGTTTATGTCTCAAGATCCTCAGAGTGGAAGGACCTAAGGGGAGGAAGCTGTAGGCAAAGACCCCACGGGGCACTAATGTCCACTGAGTGGGACCTGTTGTCCTAAGAAGGTGACTGGGAAGAAGAGACATGGGAAGCAAGTACCATGGGTGGGGAGAACTACGGTGCTAGATTGCCGAGTCCTAGAGAGCAGCAAGGAGCATGGCTACTCACCAAGTCTGGACCATGGGAGCCTGCAGACTCGGCAGCCTTGCTTTCCACATGGCAGAGAGAGAGTAATCAGGTCGAGCTCCCATGACGAGGGAGTAGAAGAGCTGCCTGGTCTGGTTCTTAGCCCCACCTTTGCATACCTTATGCCATACTGTGTCCTTCTTGGACACATGATCCCAATGCAGGACGGACCTTCGAAGGCACAGCAGAGACCATGCTGAGCTCACTGGACACTGTGTTGGACCTGGGCGATGACACCCTGCTGTGGCCTGGTGAGGTGCCCCACCTCCTCCTCCCTGCCCCATGTTTTACCTGGCGCCAGAGCCCTCCCGGGCTCTGGCTCTTCTAGGGACTGACAAACTCAGTTCATGGCCCAAAGGTGACACAGCCGGTCCAGGAGCAGTGGGAGGAGCAGACACTGACCTCCCTCCTGGAACGCTATACTGGCTGTGTGACCCATGCCTCTCATGCCACTGTCCCATTACCCCTGGCCTCTTGTAACCCCTGAGGACCCAGAGTCCTAGAGAGATATTTAATTGTTCAGATAATTATAGTCAAAGTCCCAAACAGAAAGTAGCATTTGCTTATCTGAGAAAACAGTAAATCTGGTCCACATGTACTGATTGGCCTGAATTTGATACAGAATATTCACAGATATCTTATTTAATCCAGAACGCACGTTCATTTGTGTAATCTGTTCTATGCATTGGGGAAGCCACAGTGACATATGGGCTTCACATGCTCGCACACGCACACACGCACGCACACACGCACACACACACCCCAAATCTCCCCAAATCCACCTCCCCTCCCCTAACCATCCAAATTCTTTTTTTCTTTCTCTTATTTTTTTCTGATGTGTTACTGTCTTCTCCATTTGCTAAATGACAGAACTGTGGCTTAGGTGGTGCCAGGTCATAGATGAAGCTGGACAGAGCTAAGGGGCTAACCATGGCCTCCGAAGCTCCAAAGTTAGTGACTGTCCCCATGAGCCCCAAACACTGCCCAAACTGCCTCTGTTCCCCCAGCCCCAAGCAACAATGCTCATGGCCAGAAATCATCTTCGGTGTTGGGGAAGGCTGTGTGACCTCACCATCCGTCTCTCTCCCTGTGGTTTCCGCTAGGACATGAATATGCAGAAGAGAACCTGGGCTTTGCGGGTGTGGTGGAGCCCGAGAACGTGGCTCGTGAGAGGAAGATGCAGTGGGTACAGAGGCAACGGATGGAACGCAAGAGCACAGTGAGGCCTGGGGGATGGGAGGGTCGGGGTGGGAAACCTGGCCCTCATCCAGCCAGTACATACCACTGCCCAGCCCGGGCCTGCAAGCTCTTTCTAGAGCTCTGGCCTCTTACTGCAGGAGTTTAGGGCCAGGGCAGACATCCCTCTGTACTGGTGACGTTCTCCATGCCTCTTGCTCTCCAGTGCCCATCCACCCTGGGAGAGGAGCGCGCCTACAACCCATTCCTGAGAACCCACTGCCTGGCACTACAGGAGGCTCTGGGGCCCGGGCCTGGCCCCACCAGTGATGATGGCTGCTCCCGGGCCCAGCTCCTGGAGGAGCTGCGCCGGCTGAAGGACATGCATAAGAGCAAGTGAATAGCCCCAGTTCAGGCTCTCCCTTCTGCAGGGAGAGCACACCCACCACCCACACCTCGCCATCCTCTTCATCACTAATCCTACCACCACCATTGGTGCCCTAGGCAGCACTAATCCTCCAGACTGGCCAGAGAGGGCAGAGCCCGGGCAATGGGACCTAGAGGAGGAAGCAGTGGGAGGCTCAGAGACCCCACGAAGGACAGATGGTGTTTAAGGTAAAAGGAAGGAAGCGCCTGGAACATCTCCAGACTTTGCACCTTCAAGGATCTGCCTCCCTTCCCCTACTTGTGGACCAATAGCCAGACCATGAAGGCTGCTGTTGGCTCCTGCTCCAGAGGCCACACTAGAACCCAGGAGAACAGAGCCTAGTCTAGACCAGGCTAATCTGTCTTCCACCTTACCCCATGCAGGATTGTCACCCCCCCCCAAATGATCTAAAGTGTGGTGCCTGGGAAAGTGGTCACCAACAGGGGCAGCCAAACTCTGGGTGACTGAGACTCTAAACTCCACCCTAACTACCTTGCTAAGACATTGCCAGGCAGAGCCATTCCTAAGAACACCCAAGGGCTGGAAGCCTGCCTCTGGCCAATCCCTGCCTCAGTGGATGCCCTGAAGGCCAGAGAGAAAGGTTCCTGATTGCCATGGAATCTTCTGCTTCAGGCCAGGGAGTCAGGATGCTGGGACACCATGCACATCTGTTCTGGGTCTGCCACTGGCCTCTGCCCCTGCCCTGGGTCATAGGGCCTGCCTCTCCAGGGGAGAGGGAACTGTGGTCTGCCTCAGAGATCTGCTTCTCCTTTTGGCCCTTGGTCTTGGGAATCCCTGCCTGCCTCCTGTCTTACTTAACCTCTCTTGCTTTATCCTCGGCCCTTTTCCTCTCTAAGTCATTAGAGGCTGACCTTTCTTTCAGCCCTGGTACTCATTTGCAGTTTGCCAAAAACCTTCATTCCCACGTGATTTCCCACAGGATCCCGGGGCCCCTTGCTGGCTGGCAGTGTGCAGAAAGCAGAGGTCTAGGAGCAGGAAGCTCCTGTGAGCGGCAGCTTCCAGGACCTCAGGCCTGGGTATACCCCACTGCTCACCCCCCTCCAGATCTGCTGATCCTCTGGTCTCAGGTCAAGGACCCTTTGTGGCCGCGGGAGCACTATGGTCGTTCAGCAGGCACACCTTGGGTTAGCCAGGAGCCACATCTTTCTGTGTCAGAGCCTTCCACTGGGCTGCGCGATGCCCTCTGTAGTTCCTCTGAGACGCCCCTGCCCTCAGTTTCCCCTTTCATCTGACTTCGGCTGCCCTCTCCAGCCCCAGCCTTTGGAACTCACTCTAGCAATACCACCAGACTAGTTAGCCTTCCCGGCCCCCAAGACACTTGCGGTTTCATGCCTTTGTGCCTTTCGCTCACGCGGTTTCTTCAGCTGGAATGCCTTCCCGCTCCTCCCGCCTCCTCTGCCTGGCAAGCCCCTATTAGCCTCTCCCAGGCCCCTCCCTCCCCCAGGAAGGCACCCTCCACCCCTCTCTTCCGGGCTACCTCTGCACCGTGTAAATGCTTCTCTCGTGGCACCTATCACACTGTATTTTACTTGTTTACATGTTTGTCTCCCCTTCTAGACTGTGAATCCTTAAGGGCATGGACTGTATCTTATGCATCTCTGTATTTCTGCGCCTAGCACGGTGCCTGGCACACAGTAGGCGCTCAATAAATGTTGAATGAATGATTTAACAAGGTTTGATCTTTCAATGACTTCTCTATGCTGCCCCATGGGTAACAACAGCAGAGAATCTGCTCACTGTTTCCTGACTCCATTCTGGGTCCCATAACTCAGGGTACTACGTAGGAAGAGCTCTGAACAGCCTATCAGGAAAGACCCTGGGTTCAAGCCCCAAGAGCTCCAGAACAACCCGGGAAAAAGAATACCCTTCACATATTCCTTCTACAGCCCATGTGCTGAGTTTGCATGTGGACACCTCGGTCTTTCCCTCAGCTTGAGACACACAGGATACCAGCAATGAAGAGAACTCCGGGAATACAACCTTGGCTCTAGCTTGTCTCTTTTGTTTTGTTCTGCTTTCTTTCTTTCTTTCTTTCTCTCTTTCTTTCTAAACAGAGTTTCACTATGTAGCCCTGACTGTCCGGGAACTGCACCAGGCTGGCCTCAAATTCAGATTCTCCTGCCTCTGCCTCCCGAGGCATGTGCCATACCACCTCCTGAATTTTTTTCTTTCTTTCTTTCTTTCTTTCTTCCTTCCTTCCTTCCTTCCTTCCTTCCTTCCTTCCTTCCTTCCTTTCTTTCAGCTGAAGCTGGTCTTAATGCCTCTGTAAAAACAAGCTGGAGTCCTGTTCTTCTTGCCTTGCTTGGCTCTCATTGAATCTATCTATTTGCCAATCCTTCTTTTTGGTGAGCAAGATTGGTTTTTAGTTCATGAAGGTGGTTGAAGATATTTCTTAAAATAAGAGAGCAAGAAGTACAGTGACCCCCAGCTAAGGCAGTATTCTGCAGTGCGACACTGGGCCAGGCAAGAATGGTTTTCCCATCGTAGCAGAGATCAATCTCCCTCTTGAGCCTGAGGGTGGGCCACAGTGAAGAGTCTGGCTCACTGCTTTCCCAGGCCCTGCACCACACAGGTCACTTTGGGCATGCTCAGTGGTAGGAGCTGTCATTGATAGTTGACATGTCCATAGCCTTGGGGATCCTCCAACATCACTGTCCATTCTGAGTGACAGGTGAGCATACATCTGTAGCTAGTGCTTCCCTGGCAATCACATCATGAGGTTTTGCTCATAGGACAGGGGGTGCTATCAGCCTTAGACCCCCAGGGGTCAGTCCCAACTCTGTCCTGCTTGGCAATATCTTTGGCAAATAATTCCCCTGTCTTGTTTCTAAGAGAGGCTATTAGAGGCGGAGCATCTCCATGGCTTGGGTAGGCAACCTAAGTTTTCCAAGTCACATCATGATGAAGCCAGACGTGGGTAAAGCCAGAAGTTCAGGGCATCTCGGTAAGGGACAGATGCAGGAAGACTGCAGGCTTGAAGCCAAACTGGACTATACCCCAAGAGCCTGTCTCAGAAAACAGCAGAACCATTGTGGTGGCACTCACCAGTAATTCCAGACTGAGGCAGGAGGGCAGGAGTCCAAGGCCAGCCTGGGCTACATGGTGAATTAAAGACTGACTTTGGCCACATGGAGGTATCTATGGACTACTCTGTCTCAACAAACGAATAGCAACAAGAATACCAAAAGATGTTTTTACGCGCACACACACACACACACACATCCACACCACACACACACCACACACACACCACACACACACACAGACACACACCACACACACACACCACACACACACCACACACACACACACACAGACACACACCACACACACACCACACACACACCACACACACACACACAGACACACACACACACACACATCCACACCACACACACACCACACAGACACACACCACACACACACACCACACACACACCACACACACACACACAGACACACACCACACACACACACACCACACACACACACCACACACACACACACACACCACACACACACACACAGACACACACCACACACACACACCACACACACCACACACACACACACACACACACACACACACACAGACACACACACACACAGGTATCTTCAGCTCTGCTTTCTTCTGTGTTAGCTTCTCCCCTGTCAGGCTTTCTCCTTGCAGGGCAACACACATGCTCTTTAGAAATTTCAGTCACAGGCTAACAGTTCATCAAGCCTAGCAGAATCTCCTTTAGTTCCAAGAATGGAATTCTGTTGGACCACCTTGGGTCATGTGACCATACCAGGATGGGCTCTGTCAGTCCTGATATTATCACACTGAACTGAAAGGTGGGGAGTCTCATACAGCAGGTGACCTGACATGAGAAACGATGCCCGAGAGCCTAAGCGTAAGCCTCCTCCAACTCCCACTGGAGGCTGCTGAGGAGCATGGATGGGAAAGGTATATGCAGCCACTCTGAAAAGGGCTGCATCAAGTTTCTGGGTCTATGCTTCTAGAAGGGAAATAGAACACACAGACTGACCTCAAAGACGTTTGAATAACACACGACTAGTCTCAAAAGTAACCAGCATAGGGGCTGGAGAGATGGCTCAGCGGTTAAGAGCTCTCCAACTGCTCTTCCAGAGGTCCTGGGTTCAGTTCCCAGCAACCACATGGTGGCTCACAACCATCTGTAATGGGATCTGATGCCCTCTTCTGGTCTGAAGACAGCTACAGTGTATTCACATACATAAATAAATTTTCTTGAGGAAAAAAAAGTAACCAGCATAATGGCTTGTTTTTGTTCATTCCTTTTCCTGGATTACAGAAGTCATGTGTATGTCAGTGTGTGCGTGTGCATGAGCGTGGACGACTGGAGCCATCTTGGTATCTAAAGCTCTGCTCACATAGCAAAACCATGGAGACCAGTTAGAAAGCACGGCATGGCAGAGCACTGGAGAAGGAGCAGGCGGATACCTGTGGCCAGCCTGGACTACATGATGAATTCCAAGCCAGCCAGAGCCACATAGGAAAACCCTGTCTTAAAAAAAAAGAAAGAGGAAGAAGTCAGGCACACCTTTAAGCCCAGCACTCCAGAGGCAGAGGCAGACGAATCTCTCTGAGTTCAAGGCCAGTCTGGTCTACAGAGTGAGTTTCAGGACAGCCAATGCTACACAGAGAAACCCTGTCTTGAAAAAATTAAAGAAGCAGAGAGAGGGAGGAAGGGAGAGAGAGGGAGAGAGAGAGAGGGAGAGAGAGGAGGGCATTTTTTATGTCTAAGGCAGTTTTTAGGCTGTTCCCATGTCAAGAAATTAGACAATCCTGTTCGATTTTCTCTAATTTTTCACGATCTTCCCTGTCATATCTGATCCGTTTCACTCTGGAAGGGGTCCAAAGCCTTTTCTCCTTTCCTGTCGACACAAATGCAGAGTCTTTCTTCCAAAATAGGATGTCCTTGGTCCAATAACTGGAAATCATTAAACGTATAGAGAGCATGACCTCTCTCTTTTTTTTATTTATTTTATTTTATTTATTTATTTTTTTATTATTAACTTGAGTATTTCTTATATACATTTCGAGTGTTATTCCCTTTCCCAGTTTCCGGGCAAACATCCCCCTCCCCCCTCCCCTTTCTTATCGGTGTTCCCCTCCCCCCTCCCCCCCATTGTCCCCCTCCCCCCAACAGTCTAGTTCACTGGGGGTTCAGTCTTAGCAGCATGACCTCTCTCTTAAATATAACCACCAAACTCATAACCTTACACCTTCCAATAATTAAAGTAATTAAAGCAGTTAAAGCAATCTAAACAAATATTAATTAAAGCAAATATTAATTAAAGCAATCTAAACAAATACTGACCACTGAAGCACTGCTTCTTTGCCATCTTCTGCTTTTTGACCTATAATTTAAGGATCGAAAATCTCAACATTTAACTTTAATTGAATTCCCTTCTACACACTGTATAAGCCTCTTTCCAGGCTCTATTGCTGTCATGTCAGGCTAGGTGATCCCAGAAATTGCATGCAGACCCACTTGAAAATTTGCCCTGGCTAGACTTTTAAATTTCTTTAAAGTATATTTAAGAACATTTAAACAACTACCATTACACACTCTTCTATCCTTAAAAACAATTAAATCAAATTATAAATTTCTATTCTTTATTTGCTGACTGGGGGCAGGCAGCTTTTATTGTCTGCTTCTCTTTGCTTTCCTCCTGGCACCTGGTCAGGGAACCAACCAGCCTCTTTGCACAGCAGGGGCTCCCAGCACCTCTGAGCTGAGGCTCTCTCTGGTGGCTGTGTTCCTTTGTTCTAATTTCCTGTGTGGGAACCACTTGACTCAGATCTACTGGCTGAGAAACCTGTTCTCCCCCCTCCTAGACTTAAATCATTTGCATGTGTATTCCATCCCAGAATCCCTAAATTATTTTTAATAGTGGGTTCTTGCCTACCATATTGTGCACCATATGTAGGGTCACGCTCCCAGCTCCTCCCCCACCCCCTTCTTCCTTTACCCAGTCATTAGCTTCTGGTATCTTTATTGTTGGGTCAAAACTAGGGCCAGGGACATTCAGCGTTTGGACATGCAGATTCCCGACTGAATCAAAGCATTAGAACCAATCCCCAACACACAATCCCAACACTTAGGGGGCAGAGGCAGGGGTATCTCTGATTTTGAGGCCAGCCTTGTCTACACAGCAAGTTCCAAGCTAGACAGGGCTATAGATTGAGGCTGTGTCTCAAACAAAAAACAACAAAGAACAAGGTCTCTGGAGCACCGGGGCGGGTTGGAGTCCACATTTCCCATTCATGGGCAGGTAGCTTAACCTTTCTGAACCTGGGTTTGTCATCCGTCAGCGGGGATGACAGTGGTACCGAGACGAGAAGCTGTGAGCCCTGAACATGTTCACACTGGAGCTCAGCACGGATGCTGTCTCTAGGTCAGTGGATGTCGCTCCTCACTAGGTGCCCACCTCAGCAGCCAGAGCTTGTCTGTCCCATTCGACACCCCAGGCTTGCATCCAGCTCGTCATCTTGTTCACGCTGGCTCAGGGAGTGCCTCACAATAATGAAGAAGGCAGACCACCACGAAATAACAAGCAAGCCAAACCAAGCGAGCCGGAGAGGCGGGTCAGTGTTGAAAGGCAGCCGCCGCTCTGGCAGAGGACTCAATTCAGTTTGCAGCACATGGCTCACAACCATCCGTAACCCCAGGTCCAGAAGATCTGGTGCCCTCTCCTGGCCTCCTCCGGCACACGGCATGCGCATGGTGTACAGATACACATGCAAGCAGAACACCCAAGTTATGCAAGTTAACAAAATAAATAAACCTTAAAATGGTTTTAAAGCGATGGGGTTGCAGCCATGGACAACCACGCCCCCGTGGGTCTTTATTTATGTGTTTTTTCTTTAATACGTGGTGGGGATCATCCTAGGGACTCGTGGCTCATAGAAACATCTGTACCATTGAGCCATATTCACAGCAACTACTTTTTCTTCTAACTTTGTTCTAAGAACCAAAGTAATGTAGAGGCTGGAAGTGTAGCTGAAGTACAGAGCTCGCCTGACATTCACGAGTCCCCAATATCTCAAGGGCCAAGCATGGTGGTCCACACTTCTAGTCCCAGCATTTAGGAGATGAATCAGGAGGATCCACAACTACATAAAGCATCCCTGTTCAACCTAAGACGCACGGCACCCTGCCTTTAAAAGGAAGTGTGTTGGCATATGCCTGTAATCCCAGCACTCAGCAGACCAAAACGCAAGATCTTTTTTTTAACATTACATAAATTTATATTATGAAAGCATTAGGTTTTGCCTTTTTATTTTTTAGGTTTTTTTTTTTTTTTTCCGGAACTGGGGATCGAACCCAGGGCCTTGCGGTTGCTAGGCAAGTGCTCTGCCACTGAGCTAAATTCCCAACCCCTTATTTTTTAGTTTTTAATTAAACTTTTTTTTATAGATTTATTTATTCATTTATTATATATAAGTACACTGTAGCTGTCTTCAGATACACCAGAAGAGGGCATCGGATCTCTTTTTTTTTTTTTTTTTTTTTTTTTTTTCCGGAGCTGGGGACCGAACCCGGGGCCTTGCGCTTCCTAGGTAAGCGCTCTACCACTGAGCTAAATCCCCAGCCCCGGCATCGGATCTCTTTACAGATGGTTGTGAGCCACCATGTGGTTGCTGGGAATTGAACTCAGGACCTCTGGAAGAGCAGTCGGGTGCTCTTAACCACTGAGCCATCTCTCCAGCCCACTTTTTTTTTTTTAAGAAGTAGTCTCAACTATAGCCCTGGCTGGCCCTGGCAGTCCCTGTGTTGACTAGGCTGGCCTCCCGAGTACTGGGCCTAAAGATGTATACCACCATGCCTAGCTAAAAATGTAATTTTAAAAGTGGCTAGTGACTGCCGGGGCCACACAGAGAAACCTCATCTTGAAGAAAACAAAATGACCACCAGAATGTCCTTTGGTAAGTATACGTGCCACCAAGCCTGACAACCCAGGACTCACGTGGCACAAGAGAGGACTGACTCCCGGAAGTCCTCTGAGCTCCAGATACATGCAGTGTCCTGCATCCCCTCCCCCTACATAGATAAATACAATACATGTAATAAATTATAAAATGTAATATGGAGGAGCATCATCCTAACTGGGATGGGTGTGAGCTGGGATAACCCTTCAGTGTCTGAGGCTAGCTCATGTCAAGAATTTTCGGAGTTCCTGGCTATCATATTAAACTGTTTGTATTGGATAAACCATCAACTCCAACATGACCAAATGGTGATCAAGTAACCACAGCACAAATACACACCAAATTTAGGAGTCATGCAACCACTCCTTCTCCGAGTCTATATTTAATCACTTCAGGTGCTGTTACACCAGAAGTTTCCATTCACGGTGTCGCCTATCACCCATTCATCTACCACCATTCACGGTATCGCCTATTACCCATTCATCTACCACCTTTTGCTTCCTTGTTGCTCAGTTCTTTTTTCCTCAAGATAGGGCTTCCCTGTGTATCCCTGGCTGTCCTAGAACTCACTTTGTAGACCAGACTGGCCTCACACTCAAAGAAATCCCCCTGTCTCTGCCTCTGAGTGTTGGGATTAAAGGTGTGCACCATGACTTCCTGGCTTTATTTTCATTTTTGTGACAGAGTCTAAAACTCAGTGTAGCTGAGGATGACCTGGGCTTCTGATTTTCCTGCTCAGACCGCCCAAGTGCTAGAATCACAACCAAGCACCATCCCAGCCAGCTGCTGCCTGGATGCAGACTCAGTCTGACTGCCTCTGGGCAAGTCTTGGTTGTCAAGGATTAGCTATGTGATGTTTGGAAGCCAGTTAGCCTCTCTTTGCCTTAGTTTTCTTCTCCATAAAACCCATCTATTACCTCCATATGACATAATAAATCATGTCAGCCAAGCATGGTAGTGCACACCTGTGACCCCAAAACTTGGAAGGCAGAGGCAGGATAATGACAAGACAAGTTCTAGAACACCCTGAGCTACATAGTAAAAACTTTTTTTATCTTGAAAAAAAAAAAATCCCAGAGTAGTAGCACATACCTTTAATCTCAGCACTCAGGAGGCTGAGGCAGACAGATCTCTGTGAGTTCAAGGCCAGCCTGGTCTACAGAGTGAGTTTCAAGATACCCAGGGATACATAGAGAAACCCTGTCTTGAAAAACCAAAAGGGACCCCTCAGCATGGTCATCATTATGCCTGCGTGTACGAATGCTCTTCTGCCTATGAAGGGTTACAATACCAGTGACCTTGAGGATGATAGTCACCCAGGAAGATGACAAGGCATCCACGCTCATAGATGAGCCAGAGCCCTCTCCAGAGTCCAGGCTGCTCTGTCTGCACATTGCCTGACTGGCTGAAAACTATAGCTTGTAGAAAAGAAGATCAACAGCCTTGGTGAACCCTGGAACTAGAAATAGTTTCTACTGAATGGGCGTGGCTTTCCCACCATCATAAAGGCAGTGAATGGGAGCCTGAGACATCGGAGGTCGGAGACTATCCACATTGGGACTATATCTCACAAAGATAATGGTCCAACCTTGAAGTGAATTCTGTGTGTGAGCCTAGGTCTAGCTTTAAATTCCTGATCTTCCAGCCCAGGAGTCATGAGTGATGGAGACAGTTGTGAGCCATCTTGTGGATGCTGGGAGCTGGGATTCAAACCCAGGTCCTCTCGAAAAGCAGCCAGTGCTTTCCTTGTTGGTGTTTGTTTGCTTGTTTGTTTGTTTTTCTATGTAGCCCTGGCTGTCCTGAAACTCACTGTGTAGACCAGGCTGTCCTTGAACTCACTGAGATCTACCTGCCTCTGCTTCCTAAGTGCTGGGATTAAAGGCATGCGCTATATATCAACCCCCTCCCACCCTCACCCCCCCACGCTGGCCTTGTAGTCAGAGCTTTCAGTAGCTGAGCCACCCCTCCTTAGCCTATTAAAACCCAAGGATGTTATAATATCCTGCCTTCTCTCCACCTCTTAAGAATGTCAAAGGCTCCCTCTGCTGGACAACCTCTCAAGCTTGGGCTGAAGTTGGTTGATTGCCCTTTAAGAGGCAGTACCCTAGCTTCTGGTTGCCATGGAGACTACTAGCCACAGACTGACTAGGCTCAATAGCATGTCTTCCAAAGTTACTCCCACAGGTGGGGAATGGGCTACTGGTCTGTTTGGCGGATATTTGTCCTTTACAACCCACCAAAGTGTGGTCTTAGTAAATTTAACTTACCTACTCTTCCCTTTTCCCCAGGGTCTGACGGATTAGCTTTCCCTTCCTCTTGTAGGCTCCAAAGCCAAGGATCACCACCACTTAGGCCAGCAGCAGCAGCAGCAGCAGCAACAGCAGCAACAGCAAGAGCAGCCATTCCCAGAAGCCAATGCTGAAGCCATCAGCTTCCTCAACTCCTTCCGTGAGCCTGATGGTGGGATGGGCATGGGGAGGAGAGGTACAAGGTTGGGGACGAAGGAAGAGGAGGCCTAAGCAGGCCCCATCTTTTCTCCACCTGATCCTCTTTTTTTTTTTTTTTTCTTTTTCTTCTTTTTTTTGGAGCTGGGGACCGAACCCAGGGCCTTGTGCTTGCTAGGCAAGCGCTCTACCACTGAGCTAAATCCCCAACCCCCACCTGATCCTCTTGAGAGTCAGAAAAGACCTGATACCTATGTGCTAATGTACACGGAGAGACAGCCTGTGGGGGGATCCTTGCCAGCACCCAGTGATGACAAGGAGGAGGGGCAGGGCTGGCTAGGAGATGGGAGACAAGGCAAAGGGTGAGGGGATGGTGTGGGGTCTAGAGGCTGGGCCTGGAGAGAGCTTCTCTGTGCCACACAGGGTTGGAGGATATGCTTCTGTTCTTCCCCGAGACGCTGGCCATCCTCTCAGACACAGGGGAACCTCAGGGAGAGCTGACCATTGAAGTGCAGAAGGGGAAGTACAAAGACGACCTGGGGATCCTGACCCACTGCCTCCTGGTACACGCCTCTAGCCGAGGCTTCCTAGACAAGTCAGTGTGTGGAAGCTCCCTCCTAGGTAGATCTCTAGCCGCTTGCTGTCCCTCATATCTACCCTCCACAGCCCCCATTCCAATCCATAGGGCTTTAATCAGAACCTGTCCCTTGACTTCTCTGGGAAGGGCTCAAGCCTGGGGGAGAGGGAAGGGGAGGGGAGGGGGAGGAGAGCCAGCCCTGCCCCTCCTCCTTGTCATCACTGGGTGCCAACTGGCGAGGATCCCCCCACAGGCTGTCTCTCTGTGTACATTAGCACATCCCAGCCACATCCCCAGGACAAGAACAGTACTAACCACCCTGTCATTTTCCCATGGCCACATTGCACCAGCCTGGGCTAGCCCCTTCCCTAGGGTCCATCCTGTGATATCAGCACTTGCCTCCCTGTACCCCAGGCTACCTCAACGAGCATCTGGAGCTAATGGAGCAGCACAGTCAAGAATTCATCAAGGTATTTACTCCCAGCCTCCTCTAGCCTTGCCCATGCTCCAGGATAAGCAGGAACATGGGCCTAAGAGGGTCGGAGGGACCCCAATAGAATGTCACACTCCCTGAAACTCCACCACATACAATTTGATAAGCAGTCACCTCTATTATTGCTGCTAGTGTTTTCTGGATGCACAAACTGAGCCCAGCCCACTGGGGCCTCCTCCAGCATAAAAGCCTGGTCCACTTCCCAAGGCCACGTGACCTGGCCTTTCCCAGAGCCTGTCACTGTTTAGCCTCCAAATCTTCTGGCTCTATCCCCTTCACCCAGCCCCTTCAGTAACTTCCTCTGTGGGGCCATGACCTATCTAAACATGGGAGATGACTTGGGCCTCACAGCCTTCTCAGAGAATCTGTGTCCAGATTCCAGCCTGTGTTCTGTTCCGAGGCATACAGCTGTTCCTCTTTCCTCTTCCTTACTATGGGTCTATTTCTGACCTCCACCATAAGTGGAAGGTCTCTTTTCCTCCCTTCCCTCCCCCTCCTTTCTTTTTTGAGGCAGTCTCATAGCCAGACTTGCCTCAGACTTGGTATGTAGCTGAGGATGACTTTGAACCCGATTCCCCTCCCAAGTCCTGGACCACCACACCAGGCTATGAGGCATTTTGCTCATCTGTTTGTCCACCCGCCTGTCCGTCTGTCTTATTTTTATCTTTATTTATCAAGACAGGGATTTTTGTCTTATTTTGTTTATTAAAAAAATAAGACTGCATTTGCCTATAATCTCAGTGCTTAGGAGGCTGAGGCAGGAGAATTGTTGCAAGTACAAGGCTCTCCTGGCCTATGTAGGGAGTTCCCGGCCACGCTGAACTATTTTGCCTCAGAAAAACCAACTACAGACAAACAGCATCGAAGAAAGGATGGGAGCTTAACCTCTCAAGGGTGAGCACGTGATTCTCCCGTGTGCTCTGTTCTTCAGTTTCCCATCATCCCCATGGAGAGGAAGATGAGCGTCCTGAAGCAGGATGACCAGTTGGTTGTGTCCAGAAGTGTCAAGGAGGGTGAGGTAAGAGTGAAAGCCAAGTGGAAACCCCTCCCACACCCTTAGAACCACAGCAAGGACAAGCTGTGTGAGGCCAGGTGCCTAGACACCCAACACCCTACTCCAACACGTCCTGCCTCTTCTGAGCTCCAAGCCTCTGACTCAGATCTTCCCCAACCAGGAAACGAAGACCGGAGTCTCTGTTTTCCCCTGTAAATCACTCAAGGGCTTTGTCTCCAGTGCCGCCAATGTGGTGCTGCTGAGAGTGATGGCTTGGCGGCAGTCAGTACCCAGCGGTGCTCGATTCCTAGCCTTGGACTCGGAGGGCAAGCTGTGCTATTGTACCTATGTGAGTACTGTCTCTGGGCCAAGGAATCAGCCTGGGGCAAACTAGAAGGATCCCGAAGGCCACTGGGGTGGGAAGGACAGATGTGATGTGTGAGGGTGGGTTGGGTATTTATTAGTCCTTAGGGTGGGATGAGATTCGCTACCGGGCAACAGCAGTTGGACGAACGTGATAGAAGGAAGGTTGAGGATGGAGTGCCTGGGGTTAGCAGGGAACGGAAAGGTGGGAAGCAACCTCTTTGTACAAAGGTCAGTACACAGGAAAAGTATAGTGGCAGCCTGCTTTCTAAATACATACCTTCTAAGGCTGGAGAGATGCTCAGTGGTGCAAGATGAGGCTCTGACTTGGATCCCAGACCCATGTAAACGCTGCACACTTAGAAGCCCAGAACTGCAGCGGTAAAGACAGCCTGGGTGCATCAGGCAGCCTTAGGTCCCAGTGAGAGCCCGTCTCAAAACCAAGGTGAGGCAGAGAGACGTCTCCGTGGTTACAAGCACTTACTGGCTTTGCAGAAGACCCAAGATCAGTTCACTGTACCCGCATGGCAGCTTACGCCCTTCTGTAACCCAACTTCCAAGGGCTCTACATATACATGTATATATAGGTAAAACATTCATACACATAAAAATAAAATTTTAAAAGAAAATAAAATGGGCTGGCGAAATGGCTCAGAGGTTAAGAGCACTGGCTGCTCTTCCAGAAGTCCTGAGTTCAATTCCCAGCAACCACATGGTGGCTCACAACCATCTGTAATGGGATCTGATGCCCTCTTCTGGTGTGTCTGAAGACAGCTACAATGTGCTCATAAATAAAACAAAACAAAAAAGGTGTGAATTGGTAAAATATAAAATAAAATAAAATAGATAGTTCCTGAAGAACCCACACATGCACATGCATGCCAAACACCCCACACATATGTGCACCTCCAAACACATGTACACCTGGATGAGTGCACACATGGACGGGTACACACACACACACACACACACACACACACACACACACTCACTATATCATCTAAAGACAGGCGTGGTGTGCTTGTAATTCCGGTACTTGGGAAGTGAAGACAGAAGGAGCAGGAGTTCAGTCATTGTTAGCCACCTATTTAGTTCAAGTCTAGCCTGAGCTACATAAGATCCTGTCTTAACCAAAAACAGCAACAACAACACAACAACAACAACAACAACAACAACACAACAACAACAAGAACAACAAACTATCTATCATCCAGGGCTTGGAAGATATGAGGCAAATGTCTTACCACTGAGCTACACTTCAGTCCAAAGATACATCTTTTTGTTCTTTTCCTTTCTTAAAGAATTTATTATTCTTAAACATTCTTTTAAAAATTTATTTATTTTTATTTCATGTGCATTAGTGTTTTGCCTGCATGTATGTCTAGATGAAGGTGTTGGGTCCCCTGGAACTGGTGCTAGAGACAGTTGTGAGCTGCCATGTGGCTGTTGGGAACTGAACCCAGGTCCTCTGGAAGAGCAGCCAGTGCTCTTAACTATTGATGGATCTCTCTCTAGCCTCCTCCTCCCTTTCTTCCACAAAGTGTTTTGTTGTTGTTGTGGCCCAAACTGCTCTTATCCTCCCACACCCTCTTCTCTGACACGGGTTTCACTGTGTAGCCCTGTCCATCCTAGAACTCACTCTGTAGACCAGACTGGCCTCGAACTGGTTGCCTCTGCCTACTGAGTTCTTGGATTAAAGGTGTGTGCCACCAGCTCCTGATCATGGCTTTAGGGTTTCAACCCTCACATCCTAATCCCCAAAAGCTAGTGTTGCAATTACATGTGTGCACCTCTACCCTTGGCTGACACCCCTGACTTTGTGTATACATGTGTGTGGTATGTGTATGCACATACACTCGGGCAAGTATACATACAGGTTTGTGCAGGTAGAGGACAGAGGTCAACCCCAGGTGTTTTTTCCAGGGTCTCTCATTGTACAGCACCTCACTCCCCACACTGACCCTTGTCCCTGTAACAAAATGTACAGTTAGTGGAGCTCCTCCATTGAGATGGCTTGAGAAGAGGTGGGTGGCAGGGACTGGCTGGGAGGAGTCCCTAACTTACCCTGAAAACTCAAACTTTGTGGCATGTAAGGAACTGAATAGCTAAGCATTGATTACCAGTGGTGAGCCGGAATGACGACCTGAGGAGAAGGAAAGGGCTTAAGGAGATGGGGACAACTGCCTCACCATACTCTCCTCTTTGGTTGCCTTAGAAATCCCTGGGTTTCCAGACAATCCAAGTGGGCAACCAGCAGGCTGAAATGTTCATCGTGGAGCAAACCATACACTCTGAAGACGGCATACCTTTCTCCTGCCAGTTCTATTTGCTCTCTGATGGGTGAGCCACTGGTGGGAAGGGCCAAGGTGACCTTATCATGTAATGCATGGGAGCTCTGAAGGGGAAGAAAAAATCTTCCTGGGGAAGATGTTCATGGGGCACGGGAGTCACTATTATCCCCAAGATGCTGCCAGAAAAAACTGTCAATGAGGTCTGGGTGTATCTTTGCTTTGTCCATTTCATTTGCTTAAAAACAAAAAACAACAAAAAACAAAACAAAACAAACAAACAAACAAACAAAAAAAAACAGAACAGTGAGCTCAGGCTGGCCTCACAAATCCACTTAGTACCCTAGGTGCTGGGATTACAGATGTGCTTTGAGCAAGACATAATGCTTGCTGTTATCTGGAACAGGACCCAAGAACTACAGAGATAAAAGAGAGGAAGCAGGGTAAACATAGGCCCCCAGGCAACTCTCTCGGGGACACCGGCGTGTCTTACCTCAGCTGCCATGATAATATACTGCAAGATGAGCCCGCAACAGGGGCTCACAGCTGTCTTTCCAGCACTTAGGAAGCTGACACAGGAGGACGGCTCCAGGTCTGAGGGTCATCTACAGTACCTCACAAAGGTACACACAAGTCAAAGGATGGCTCAGCTGGAAAGGTGGTGAGGGAGCTTGCTGCCAAATCTGATGACCTGAGTTCAATTCCTGGAACCCACTTGGCAGGAGAGACCCAACTCCTACAAGTTGTCCTCTGATTTCCACACAAGTATGTGTGTGAATGGTGTGCGTGCATGTGTACACATGTGCATGCATGTACACAGGATAAATTAATGTTGAAAAAATCACTGGATATTTTTTAAAAATGGCCAGCAGGGTTGATTTCTGGTGAGCTCTCTAGCTGTCTGGTTGCCCTCAGGGCTCTGGCTCTGGGGAGACAGCTTCTGTAGACAGCTTTCTCTTCCTGGTCCGAGGATGCCAATCCTCCTGATTGGAGCCCCACCATTATGCCCATCAATTGACCTTAATCATTTCACAAAGGCTTTCATTACCCTGGGGGCAGGAGTGGGAGCCAGGACTCATTGTGCTCAGCACCATTCAGTCACCTCAGTTGGTATAGGAAGACTCTCCCCCCAACTTCTGTATTGCCCTGCAGGCACCTGGCTAAAAGAGTCCAGGTAGGCTCTCCAGGATGCTGTATCATCACCAAGATGCCCCTCATAAGGGAGGAGGGTAAGTGGCCCAGGGCAGGACCGGGCAGTGAAGGGAAGATGGATGAAGCTTGCCCTCTGGTTTGGTTTGGAAAGGAACCAGTGCCCTAGGGGTGGGACAGCATTCTTGAGTCAGGTAAAGAGGAGGCAGGTTTCCAGCCCCTGACTCAAAGGGTTAGGATGGTCCTCTGGCAACTCTGTCCATACTTGAGAGTTCCTGGGATCCTCCCCTGTTTGCGGAGGAACCGGTAGGCAGTTCCCTTGCTCACTCTACTCAGATGTGATTGAGCCTCCGCCCACGTTTGATCGGAAGCCCCTGGTGTGGGAGGAAGACCTGGAGCTTTACTCGAAATTCCTGGATCGGAAGGTGAGAAGTGGCTGCAGCCTGGGGGTCCGTCTGCAGTCCTACTGTGAACCGTGAGGGCCGAAATGCACGAATCAGGGAGATGTTTGGGGAGAAGAGGGGGTGTCCCAGGCGTTCCTGGCCAATCCCAGCTGTGCTCAGCTCTAGTGCTGGACCACCCTAAGCCCCCCCCCCCCCCCCCCGCGCAGGAGCAGCTGCGCCTCAGCCACACGAGGTATCTGCGACAGCACCCGGAGGCCCAAGCGCTGGTCTCTGATTTCCTGCTGTTCCTGCTGCTCCGCCGGCCAGAGGACGTGGTCACCTTCGCTGCTGAGCACTTCGGGCCCTTTGCGGCGCTGCGCTCACCTATCCCAGCCCTGCGATCCTCACACCAGCCCAGCCCTTTCCGCTCTCTGGAGGAAGAGGAGGAGGGAGAGGAGGAGGAAGAGGAAGAGGAAGAGGAGGGAGAGGAGGAAGGAGAGGGCAAGGAAGAAGTGGAAGAGGTGGAGATAGAAGGGGATGATGACTACTTGTATGTCGACGAGGAAGAAGAGGTGGAGGACGACATCTACTATGACAGTTACTATTACAAATACGAAGATGAAAACATCTACGAAGATGAAAACATCTACTATGATAACTATGATGTTGACAATGACAATGACGATATTGACAATTACGATAACGACGACGACGATGATGACGATGTCGACGACGACGATGACGTCAAAGTCGATGATGACAACGTTGATGTTGATAATGACAACGTTGATGTTGACAATGACAACATCAACCAGGGTTTGGACCTCAAAAAGGACTAGGTGGACAGCTGGAAGCGGGAAACTGAGATTGGCTGGGGGTGCAGCTTCAGTGGGTGATAAGCAGGGTCCTTCCCATGTGTTACTCTGCCAGCAGGGACTGTATTTGGCCAGTTCTTCTTGTCAAATATGGGAAGCTTTTGTTTACCCATCAAGTTTCATCTTTTCTTCCTAGAGTCTATTTTCACAGTTCTGGCCATTTCAAAGAAAATAAAATTAAGGCCTGTGGCCAGATGTGTTTGACTCAACGTTTGAAATCCCAGCCCTTGGGGCCCTGAGCCAGGGGAACTGCTATGAGCCAAAGCCAGCCAAGGCTACACAGCAAGACCCTCTCTCAAAAATTAAAATTAGGGTTGGGGATTTAGCTCAGTGGTAGAGCACTTGCCTAGCAAGCACAAGGCCCTGGGTTTGGTCCCCAGCTCCGAAAAAAAGAAAAAAAATTAAAATTAAAAGTTAAGAGAGGGGCTGGGGATTTAGCTCAGTGGTAGAGCGCTTACCTAGGAAGCGCAAGGCCCTGGGTTCGGTCCCCAGCTCCAAAAAAAAGAACCAAAAAAAAAAAAAAAGTTAAGAGAAGAGGAGGAGAGGCGGGAACCACTAGGCCCAGGCCACCCATAATCCCAGCACTCAGGAAACACAGTGGAGTTCATGGTCATCTTTGGTTCCCTTCCGTGAGCTTGAGTCCTGCCTGAGCTACATAAAATCCTACAGATGGGAGAGCAGGATTTGAACCTGGAGTTGGACATGAAAAGCCTGCAGTGGCACTGTGAATCTAAACATAATCACTACCACTAGAAACAAACCCACAGAAAGTGCAGGAGGTGTATGAGGAGGGACATGGGACACCCCTAACCCCACTCAGCTTGCACTTCAGGTCCTCCTTGACCCATCGATACATACACACATGAGACTCCCCAGAATGTGCAGGGGACCCCTAGCCACCCAATGAGGAGGAAAGAAGAGCAGGGGCCATCACCACCTGTAGATTCCTTGCTTACCAACAGTTTCTGCCAGTGGCTTGTCTGACAGATGCTGGCTGTGGGCTGAGTGGAGAGTGATAGGCAGAACCTCTGAGGTAGTTGGTGATTGGGGTGCAGACACTGCCTCCATTGAAGTCTCTGGCTGTCAACCCTGCTGCTTTGAAATGAGAGACTCCAGGGGAACTCCAAGGTGTAATGGAGAGTTTGAGTCTTGGCTACAGAGCTGAGGAATGTAAGGAAGAAATCACTTCAGAAGGCTTCAGACAGGGCTGCCACTTGAGCCTTGCAAAATGTTTTGTCCTTGCAAATTTTTGTACAAAACAAAAAACATTCACAAGTTGGGCGGTGGTGACACATACCTTTAATTCCAGCTCTCGGAAGGCAGAGGCAGGCAGGTCTCTGAGTTGGAAGCCAGGCAGGTCTACAGAGCAAGTTCCAGGACAACCAGGGCTACACAGAGAAATCTTGTCTCAAAAAAACAAAAAACAAAACAAAACAAAAAAACAAAAACCAAAACAAAAACAAAAAAAATCAAACAAAAACAAAAGAAATTCACAACCAAGAAAGTGGAAATAAAACCATGACCAACAAATTACCTTAGTTTTTTTGTCCCACAATCTCACACATACTCTACCAGAGGCTTCACCCCAGCCCCTGACAAGCATTTTTTTTTAAAAATAGATCTTTATAATTCCAATGGATTAGCAAAATGAAATCATACCAGTAATACATGTTTGTTGGTTAGTAATTGGATACTTATTATATTATTTATATCATAATTTATACATGATACATACATCATCTATCTAAACTATCTCTCTATCCATATCTGTCTGTCTGTCTGTCTGTCTATGGTGAAGCTGAAGTCTCCCTAGGTCCATTGCATTTGAAACTATTTCATTGTTAGAGTTGACTTTCTGGGGCTGAGGAAAAAGTAGCTCATCGTGTGAAAGTGCTAGCAGTCAGTGCTCTTAACCACTGAGCCATCCTCCAGCCCCCAAGTCACTTCTATAACCACATCCATCACATATCTACCTGACCTATCCCTAACCTGGGCAACCACAAATCTGATCTTTGCTTCTAGACTGTTGCCAGTGCAAAAGTACTATTTAGGGCTGGAGAGATGGCTCGGCTGTTTCTTAAAAGCACTGACTGCTCTTCCAGAGGTCCTGAGTTCAATTCCCAGGAACCACACGGTGGCTCACAACCATCTGTAATGAGATCTGATGCCCTCTTCTGGTGTGTCTGAAGACAGGGACAGTACAGTGCACTTGTATCCATAAAACGAATCTTTGTAAAAAGCTTGTTTAAATGGGACAAGGGCCAGGGAGGAGGCTCAGTGCATCAGATCATTTGCTTTGCAAACATGAGGACCTGAGATCTAATCCTTAGCACCATATATAAAAAGGCAGGCACAGCTACAGAGTTGGAATTTAGACGTAGGCGGATCCAGCTTGACCAAACGACTAACTCCTGCTTCAGTGAGCCACCTGGTCTCAGGGTAGGAGACAGAGAATGACAGGGAGAATGCTTGATGTCCGTCCTGTTCTGGGCTCTGTGTGAATGTGCGACTCACATACATATACCACACATACCCACGCACCCATCACCCCTAAGACTCACAAATGCTCATTGCACACGCAGGGATACAAGGCAGGTGTGACACATACCTATAATCTCTGCACTCTGATGCTGAGGCAGGAGGACTGTGGGTTTGAGCCAGCCTGGGCTACATAGACCCTGTCTTGAAAAATCAAGGGCTGAAGCTACAGGCCAATGGTCGAGCACTTGCCTCGTGCTCACCAGAATACCCAATTCTCCCGCTTTAGCCTCTGGAGTACTGGATTTGAGGCATGCTACCACATTGAACTAACAGGTAAGCTTTTGAAAGCAGCTTTTTAAAACAAAACAAAACCTAAGCGCGCAAATTCTACCGCTAACTACGTCGTCCTTGCTGCTGGTTTTACTTTGCATTTTGAGCAGGGTTTCCCTAAATTGTTGGGACCTTAAACTCAGTCTGCAGCCCAGGGGGATGATGAAGATTTCTCCGTTCTGTTATACATATTAATACTCTTATTGCCAAGTAGCGATTCACTTACCTGTTGATGGGCAGCTCGAACAATCCCAGCTTCTGATTACCGCAAATAATATTGCTGTAAACTCCATGTGGAGGTTTTTATTTGGGCATATGTTTAATTTCTCTGGGGTAAAAATGCCCAGGAGTTCATTCTGTGATATGGACATAGCATTGACCCATGGCTGGGACCCTCACAGGTCCACAGGAAAGAAGGACATTTAACCTCCCTCCACCTTCCCATTAGGTAAACCATTGCCCGTTGAACTGCAGACTGAGACGAAAGACCTGACAGGGTATGGGTCTCTGTATGAGCATGTGTGTGTGTGTGTGTGTGTGTGTGTGTTTGTGTATAAATGTATGAGCATGTGTGTGTATATAAGCATGTGTGTGTATATGCTTATATGTATGTATATGTGTGTATATATGTGTGAGTATATGTATATGTAAGTGTGTGTGTGTGTGTATATGTATGTGTATGTAGGGATGTGTGTGTGTATGTATGTGTGTGTGTATGGATCGGTGTATGTATGTATGCATATGTATGTGTATGTGTGTGTGTGTGTGTGTGTGTGTGTGTGTGTGTGTGTTGTGTGGGTGCATGTAAACTAATGGCAGGAAGTGTCTGAAATCAGAGGTAATTTTGGAAGCAATGAACCTAGGATATTGGAACGGAGCCAGAGTTGTTATGGAACATAGGGGATCCAGGAAAGGAAGGAGGGTCAAAGCTGTGGGTTGCCAGCCCTTTCCGCCACAACTGGCCACTTCTGCCTTTGCTGAGTGTTTCGAAACGCCAAGAGTGTGAAATTGTGAGCATGCCCTTGGTGATGTGGAGATGAAATCTGGTGAGGATGGGAAGGGCGTGGATTCCCCACTCTTACTCACTCGCACCAGCACCCATACAAGGGGACAGATTGAGGAGCTCCCAGGCCCGGTGATCACACAGAGTATCCTGCAGCCTGTGTCCCCATGATTCGTGAGTGGTGGCCTCCAGGGACCTAGTGTGATTCAAGTGGGGGTGATTTGGGGTAGCAAGGAAGACATACGTCTCTGTGAGGGCTCTGGTCTGCCAGACACACTGGAGTCAGGCACTTCTATAAAGGAGGCAGAGCACGGGGTCAAGCAGCTGGGGGAGGGGATGAGGGCACTCGGCTTACCCTTCTCTGGGCCTCCTGTCTCACAAATCTCCTGAGTCAGGAGATTTGGATTGGAGAAGTTCTGTGCTCACTGAGAGGGAAGTGATTCTGGAAACCTCCACTTGACACATAGGTGGAATGGTCAGTTGTGGGGAGGAGTGGAGGTCCTGAGAGGAGGCAGGTAGCTGGAATCCAAGGCTCTTGAAAGAAGCACACACCCAACCCAGCATCCTGGGGTCCCTGACAGGTGACAAAAACCCCCAGAGGGTGAACAGGCCCAGTTATGGCTCCATTTCCAGCCTGCCTAGCCCAGCACCTCAGCCAGAGCCTTCCAGGAACACCTACCTGAGTGAGAAGATTCCCATCCCCAGCACGGAACAGGTAGGAGTGTTGGAAATGTCCTCAGTGCATCCTGGGTCCTACCAGATCCTCCGAGATCTTGCAGGCTGGGGACTGGGGATTGAGCATCTTCTGTGACCATGGCAGTGATTAAAGGGCTGCTCTGTAGTTCTTTGGGGAAAAAAAAGATCAAATGGTTCTCAAGAAGACTTTAGCTTTTCCGTGAGGGAGAAAAAGCCTGGAAACTATTTTGGCATTAGAAGAAGGGACCAGGTAGGGACGAACTCGGGTAAAGACGAGCATCAGGCTGGCTCCGGGATGCTGCTCTCCAGCCTTGCCACAGTGTTTCTTTTTACAATGTATTATGTCTATTTACTTAGTCATTTGCAAGTGTGTAGGTGTATCCATTATATAGCATGCATGTGGAGGTCGGAGGACAACCTGTGGTCAGTTCACTACAACGATGTGGGTTCCAAGTTGGGTGGCTCTCTCGGATGAGTGCGCCCCACCCCCTAGCCCCCACTCCCACCAGTCTGCCCCCTCAGTCCCCATTGCCACAATCTAAGCCAATTCCTAGGCAGATTCCCAACACAGAAATAGAGTGGAGTGACTGAGACCTCAGTGGTCCCCAGAGAGAGGAGCTTGCGGTATGAGAAGGATCCGGGGAGGGAAGAGTTGGAACAGGGAGGTTTAACTACTACAAAGTCCCTAAAGACTCTGACAAGCCTGAAAGAGGCTGACAAGTCATGTGCTGGCCAGCTGCAGAGGCTGCTGCTGAACGAGACCCATCCAGAAAGCAGAGCCACAGTGACTCAGCAAATCCCACTGGTCCCTCCGGGTTGGGGCATCGTTGGGTGGCACTGGGTGGGTGATGGAGGTCCAGGGCAGGCCAGCCTGACTGAAGATACCTGCTGAGTTTTTAGCTGAGGGGATGCTCAAAGCTGCAACCACCCTATCTCAAACATGACCCGATCTGCTTACACCCCCAGGGCACATTCAGCCTGAGGAAGCTGTGGGCATTCACAGGGCCTGGTTTCCTCATGAGCATCGCTTTCCTTGACCCAGGGAACATTGAGTCGGACCTTCAAGCTGGTGCTGTGGCTGAATTCAAAGTACTGAGTCTGGGGCTCCATGCTGACTTTGTGGGGAGGGTGGTGTCCTAGCTAAGACGGTGAAGACCCTGTTCTCCATAGCAGGTTGCTTGAGTGTTTTTCTTGAGGATAAGGATTAAGTTCATGCGGGGCAGGAAAAGGTCCTTGGGGAAGCCCCTCCAGAGAGGAGGCTGTAGGGGAGTAGTCTTCCTACCCATTCTGTCTGAGGGAGGCTGTTTCAGCTGAGGGTCTCCTCTGTTTCCTCACAGCTGCTCTGGGTGCTGCTCTGGGCCACTGTGCTAGGCTTGCTCTGCCAGCGGCTGGCTGCCCGGCTGGGCGTGGTGACAGGCAAGGATCTGGGTGAAATCTGCCATCTCTACTACCCTAAGGTGAGCTGGGAATAGGTTCTACAATAAATACATCATTAGCTCCCCAGGATTCACAAGTCCAGTGGGCAAACACCACAGGCTCAATTAGTAGCAAACAGACAAAGTTCCGTAGCTCAGAGCTAGTCACCGCTCATTTGAAAGGGATTTTTTTTTTAATCTTATGAATTCACTGACTTGTTTTTTACATGATGGGAGATTCTACTCAGGGGCTCCTGAGTACTGAATAAGCATGCTACCGTCTGAACTGTATCCCCAGCCCCTTTCAAAGGGATTTAATGTCATTTAGCCCTTTCAGCTCAGAAGGGCTGGAGTTTCCAGGCCGAAGGAAACCCAAGAAGGGTAGGAACCCCAAAGCAGCCATTTGCTTCTAGAAGCAAACTGCTTAACTAACCGTGAGAGGGACTGGAGCTTAGGGTCCTCACCACTGTCACTACCCAAAATGCCTCAGAGCAAGAGGCCTGGTTTCTCTCCACATCCATCTGAACTGGTCTGTGTCTGTTGCTGAAAGAACACCCATGAAGCTGAGTAGTTTAGTTTATTATCCATTTGTCTATCATCCATTATCTATCTATCTATCTATCTATCTATCTATCATCTATCATCTATCTATCATCTATCATCTATCTATCTATTATCTATCTATCATCTATCAATCTATCAATCATCTATTATCTATCTATTATCTATCTATCTAGCAATCATATATCTATCAATCTATCTATCATCTATCTATCTATCATCTATCTATCATCTATCAATCTATCTATCATCTATCTATCTATCTATCTATCTATCTATCTATCTATCTTTTTATTTTTTCAAAACAGTGTTTCTCTGTGTAGCCCTGTCCTGAAACTCACTCTGTAGACCAGGCTGACCTCGAACTCAGAGATCCTCCTGCCTCTGCTTCCTGAGTGCTGGAATTAAAGGAGTGCGTCACTCCTGCCTGGTTATTTTTTTAAAAAAAGATTTATTTATTTATTTTATATATGTGAGTACACTGTGGCTGTCTTCAGACACACCAGAAGAGGGCATCAGATCCCATTACAGATGGTTGTGAGCCACCATGTGGTTGCTGGGAATTGAACTCAGGACCTCTGGAAGAGCAGCCAGTAATTTTTTTTTTTTTTTGGTTCTTTTTTTCGGAGCTGGGGACCGAACCCAAGGCCTTGCGCTTCCTAGGTAAGCGCTCTACCACTGAGCTAAATCCCCAGCTCCGAGCAGCCAGTAATCTTAACCACTGAGCCATCTCTCCAGCCCCTGCCTGGCTATTTTATTTTATTTTATTTACTTAGAGGCAGAGTTTCCCTGTGTACCCCTGACCAACCTGGAACTCAGAGAGACCCACATGCCTCTGCCTCTAGAGTACTGAGTTTAACAGTGTGTGTGCCACCATTTCAGGCACAATAATTTAGTCTATTTAAAAAAAAAAGTTAAAGGGCCAGGCTTAATATAGTTTAATCCCAGCGCTCAGGGGACAGAGGCAGGGGGCTCTCTGTGAATTTGAGGTCAGCCTGTTCTACATAGTGAGGTCTACGACAGTCAGGGCTACTTAAAGAGACCCTGTCAAAAGAGAGAGAGAAAGGGGTGGGGGGAAGAGAGAGAGAGAGGAGAGAGGAGAGAGGAGAGAGGAGAGAGGAGAGAGGAGAGAGGAGAGAGGAGAGAGGAGAGAGGAGAGAGGAGAGAGAGTGCACAAAGAAGAGGAAAGAAGATTAGGCTGAGTGTGTAACAATGACAGAGCACGTGCCCCGCATGCCCAAGGCCTGAGCTGAAGCACCAGTACTTCAAAACAAAGCAAAAAGCCCAAATTAGCTCACATCTCTACAGGTTCAAGGTGCCAATTTCCGCTTAGCTTTATTTAGCATGGGAGAAGGGGTACATGGGGGAGGGGTACATGGGGGAGAGGTGCATGGGGGGAGGGGTGCATGGGATTGGCCTCATCCACCAGGCAAGCATTACCACACAGCATCCTCCACCTTCTCTTTACTTTTTATTTGAGACAGCATCTCACCAAGTTGCACCAGGCTATCCTTGAACTTGTTCTTCCTCTTGCCTTAGTTTCGGGGCTGTCAGGCCAGCGTCAGCAGGTCTGTCCCCTGCTGTAAAGGGTCCCGGAATGTCTCAACATGAGGACCAAGATTCCAATACCCAAATCCTACCAGAGCAAACTCCTTTAAGTGTGTCTTTTTTTTTTTTGGTTTTGGTTTTGGTTTTTCCAGGGTTTCTCTGGGTAACATTCCGGGACCCTTTACAGCAGGGGACAGACCTGCTGACGCTGGCCTGACAGCCCCGAAACTAAGGCAAGAGGAAGAACAAGTTCAAGGATAGCCTGGTGCAACTTGGTGAGATGCTGTCTCAAATAAAAAGTAAAGAGAAGGTGGAGGATGCTGTGTGGTAATGCTTGCCTGGTGGATGAGGCCAATCCCATGCACCCCTCCCCCCATGCACCTCTCCCCCATGTACCCCTCCCCCATGTACCCCTTCTCCCATGCTAAATAAAGCTAAGCGGAAATTGGCACCTTGAACTTACTTTGTTTGCCTCTGCCTCCATTGCTGGGACTAAGGGCGTGTGCCCTCGCGGACCAGCAATTCTGTCTTATAAAACCAGCTGGCATTTGTAAAAGCCACAGGCTTCCAGTCTCTCAGCACAGTTCAGAGCAGGCACAGGCAAGAAAAGTGCCGCCAAACAGCCAGCCTTCTTTTAAGGAAGCAACATCTCCCCATAGGTGCCCCGCATCCTCCTCTGGCTGACCATTGAGCTGGCCATTGTGGGCTCAGACATGCAGGAAGTCATCGGAACGGCTATCTCCTTCAATCTGCTCTCCGCTGGACGGTATCATGCTAGGAAACCCCTCTCAGTGCCAGGCTGGAGGGAGCCACTGTTTCTTTCCTCCCCAGAAGAGGGCTCCCCCTGTGTCTATGTTATCACCCCATTTCCAGTAGACCTGGTGGGAGTCCTTTTCATAGACTTGTGAGTCACACAGCACACAGGCCAGGGTCCCTACCACACCTGGTCCCTTACCTGGTTTTGCCCTTCCTGGGTGTGTATGCATGCGCAACACACACCACACTCCTGCCTCCATCCTCAGCTGTCCAAGCTATTTGGGTTGCTGACTCCCCTCTGAGGGTGGGAACTCCAGATCTGGACCAGGCTGGGCTGACGTGGTCTGCTTGGTTTCAGCATCCCCCTGTGGGGTGGCGTACTGATCACTATTGTGGATACCTTCTTCTTCCTCTTCCTGGATAACTATGGTGAGAGAAAGCCCCTCTTCTTAGGGATGAAAGTGGGCAGGGCTACCCTCATGGAGCCTTGGCTTCTCTCAGGGCTGTGGGTCCCCCTTGGTGCCCTTTGCTCCAGCTGAATGGCTTGAGCAACTCACTTTGGTTTCTGTTTTCATTTTCTGTAACTTGGGACAGAACATCCAAGCATCACAAGGCTGTGGTGAAGTTTCCATGAGAAAAATATATGCTAAACCCTTGGCTCATTGCCCAGGACAAAGTGCTCACAGCAGCCACTCTCAAGTGTTTATTGACAGGGTTTTGTTTTTTTAGTTCCCCTTCATTTTTCTTTTTTTTAAATCCTCGCTGTGTCCCT
The DNA here is from genome assembly GCF_021556685.1 of Rattus norvegicus. Lineage (NCBI taxonomy): Eukaryota > Metazoa > Chordata > Mammalia > Rodentia > Muridae > Rattus > Rattus norvegicus. Next base: position 91,101,110 of record NC_141542.1, read on the forward strand.
AGGTTTGCGCAAGTTGGAAGCGTTCTTTGGGTTCCTCATTACCATAATGGCTTTGACCTTCGGTTATGAGGTGAGATATCAGAGTTATACCCCTTCCCTCAAGATCCCTCCCTTCCCTTCCTGGGTAGCCTAAGGGTCTAGGGAAACAGCCTTACCTGCCTTCAGGAATGGGATGGAGGGGAGGATGGTTTTAGCGGGCTGACCAAGTTTCTTCCGACAGTATGTGGTGGCTCGTCCATCTCAGGGAGCCCTTCTTAAGGGCCTGTTCCTGCCCTCCTGCCCGGGCTGTGGGCAGCCTGAGCTGCTGCAGGCAGTGGGCATCGTTGGTGCCATCATCATGCCTCATAACATCTACCTGCACTCGGCCTTGGTCAAGGTGAGCAGAGGGGAGGGAGGAGCCCATTCCTGAGCCTGGATTCCTGCCACCCCAGATGCCTTCCTTGAGGGTCTTAGTTAATGGACTCACTCTCTGCTCAGCCACCTGTAATAACAGGTCTGAGGCAAATCAACAAAAAATCAGTCAAGGCCTAGAAGCAACTGCATCCTCGTGCTGGGGACAAAGACAAGAACGAAGTAAATAAAGAAGGGAACTGTGGATGGTGAAAGGTGCTTGCAAAGGAACTGGTGGATAGGTCAGAGGATGGCATAGCAGACAGGGACAGCAAATGCAACGGTCCCATGGCAGAAACGAACCAGACACGTTTGAGGATGGAGCATGTTGGATGAAGGGAGCAGTGGCTATCAGGGCTGACTTAGAGAGGGACCTCAATGGTCAGATCTTCCTTCATTTACATAATTGGTCACTGTGGACTAGATCTCTGGCAAGGACAAAGATGTGGGCAGGTAGCAGCTGACCAGGGCCTGAACCAGACACCACATAGGGGACTTTCCCAGAACTGTGACTCAGAGCAGACGGAAGTATACATGTGGAAGTAGGGGACACTGGGGAGCCCTGAGGGACTTCGATCCTTCCCGCTCTTATCTTACTAGTCTAGAGAGGTAGACAGAACTCGCCGGGGGGATGTTCGAGAAGCCAACATGTACTTCCTGACTGAGGCCACCATCGCCCTCTTCGTGTCATTCATCATCAACCTCTTCGTCATGGCTGTTTTTGGTCAGGCCTTCTACCAGCAAACCAATGAGGAAGCGGTGAGCCACACTGACCCTACCACCAGCTCGTTTGTATGTCCCCACACCCCATGTCGCCACCAGCCTTGTCAGGGGTTCCAGATCACGGGGCCACATCCTCCGGAATCTCTGCTGGACTCTGAACTCTAGAGTCTTCTCTCTTGATCATCTCAACTCCTAGATGACAGGTGTCAATTACTTTGAAGTACTGCTTGGTACCAGGCATCACCTGAGAGCCCCAGAGTAAAGCGAGCAAGTCCTACACCTTTGCTCTTGTATGTAGCGAACACAGGGAAGACATGAAGGGACAGGAAGCCAGCCCACGCACCAGTGAGTGCCCAGGGATGTTCGGAGTTAGAACGGTGCAGGGAAGTAGCTGCAGGTGGGGATGCAGAATGACAGGGGCTAGGGCTGGGATCCCTGAGGGAGCCTGATGGCTCTGCTCCCTCTGGAGGCAGGGGCTGATCAGTGGGGGGCGTGCAGGGACTGGGAGTCACTAACCACTGCATTTGGAAGTCCTTGCTAAATGCCCTGTGTGTGTGAGGGGAGCATCCATTCTTGGGTGTCACTCTGCCACCTAGCATGAAGGGGAGAACACTATGGGGGACTTTGAAACCTAGTTTTCCTTCCTTCCTTCCTTCCTTCCTTCCTTCCTTCCTTCCTTCCTTCCTTCCTTTCCTCTTTCTCTCTCTCTTTCTTTCTTTCTTCCTTCCTTCCTTCTTTCCTTTCTTTCTTTCTTTCCCTCTTTTTCAAGATGGGGTTTCTTTGTGGGTAGCCCTGGCTGTCCCAGGCTGGCCTCAAACTCACAGAGATCCACCTGCCTCAGCCTCCCAAGTGCTGGCTTTAAAGACGTGCACCACCACCACCACTCAACGGAAGCCTATTTTCCAATGACTGCAGGGCTCTTGGATGAAGGGGGAGTCATGGAATGGTACCGATCCCAGGGACCGGAAACCCAGTTCTCACCTGGAGCTGCACTGTAAACTCTAAGAACACATCCACAGGAAGAGAATAAAACCAAGCTGGGCATGGTGACTCTAATCCTAGCACTCGGTAGACAAAAGACAGACCTCTGGGAGTTCAAGGCTAGCCTGGTCTACATAAGGAGTTCCAAGACAGACAGGACTACATAGAGACACTTCATCTCAAAAAAGAAACAAACAAACAAACAAACCAACAACAACCAAAAAACAAAATCAAAACCCAAACCATTATTGGCAAAGTGTATCTAGACAGATTTAGCCTGTAGGAATTCAGGTTTTCTTTTTATTGTTTTGTGTTTTGAGACTAGGGTTTCTCTGTGTAGCCTGAGCTGCCCTGGAACTCACCCTGTAGACCAGGGTAGCCTCGAATTTACAGAGATCTCCTTGCCTCTGCCTCCCACGTGCTAGGATTAAAGGTATGCATGACCACCGCCAGGGCTAGACCTCAGGTTTTTAACTCGTGTTAGGGCCTAGCTGGGGTTCCGATTTTCCAAAAGTGAGTTTGTGTTTTCCCACCTCCCTCTTACTGACTCCCTGCCTGCAGTTCAACATCTGTGCCAACAGCAGCCTCCACAACTATGCTAAGATCTTCCCCAGGGACAATAACACAGTGTCAGTGGATATTTATCAAGGAGTAAGTGCCACTCAAGCCCAATGTTTGGCCACGCCTTGTCGGGGTTGGGTCTCTGCTGGGTGGGGCCTCTGTCTGATCACACCTTCTCCGTTTAGGGTGTGATCCTAGGCTGTCTCTTTGGCCCTGCGGCCCTCTACATCTGGGCAGTAGGTCTCCTGGCAGCGGGTCAGAGTTCTACTATGACCGGCACCTATGCAGGACAATTCGTGATGGAGGTTGGTATCGAGGGCCCAAGGACAGTCGAAACACTGCTAAAAGCTTGGATGCTGGGCTTTTCTGAGTTGCAGAGGGGTAAGATGACAGAATCCCCCCAAACTGTTCCATATTCAGCAACCAGGTATGGGGATCCTCCCTCTCCCACTCATCCTTCTCCTACCAACAAGAGTCAAAGCTGCCTCCATTTCTTTTTTTTTTTTTTTTTTCTTTTCTATTTTTCGGAGCTGGGGACCGAACCCAGGACCTTGTGCTTGCTAGGCAAGCGCTCTACCACTGAGCTAAATCCCCAACTCCGCTGCCTCCATTTCTAAGACAGACAAATGCATGTGTGTGTGTGTGTGGTGGGGGGGGGGGTGTTGGGAGTGAGTGTCTGAGATAACCGAGGCCACGGGTGCTTGGTCCCATCAAGGGTTTCCTTAAGCTGCGATGGTCTCGATTTGCACGCGTCCTTCTCACTCGCTCTTGCGCTATCCTGCCCACTGTGCTGGTGGCTGTCTTCCGAGACCTGAGGGACCTGTCCGGCCTCAACGATCTACTCAATGTTCTGCAGAGTCTACTGGTGAGACCCACGGTCTAGCTAATAAGGAACACAGCAGCCTCCCTGCCCTCCTCCAAAAGTCCTACATGTTTTGCCCTAAACCCTCACAGGAGTCTACAACCACACTAAAAAGCAAGAGTCCCCACTGTCCCCACTCCACAGGTGGAAAAACCAATGCTTTGGGTTGGTTGACTGGAGGCTAAACTGGCATTCCAACTCCAGCACTCTGAGAGCCCTGCATACTTTGGAGACACAGAATACTGTTCAGGGCTCCTAGGGAAGGCCCCCAAAGACTCCCGCCCTGCCAGAGGAGAGGCAGAACTCGCCACTCTCACACCCTGCTGTACCAAAGCAGGGTCTCTCAGCCTCAGTCTCTACCACTCCCCACAGCTGCCCTTTGCTGTGCTGCCCATTCTGACTTTCACCAGCATGCCAGCCGTCATGCAGGAGTTTGCCAATGGCTGGTGAGTATTCCCTTCCCAAACCACAGTGTTACTGCTTTCTATACTCACAGCCACACATAGGCACGAACAATGTTACCTCCACCTTCCCATGAGGCCGCAAGACCGTAAAGAACCTGCCCAGTGCCACGCAGCTACTAAGTGTGGGAACTAGGATTATTGGGGGCTGTTTCTAGAACCTGGGCTTAGCTTCAGCACACTTCTTGCCAAGTCCTGTCAGTAATGGAGCCTGAAGGGCCCCCAAGTGGCTAGTGGGGTCTGTCTGCTCTAGACCACACAGGTCAGAGAAGGTGTCTGTCCTGCTTCCCGATCTCTAGTCTGAGCTAGGTGGAGGTCCTGAGGGTGGGGGTCAGTGGGGAGACCATCCAGGTGGTCCAGCTGCATCCAGCCTGCCGCTCCACAAGCCAGCTCTGAGCATCTCCCTTCCCCAGGTTGAGCAAAGTCATTACTTCCTGCATCATGGCACTGGTCTGCGCCATCAACCTGTACTTCGTGATCAGCTACCTGCCCAGCCTCCCGCACCCTGCCTACTTTGGCCTTGTGGCTCTGCTCGCCATAGGTTACTTGGGCCTTACTGCTTATCTGGTACTGGGGTTAGCCAAGGGCTAGGGAGGACAGGAGAGGGAGACAAAGGGACTTCGGCAGAGCTCTGGCCTCTCCTCCATTCATGGTCTTTCCCCAGGCCTGGACCTGTTGCATTGCCCATGGAGCCAAGTTTCTGACCCACAGCTCCCACCAGCGCTTCCTGTATGGACTCCCTATCGAGGAGCAGGAAGGCAGGGAGGGTTCCGGGTGATGAGCACAGTGACCCAGCATCCACCAAGAGGAAGGACACAGCAGGGCAATTGAAGGTCCCCTACCAGCTTTCTGGATTACCTGTCTCCAGTTTGGACAAGTGCTGTACCTCAGAGTAAAGTGTGCTAGGGACACCCATCTTACCACAACCTAAGAGACTTAAAAACACAGTGCCTAGGGCTGGAGAGATGGCTCAGCGGTTAGGAGCACTGGCTGCTCTTCCAGAGGTCCTGAGTTCAATTCCCAGCAACCACATTACAACCATTTGTAATGGGATCCAACGCCCTCTTTTGGTGTGTCTGAAGACAGTGACAGTGTACTCACATACATGAAATAAATAAATAAATCTTAAAAAAAAAAAAAAGACACTAGCCACCCTTTCAGAGGACAGGGATTCAATTCTCAGCATCGACATGGTGGCTTTCAACTGTCCAGTTCCAGGCCATTCAATGCCTTCTTCTGGCCTTCTCCACTGGCCCTTCCATGCCCATAGTACACAGACAAACATACAGGCAAAACACCCGTATACATAATACTTAAAACAAAACAACAGTGTCTGGTGCTTAGCTCCTAAAAGACACCCCAAAACTACTTATTTGGTGCAATCTTGTAATCCTAGCCCTGAGGTAATAGTACAAGGCTGAGGTAGTAGGAAGGTGAGTTCCAGTATATACCCAGACCAACTCAAACAGAACCGCCATGACACCACTGTGTCCCTCCAGCACTTGGAAAATGAAGGCAGGAGTCTTAAAGAGTTCTAGGGCATCCTCTTGTTATAAAGTGAGTGCAAGACCAACCTGGGCTACCTGAGAGCCTGTCTCAAGAAAGAAGTTAAAAGAATGAAGGTGTGAGAGGAGATGGGAGAGGAGATGGAGGGAGAGGAGGAAGAGGAGATGGAGGGAGAGGAGGAAGAGGAGGAGGAGGAGGGGGAGGAGGAGGAGGAGGAGGTGGAGGAGGAGGAGGTGGAGGAGGAGGAGGAGGAGGAGGAGGAGGAGGAGGAGGAGGAGAAGAAGAAGAAGAAGAAGAAGAAGAAGAAGAAGAAGAAGAAGAAGAAGAAGAAGAAGAAGAAGAAGAAGAAGAAGAAGAAGAAGGAGAAGAAGAAACTTGACAAACTTGGGGGATGGAGGGTAGCATTGGAGGAAACTTTAAAAAAAAAAAAAAGAAATAGTCTGATGAACAAAACCAAACCGTAACTCCCCTGTGTTCCAAAGCGCTGTAAAATCTAAATGTCAAATCCTGACCTTCCAAATGACTGATTATCTCCTACTCTCTTTTGTACCTGAAACCTATTTTCCAGGTAGGAAAACCTAGAGGTTCCTTCTCTTTCAGGAACCAGGCCAAAAAGAACCCAAAAGTCTGTGCCTTCAAGGCCCAATTCATTTGCCATCTCCCCAGGGAACTGGGCTGACCGGACTCCCACGCTGCGCTATTAGGGTTCCCTGAACTGGACTCTCAGCTCCCCCTGGGGGAAGGAACTCTCCCGAGCGCCTACACTCGGCCTTAGGCCCGTTTGTCCTTCAAGGGCAAGCAGAACTCAGGTGAGAGGAGGGTGCTTTCTCCTAGGGCCGCAGAAGCCACCCCTGCGCTGAGATAGGGAGTAGCGGCGTGGGAGGGGAACCCCTTCCTCCGCAGTAAGCGCCCCGGCACCCTTCGCCCTGTGTAGACCTAGCACTTTGCAGACGCTCCCTAGGCAGTTTCTAGGCTCCCCTAAGTCCCTCCTCCTGACTCCACCGGTTCCTTGTACCCTAACCTAGAACTGTCCAGAGCAGCAAGGAGGAAGGTGTGTCTAAGTGAGCCTTTTACCAGGGTTGAGCCTGTGTGAGATTCCCTGTCTGAAAGTAGCTCCCATTACCCGGAACCCAGCTGGGAAGGCTGTGGACTGGACGCTCAGATTGGGGCGATTGTTTATGAAAAGAATTTCCTCTTTCTTAAAAGGGCAACGAAAAGAGTGGGGCCCAAAAGGAGCGGCGAAGGAAAAAGGTCTGGCGCAACCCGAGTAGCAGTCCGAGAGGGTGCCTGAGCGAGACGGTCCGCGCCTAGGTGCTTGCTGCTGGAGAAAATAGGACCCGGGATAGCATAAAGGGGTAGAGGGCTAGCGAGGAAAGCCATCTCCTAGATTCCCCTTCAGTTTCTCCGAAGTGTCCCCCAACTTGCACATTCTGGCAATTCACTTGGCATTAATTGGATGCTGTGTTTATTTTTTATTTTTATTTTTTGTGATAAGCCCTGGGTTAGAAGTGGAGGAGAGGTAAAGTCCTGAATTAAAGGGAATGTCAGCTGTTAAGGAGCGCTCACGGGAAGGGGTGGGAGGGCTAAATAAACTGTGGCAGGATTAGGCCTAGCACCTGACACACTGACTTCCGGGGGAGAAGACCACACTGAACACAGGGTTTTGAAAGTTAAATAAGGTCTGTCAGTGAGTGTTTAGTACTTAGAATTGAGCGCTGAGAAGGTAAGTTTGACTCAGAACACTTAGTGCTCCTCCATGCAACTGCTGCATAGGGCAGCTAAAACAGTCTGGGGACAGGACACTTCTCACTTCACACTTCTCAAGCCTCACTCCCTGCATACACTACCACATACATATGAAAGTAAATCTTATGCTCTTCCAGAGGTCCTGAGTTCAATTCCCAGCAACCATATGGTGGCTCACAACCATCTGTAATGGGATCCAATGCCCTCTTCTAGTGTGTCTGAAGACATCGACAGTGTACTTATATATAATTAAATCTTAAAAAAACAAACTTAGCCAAGCGTGGCACCCTCCTTAATATCAGCGCTCTGGAGATAGAGCAGGTGGATCTCTGTGCCCTGGGAGTCGATTTCAAAATTCTTCATCATCATCATCATCACCACCACCACCACCACCACCACCACCACCACCACCACCACCATCATTTTGGGATCAGTGGGATGGCTCAATAGGTCAATGTACCAGTCACCATTCCCAAGGATCAGAGTTCCGTCCTTGGGGACCCGCATGGGTGGATTGTCTAACTCCATACATGTATTGTGACACATGCCTGCTCACACACATAAAAATAATGATTTAACCTGGCCCACGTCACAGAATTTCGGTGTAGCCCTGGCTGTCCTAGAACTCGGATTTTTAGAAGAGACTGGTCTTGAACTCTGAGATCTGTCTGCCTCTGCCTCTTGAGTGCTGGGATTAAGCCAACCTATCTGGTTTTTCCAAGGCCCAAGGTCAGACAGAGATAAGGTCAGCCATTTCCAGCCAGAGGCTGGCGCTTAGTGCTCTTCCATCACCATGGTTACCCTAATGACCCCAGACCCAAAACTCAAATTAAATTTAAGGAAAGAGGCCCACTTTAGGATTTCTCTGGAAGCTCCATAGGCCCCAGGTGGGAAGAGTTTGCCACATACCTGCTTCCCAGGAGTCGCCTGAGGGCTTTTTACCAGGCCTCCCATCCAGTCCATCCACAAGTGGGAAGCTGGCAGGAAGGACCCTTGTCTCCGTTGCACTACAGTATCCTGCTTCCCGGATAGCAGTCCACACCATTGTTTTTCTTGGGGATGAACATTAAAATAATAATCGTAGGGGCTGGAGAGATGGCTCAGTGGTTAAGATCACTGACTGCTCTTCCAGAGGTCCTGAGTTCAATTCGCAGCAACCACATGGTGGCTCACAACCATCTGTAATAGGATCTGATGCCCCCTTCTGGCATGTCTGGATAATCGTAATAGGTTGTGTGGGTGGAGCCCCTCCCCAACTGCTGGAACCATGCTCCCCTGTGAGGAAACAAACAAACAAGCCCCCTTCCGTATTGGCAGTGCAATTCTCACAATATGGCACCGGAACAGAGTGAGGACTACCCCAAGCTTCCGGCAGAAGGTGGGAAACCATCTATGCTCTCTTGCCCCAGAAGGGACCCCCAGCTAAGGCCTGGAGGGGTGATAGGGCTTTGTTTGGGGTGCGCTTCTGAGGACTGGTGTGAGCTTAGATGACAGGCTCTTGGAAGGGGGTGGGGTGTTAGGGAACCACAGGATTCGAAGGCAGCCAGCCGCTCAGCCCAGTCGCTGGACCCGGGCTCATTCAACTTCGGGTCACACATTTCCTTTTGGGAACAGTGCAGGCCCAGCTAAGAAAGCTGAGGCACCCCCGGTGGGCCTGGCCAAGAAGAGGCACTCGGAGAGAGGTGGAAGGGCCTGGACTGGTGCCTTCACTTTCCCAAGCTGTCCCCTCTTCTGTTCAAGAAGTAAGAAGAGGATCTTTCCGAGGAGTAAGCTAGTCCCGAGTGCAATTAAGGGCTAAGGGCGTGCGACTCAGGGCACCAACACACCAGAGGTGAAGACCTTGGGGTGTAAGGATGGCATCCCTGGGGCTCCCCAAGGGCAGAAGGAGGGATCAGGGATCAGCGCCCCGCACTCCCTGCTGGTTGCGGGGCACCGGGCTGATGTGCACGCAGAGCAGCGTCTCAGGGGTCAGGCTCCCAGCCCGCTCTGCTGTGAAGCCGCCAGACGCCCACCCCACCACACCCGGCCACAGTGCCCAGGGGAGGAAGTGAGGCGTGCGTGTCAAGGCGTGGCATTCGTGTTTTTTAAATTAAGGCGAATGAAAGGAACTTTGTAAGACAGGAAAAATAAAAAATAAAAATAAACGAACCGCAGCCCTAGAGCGGCGCGACCCGGGGGCTTCCTGCGAGAAGATTCCGTATGCGAACGCAGACCCCAGGCTCTGTGGGGTGTGTCACCACAGATCCGGTGACACGTGTGTTTAAAATCTGAATGGTTGCAGTCTCAGGAGCCGGAGGGCGGGCGCTGAGCCCTCCCTCCGCGGGCGTTCCCTAGGCACTTGGGAACACAGCCAGCCCTAGAACTGGCCCCTCTCATAATCACAGATAGGGGCGGTTAGGTGGGGGTTGAGGGCCTCTAAACAAGGTGGTATTTCTTCTAGTTCGATGGGATTTGACTCTGCCAAAGACGGGGAGGCACGTTCCAAGCCGAGGGAACAGCACGTACAAGATACACAGCCCTGAGCAGCAGAGGCTCGGCTTCTGCCAGGGGAAACACAAGTGTTTGGCAGAGGAAGGGGGCTAGATTTGCTACAGGACAATGGTAAAGGTAGGCGCAGAAGTGGAATTTTCACATCCCGAGACTGCGGCGAGTGCTGATAGTTACAGTTGGATCACGAACATAACTTAGGACTGGAGAGGTGGCTCAGCTGTTAAGAGAAATTACTCTTGCAGACCACCTGAATGAATTCGGGTGCCAGCAGGCACATAAGGCGCCTAACAACTACCTGTAACTCCGGCTCCAGGAGATGGCGCCCTCTTCTGGCCTTCGAAAGCTCTGGCTTACATACACATACACAGAAAGGAAAATCAATCTTTCTACAGTTCCATAATTTGGTGAGTTTGCATAACTAGAGCTAGCAAAGAATGCCTTTTTGGGGGGGGAGGTCGAGATATCCACAACGTTAGACAAAAGACCCTCAGTAGGGGCTGCGAGAAGGCTTAGGGGGTAAACGTGCCTATTGGCAAGCCTGACCACTTAGTTTGAGGCCGCTCCCAAATAGTGGAAGAGAACTTCTCATCTCCACTCTTAGAATGTGTATCCGCACAAATAAATGTAACTTTAAATTGTTTTTTAGGGGCTGGGAAAATGGCTCAGGGGCACTTTTACGCTTAAAAGGACTCTGTTTTCGTTCTTAGGGTTCACGACCATCTATTCCATTCCAAGTGGAATCCAATGGCCTCTTCTGGCCTCAGAGAGCACTGCAAATATGTGGTGCACAAATATATTTACAGGCCACGCGCATAAAATATTTCGATTTTTTTTAAAACTGAACACCCATTTTACAGAAAGTTAGCGCCATCCCATTTTCCAGAAGAACAAACGGAGGCAGCCGGTGTCAGCACTTTGGAATGCGCGGAGGTGGAGCCGCGTCGTCCTCGGGCACTCCCGGACTGGGCTCTTGGGGCGGGCCTCCTTCAAGGCCCGCAGCAGCGGGTTACGGCTGTCCGCTCTGCCACGCAGCCGCAGAGGCTTGGTCCAGGCAGTACACCGCAGGAAGAGAGGCGACGCCCCCTGGATCTCCGCAGGAACCCGGCCCGCCTCCCAGCCCGCCGGGCCCCAGAAGTGATGAAAGCTGCGGCTGAGTCCTAGCCGCGCCGAAGCCGTTGCCCTTTTAAGGGGAAGCCTTGAAACGGAGCCCGGGTTCCATGTTTGCATCCGCCTCGCGGGGAGGAAACTCCATGTTGTAACAAAGTTTCCTCCGCGCCCCCTCCCTCCCCCTCCCCCCGAGAACCTGGCTCCCCTCCCCTCCGAAGCTCGCGGGGATCCCTCCCTCCCACCCTCCCCTCCCCCCCGCGCCCCGATTCCGGCCCGAGCCGGGGGGGAGGCCGGGCGCCGGGGCCAGAGTCCGGCCGGAGCGGAGCGCGCCGGGCCCCATGGACAGCTCGGCCGTCATTACTCAGATCAGCAAGGAGGAGGCGCGGGGCCCGCTGCGGGGCAAAGGTACGCAGGCAGCGGGAGGGGAGAACGGGGCTAGGGGCCGTCCCCGCGCCGCAGTTGCTGCCACTGTCCCGGGCGCGCGCCTCGGCCCAGCCGGAGCCCCCGCCAGTGGGGAAGTTTGAACTCCGCGAGAGTCTGAGGCGCTGGGCGGGGCCTGGCGCCACTAGTGCGCTCGCATATGCTTCTAGTAGGGAAACTGAGGCAGGAAGCAAGCGAGGGGCTAGTAGGCTGCCGATTCCCGGGCGTCGCCCCCTCCCCCAGTTTGGCGCCAATGGGACTAGAAGGTGGGGGTGAGGCGGCTGCCTGGCCACCCGCTGAGGCTCCGCCCCCTCCAGGCTGAGGTCTGGAAGGGGTGCGGAGGTGACAGCGGGCTGGGGAGTCTTGCAGAGATCTCCCGCCAACACGCAACCAGGTTCCCCCAAACTTGGGCGTCACTCGTGGAGGTGCGGACGACACCCTCGAAGGCAAAGAGCCGCTAGCCTTGCAAGACAGTCTTGGGGGCCTTGTGTCCAGCTGGGCACGCGGCACCCCGGCTGCAACAGGCCGGGCCAGTTGGCGTCGGGCCTGTGCACACTCGCACCCACCCTGTAAGGGACTCCACCCGCCAATGCGGAGCCCCTGGGGCTCACCCCCCTCTCCCCTGTGTGGATTTCAAAATTGGGAAGTCACTCGGGGTTTGTCCACCGACCAGTCTTAGCTCTTTTGGCGGGGCTGGAGGCAGAAAGGGTTAGAGAAGAGGATGCTTGGTGGAGGTAGGTCTGTCAATTAGACAGGCCACTGCCTCTCAGTAAGTCTAAGGTTGAGACGGGGCGGGGTGAAGGAGGTGGGGCTGGTGGGGCTGACAGCCCTGGGACACTGGCCTCTGGGCCCAGACTCAATGAGGACTTTGGACTCACTGGGTAGACATTATGGAGGGAGAGTGGGAGTGGATGATGGGGCCCCGAGCCCTGACGGGCCTGGGCAAGGGCTGCTCAGGTAAGGTCCACCTATGAGGTCAGATGATTGAGAACCAATCGTGAGAAAAAGCTGTCCCCTCCTCAAGTCACCTACTTCTTAAAGTGGCTGCCTTCTTAGCCACACCACATTTCCTTAATTTGCAGAGTTGCAGCGGCCCTGGAGTGGCCCATGGTGGGGCCCCTAGAAGGGGTGGGGGAGTTCTGGAGGACAGCCAGCCAGCCAGCCAGAGCCACCCTGGTGTGTCTCCTGATGGAGGGAGAATGCTCAGTTCTCTGTGCTCAGGGATTGAGACCCGAGTGCACGCAGCCCCTGCAGGCCAGTGTGCCCACATTCACTTCTTGCTTCAGGTGACCAGAAGTCAGCAGTTTCCCAGAAGCCCCGGAGTCGGGGCATCCTCCACTCTCTCTTCTGCTGTGTCTGCCGAGATGATGGGGAGCCCCTGCCTGCCCACAGTGGGGCTCCCCTGCTGGTGGAGGAAAATGGCGCCATCCCTAAGGTTTGTGGTGATTAGAAGGGAACTGCAGGTGCGCCCGGGACCTAGCCCTAGCCGGAAGTGGACTTGGCAGAAAGGGGGCCCGAACTGACACACGTGCAGACCCTGAAATGTGCCCAATAGATCCTCCCCTTTCCCAACCCCGACAGCAGCCTCCTAGCCCACTGTTAACGCCTTGCCTGAGATCTGGGTATATCTATATCCCCTTATTGATGGGAACTTTGTGAGGTGAGGAAAAAGGATCCATATATCCTACCCCTGGCTCACAGTTTTCAAGATGCAAAGCTGGGGAGGGGTGGAAGGTCTGGTTGGGTCCTCAGATAGAGATCTGGGGAGGGAAGCCCGTGTAAGAGGTGCCCTCCCAGCCCAGCCCCTCCCCACAGCATACCCCAGTCCAGTACCTGCTTCCCGAGGTCAAGGCCCAGGACTCAGACAAGATCTGCGTTGTCATCGACCTGGACGAGACCCTGGTGCACAGCTCCTTCAAGGTGGGCCCTGCCCAGCAGCCCTCAGCCTACAGTATTTTAAGAGGGACCTGCCCTGGCCAGGGAGGGAGGTCTCTGCTGGATTTCTACCCTTGGGATTCCCTCCCCACCAGCTCCAGTAATTCTTTCCTTACAGCCAGTGAACAACGCTGACTTCATCATCCCGGTGGAGATTGATGGAGTGGTTCACCAGGTGAGGGTCAGAGGGAGGTGGGGGGTTTGGTGTCTGTACTACACCCAGGTACCGCCCACCAATCTTGAGAGAGCCCCACATATAACACTGATAGATGGGTATGTCCAAAACCCAAAGCGGGTGAGAACCCAAGACTACCTGGTACTCCAGAAATAGAGCCAGACTCCCAGCCTTGCAGACTGGGCTCATTCTGGTCCTGTCTTGTGAAGCTCTCTTTCCCCTCTTACCCCCACTGCCCGGGACCCAGTTCAAGTAATTCAGGATAGGTTGTGGTGCTGGCCAGCCTGTTCTCCATTACTTGGCTCGGGGGCCGGTGCCCTGCAGCCTTGGGGTGAGAGGGCTAACCTGGACTCCTGCATTTGGATAAAACCCAATGTGGGACAGGGAGTGACTCCCACTAGGTGAGGTGGGACCAACTGGAATTACATTCTGATCCTCTTTAGAAAGGGGGATGGTTAGGGCAACGTGTGGCCCAGCCTCTCTAGACTGCCCTTCCTCCTTCACTATCCCTGTCCCCTTTTTGTTGGTCACCCCTAAGCCCGTGGGCCAGCAGCCTCCTCATTGGTTCATTCCCTAGGTCTATGTACTGAAACGGCCCCACGTAGATGAGTTCCTACAGCGAATGGGCGAGCTCTTTGAGTGTGTGTTGTTCACTGCCAGTCTTGCCAAGGTGAGCCCTTGCCTGGGGTCCCGGTCCACCATACCCTCCCACCTACTTTCAACCTGCAACTAGATGGCAGCCCTGGACATAACTCACTCTGAGGTGACTTACCTCCTACCCCAGTACGCAGACCCTGTAGCTGATCTGCTGGACAAGTGGGGAGCCTTCCGTGCCAGGCTGTTTCGAGAGTCCTGTGTCTTCCATCGGGGAAACTACGTAAAGGACCTGAGCAGGCTGGGCCGAGACCTGCGGCGGGTGCTAATCTTAGACAACTCACCCGCCTCATACGTCTTCCATCCAGACAATGCCGTGAGTACACAAGAGACCCAGCGGCTGAGACACGACCAGAGCACATGTGGTGGCCTCCCCCGCCCTACGTGGGGTGATAGCAGGTGCTGGAATGTCCTATTACCTGTGTCTGCTCATATATTCCACTCTACTTATGTATGAAGGGTCCTCAACTCTGGCTGGAGTCCCCATCTGACAGTCTTCAAAGCTGTCCTATTAATGGGACAGAATGAATGTAGTAAGTCCCAGTTAGGGTCCCACTGAAAGGAGCACAGAAAGCTTAAGTGTTCTGTGAACTGTTTGCTTGCTGGCATCTACAAATGAATTTCACCATAAGCTGTCCCCAAAAAAAAAAAAAAACAAACCACAAACCAAAAAGTGTACGGGCCATGTGGGCAGGGATTGGGCTGGACAGGGGGTGCCCTGGGACACCCACCCTCCTCACTTTCTTGTCTTCTCCTCAGGTTCCAGTGGCCTCGTGGTTTGACAACATGAGTGACACTGAGTTACACGATCTCTTACCCTTCTTTGAGCAACTCAGCCGCGTCGACGACGTATACTCAGTGCTCAGACAGCCTAGGCCCGGGAGCTAGTGAGGTGTCTTGGGGCCAGGACCTGCCCCTCGGCAAGGCCCACCACACCTCTTGCCAGCAGACTGTGCTGTTAACAAAACCCGAGGGCTATGTCATGTTCATGGCCCTGGGGAAGAGGTGTCTCCCCTGTCATGTTGCATGGAGGACAGTGAGCCCTTGGGTCCCTATGTCAGTGCCTTCAAATTTCTTCCCCTCTTCTCAGGGGACCTGGGGGGCCTGGCCTGCTGCTCCCCACTTCTGTCTTCTCTTCTCCACACCGCCAGGTTTCTCTGCTGCCAAATTGGGCCTCTTAGCCCCAGTTCTGCTTTGGGGGGGGGAGGGATAGGGTTTTTGCTGCCCCTTCCCTGTCTGGGAACAGTGGACACCCAAGTGCCTTGTATAGAACCCTCTTTACTGGTCAGCTTTTCCCAGATCTAGGCTGACCTGAGAGGAACCAATTCCTCCCCTTCCTCTCCTCCCTCTTGGGTTGATGGTGCCCCGCCAGTGTCTACATGGGAGGGAGAAGAAGAAAGTCTATTACAGTACACTTGTACAAGAGCTGGGGACCTTCATCAGGGAGGAATGCTCCCGGTCCAGCTTCTCCAAGGCTGCTCCATATATCCCTTAAGCCCCGTCTCCCCAAAGCCCTGGGGCTTGGCAGGACGCCCCCACGGTGCCATATAAATATGTATATGTGTATATAGATTTTTAAGGGAAGGAGAGAGGAAAGGGTGGGAACATTCTTCCCTTGACCCTTCCCTGGGCCCAGAAATTGGGGGAGGGAGGGAAAGGATTTTTACATTTTTAAAATGACTATTTTCTGAATGGAACAAGCTGGGCTAAGGGGTCAGGCCCGGTCTTCTGTCTGCTCCCAACCCTTTTACTTTATTCATTCAAAAAACATTTATTGAGTACCTTCGGTGCCCAGCAGTGAGCTAGTCCCACCGGCTTAGTGGGAGGAGGGTCTCTGCTTCATCATTGGTGCCTCATCCCTAAACCCCACACTTCACGTGCCTTTAGAGGATCGACAGGAGGTGGAACCTTTTTGTGGGCCTCAGGAGGTCTCCAAACTTTACCAAGCTGGCTCCTCCTGTCCCAACTCATCCTCCTTCCCTGTACTCCGTGCAGCCTCCTCCATGGCCCCCTGCTGGCTGGGGGCAGCTCCCAGGTCTCTGCCAACTCTGACTTCTCTGTTTTTAAAGCCCCTCCCCATACCTGCTGAGTCTGGAGTTCAAGCCCTTAGGCTCTCTCCCCAGATTATGAGGGTTAAGTGGACCCACAAACAAGTGCCAAGGGAGTTGGTGAAGGGAGAGGATATGGTTGGCCGGGATTAGATGACCTTCCTAATTAAGTGCCTTCTCTGTGACCGAGCACCTCCGTGTGATAAGAACTAAAGAGAAAGCTAGACCCCCTACTATTCTGCCTCTGTGGTTTTTTTTTTTCTTTTTGGGAGGGGACTTGGAGTGCGCGAATATCTCACACCTGTGACTGCAGCTTGACTATTTTTCATAACCCTGCTGGACAAGAAAGAACTTAGCCAAGAGGGACTGCCTGGGCACTCGATCCGAGTTCGATTGCTAGAGCCCACGTGATGGAAAGAGAAAACGAACTCCCACAAGTTGCCCTCTGACCTCCTCACATGCACCATGGCACGAGCTCTCCCCCTACACATACACGCACTCTAAACAAATAAAAACCGCACATAACCACTGTGCCCCCACCTCTGGAATGCGGGGCGGGGCGGGAGACGGAAGGCTGGGCAGACTGGAGCCGCCCTCAGCCAACAGCCTTCCGGCCAGTGGGGCCAGCAAGGAGGAGAGTGGGTGGGGCGGGCGCCCGGAGATCTTCTGCCCGCATTGGCCCTGCCCTGGCCACGCCCCGCGGCCTCCTGCCAACTTGGCTACGCCCCTCCGGCCAAATTCGCCTTCCGCGAACCCCGCCTGGGCGGGGCAGGAAGTACCAGGCCAAGCCGTTGCTTGCCGCTAGGGGCCTCCCTGCCCTTGCGGACCGACGCCGGGCTCCTAAGTTTGGCACTCTTCTTCGGTCTAGAGAATCCCGAGCGTGGGAAGGACGAGAGAGCTTACCTTGTCCACCTTCCTCTGAAAGCGTGAAGTTTCAGATGTCCTCTTCCACACAGTGGAGAAGGGGTGGTGGTGTACACCTCTCAAATACTACTCTCTATCTAATTCCACCTAGAATTTAGCCCCAGCCTTCTTTTGCTCCAGGTGTGGGTGTGGGTGTGGTTGTGTAGTAGGGAGGCCGCAATAGGTGTGAAGCCGCCCCTTTTCGCATTCTGCCTACCCTATCCGACCCCCATTACTTTTGCCTGATAGAAAAGAACCAGGAAACTTACACCTGAAAAAAAGCCTACCCGGGAATCAGCTCTAGTCTGGAGCTGCATGGACCAGGAGAGCCTTTTGCAAGATTTATACCCTACCCCTGGCCTCCGCCCGCCCCCAGCCAGGATAAGGCTTGGTTTCCTGATCTGTATGCAAACGGTGGTCGCCTCAAATTTGCATCCCGGAAGCCAGATAAACAGCACCAGCTTCCATTGAGACTCAGTCCCACTCCCCTATCCCGCAACCGCACACCGTCTGCCCACGCATAATTAAGCTCAACCACATGTGTGGGTACTTCCTTGTCAGCACCAGCCAGTGTTAGGGCTGCGCTTCTGCTCTCAAGGAACTCATCTCAACATTACTGCAAGCAACATTAGCTCCTGGAGCTGGAGAGATGGCTCAGCAATTAAGAGCACTGAGTGCGCTTTCAGAGGATCCCCGTTCAATTTCCAGCACCCAAACTGTAGTTCAGAACCATAACAAACTCCAGTCCCAAGAGATCCTATGCCCTCTCCTGGCCTCCGAGGGCACCGCAGATATGTGGTTCACAGCCATACATTCAGGCAAAACACTTTTACATTTAAAAAGGGGGCTCGGGGGATTAAGAAGAAAAATGCCATTAATTCCAGAGTGATGGAGAGATACTTTGTATCTTTTGAGTATTTTTTCTCTAGGATCAGCTGCCACTAGTGAACATCGTTAATGTTTTTTTGGTGTTAGATACTCCAGAGAGGCCTTTGAGTGTAAGTCCCTCAGAGGCCCATTGGGAATATTTCTGGAATTAAAGCATGATTAATTAATTAATTAATTAATTAATTAAAAGAAAGTCCGAAAAAAGAGAAATAGGAAGTTTAGTCATAACGAGTGCAGGTGTGCATGCAACCAGAAATTTAAGGGAAGGGGTAAGATAAATTTCTGTAGCAACCACATCATGACTTGGCCTTTGATCAGTGTTAAAATCCCTATCCTAATTCCCTAGGAATTAGGGCATAGCACATTGATAGGCCTCTTACCTGAAGCCTGGAATTTAATCCCCAGTACTGAAAAAAAAAATCTGATAGTAAATCAGAAAGACTCATGACTTGGCCTGGAGAGACAGTTCAGTGGTTAAAAACACTGACTGTTCTTCCAGAGGTCCTGAATTCAATTCCCAGCAACCACATGGTGGCTCAGAACCATCTGTAATGGGATCTGATGCCCTCTTCTGGTGTGTCTGAAGACAGCTACAGTGTAGTCATATACATTAAATAAATAATATTTTTAAAAAAAGACTCATGACTCACTGTTTCTGTGGTCCATTTCCTCAGCCATGAGGTAGTTACCCACCTGTTAACTGAAGTCTATACCCTCCAGGGCCCCTTGGTAGTTGGTTTTTGTTTGCTTGCTTTGTGTTTGAGTTCTGGAAATTGAACTAAGGGTCTCATAGATACCCAACTAGTGTTTTTTACCACTGAGAGCTATACTTCAACCCCAGTCCAGTCACTAAGTCAATGAGTACTGAGTACTGAAGTTTCAGTACTTAGGGTAAGTATGATGGACGAGTAAACTTGGAGAAAGCTGCTTTAGCTGATTGTGTCAAGGGGAAGTGGAGAGAGAGAGAGAGAGAGAGAGAGAGAGAGAGAGAGAGAGAGAGAGAGAGAGAGAGGGGCAGGCTGTTGTCTTTTGAGAGCAACTTGTGAAGTCCAAGAAATCTTCGTGCCTCACCTTCCAAGTGCTGAGAATGCAAGCTATGTCACCAAGGTCAGAAACGTAGAGGCTTTTTCTTAGCAGAGTACAGAACTCTTTAGTTCAGTCAAGACTGTAACAATAAATAGATAAGCAAAGGGGCCTGGAGCCATGGCTCAGTGTTTAACAGTGCTTCTTGCTCTGCCAGAGGACCCAAATTCAGTTCCCATACCAGCAGTTCACAACCACCTCTAACTCCAGTACCAGGGAAACAGACACATACCCCTAATAAAAACAACAAGCCTTCCAATGATAAAGATTCAAGTCAGGAAGGCAGTGGAGATGCACGAACCTATGACTCCAGCACTTAAGAAGCTGAGGCAGGGGGCTGGGGATTTAGCTCAGTGGTAGAGTGCTTACCTAGGAAGCGCAAGGCCCTGGGTTCGGTCCCCAGCTCCGGAAAAAAAGAACCAAAAAAAAAAAAAAGAAGCTGAGGCAGGAGGGCTAGCAAGTTGGAGGCCAACCTGAGCTATGTAGAAAAGCTTTGCAGTATATATGATAGATAGATAGATAGATAGATAGATAGATAGATAGATAGATAGATAGATAGATGCACACACATATGATTTAAGCTGGGCTTGCTTTTCCTGCTTGTTTTATGGGGCCAACAAGGTTGCCTAGTTTCCCACTGCCTGGTGGTAATTTAACCTAAAGGATCATAATTCCGCTGAGAGAAGACAAACTCCTATTCAAACAAGATGCCAAGTGAAACAAAGATAACTTCAGAATTACTTATTGCAACACACACAAGGCGAAATAAATAGAAATAAGTTTTTTAAAAAAAAATCACTTGAGGCCTCATGATGAACAAAACGTCACGTGTCCATAGAAGAAATTGTCCAAATGGGTGGGAGACCACAAGGACCCTAAGAAGATCTGGAGCATCATCAAATCCCCAAAGACTCTTGAGTGGGCAGTGCCACCTCCATAAATACTCACCGAGTCAGGTGACATGTTTCAACTAACAGTCTGAAGACACTGGGACTTAGGAATGCTATCCCTGAATATTACCTTAATTTCCAGAGATGAACTTGGGTTGGTTGGTTTGTTGGAGACAGCGTCTCATATCACCCAGACTGGCCTCAAAGTTGATTTCTAGCTAAGGACAACCTTGACCATCTGAGCCTCCTGCCTTCACCTCCCAAATGCTGGAATTACAGAGGTATTCCTCACCCAGCTCTAGAGGTCAATTTAAAAGGAAAGAGTTGTGGTTGCCAGCTATCAGATTTGCATATCCGGATACCTTCATCCGGATGGCTAACATCTAGCGACAGCCACTTATCTCAAGTCCCTCTTGCTAGAGAAAGTGTGAACCGTAGTCAGTGTTACAAAGCACATGTTGTATCTCTTACAACTAGAATCCTGACTCACCGAGAGACTCGCAAGAATGGAAACTACAAAGCACATCACGCCACCTAGCGTGAGAAATTAGAAACCAATTAATGACAGGGCGCTGTGGATGGCTGTGAGAGGCTTGGGGGTTTGAAGAGTACATGGACGCCTAGACACACAAGGGCAGCCCCTGGGGATTGAGCAGCGACTCCCTGATGGCGGGAGGCTTAAAGAGTAGGAGTCTGTAAGGTGGCTCCTGAGCGGGGCCTCAGAACTGGCTGTGGCAGGGAGTACAGGAAATGACAAGGATGTAGGAAGGACACCCGAGCAAAGGAGCATGGGAAAGGAGACTAAGGGTGACCCCTCGTACTTTATTTTCTTTTGAGATGGGGTGTCTCTGTGTATCCCTGGTTGTCCTAGAACTCACTCTAGACCAGGTTGGCCTCAAACTCAGAGACACACCTACATTTGGCTCCTAAGCAAAGGCTGGGAATGAAAGCATGCATCACCACGTCTGGCTCATTTTTATTTTCAGCTTGTTTTAATTTATTTACTTACAGACAGATCGCACTCAGCCCAGGCTAGCCTCAAATTTCCTGCACAACTAAGGGTGACCTTGAATTCCTAATCTTCCTGCCTCCCTCCCTGTCTCCAGGAGTGGGATCACAGGCATGTGCCACCAAGATGGGCTTATGGGGTGTTGGGGATCCAATCTGGCCTTTACGTATTCTAGGCAAGGACTCTACCCACTGGGATACACTGTCAATTTCTTTTCCTTTTTTTATTCATTTATTCGTTTCCAGGCTGAGCTTGGACTCATGGCACTCTGCCTATCTCGGCCACCCAAGGCTCTTGGGATTACAAGCATGTACCACCGTGTCCAGTGAAAGTGCCCCCCACCCCCCCTTTTTTTTCTTTTCTATTTTTCGGAGCTGGGGACCGAACCCTGGGCCTTGTGCTTGCTAGGCAAGTGCTTTACCACTGAGCTAAATCCCCAACCCCCCCACCCCCTTTTAATAGGCATAGGGTACAACGGAGGGAACATAAGCAGGAGAGGGCGGTGAAAGCACTTGTCAACTGCACACGGGAAGCCAAGAGAGGTGGGCACACACCTGTCACCAGGACTTTGGAGACTACCAGGAGTCTGAAAACAGAAGACCGCACTGGGAGGACACAGACAGCCCTAGAGATGAAAGGGCCTGAGCTCAGGCAATGTGGAGTGAAGAGACTGGCCTGGAGGATGGCTGAGGGAGGAGATAAAATGAATGGGTCAGGAGGTTGATCTGCTTCTGGGCAGGGGTGGGGGAGGAGGGGAGTGAGTCTGCATCTAACTTTAGAGATACCTGTAACGGTTCCTGGGATAGAGCAGATTCTCTAATTTGCCCCACCCCCTTCTGTCCGCTACAGATACTCAGTACAACCCTGCTGTCAGTAGTGCAAAACGGTAAACCCTTGGAGAATGAGCTAACACTATCAGAGAAAACATGTCCTTTTGGACATTATTTATTTTTACTTTATTGATGTTTTGCCTGAATGTCTGTGTGAGGCTGTCAGTTCCACTGGAACTGGAGTTACAGACAGTTGTGAGCTATAACATGTGGGTGCTGGGAACTGAACTCAGGTCCTCTGGGAAAGTAGCCAGTGCACTTAACCACTGAGCCATCTCTCCAGCCCCTGCATGTTTCTTTTTAATTAATTGATTTAGTGTGGGTGTGCTCAAGTGCACGTGTAGAGTTCAGAGGATACCTTGCAGGAGTTCTCAGGGATTGGACTCCTTTCAACAAAGTCTTACCCCCTTAGCCATTTCACCAAACCTGGTTTGGGCCTTTTGTTTGGTTGCTTCCTGAGACAGGGTCTCACCGATGTAGCCTTGGCTGGCCTCATATTCACTATGTAGGCAAAAATGACCTTGGATTTAGTAGCTTTATTTATTTAAAAAATTGTGTGTATGAATGTCGTACCTACATATATGTGTACCACATGTATGCAGTGTCTCTAGAGGCCAGAAGAGGGTGTTGGATCTCCTAGAATTGGAGTTACAGATGGTTCTCTGTGAGAGCGCCAGTGCTCTTAGCCTCTGAGCCTTCTCCCCAGCCCTGGCTTTACATGCCTGCTTCCAACCTCCTAGTCAAGTTTGTATAATTTGATAAGGATCAGATCTGGGACTTTATGGGTGGTGGCACTTTACTAGCTGGGTGACACCCGCAGTCCTAACATTGAACTTCTGCTTTTCTGGCCTCCCACACACCCATGTGCTGTTCACATGTGTGCCCCACCACAACGGGCTGAAAAATAGTTTGGTTTGTTTTTCTCACAAATATAGGTCAATTTGCATCTGAACGATCCTACGTATAAGTATTTGCCTTGTGTAAAACATATACTGTTTGTAACGTGCACCATGTAAGGGTACTGATTGCATCATTGTTTATGATACCTCAAGTATTTATAAGAGTTCAAGAGCTTATAATAAACACTTGAAGCAACCTGAGTTGACCAGCAAGGGACCTTAGACTAGCTACACCAGAGAATTCTATATAGTCACGAAAACCAATAGGATGAGACTTTATAACCTGGAACATCATGTCTTGCTAACCCCCCACCTCAATAAATAAAGACTTTTTTTTTTTTACATTTAGCAAAAAGGAAGGGAGGGAGGAAGAAAAGAAAGAATAGGTCTGAGGAGGGGGAGGGGGGATGGGATAGGGGGTTTCTGGAGGGAAAACTGGGAAAGGGGATAACATTTGAAATGTAAATAAAGAAAATATCCAAGAAAAGAAAAAAAAAAAGAAAAAGAAAAGAATAGGTCTGAGGGAGGGGTCAGTTCAGTATCAGCCTACTGTACACAAAATCTGTTTCAACATCAGCCCTGCAAGTTTTTAAAATTAACTACAAAGGGGTTGGGGATTTAGCTCAGAGGTAGAGCGCTTGCCTAGCAAGCACAAGGCCCTGGGTTCGGTCCCCAGCTCCGGAAAAAAAAAAATGAAAAAAAAAAACAAAAAACCAAAAAACCAAACCAAACCAAACCAAATAAAATTAACTACAAAACGACAATTGCTAAAGAAGTAGAAAGTGGGGGCTGGAGAGATGGCTCAGCGGTTAAGAATGCTGACTGCACTTCCAGAGGTCCTGAGGTCAATTCCCAGCAACCGCATGGTGGCTCACAACCGTCTGTAACGGGATCTGACGCCCTCTTCTGGTGTGTCTGAAGACAGCTACAGTGTACTCACAAACATGAAATAAATACGTCTTTCAAAAACAAAAGTAGAAATTGAGAAATCGAAGGATTTGTGTGTTGGTATCAAACTATCATGACTTGTGACTTCTGTTTGCCTATTGTTTCTTTGTTTTTTCGATGTTACCCAGGTTTGGCCTAGCGCTCACACAATTCTCCTGCCTCAGCCAGTTGAGTAGCTGGAAGCACAGGAACACACTTGGAGCCCAGGACAGTCCCTGGCTGACAGGGGGACCTGCTGATGTGAGCCAGGCAACGGACCTCACTTCACATGGCTTACACTGGAGTAGCTGGACACCGGTGTCCTCCGACGCTCTTCAGGGTCATCACCTCTGAGCCTGTGCTGAGAGAATGAATAAACTCACACAAGGTCCAGCCTTATCAATAGTCCCGGGGAACTTGGTAGTGATCCAGACCCTCTGGCCCCACGCAGACCTACTGGATTGGTATCTCAGCTTACAAAAATTTCCTGGTGATCCTAAACAACAGTTTCCTTTGAGAAAGCAGGACTCTAAAGTATTTCTGAAGAAAGTGTTTATCTGGAATCTGCTTTAGGCTTTAAGAAATGGTAGGACAGGGGCTGGGGATTTAGCTCAGTGGTAGAGCGCTTGCCTAGCAACTGCAAGGCCCTGGGTTCGGTCCCCAGCTCCGAAAAAAAAAAATGGTAGGAGAACAACATAATATAATGCCCAAGACTCCATGTTTGCTGCTGCTGTTGTGACAGGATCTCATATAGCTCAAGCTGGCCTTGAACTCACTATGCAGCTGAGGACGGCCTTGAAGTTCTGATTTTTCTGCTTCTACCCCCCGAAGTGCTAAGAATATAGCATGTACCACCACACCCAACACAAGGGCATAACATTTATTTCTTTAAAGCAAGCCAGTACATGTTTCATGGCTGACACATGAGGATTGAGTTCAAAGTCAGCCCTCTACTGAGTGAAATTCTGTCTTTATAATATAATAAATAAATTTGAATTTCGACCCTTGGGGAGGAGGAAGCATTAGTAGGGCTTGGGAAGGTAGCTCATTTAATAGAGTGCTTGCCTAGCATGCACAGAGCTGAAGGTTTAACACCAGCACCTTCTAAAGGAAGTAGGTTCGGTGCACCAACCACACTGATCCCAGCACGGGGTAGGTAGAGGCAGGAGGATCAGAAGTTTAAGATCGGTTGGGGATTTAGTTCAGTGGTAGGGTTCGGTCCTCAGCTCCAAAGGAAAAAAAAGGGGGAGGGGGCTGGAGAGATGGCTCAGCGGCTAAGAGCACTGACTGCTCTTCCTGAGGTCCTGAGGTTCAAATCCCAGCAACCACATGGTGGCTCACAACCATCTATGATGAGGTGTGATGTCCTCTTCTGGTGTGTCTGAAGACAGCTACAGCGTACTTATAATAAATAAATAAATAAATAAATAAATAAATAAATAAATAGAAGAAGTTTAAGATCATTCTTGCTTTTGGCCAGCTTGGGCTACATGAAACCTTTGTTCTGGTTTTGTTTTGTTTTGTTTTGTTTTAAGCATAAATAAGTAATACCATAAGGAGGTTGGGTGTTGGTGTCAGACACCTTTAATTCCAGCATTCAGGAGGTAGAAGCAGGCAGAGCTCTGTGAGTTCGAAGCCAGCCTGGTCTACAGAGTTAGTTCCAGGACAGCCAGGGTTACACAGAGAAACCCTGTCTCAGAAAACCAAAGTAGTAGTAGTAGTAGTAGTAGTAGTAGTAGTAGTAGTAGTAGTAGCAGCAGCAGCAGCAGCAGCAGCAGCAGCATAGAGAAAATTGGGGTCATTGGGGTCCATCCATGATGGAAACATCCTATAAGACGATTCTCTTGACCTAGGTAAGCTAATGTCATGGGGAAAGGAGAAAGGACTTCCCTAGATTAAAAAGTGCTGAGGGGATGCTTATTCTTGATTTGATTCCATATAAAAAGGCTGATAAGGTCCAAGTGGAGATAATCAGTGGAACTGGACTCTGGACTGACATACATGATGGTTTTATAAATACTGGCACAGACCCTCAGGTATGAAGATCACTTTCGAACCACAGAACTGAAAGTGCTCGCCCTTGGTGTAGTGAACACTGGGTGCAGAACAGGGCTCGTTAATGAAAGTTGCCTGCACAACATCTTTGCACACAGCCCATACACATGGCAAACGCGCTAACTCCTTAATCCACAGATGGCTGTTACACTTGCTTCTGATTTCCCATAAGGATGACATTTATCATAACAAGAAATTAGAAATGCATGTATTTGTTTCTGGGCTGAGGACAACATCCAGGGCCTTTCACACTTCAGGCATATAGTTTACTACTGAGTTACCTCTCTAGCCATTTAAGACAATTTGTTTCATATTTACGTATTTTCTGTGCGTGAGTTTGGAGTCTATATATGTATGCATATGAATCACGCGTGGGTCTGGTACCCTCAAAATCAGAGGAGGACATCAGATCCCCAGCAAGTGAAGTCACAGAGCGTTGTGAGTTGTTATGTGGCACTGGGAACCAAGGCTGGGTCCTCTGCGAGAGCATCCAGTGGCCTTAACCCTGGGGCCAGCTCTCTGGGCCTAAGACAATTTTCAATTCTTAAAAAATATATATTCTCGGGGTTGGGGATTTAGCTCAGTGGTAGAGTGCTTGCCTAGCAAGCGCAAGGCCCTGGGTTCAGTCCCCAGCTCCGAAAAAAAGAAAAAAGAAAAAAATATATATATTCTCTGTTGCATCTGTTGACACATGCCTATATTCCCAGCACTTGAGAGGGTGGGGTGTGGGGATCATAAATTTCAGTTGGGGTAAAGAGTGTGGCCCTGTTTTCCCCCCCTTTATGTGCACTGGTGTCTTGCCTGTGTGTGTGAGGGAATCGGATCCCCTGGAGCTGCCTATGGGTGCTGGAAATTGAACCCAGACACCCCTGGAAGAGCAGCCAATGCTCTTAACTTCTGAGCCACCCCTCCAGCCCCACCTTTAGAAATTCCTAACCTTTTGTGTGTGTGTGTGTGTGTGTGTGTAATATGGAAATTGAACTTAGGGCCTTGTACACACTAAGTGTGTGCTGTGCTGAAGTATCACTGAGCCCACACCCACGCTGATGATGGATATAGTCTAATGGCAAACATTTAGCAATGACAAGATTTGGGTAGAGTTTGAAGACCCAGTCCTGAGCTATTGGTTAGCGTGACCTTTGCTGTCCTTAGCGTGTACTATGAGAAGACAGAAAAAGAAGACTTGAGTCCCGGAACCTGCAGTGGTGGGTGAGAACCCACTCCTGAAAGTTGTCTCTGACCTCTGCATACAACCGTAAGAGTTATAATGACAATGATAATTAGTGAGGTCTTTTAGAAGGTATAGTTGGGCAGGAGAGATGGCTCAGCTGCCAAGAGCACTTGCTGTTCTTAAAGCCCTAGATTCAGTTCCCAGTACCCATATGGTGGCTAATACCATCTCTAACTACAGTTTCAGAGGATTCTACACCCTCTCTTGGCCTCCCCAGGCACCACATACACAGCATAAAGACATACACGCAGGCAAACCCCCATATACACATAAATAAAAAAGGAAACTTTAACGGTGTATGTGTTGGTGTGCATACACATGCTGCTAGAAGACATGTGCAACACACACACACACACACACACACACACACACACACTGGAGAAGGAGCTCAGACACTTCAAAATAGATTATGGGCACTGACTCATGGGTCACTATCTATCCTGGAGTTTTTCCTTTCGGCTTTGCTTGTAACTGGGTGGACAGGCACTCCTTTCCATTCACAAGAATGAGTGCTACATTATTTCTAAACAAAACAGCACCTGCAGTATGTTTACTGTCCTCACGGACTATGCGCGCCCGTGGGCGCACACACACACTTTCAGTCTCCAGAGCTTTTGGGAAGGTCAAGGGAAGGCTGCCCTCAAACACCCTCTTCATCTTGCCCTCCTAAGGAACCAAGATTCTAAGGTGGCAGAAGTTCTACAGGGGCCAGAGGCAGGGAGGGGGAAGCAGGACACAGTTTCCAGAGACCTACAGCAGAGGGCAGCAAGGCAGATCCCCAGGTCCCGGGCAGGGAGGAGGAGGCCCTTGGCTCCTGGGAGAAGGAAGGGTTCCGGCAGAGCAGGGTTCAAAGGCATTTGGTTTATGGCAACTCATAAAAGGGGAGTTTGTGGCTCAGAAAGGAGGAGGACTGGAAAGGTCTTTGTGCCCACTGAGCGAGGGTCATGCTGACTAGAAGAGATCTGAAGAGGTGCCAGGGGCCCCACCTGTCCCAAGGGAACCCCAAGTGTGAACTCTGGCCTTGGGTGCTGAGTTCCAGCTGCAAGGCCCCAGGAGTCCTGTCCCATCCCATCTCGTGCCCCACCCACCCCATCCCCTCCCCCCACCCACACCATCCCCTCCCCCAACCCCGTGGCTACTTTTCTAGGGCAGGAGGGTGGTCTGCTGAGTTCCCCCATCTTGGCGGGAAGGAAGAATGGTCCGGCACCTGTGGCCTGCCCTGGTGGGAGATGTCTACCTGCAGGGAGAGCTCAGGTCCTAGGCGGAAGTGCACCCCATCCCTGAAGCTGCAGAGCCAGGGCGGAGCACACGCCAGCTCTGGCTGTCAAGCTGTTGCTGGGCTCTAGGCTCCCAGGGACCTGGGCACCTACTTCCCCACCCCCTCATCCATTCTCTCTGGGGCCCTATCTTCCCTTATATGGTGAAGGAAGTTCCTGGGGGTGGGGGGGTGAGGACAAAGGTCGGTCTCCTGCAGCCAGCTTGCCACAACTTCCTAAGATCTCCCAGGTGGTGGCTGCCTCTTCCAGACAGGTAAGGCAATCGGGTGGGGACACATGGTGACCACAGGTGGTTGGAGGGGACAGGGTCCTTGCTTTTCCTTGGCAGTCTGGACAAGTTAGTGAGGAGGGGTGAGGTAAGGTATTCCGGAACTCTCAAAGAAGCAAGAAGCTAGCAGACTGTCTTGGGCCTTTAATGAAGGAAGTTCCTTCCCTGTAACCCACCTTCACCTCAGGTTGGGTCCATCTGTGCAGATTCCCTGGGACTGAGTGGCTCCTGGGACTCAGATTTTTACAATTAAAATCTCAGGACAGTCCTGAGAAAGCTGGAATTAGTTGGTCTCCTTGGCAACATTTCTTTCTTCTCTCTGGAGGTTCATTTCTTTGTCTATGTCTTGCACTTCTGAAATGGTTTCTTTCTTTGTGTCACCATTCCCCTGACACTCTTGAGAGGTTGGGTCCTTGGCCCACCGATGGATCCTGGGATGTAAGCTGCAGTCACCAGGAGGGGAAAGGCAGAAGCTGGAGGCTACAGGGTCCTAGGCCCTCTCTGGCCTGGTCATCACTCCTGCCCTAGAAATGGCCCCTCTGCTTTCCAGTCTCCGTGGTCTATTTTATCAGAGCTGACAGTGAAAGCCAAGCCTGCCCAGAATTTTGGGACTCACTCTAACCAAGGTCATATGCTCAGGAGTCTTTTTGTCACTTGGAGGTTGGGAGTATCTCCCTCCAGGGGCTCCCAGGCTCTGGTTAGCAGGAGGGCATCCTTTGTATAGGGAAGCCTGACCTAACCCATGGTGTTACCACACTCCTGTCCAGTTAAAAGCTGGGACTAAAACCCGTGGCAGCACCCAGGATTCCCTAATGTTGGACTCCAAGAGCAACAGGACAGTAGATAGGGAAGGACAGGTAGCTGGAGAGAGGAAGATCTTAAGTCTAAGGCCCATAGGTCCTCCTTCCGTTCCCTAGTTCTGAATGTCAGTGTGTATGCCAGTTGGATTCCTACTATGGGCTGTGAACTGGTAGCTACAGGTGTGAGTGAGCATTCATGTGTGTAGTGTGTATAATCTGAGCCACTTGAGAGGCCGAAGCATGTTTGCTATGTTTGAGGCCAACCTGAGCTATAGAGGGAGACGTTGTCTTTAAAAAAAGAAAAGAAGCAAACCACTACCCTAAAAAAAAAAAAAAAAAATCAAAACCAAACCAAACAAAATTCATCTGTCTAGGTTGTGTCTGTCTAGGTGGTGGAGCTTGGGGTCTTCAGACTTATAAATAGGCCTTTTCATCACTGTGTGGTCAGGGATGAGAAAGGTTTCAGTTGGGGACACAGTGAGTCCCTGAGAAAAGACTCCTTGCCAGCCTAGGAATTCTGGGAAGGCTTCCTGGAGGAAGTGTCCCGATTGAGTCTGGAAGAAAATGAAAGTGGGAAAGCCAAGACAGGAGCAGCCTGTAGAACTACTGTTCTAGAAGGCAGAAGAGAGGCTTGGAAGAGTGTGCTGACGGACAGAGCGATGGTGGACAGACAGTTGGGACAGGCGGACTTGGGACAGGGGGAACCGTCCAAGATTCTGTACACATAGCTGGCTTTCGGTTCTCCGGGTGACAAGTGTCCTCCCAGGGATGGGGACCAGGGGTGAGTCAGTGAGTTCAAGTTGAGGAACATATCTACCCCAGGGTCCTTGCTGGCAGACTGAAGAATGAGAGCCTCCAACCCTCCTTGAAGTTTAGGGGAGACTGGGGAGCTGAGGATGTCCTTCTGGAGTGAGGGAGAGGTGTCTCCCTCTGACCGACATGGGTCGAAGCAGAAGCACTTGAGGATACCCAAGGGGTTGGCCCGGCTGCCTCTCAGAGCCAGCCATCCCACCTTGGCCCTAAGGAGGCTGTGCCCCTTTCGGTTTAAGAATCTCACTTTCTTCAGAGAGAAGCAGCAAGCCTTTGTCCCGCCCCAACAGTCAATAAACATCCCTGTGTCTAACATTAGTTTATTTTGCTGTCAGTTTGCTCCAGAACAGTCCATTGGGTAGACTTCCGTTCTTTGCTCACCAAGCTATGGCCCACCTTCCTCACCCAGAGTGTGCAAAAGAGAGCGTTAGAGAAAGAGTAACAGTAACAAAGACGGCCAGAATTAAACAGAAAATACTGTCCTTTGTACCTAGATTGCTGAACCAGGAGTGAGTGAGTGTATGTGTGTGTATGGGGACCCTTCATGCTAAGGAATATCTGATATTGGGGCCCATGCCAATAGGGGTATCAGGTAGAGTCAGGCCTGTAAGGCTTCTGCAAACACAGCAAGCTGCCCAAGATAGATTGGTGGCCTAGATCACCAAGGGGCACGCTGATCAGAGTGAGCAGAACACAAGATAAGCCACCCTGCAGGGCTCAGAGAGTTTACAAGAGGTAAAGGCCAAGCCATTTATTATCCAAGACATGACTCAAAATCAAAGTGCAAGGAGAGATTAGCTGGAGAGATGGGGCTGTCAATGTGGGATACCTGACTTTGCCCTTGTTAGTCACTAGGCCAAGGAGCAGTCACAGAGGGTGACTGACTCCTACTCAGCCTGGGGCAGGCACATAGAGAATGGGTGGTGGAGAGGGTTGAGAATGACCAGGTGCAAGTGTTCCTCGATGTGCCTCATGCTGGGATTCCCAGCCAGTTTTCAAAGGACCCAGGTCTCA
This sequence comes from Rattus norvegicus, assembly GCF_021556685.1. Classification (NCBI taxonomy): domain Eukaryota; kingdom Metazoa; phylum Chordata; class Mammalia; order Rodentia; family Muridae; genus Rattus; species Rattus norvegicus. The sequence goes on from NC_141542.1 coordinate 91,132,053, forward strand.
TCTCTGATGGAAATAAAGTATCCAAGCCCTAAGCCCTATTCTGGTCTAATTAAATCAGAACCTCTGGGGATGCAGGCTCTGAGCAGCAGTTTTTAAAAAGCTCCCAGGCGACTCTGATCAGCGAAATCAGAATAAAAACAGCTACAGGTTCAAACAGAAAGAGGCAAAGCTAGGGAAAGCTTGGGATGGAGGCTTCTTTCAGCCCAGTAGACGGAGGCTGGTTAGCAGGGGTAGCAGCTTCTCTCTGCCAGTTATCCACCCATCCATCCATCCATCCATCCATCCATCCATCCATCCATCCATCCACCAACCCACCCTCCCATCCACCCTCCCATCCATCCATCCATCCACCAACCCACCCTCCCATCCACCCTCCCATCCATCCATCCATCCATCCACCCACCTACCCATCCACCCTCCCATCCATCCATCCATCCACCAACCCATTCATCCACCCATCTATCCATCCATCCATCCATCCATCCATCCATCCACCACCCATCCAAACTTTGCTTTTCTCCTTACTTCTTACTTCCTTTTCCCCTTCACTCATTCACGTAACCAAGAACTGGTATTGTACTAAATATGAGAGATTTAATTAATTAATTAAAAAAATTAATTGACTGATTGTGCATGTGTGTGGGCATATACATGCCACAGTACACATGTAGAAATCAGAGAAAAGTTTTGGGTGTTGTTTTCTCTTTCCACTGTGTGGGTTCTTGGAGATTTACCTCAAATTATCAGACTGGTGGCAAGTGTCTTTATCCATTGAGCCATTTTGCTGACACCTAATTATTAGAAAGTGTCTTCTGTAACCCAAGCTGGCCTCAAGCTTGCTACATAGCCACACATGACCTTTAACTCCTGCTCTTCCTGCCTCCACCCGAGTGCTAGGATTACGGCACCACACCCAGTGTAATGCTGGGGATTTATACTGTATACTGGGCAGGCAGAAATTGTCCCTGCCCTTGTAGGAACATCTGGGCAACAGCTGGGCATAGTGGTGCATGCCTTTGATCCCAGCACTCTGAGGGCAGAGGGAGGCAGATCCCTGAGTCGGAGGCCAGTTTGGTCTACAGAGTTCCAGGATAGCTGGGGCTACACAGGGAAACCCTATCCCAAACAAACAATATTCTGCTTAATCACAGAGATTAGAGGATGTTGGTGGGGCTGGTGAGGGAGAGGCATGCTTTCTTTTGTATTATTATCTATCTGGATTATCTATCTATCTATCTATCTATCTATCTATCTATCTATAGTATAGCCCAGGCTGCTTTGACCCTAAATTCTCCTATTTCTGTGTCAGCTCTTCCTCAGTGTTAGGGTTTACAGGCATTCATTACTACATCCAGACATTTTATTCTATCTATCTATCTATCTATCTATCTATCTATCTATCTATCTATCTATCATCTATCTATCAAACTATCATCTATCTATCTATCATCTATCTATCAAACTATCATCTATCATCTATCATCTATCAAACTATCATCTATCTATCATCTATCTATCAAACTATCATCTATCATCTATCTATCAAACTATCATCTATCTATCATCTATCTATCAAACTATCATCTATCTATCATCTATCTATCTATCTATCTATCTATCTATCTATCTATCTATCTATCTATCATCTATCTACTCAGGAGTTAAGGGTGGGACTTGGGGCCTTGTGTATGCTAAACAAGCTCTCTGTCACAGAGCTCCAGCCCCAGTCCCCACTTTGTCAGGTGATTCTGTGGCGCTTGACATATTCACAATGCTATGTAGCTCTCTCCACCCTCTAGTTCCAGCACTTTCTGGTCATCCCAGTGGGCAACTCTGTGCTTACCAGTGACCTGTTCCCTGTCCCCCAGACCTAGGAACCACCATCTCCACCCCTACAGATTTGCCTGTCTGAACAGTTTATGTAAATGGGATGCTTGCTGTGTGTTCGTTTTATGACTGGCTCCTTTATCTCAGCGAAGTTTGTGCCTACGTCATTGCTTTACTCCATTTTATCATCTTATGGCTTAATAGTGCTCCTCTGTGTGGACAAAACACTTTCTGTTTCATTTACTGATGGAAATCTGTGGTCCCACCCCCTCACACCATTTTCTTTTCTTTTTTTTAATTTTTGAGCTCTTTCTATGTAGTCTTGGCTGTCCTGAGCTCACTCTGTAGACCAGGCTGTGGTTCCACTTTTGACACTACTGTGAACAGAATACCCATGAGCTTCAAGGACAACTTTCTAGTTTTTCTTATTTGCGTGTGTATTTGCATATGTGCATGTTTGTGTCTGTAGGTGCTCACATGTGTGTATACCTGTGTGTGGGGGCAGAGAACAAACTGATGTGCCATTCCTCAGATACCACCCATCTTGTTAATATCATACTCATTTAGTGTGCCCGAGTGCATTCTAGGGATTGAACTCGGCTCCTCAGGTTACCGAGCCTTCACTCACTGCTGCCCTTGCTGCCCCTTGCTGCCACCACCCCCTTATTTTCCCCAGACAGGACTACTCACTGGCCTAAAGCTCACCAGGACATCCGAGCTGGCTAGCTGGGGAGACCCAGGGATATGCTGGTCTCTACCTCCATAGTGCTAGGATCTCAAGCATACGTCACTGTTTGAATCCTGAAGACAGAGCAAGCACTTTACCAAGGGAGGGGTCTTTTTGTGTTTTCTTTTCTTTGGTTTGGTTTGGTTTCCTTTGTATAAGATCAAGTAATCTGAAATAGTGAGTTCAAGGCCAGCCTGGGCTACATGAGATCTTCTCTCAAAAAGCCTGTAAGAGGGGTTGTGGGGGGAGACTGAAGCTAAACAAGAGTCTTAAGCTAAATGTGCTAGCACGAGGGATAGCCTGGGCTACAGAGCAAGACCTTGTTTCAAAAACATGGAGGGAGGGGTGTGTTTTAAGTGTTGGGCTATGTAACGGGTACTAAGAGAGCCAATGTAGGTGTTTGAATAAGAGAGGATCATCATCAAAGCTGGGTGGCTAGGGTAGAGGCTGGACTATAGTGGTCAGGATCTCCAGTAGGAAGCCAGCTTCCCTTCCTCCTCTGGGCCTCAAACCTGTGGCCTCTACCCGAGACTTGGGGCACTCCTGGCTCAATGGCCATTGCTCTCACATGCCTTCTCCTCCAGGCTCATCCACCATGACTAAACTGACTGCCCAAGTCAAAGGCTCTCTCAACACCACCACTCCAGGAATACAAATATGGAGGATAGAGGTGAGTTCTGTCTGGAGGGGAGTCCTGGGACTCAGGAAGGTGGAGGCAGCCTGGCCTTGCCAGTCTCCTCCAGCTCTGCCCTGTACTCTGCAGGGAGCTGCTGACCTCCTGCAGCCAGCTCCACCCATGCTCCTCCCAGTGCCCTTCCCTCACCTCTTTTCTCCACCTCCTCCTTAGCCTTCCTCTACATCCTTGTCCCTGCTGGTCCTGTCTTTCTCTCCTGCCTCCTCTCTAGCTCCTGCCACTTTTCCTTCCCCACCCCTTTCCCTACTATTCAATCCTGGACCCTGATTTTATTTATTTATTTATTTTTAATTTTGTGATGCTGTGGATAGAACCCAGGACCACGTCCAGTAAGGACTCTACCTCTAACTACAGACAAACCTTGTTGGACCCTGCACCCTCAGCTCCCTTCTGCTATACATCAGCTTCCTCACCTGGTGGTCCTGGTAGCTCATGTGACCTCTTTCTGACCTGGATCAGTTCGTTCCTCCTTAGAAAACCCAATTTAGTGTCCTGTTCCTGGGAGGCCCCCCGTACTGATTCCAAACAGTGCAGCCTAGTGATCAGCACAGCCCACAGCAGCCTTGAATGGCTAGACCCAGAGAGTCCTGTTGCTTCGGTCTCCCGGGTAGGTGGAACTACAGGTTTACCATCATGCCCGCTGTGACCTCTCTCCTCTCTCTCTCCTCAGGCTATGCAGATGGTGCCGGTTCCTTCCAGCACCTTTGGAAGCTTCTTCGATGGTGACTGCTATGTAGTCCTGGCTGTAAGTGGGTCAGGCCAGGGCGGGGCTGAAGAGAAAGCAAAGCCTGCTGGGTATTAGGGAGGAAACTAGAGGCTGGGGGCAGTGCTGAGAGGTGGTCTGGCCTCGTCAATCAGTGTTTGCAAGTGTCCAGGCGTCCAGCTGTGGGGCTCCACAGGGCTTAGGAATTTTGTAAAAGTACTTTCTGGGGGTTGGGGATTTAGCTCAGTGGCAAGGCCCTGGGTTCGGTCCCCAGCTCCGAAAAAAAGAAAAAAGAAAAAAGAAAAAGAAAAGAAAAAAAAAAGTCCTTTCTGGCTCAAGAGCCACAAACTCATTCAGCCTTGGAGCACCTTCTGAGTTGGTATTTATTATTAATAGCAATAACAATAACAACAATAGTATTTTTGGTATGTGTGTATGTATGTGCGCACACGCTGTACTATGGAAACAGTGTGGAGTTCAGAGGACAACTTGGAGGGGGAGATCTTATGCACCTCAGGGACTGAACTCATCATCATTGCTGCGGCAGGCACTCTTACCTACTGAGCCATTTTTCCGGCCCTGCCCCCCACCCTCTGAAACCCACAGTCATCTTCAAATTCCTTCCTGATGCTTACCCACCTACACTACTAAAGACATTTGTGCTCTTGTATCGATTTGCTCCTGACTTGTAAAGGGTTTCAAATCACACTTACTCACTTTGTGACTCTGTGCATGCACGTGTCTGTGCCTGGTTGCACACATGCCTGGGTGCACAGGTAATTTGCAGGAGTCCATTCTCTTTCTCCTATGTGGTTGCAAGCGCTTTTACTCACTGAGTCAGTCCTCTTGCCTACCCTGGTTCTCAATATTGACGATGCACACTTAACAATTAACTACATCCTCACTGAAAGTGAAAAGCCAAGCCCTGTGTCTCAGATTGAAAACAGCAGTGATGTATTTACACAGTAATTGTGTGCATGGCAGGTATTCCTGTGTACAGGGCATCTGTGGATGCAATGCCTCAAAATCAATAACTGCAAATGGGGAAAAATTGCATCGTGGGTGCTGGAGAGATGGCTCCTCAGTTAAGAGTGCATAAGTTCGGTTCCCAGCACAGCACCCATGTAGGTTGGCTCACAACGGCCTGTAATTCCACCTCCAGGGGGATCTGAGATGCCAAATACACACACACACACACACACACACACACACACACACAAGTGCATATATATAATACAGTAATTGACCTGTAGTGAATGGTTAATAGTTTTTTCTTGTCATTATTCCATAAACAGTACATGATAGCATCTATTCTGACTGTCTGCCTTCTCTTACGTAAGACAGATCTGAGATGTAGCTTCAATGGTAGACTGCTGACCTTGCATCCAGGGTACCCTGAGTTCGATCCCTCGCCCTATGAGTGGGTGCATTGGCATACAAACCTGTAATCCCAGCTCCACCGAGGGAACAAAAGAAACCCAGAGGGAAGCCATCCTCCATCCCAGAGTGTCCCTGCCTAATTTGAGCTACATGAGGCCTTGTATCAGAAACAAAGTAAGGGGGGAGGGGGTATGGGAGAGGAGGGAAAGGAGGTAACATTTGAGATGTAAATAGAAAAAATATCCAAGAAAAATAAAATTAAAAAATAAAAAATAAAAGAAAACAGTAACAGTATAGCCACCTGATAGCCCACATGCATCAGCCCCCATGAGTTATTTTCAAGATGAGAACAAGGTCCATAGAGGGGAAAAGTCAGCAACTGTTGTTCTCTGTCAGTAGAGTGAGCTGGACCACAGTTCGGGGCTCAGCAGCAGGCCAGAGGCCTTCACCTGGGGCCCAGGGTCCAAGTGTGTGGGAGATCGTGCAGAATAGGACAGGAGACCATGGGAACCCAGGTCTCACTACACAGATGCCTCCCACCCCCAGATCCACAAGACCGGCAGCACCCTCTCCTACGATATCCACTACTGGATTGGCCAGGACTCGTCCCAGGATGAGCAGGGGGCAGCTGCCATCTACACAACACAGATGGATGACTACCTGAAGGGCCGGGCTGTCCAGCACCGTGAGGTCCAAGGCCATGAGAGCGACACATTCCGGAGCTACTTCAAGCAAGGCCTTGTGTAGGGAGGGGTACACCTGGGTCTGGGAGGACGCCAAGACTGGTCATAAGCAGTGGGGACTGCGACATGGGGGCTGGGCTAAAGACACAGGGACGTTTAGGCTCACAGAGAGACTCTGCACAGTGGGAGGTGAGTTGGCCAGATGAGATGCCTGAAGCTATGGGGGCTCTGGGGAGCTCATATGATTTTTGTTGATTTTTCTCCACCTTTCTACCCCTCAGCCTTTTATCTGCTGTTGCTCTGACCTTGGCCCGTTCCTCTGAGTCTACGTTGGCTGGATTTACCCCTTGGGCCCTTCTGAAACACTGTGACATTGGCCTGTGAATTCTGTACCTCAGCTCTTGTCTGCAGGGACTGCTCAGGGCCTGAGGCCCTCAGACTGTTACAGCAAGCCACGCCCGCTCAGGCTAACTGGCAGGTGGCTGCTCCCTCTTCTCTAATCAGGCCTTTCACTAACAATACAAACACCTCCTACTTTTTCTAGAAAAGTCCAAAGCTTGCTTTCCTCACGGAGACACCTGCTCACAGCAGTTTCCTTTCCCTTGTAGGAGGTGGAAGCTCTCCAGTCAGCCACAGTCCCTACCTTTCCTTTTTGTACTGTTCTCTTCTGCTCGAAACACAGCCCACGGTTACTCTCTGGCATTTGAGTGGCATTTCTCCCTTCTTCTGCCTCAGTCTCCTGTCACCAGGGTCCGGCATTATGCCCATTTTCTTCTCTCCAAATCACTATGATTATTTTTGCAAACCGCTCTGCAGGGCAGGGAGCTAGGGCAAGGGACAGGAAACGTACAATGCAGGGTCAGGTACAACAACGTGCTACAGGCCAGCCAAGCCCTTGTAGGACACTGACGGCGAATGTAAGCTTGATGTTTGAACCCTAAGTATTTCCTTTGCCCTCTCAGGCTAACTGGCAGGTGGCTGTCCCAGTTGGGACTCCAGAGGGCCCCAGACAGCTCAGGACCTTGGCACACCTCTCCCACTCAATGGTTTCCTTTCTTTCCCAGGATCCGGAAAGGGGGCGTGGCTTCTGGCATGAAGCACGTAGAAACAAACTCCTGTGATGTCCAGCGACTGTTGCACGTCAAGGGCAAGAGGAATGTGCTGGCTGGAGAGGTGGGTCCCCAGTTGGGACCCTGGCTAAGAACTGCATGGGGCAGAGGGAAGGGAGGGTGGCTGGAGACGAGGCTGATGTGTAGGCTCTCCGTGGGCTCTGAACTTCCCCATGCCCTCTAGGTGGAAATGTCCTGGAAGAGTTTCAACAGAGGGGATGTCTTCCTGCTGGACCTTGGGAAGCTTATCATCCAGTGGAATGGGCCAGAGAGTAACCGCATGGAGAGACTTCGGGTAACCCTGACAGGGCGCCTCATTTCTGCCATAGGCATGCCCCATCTTCTTCAGTAGCCTCAGCATCACCTGTCCTAGTCAGCCTCAACCCCCTACCCCCGCAACCACCCTCACCCCACTTGTGGGGACAGGAGTAGACCTAAGTCTTCATGTACATGGTGGAATATGTCTCCGTAGTGTGGCAGGCCCCATTCTCAGCCTTGGGTATCCAAGTGGATGAGGTGGGCAGAGCTTTGCCCTTGCTCTACCCAGAAGCTGGCCATCTGGTCAAAGAGCCATAAGGGAAAGGGAGAATCAGAGGAATGATTACTGGAGAAGTTCGGTACTGGGCACACAGGGAGGCTTTGGGGATCAGATGGAGGTGAGGCCAAGTCCCTGGGGCAGGAAGGTGGCTGGTATTGTCCATTGGCTCAGTAGGCGGAAGCTGTGCAGGGAACAGGTCTCATAGGCAGGATGTGTGGCCAGCAGATTGTGAAAAGGAGTTAGGTCTTCTACCCACCGAGTAGACGCTTATCTGATTTCTGAGTAGAAACGGGATGGGGAGGGGACTGGGTGGGATCCTGGCTTCACTATGTGTGGGACAAAGATGCAAAACCGGATGCCTGAGAACAGTAAGGAACAGCGGAGGCCCAGTTCCTGAGACTGGGAAGACCTCAAGGGAAGAACGGAGGGCACTTTTGACTGTCTGAAGAGGGTCGGTCCTACGAGATGAGAGCGAGGCTAGAGACAGCAACACACGGGTGTTGCTAACCACAAGAGCCCAGGGACTCCAAAGGGCCCACGAAGGGAGGCTAAGGAAAAAAGTGAACCACAGTGCGTGTACACATGAAAGCTGGCACCCATGGGACTATGCATGCAGATACACGCTTGTGTGAGCTTTCATGGAACTGAACTATGTGTGCACGTGATTATTTGTGTATATAGGTATGCTCATGTGAACTTGTGTGTGTACTGTGAGCATGTGTACCTCGGGCAGACTAAGTAGAGTACTATGATCTTTGAGGCTCAGCTCTCGTACAAAACCATGAAGGGAAACCATAAATTCCCAACAATGTCACAACTACAGGCCCAGCAAGACCAGAGCAAACACCCCTGCACCCCCAACCCCCCCAATGAGGAGACCTATTTTCCCATAGGTTCCAACTGTTGCTTCCCACACCTGAAAGGCCTTGTCTCCACCCCTTATAGATCTGCAGGATGGGGCGGAGTTTGTCGAGTGGAGTTCAGGGTGGGGAACATTACTACCCTGTCTGCCAACCTTCATGCGTCATCTGTGGCATCTCTGCAGGGCATGACCTTGGCCAAAGAGATCCGAGACCAGGAGCGGGGTGGACGCACCTACGTAGGCGTGGTGGATGGGGAGAATGAAGGGGACTCCCCACAGCTGATGGCAATTATGAACCACGTGCTGGGCCCACGCAAGGAACTAAAGGCTGCAATTTCTGACTCAGTGGTGGAGCCGGCCGCTAAGGCTGCACTCAAGCTGTACCAGTGAGTTCTGGCCTGGGGCCTTCCTGGGTGCTGGGGACTTCCTGGGCTAGGGTGCTCAGCCAGCAGCGCCTCTTATCCATGCCTCCCTTTGTTCTGCAGTGTGTCTGATTCAGAAGGAAAAATGGTGGTTAGAGAAGTTGCTACTCAGCCACTCACACAGGACTTGCTCAGCCATGAGGTGAGAGGGTCTGGAGGACCCCAAGCAAGGGACACCTATAAAATGCTAATTTATCTGCAGATTTAGTGGAGGTAAACCTGGCACAGCCTTACCTCTCCCCTTCCCCCAACCCCAGCACCACAGGGTCAATTTTTTTTTTCTCTATTGGCTCTAGGACTGTTACATCCTGGACCAGGGAGGCCTGAAGATCTTTGTGTGGAAGGGAAAAAATGCCAATGCCCAGGAGAGGAGCGGAGCCATGAACCAGGCTTTGGTAAGGAAAGGGTCTAGCATAACGGTTCTCCACCTTCCTAACTATGCGACCCTTTTATATCGTTGCTTATGTTGTGGTGCTCCCTCCAACCATAACATTATTTTCGTTGCTACTTCATAACTGTAATTTTGCTACTATTATGAATCGAATAAATATCTGATATGCAGGATATCTGATATGCGACCTCAACAGGGTTGGGACCCTCAGGTTGAGAACAGCTGATCTAGCACAGCAGAAGGGGATTCAGACCAGGCCATAGCACCAGGCAGAGTCCAAGGAATATTCTGGGAGGTCAGAAATGGGAGCAAATGGACACAGCTTTTGGGGGCCGAGGACCATAATGTCACCAGCTTCCTGTTCTCACATGTTCTCAGCATGTGAGTGAACTGACCACCAGCCAAATCTAGGCCTTCACGATATTGGGTGTCACTTCCCCATGCAAGAGCTTTGCTTAGAGAAGGGAATGGCTAGTCTTCCTCCAAAAAGGCAGTAGGCTTGATGCCAGGGCTCGGCTCTGGAGTCAGTGTTGGTTTAGAATGGGTACTAGAATAGAATTGAGCTAGCGTTTAGGAAGGAGTCAGATCTGGTAGGCTCCAAGTTAGGTCTAGGGTCAGGATTCAGGGTTGAGATTAGAGTTTGAGACATTATCAGGTTTGACCTTGATTGAAGAGGGTTAGCATGGTTAAGTTTAGGCTCCGCTTTGGGATTGGAGCTAGGCATGTTCAGGATTGATGCTAGGTGGATTTGGTTGGGGTCGGGCCAGGCTTTGGCTTGCGGCGTGTGTGTGTGTGTGTGTGTGTGTGTGTGTGTGTGTGTGTGTGTGTGTGTGTATGTGTGTGTGTGTGACGCACACACACAGATTTAGGGACAGGAGGTAGTAGTCTCCAATGACCCTCTTCTTTTCCCAGAACTTCATCAAAGCCAAGCAGTACCCACCTAGCACGCAGGTTGAGGTGCAGAATGATGGGGCTGAGTCCGCCATTTTCCAGCAGCTCTTCCAGAAGTGGACAGTGCCCAATCGGACCTCAGGCCTTGGCAAAACCCACACAGTGGGCTCTGTGGGTGAGAACCCAGGCCTCCCTCCTTCCTTTCCCGATTCTCCTCTTTCAAACACATTTTACCGGCTCCCTGGTGGGTACTGAGAACCCAGTGGACAAAAAGTCTCGAGTTATCACAAAGGGAAGGGGAGCTAAAAAATGACTTTTGTCTTTCATGTGGAGTGGGGTTGAGGCTTCCTGGGAACCAAAAACCTCGGGCAGACTATATTTGCTGAGGGCAGACGCTGGCGGGGGCGGAGGAGTTCAAATGAAAGGAGAATGTGGAGCCTTATCACCATGGGATTCCTGCTAAGCTGGGAGGCAAGGCCGTGCTTGAAGTCTGAAAGCTCCAGGGAGTCGGACTAAATAAAGCACTACTCTTGACCCTCAGTTGCCCTCAGTGGCCTGGGAGCCACTGATTAGGTCTTAGGGGCTGTGACAGCTCTGCTACTCTAGTGTGTGACCTTGGATAGACAGCTGAACGTCTCTGGCTTTAGTCTCTTCCTCTATCATGTGGGCCTAGGAGTACCGGCCAGCACTCAGGACTGTAGTGAGGGAGGATACCTCAGCTAGTGACAGCTGGTGTCCTCCTCTCTCCAGCCAAGGTGGAACAGGTGAAGTTTGATGCTCTGTCCATGCACGTACGGCCTCAAGTGGCTGCCCAGCAGAAAATGGTGGATGACGGGAGTGGGGAAGTGCAGGTGAGTGAGGGACTGGGGAGGACAGGTTGGTGGGGAAAGGGGTGGCAGAACCCAGTCTGGACCTCATTCAGGACTGATTCTGGTCCTAGGTGTGGCGCATCGAGGACTTAGAGCTGGTGCCTGTGGAGTCCAAGTGGCTGGGCCATTTCTATGGCGGCGACTGCTACCTGCTGCTCTATACCTACCTCATAGGCGAGAAGGAGCACTACTTGCTGTATATCTGGCAGGTGAGGTCATGCCTGCCCACCTACAGCACATCTGCTTAGCTCTCTACCATCCGGGTCATCACCTACGGGTTGAACTCCCACCTCCAGGGAAACTCCCTCCGGCTTTACCCATCTTGGGTTGGCTTTAGCTCTGAGATCGATCCTTTGGATTTTCCCATTCACAGCTCTTTCCTTGTGGTTCTGAGTCTCTTTTCTGATTCCTGTTACCTGCTCTTAAGTGGGGACTCTGTGTGAGACTCGTGGGTGCAGGGAGTGAGTTATGTGGTATTTTTTCTGAGGCTGGAGCAGAAAGAATATAATATGTTCAAGGTGAGGCCGGGCTGGGAAAGGATTAGAATTGGAGCTGGGGTCCAAATCACAGTCCCTTGGGGTTAGGTTTTAGATGTGTTCAGTCTGGGCTTGAAGGGAAGGGTATATTATGGGACTAGCCAGGCCAGACTTAGGGATGGCTGGGATGTAGCTCAGTGCTTGCCTAACATATGCAAAGCCTCAGGTTCAGTCCTCAGCCTTGCATCTAACCTGGTGCGGTAGCAAATGCCTCTAATCCCAGCATTCAGCAGATGAAGCAAGGAGGATGAGAAGTTCAAGGTCACTTTAGGCTATGTAAGACCCAGTTTAAAAAAAAAATGATAACAATTGGGCGAGGCCTAGTATAGGGATGCGTGCTTTTAGTCCAAGCACTCGTGAGACAGAGGCAGGTTGATCTCTGTGAATTCCATGCTGGACTGTTCTATGTAGCAAGGGCCAGGACATGTAGGAACACACTAGCTGATTCCAACTCAAAAGGAAAGACATTTTAAAAATGTTTACAAATGGGTGGACAGAGAGACGGCTCAGTGGACAAAAGCTCTCGCTGCCAAGTCTGATGTGGATTCATCTCTGAAACCCACATGAGAGGAGAGCATAGCTGCAGGTCTTTGACCTTTAACACTTGCACCATGGATGTGCACCTAGGTGCACTAGTCTCTCTCTGAGACCAGGCCTCAATCTCACAGAAATATGCCTGCCTTTGTCTCCCGAGGGCTGAGCTTAAAGGTGTGTGCTACCGTGCCTGACTCGTGCCCACACACGTAAACACACACATACACATTCTTAGGTATAATAATTTAAAATCGGGGTGGAATATTTCAGAGGCAGAGGGAGAAGGTCAAACTCAGCACCCCATCGCCCCTTCTCGCTCATTCCCAGGGCAGCCAGGCCAGCCAGGATGAAATTGCAGCCTCGGCTTACCAAGCTGTCAACCTGGACCAGAAGTACAACGACGAGCCAGTGCAGATCCGGGTCACGATGGGCAAGGAGCCGCCGCACCTCATGTCTATCTTCAAGGGGCGCATGGTGGTTTATCAGGTGCAGCTGCTGAACTGAGAGATGGCATCATCGGGAGATGGGAAGGGGTTGTGTGGTGGGCATGAGGCTGGGGCAAAGCCTGTTCCTCACAGGAGAGGTCCCTTGTCATGTATATACTTGGTAAGAGAAAGTAGCATGTTTGCTTTAGGGTTTTAGGGAAGGAACCTTCAATGTGTACAAATGTTATTTGCTCTTCTTGATCTCTGCTACATGAGAAAGGAGGCTTTGCTGTACCTTCCCAGCTGAATGAACTAGACCTCTCGTGCAGCTGTTTAAAGCAATGATCTCTTTGTGGCAAACCTAAGCACACAGTCTTTTGCAGCTCAGGAAGTGAAGCGAGACAGGACAGGAGAGATGACTCATTGGGAAAGGACGGTCATAGGGCTCTGCCTAAGTGGTGACTTCCCAGCTTGGAGCACTGTGCAGTTAAATGCCAGAGATGGAAATTGAGTTCAATGGGGGGAGGGCAGGCAGGACATAGTAAGCAGGGAGGCAGGCAGAGGATTCATGAGGAATTCAGAGGACGTCTAGACATTTGGGAAGAAACTAGAGAGCTCTCTGGAGGTAAAATGGGGGCTTACAGTGCAGGGCACAGATGCCCTGAGGGTTTAGAAAAGGAAAGAGAACGCAAAGTTAGTTTGTGTCTTCATTTTGAATTTCATGGGCCTTTAAGCAGGGTACCTGGGTTTTACATCAAGGCAGTTGGGAGTCATTGAAAACCTTTGAGCAGCAGAGTGCCGAGATCCAAGATGTCTTTGGGCTGGCTCTTCACCCCTTTCCCTCTCGGCTGCTCTTCACATCTTTGTGTGCCCTTCATACTTGTCCCTGTCTTCCCGCCTTCCCCTTATGCCTGCAGGGAGGCACCTCCCGAAAGAACAACGTGGAGCCCGTGCCCTCTACAAGGCTGTTTCAGGTCCGAGGGACCAGTGCTGATAACACCAAGGCTTTTGAGGTTACAGCCCGGGCCACCTCCCTCAACTCCAATGATGTCTTCATACTCAAGACTCCGTCCTGCTGCTACCTGTGGTGTGGAAAGGTGTGCGAGAGGCCATAGGGCTCCCATCTCCAGTGGATCCTTAGGAGTCTCTCAGTCACAGAACAGATCAGGGCAAAGAATTCTGAGTGATCAGGTCCCACTTACAGGTCTCTTGTGGTAGCCTAAGAATCTCCCTTGCATAGCTCTGCTATTTCTATGCCTCTCTCATTCTCTACAACTGTTCGGAATCAGCCTGTTCTGTTCCTTTCATATGAGGTATCCATCAGCAGGTACTCCCCTGTCTCAACTTTCTCGATGCCTTGTGTCTTTGTCCGTCTGAGGGAGGCACATTCCCTTATCATCCCTGCTTGTCTTCAGACTGTTAAGGGTAGAAGAAAGTAAGAACTGTCCCTCGCAGATGTGCCTGGAGCCCTGATGCAGAAGGACACTCTGACTCGGGAGCTCCAGCTGAATGTAGCAGAAGGGTGAGGTGGAGGGTGGCACCAAGGATGGTCTTCCCAGCGTGATGGACCTCCCTCGTTTCCCAGGGCTGCAGTGGGGATGAGCGGGAGATGGCCAAGATGGTTGCTGATACCATCTCTCGGACAGAGAAACAAGTGGTGGTCGAGGGGCAGGAGCCAGCCAACTTCTGGATGGCTCTGGGTGGGAAGGCGCCATATGCCAACACCAAGAGGTACCGTCCCAGCGTCTCCTTCCCTGCCCCCTGCCCCCGCCCCATGTGAGAGACCTTCTGAGTCTTTAGTGCTTGTGTTTCTCACGTTTCTGCCCCACACCTCCTCCTGCCAATCCTACAGGCTGCAGGAGGAAAACCAAGTCATCACTCCTCGGCTCTTTGAGTGCTCCAACCAGACTGGGCGCTTTCTGGCCACAGAGATCTTTGACTTCACTCAGGACGACCTGGAAGAGGATGATGTGTTCCTATTGGATGTCTGGGACCAGGTAGGAGAGGAGATCTGAGGACTGCCTTTCCCTCTACCTTGGTTCCTACCATAAGAGATCCCAGGAGCTTTAGGGTAGGGAAATGCCAAGGTCTTGCAGAGGGGCATTCTGGGTGGGGCATCCTTCTTCTTTATGAAGGAAGGAGGGAGAAATAGAGGGTCATCCCACGACTTATTTCCCATAGAAGCGGGAATGTTGCCAGGCATCTTGGGCTCTGTGGCAGAGAAATGTCACATATTCACAAGCCATCTATGGAGCAGCATGGGACCAGTCTCATATGCCAGATGTAAAGTCAAGGCCAAATCAGGCCTTGCTTAAGGTCATTAGCTGAGTAGTGTCGGGTCTTCCTAGCTAGGCATCAGGGATGAGTCAAGGCAGAGCCTGAAGGCATGGAGAATGGCCAAGCCGATGACCATGCAGGAAGGACTGAGGGACTGTGGGGCTCTCCACAGGTCTTCTTCTGGATAGGGAAACACGCCAACGAGGAAGAGAAGAAGGCTGCAGCTACAACTGCACAGGAATACCTCAAGACCCACCCCGGAAACAGAGACCCTGAGACCCCTATCATTGTGGTGAAGCAGGGGCACGAGCCCTCCACCTTCACAGGCTGGTTCCTGGCTTGGGATCCCTTCAAGTGGAGTGTGAGTAGCTAGTCCAGCCAGTCCTGAAGACTCAGCACGCCCTCCCTCCAGGTTGCTTCAGGGCACATCTCAAAGGGAGGCCCTGGTCCAGATCCTACCAGTCTTCTCTCCCCGAACCCCCACCTTTGGGATTTTGTCAAATGGTTTTGGGTGTTTAAAACATGAAGTAAGGCTACAGTGACACCAGTAAGCTCCCTGGGGAGGGAGAGGGAAGGAATTAAAAAAAAAAATAGTGATTAGGCATGATGGTACAAGCCTGTGGGAGGTAGAGGCAGGAGAAGCAGAAATTTAAGACCATCCTTGGCTACAAAGCAAGTTTGAGGATAGCCTGGGCTAGCTGAAACCCTGTCTTTGTTGTTATTATTGTTTTAAATTTTCTTTAGATTTACTTATTTACTTTATGTAAATGAGTACACTATCGCTGTCTTCAGACACACCAGAAGAGGGCACCAGATCTCATTACAGATGGTTGTGAGTCACCATGTGGTCACTGGGATTTGAACTCAGGACCTCTGGAAGAGCAGTCAGTGCTCTTAACCGCTGAGCCATCTCTCCAGCCCCTTGTTGTGTTTTTGACACAGGGTTCTCTGTGTAGCCCTGACTGTCCTGGAACTCACTTTGTACATCAGGCTGGCCTCCAACTCACCTCTGCCTCCAGAGTGCTTGTATTAAAGGTGTAGGCCACCAGTCCTGGAATAAGACTCTGTTTAACAACAAACCACCAACAAAACAAAACACCTAATGTTTGTAGGCACAGTAGATGAGGCATGCCTATGTTCTTAGAACTTGAAAGCAGAGATAGAAGGGTCTCAAGTTCGAGGCCAGCCTGAACTACATAGCAAAAAAACCTAAACCAAACGAAACAAAGACTGAGGTATAGCTTAGAGGTGCAGTGCTGAGCACGAACAGAGCCTGGCACCTCCTTCCCCTCACATACACAGGGCTGCGGGGGGAAGTCCAGCGCCCTGTTTCTGTGCTATGCAAAACTGTAGGAAATTGATCAGAATTAAAATTCAAGATCCAGTTCTTTACTGTGCGTAGCTGTGCTCAGCAGTCGCAGGTGGCGGCACCAAGTGTGTGAGAACAGTGTTCGGGGACAGCCCTTTCTTAGGAACGTCTTTAAGGCTACCATGGAGAGTCCTCAGTAACAACACACCGCTGCTCTAAAGGACAGACGAACTTTCCCTGGCTCTAAATTCTAAGCAAAGTGGCCCATCCATGTGCTCCTTACTGGGCATCAGGTCTCCAGGGGCACCCACTCCCCTGCCACCTGCTCCCCAGGCTTGAGGCTCTGGATGTTTGAAATTGGCAGAGCAGACAATTTTGGGCAGAGAACTTAGTTTCCTCAAATCTGCTGTTCCCTCTCCTTTTTTCTTTACTTTTGACTCTTGTTGATAGGCTGTTTCATCATCAGGATGGATTAAGCAAGTCTTCTCCCACCCTTCACCCTGCCACATATGTGTGTGTGTGATGTGTGTCTGTCACATGTGCATGTGTGTAGGCATGCATGTAGAGGCCCAAGGTTTCTATCATGGTGTCTTCTTTGATCATTCTCGATTTTGACTAGTGAGGCAGGATTTCCTTGCAAACCTCATAGGTTCATGTAGTCCAGCTAGTCAGCTCACCCCTGGAGTGGGGCCCCTGTTTCTACTCTCTGAGGAGCTAAGAAGCTGCAGTTATCCATGGCAAACTGCTATACCTACTCAGCTTTGTGTGAGAGCCAGGGATCTGAACCCCAGTCCTCATGCTTGGGAGGCAAGCACCCTTTATCCACTGAGCCTCAGTCATTCTAATCCTCCAGCTTAGCAGTCCAGACAGCCCTCCCCTCACCTTGTATCTGCTTCCTTCTCTACCTCATTCTTCCCTCAGGAATCATAATTTACTCAGGGAATTCCGATGTGCCACTCTGGGGGTTAAGCTTTGGGTCTGTGTATAGTGGAGGCTTCTAAAACTCTCTCTCCCTTCCCTGTCTTCTGCTGGGGCTCCCCTTAAGTATATCAGATCCCCCAAGTTTCCCAGAGTCCAGTCAGGTAGGCAGTATGTCAGCGGTGCCTATGGCTGTCTGCCCAGCCTCACAGAGGGTCAGGGAAGCACATTTGTTTCTATTGCCCTATCTGGGCAAGCAAAGACAGACTCATCAGCTTGCCCTGCCTTTCTTCTCATGTGACCGCTTTGGCCTTACACTCTTTCTACGATCTCCATCATCCTTAGGACCACCTTGCTCACTTGCTTACTCTGAGCCACCGAGGTCCCCTGCCTATCTCCCCACCGGTCTCAGATCAACCTTTTTCTACTCTTGAAAGAAGACAGTCGTTTATCTCTTTTGCTGAGAACGGGGTCTGATCTGTTACGTACTTTATTTGCAGAACACCAAATCTTATGATGACCTCAAGGCCGAGTTGGGAAACTCTGGGGACTGGAGCCAGATTGCTGATGTAAGTACAGTGGCACGGGTGGCTCTGAATGGCCCAAAGGTGGTCCTATTCGTGGGAGCTGACATGTTAGAAGACATCAGCGTCTTATACCCTACTTCAGTCTCCTCCCTTTTCTTGTGGAAGTCCTTGCTGTGTAATATCCTATAACTCCATGTCATAGTGAAACGGAGTCCCCATTTTTAGCACCTATGAGGCAGCATATTGAAATGCTGAAATTTTTTCTTGAAATAGACTAGGTGTGTGACTATAATTGCAGAACTGAGAAGACAGAGGCAGGAGGAGTATGTAGAAATACCTAGACTCAAACAAACAAGTCAAAGCCAGAAATAAAATTAGCAGATGTCAAGGCTCCATTTTGTGTTGGCTGTTAGGAGCATGCGTGGTTTCACTTGTTCACTGTGTGTGCTCACTCGTATGTGGAGGCTGATGTGGGGTATCTTCCCTGATTGCTCTCCACCTTATGCACTGAGGCAGGGTATTTTTGCAAGTCCAGAGCCTTCCAATTCAGTGGGTCTAGTCTGACTTGCTCTGGATTCCCTGTCTTTGCTTCTGAAGTGTGCTATTATAGGTGGACTGCCACTCAGCCTGGCTTTGTGTGTGTGACAGGGATCTAAACTTCAGTCCTAATGTTTGCACAGCAGGTATCTATCCCTTGAGCTGTCTCCTCAACTCCAGGTTCTGCATGCTTTAAATGAAAAGCTTAGGTGGTCTGAGGAACGTAAGCCATGGCCTGTTTGCCCCTGGGGAACCCGTGATGTCTCTAGGCACCGTCGTTAGGAACACTTTTCCAGGCAGAATGATCGTCACTCCGTCAGTCTCTCTGTTACTCACTAAAGATATGTTTAGTATTATGTAGACTTGGGATATGAGGCTGTGAACTCAAAACCGTCCTTTGAGAAGGTTACAGGCCTACAGAAGAAACAAGACAGGGCTAGCTCTTCAGAAACACAATCAGAACCCAAGAGCAACTTCTGCATGTGAGGGTAATCCTCAATCACAGGCTGAAAACACTATGGTGCTTAGTCTTTCTGGTGGATAGGGCAGTGTTTAAAAAGGAAAGCTAGTTTGAGGCCAAGTGATAAATTAATAGATGACAGTTTTACAACAGCTATGAGAGAAAGGATCACAAATGTCGTAGATAAATTAGATGTCACATTCCAGGGGAAGCCATGGAGAAGTTAGTCATTGATCCAGTAGTCATCTTTTCCCAACTGGCTTAGGTTAGATGCAGGCTACTAGGCTATATAAAACATTAGCTTTTGGGGTTGGGGATTTAGCTCAGTGGTAGAGTGCTTGCCTAGCAAGCACAAGGCCCTGGGCTCGGTCCCCAGCTCCGAAAAAACAAAACAAAACAAAACAAAACAAAAAAACAAACCAAACCAAAACAACAACAAAAAAAACCATTAGCTTTTGGGTCCAACCTAGGAAGATGTGTTTGTTTTACTGAGTGGGTGGGTTCGTGCATGCCGTCCTCCCTCTCTCTCTCTCTCTCTCTCTCTCTCTCTCTGTGTGTGTGTGTGTGTAAGTGTGTAAGTGTGTAAGAGGGCAAGGGGAGAACCAGGATGGACCTCCTGAAGATGGTACCATAGAACAAAGATCACAGAAGCACAGGATGTAGTCACATGCTGCTGAAGTAACCTGTGGTTGCCTTCTTCCCTAGGAGGTTATGAGCCCCAAAGTGGATGTTTTCACTGCCAATACCAGCTTCAGTTCTGGGCCCTTGCCCATCTATCCCCTGGAGCAGCTGGTAAACAAGCCTGTGGAGGAGCTCCCTGAGGGTGTGGACCCCACCAGGAAGGAGGTAAGTTGGGTACACCCCGCAGCACAAGGACCAGTCCATTTTATTGGAAAACCTAATTGACCTCAGAGTATCTGAGGTCCTCAGACAGCTGGGTACTGGAGACTCCTTGGTGAACAAAACACTTGCGTGGGCATTTATATCCCTGGGAGCAGGGCATAGAAGTCCAATTACACTGCTCATTGTGTGTGTGTGTGTGTGTGTGTGTGTGTGTGTGTGTGTGTGTGTGTGTCAGGAGGAGCCTTGTGAGTTAGAGATTGTTTTCTGAAAGTTTATAGGAACCCCAGTTATGGGAACAAAGTGAGTTTTTCTTGGAGAAGCAGCAGTAAGATAAAAGGCAAGAGGTTCAGGGAGTGAGCACAGGAGTTAGGGACAGACACTGGTGAGACAAGCTAAGCTGGGCGGGCCTTTGGGGACCTATTGTGGCTGAAGCAGCGAAAACTTAGATATTCATCTCTTGAAGCTTAAGTTGAATTTTCTTTGTTAGAGATAGAGTCTCCTTTTGTAGCCCTGGCTGAATCGGAACTTGCTACGTAGACTAAGCTGGCCTTGAACTTGCAGTAATCCTCCTATTTCTGCCTATAACATGTGTTATTACATCTATTTTAAATTTAATTTAATTTTATGTGCATTGGTGCTTTGCCTGCATTTATGTCTGTGGAAAGGTTGTCAGAGCCCCTGGAGCTGGAGTTACAGACGGTTGTGAGTGGCCACATGGCTGCTGGGAATCAAACCCAGGTCCTCTGGAAGAGCAGCCAGTGCTCTTAACCACTGAGCCATCTCTCCAGTCCCTTGCTTTTGTTATTTTATTTTTGTTTCTTTGAGACAGGGTCTCTCTATGCCCTGGAACTAATTATGTAGACCAGGCTGGCCTGAAAGTAAGAGAAATTTCCTGACTCTACTTCTTGGGCACTGGGATTAAAGGTGTGCGCCACCATGCCTGGTTTTATTACTTAAAATAGTTTTATTTTTAATTATTTCTATGAGTGTGTGTGCATGTGTGCAAATAGGTGCAGGCACCCGTGGAGGCTAGAGGCATTGGATCTCCTGGCGTTGGAGTTCCAGGTGATTGTGAGCTGCCCAGTGTAACACCTAGGAATTGAATCTGGTTCTCTGCAAAGGCAGTCAGTGCTCTTAACACTGAGCCATCTCTCCAGCCGTTGTTGTTGTTGTTGTTGTTGTTGTTGTTGTTGTTGTTTTCTTTTACTTTTTCTTATTTTGAGGCAGGGTCTCTACTAGTCCTCTTTTTTTCGTTCCCCAAGTACTGAGATGAAAGGCTATTGCTATTACGTCAGGACTGAGGCTTCCACTTTTAAAAGCTCCTTTGGCTGCACAGTGAAAAATAAGATTAACAGATGGCAAAGAGCAGCCAGGAGACCCATTAGGAGACTCATTGCTAGGATGGAGAACAGTGAGCCTAAAGTATGTGGTGGCTAAAGTAGAGGGCTCTGCAAGCTTGGAGGAGCATCGGTGCATTCATACATTACTGGATTAGGACTATGAAGGAGGGAAATTTGTGTCATTCCCAAGATAGAAACCCTGAACCAAACTAAGCTCAGTGTTTCTCTGTCATTTGAAGCAATAGTTCTCAACCTTCCTAACACTGTGACCCCTTAACACAGTTCCTTATGTTGGGGTGATCCCCAACCATAAAATGATTTCATCACTACTTCCTCGATGTAAATTTGATGTTATGAATGAAAATGTAAATATCTGTTATGCAATCCCTTCGAAAGGACCAGCTAGTCTGGTGTGCACAGCAGTGAACAGTATGAGAACCTGTTTCCAACAAGGTGGAAGGTTAAGGCTGACACCCGAGGTTGTCCTGTCACACACACTTTCGCAGGTGTATACTTGTGCCCACACACATCATCCATATAAAACCACATTTTGAGCTGGGCATGGTGGCTTATTCCTGTAATTCAAGTACTTAGGAGGCAGAGACAGGAGGATCATCCTAAGTTTGATGTCATGCCCTTCCTGTCTTTTGCCTCAAAGGGCACCATCATGCACTGTCCCCTGGCTACTCCCATCATTCACTGTCCCCTGGCTACTCCCATCATTCACTGTCCCCTGGCTACTCCCATCATTCACTGTCCCCTGGCTACTCCCATCATTCACTGTCTCCTGGCTACTCCCATCATGCACTGTCTCCTGGCTACTCCCATCATGCACTGTCCCCTGGCTTCTCCCATCATGCACTGTCCCCTGGCTTCTCCCATCATGCACTGTCTCCTGGCTTCTCCCACCATGCACTGTCCCCTGGCTACTCCCATCATGCACTGTCCCCTGGCTTCTCCCATCATGCACTGTCCCCTGGCTTCTCCCACCATGCACTGTCCCCTGGCTACTCCCATCATGCACTGTCCCCTGGCTACTCCCATCATGCACTGTCCCCTGCCTTCTCCCATCATGCACTGTCCCCTGGCTTCTCCCACCATTCACTGTCCCCTGGCTTCTCCCATCATGCACTGTCCCCTGGCTTTTCCCTGTGGGTCTAGAAAGCAAGGCACCTATGTCCTTACTGTAGCTCTATGATGCTCAGTAGACCCAGAAGCTTGTTTCATGCTCTGGTATACAGAAAAGTTTTCAAACTATGGGGCATGGTGACACACACTCAGCCCTTGGGAAGCTGAGGCAGGAGGATCATTTCTAGTTTGAACCTAGCCTGAGCTACTTAGTGAATTCAAGATCAGCTTGGGCTATACCCAGACTCAAATTTTTACCATCCCATTCTACACGCAAGAAAACCATTAACCTAGGGCTGGGAAGATGGCTCAGACTCTTAAGTGCTTGCTGCGAACTCTGAAACCCTGAGCTTCACCTCTATCTTTTTTTTTTTTTTGGTTCTTTTTTTTCGGAGCTGGGGACCGAACCCAGGGCCTTGCGCTTCCTAGGCAAGCACTCTACTACTGAGCTAAATCCCTAACCCTTCACCTCTATCTTATAAGTATTTTGTCTACATGTTTGTATGTGTACCACATCTACAGAGGTCAGAAAAATGCACCAAATCCCCTGTAAATGAGTTACAGATGGTTGTGAGCCTTCATGTGGCTGCTGGAACTGAACTTGTGTTCTCTGCAAGAGCAGCAATAATCTTAACCTCTGAGCCATCCACCAAGCCCATGGTTTTATTTTTTCAATCATGGATATTATATGCATCCTGTGAGAAAGATGAGTTCAGCGCCAAATGGGCATTCTAAGATTTCAGACATTTTTGGCTCCCTCAAACTCTACAGGTGAGCTATTATTGACAAGAACAGAATGGTGGGTCTTGGCGGCCGCAACAGGGTAGGTAGGTAGTGTTGGTGAGTCAACCTCTGGGAGGCAGATATGAGCATGGGTGAGGCTGGTAATCAGCTGGCAGGCCTGCAGGGCTTAAGAGCAGGGCAATGAAAGATACAGGTTCACTTCGATGGGCAGTCTCTGCCCTCCAGCTGGGGTCAGAGTCTAGCAGTCTGGACACAGTTGAGAAGTCAGCCTTCCTGGGCCCAGGGGCTGGCGGTTGGGGTGAGGATAGGTATGGGTGTCATGGATCCATGTGCAGAGCTTAGTCGGTCACAGCAGCCACAGTTGTGACATATAGGGTTCTAGTAACAGACTTGGTACTGATATATCCTCATTTACGCCATTCCCAAACTGCCCTTGCGGAGCAACGGCCCAGGGCTGGGAGACAAGTCTAATGGCAGGGTAGGGAACTGGAATGCCATACCCACCTGATCTTGAAACCCATCTAGTGTTTGTTACGAAGCTGCTCAATGCAGCCACTCTAGAAGTAGAGAAATGTCCCCTGGTGCAACTCCGCTTCAGAACAGCCTAAGACTGAAACTAGGCTTTCCACATAGTTGGCAGGCAGGTGGGGAAGCACTGAGCTCTCCTGCCTATCTTCCAAGTTCTGAGTTAGAGAAGTATGCCACCATATCCTTTTCCCCAGCCTTTGAACCTTATTTCTTAGTTTCATGTGTATGGGTGTTTTGCTTAAATGTATGTGTACCATGTGCATATGGTACTCCCGGGGGCCAGAAAATCCAAAAACTAAAACCAAACCAACCAAAAACCCCCAACAAACAAAAATCAAGAAAAAGAAACATGCCTGAGCCAAGTGTGGTGGTGTAATCTCTTTTAATCTCAAGTACTCAGAAGGTAGAAGCAAATTCATCTCTAAGAGTTCAAGGCCAGCCTGGAATATAAAACGAGTTCTGGGCAAGCCAAGGCTACACAATGATATCCTAGCTCAAAGAAAGCAGCAGCTTACATTTTGGGCTAAGAATATGGCCTGGGTTTGAACTGTGTAGCATAAAAACCATGCCTGGCAGAACATGACTGTGATCTTAGCAACTGGGAGGTGGGAATGGGAGGTCCAGGAGCTCAAGGCCTAGCCTGGGTTCCAGGCCCACCTAAACTCCTACTTCATAGAGGAGTCTGGAAAGAACAGAAGTTCCTTACACAAGCCAAGATCTGAGATTTGACCTCAAGCCTACCATGGCAGTAGGCTGATTGACTACATGGACGTTTATTCATGTTACATTTCCTCCTCCTCCCATCCCCTGGCTCCTGATGGTCTCAGTTTTTGTTTTTTCTCCGTTTGATCATATACCACATCTGTATGACTCATCTTGAGCAAACCCAGGGGAAGACTGCTATGACCTCTGCCCTCTGATTCTCTCCTAGGAGCACCTGTCCACTGAAGATTTCACTAAGGCTTTGGGGATGACTCCAGCTGCCTTCTCTGCGCTGCCTCGATGGAAGCAACAAAACCTCAAGAAGGAGAAAGGACTGTTTTGAGAACTGAAGCTCAGCGTCCAGCAGCTCCTACCCTGCCTTCAAGCCTCCTCCCCACCCCCCATTACTGGCTTTAGTCCTGTGCCAGTTGAAAATGTCCAATTGTATCTGTGAACCACAGTGTGAAAGTTCCTTCTGTTTATAATAGTAATCTGCCCATTCCTTTAGAAATATGCCACAGCCCAGTGGAGTCTTGTTCTAGAGTTTTCCTTCCTTAGAGCAGCTGAGTACTCCAGGAGACATAGCACCTGGGCTTTTCTCTCAGCTTATCCCTCACAGCAGGGAGTTGGGGAGTGTTTGGCAGTTTGAAGTCATTCCCACAGAGAGGTCTTTCCTCATTGCTGAGGGACCTGTTTTTTGAAAGCTAAAGCCTACAAGGAAGTACTGAGAATCAGGTGTTGTCTCATCCTCTTTCATACTCAAAAGGGGAAGCTAAGGCCAAGGCTGGGCTTACAAGCTGTAACTCAGAAGCCTTTGTAAAGCTTCACAGACTCCTCAAATGACAACACCAGGATCATGGGTTTGCTACATGAAGTCCAATCAGAAGCCGACAGAAGGTGATTTTCTCTTAAAACAACTGGTTATCCAGTGTCCCCAGGAACATGTCCCTTTAAATAAATAAGTCAAACTAATATGAGGTTAATAAAGGCTTTAATGTCTTTCTCACACACATACCAAAAAAAAGTCATTTGTATAATTTAAAAAGAAAACAAAACCAGGGGGAAAAATCTTAAAGGATGAGAGGAACAGCTCTGCTAAAACACAGACAAAGCGCCGTTCCACACAAACATCAATCCTCAGAACTCAAGTCACTCTGAACACAAGGAAAACAGCCACCTCACAACGTGGCCAAAGCTGCCAGCAAACCTGGGAGCGGCTCAATCAGCAAAGTGCAGGAACCTCACTTCTGTTCCAGCCCACCCCCAGCCATGAAGAACCCCCACCAAAGGGCCAGGGAGGGTGAGGAGGAACCGTGAAGAGGAAAGGAAGCATGGGGACAGGTACACACACTACAATGGTCTCCTCCTTGCCCACTCTTTATTCCAGCTGAGTAGTTCAGACAACCGTCCTTTGTTCTTGATCTGGCTGGACACACCTGGATCGTGACTACTGACCCTCATCCAGCTTCCTCTCAGGCTTGAGGACTATCTCCTATCTGTAACTTTTAAGTCCACTGTTACTAAAATGTTTATTCATATGGGAACACCTAATTACAACCTCCAGACCTTAGGTACACAGCACTCATGGAAAGGACGCAATTTACAATCGTGTACAAATGAGAGACTGCTCAGATCTAGTAACTAAAGCAACCATCAAGTCTACTGTGGCAACATACAGAGTACCTCTGTTACAAAACTCCTGTGGCCAAGAAACTAGAGGTTTTCAATAAAATAGTTCTCCAGATGATAAGACAATATAGACAGAATCTTAAGTAATGCATTACAAAGGTGTTGGAAGGCAGAGATCTGTTTTTGTGTGTTTGCAGAGATGTTACTGTAAAGCAGGCAGAAGAGCAGACACTTTATGCCACTCTCATGTGTGTTGGGCCCAGTTTCTGAAAGTGTCCCTATATATACACAGTTCACATGAGTGCAAGGTTCACATGAGCACAGATCTGGTTAGAGACCTGCATATGAGTCTGTGGTGTGCAGGGAAAAACGCAAAGTCACTATGCTGAGGTTTGAACTATTGGAGCCTTTCCCTAGGAGTTTTTTACTTCATCTAGAAGAAAAATAAAAAAATGTGAAGTTCAATATTTGCACCCAGAGTTAACTGATTTGTAAGTACTACATCTTAAAATATACACACATCTACACATACACACATCCACGCTTGCGATGTCTGCTCTGCTGAGCTGTCTAGGTTAATTAAACCTGACCACAGAAAAGTAAGAAACCAATTTGGAATCAGAAAGTAAACAATTCATGGATTCGCTGACTCTTCCTGCTGGGACAAAGCTTATGAGTGTGTGTGTACACATATCTATGAAGCAAGCGAACAGCCTCCCCACAGACCTAAATGACAGTCTTGGCTACTAAGATAATATTCACATGCAGCTTTTTAACTCTGCATAACACGGTGTGTGTGTGTGTAAAATCAACTTTTTAGCTTATTTTCTCTTCCAGTTTTGGCTAAGATGACAAGATTGCATAGAGTACTAATTGCTATAAAATTCCAGTTCAGTCATTTAAAGTAACATAACCATACATTTGGCATTTTACACAGGAAGGTTATTATGCTGACTGAAGGGAATGGACACCCTCTGTTCCTATCTAATACTTTGTCCCTTCCCAGCCCAACATGTTAACTGTTCTATCTCCCAATTCTTTGTTCACAGTATTAAAAAAAAGAGGAATATATCATTTACTCATAATTTTAAAATAGACACAGCCACCTTAGACCAACCAGTACCCTATAATAAAGTCTAGGTGAGATTGCCATTTGGAGCCAAGCGGTCAAGTTAAAGGAAAGAAGGGAGCAGGGGAGGTTGACAGGTCATTGTATGAACTGGGCATAAAACTTAAGTCCTAAATTTGCAAGGAATAACCTATTTTTAACTAACAAGTCCTGCCCAAGACATGAGAGTCAAAACAAATCAGGCTCTGTGTCAAGCAGACTTCTAAGTCAACAGGAACAGAAGCTGTCAGAGCAGCTCAAAAACCCAGGAGGCAGTCTAGGCCCAGGGCATCATTTCTAGTGTCCTCCACACCTCAATGCAGAGCCTTTAAAAAACAAAAACAAAAACAAAAACCTCCCCATCATTTCAACAGCTTGACGTTCTCCAGTGCAGAGACGAGAGAGAACTTGCTAAAGCACACGATCATCAACCATTCGAGATAACCAGTCACTTTCGAGCAAAACCAGACAAAACCAGGCTTCTGCTACAAGTGAGACAGCACAGGTTAAGGTTAGTTTTAGACACAAATACTTCCCTCTGTTTTAAACTACTGCACAGCCTACCTGGGCCACTCTGGAACAGTCACTATGTGTGTAGATGGTAGGAGTCAGAGTTTATCAGTAGTCAAAGCACCGAGACACACTCCAGCGATTCAGAGCTTTAGAAGAGGTGATTAAGTGAGAATATACCCAAGAATCAGGCTGGAGCTCTCTGAATACACTCTTCCAGAAGAGATGTTGCATCTTCAATGATGGGTTTTTAACATCCTCTGAAAATCTAATATGGTTTCATACCTAACTTAGAATTCACAGCAACCCTCCCATTAATAATAAAAGAATGAAAAAACGGGAAAAAATGAATGCAGGCTTCATTTTGCTAAGGTCTGTGCAATCTTAATGATACTTGAGCTGACAATTCCCTCAGGTTCATTTTATGGTTTCATTAGCTGCTTAACCAGGCAGGTCGTGTGAGCAGAGTGACTTTTGCAGCACTGGCCACTACACTGACACTTGGTCACACTCAGAGCACTAACAAGTAAGAGATATACTAGGCACCTTTGACTGACAGCTCCTGGAATCCCCTCTGGCTACTCATTTAACCCTTGCAACAGTGTTTAGCTCTCAGTTTTAGTGGTCCAGAGCCTGCACTGTGAAAGGTAGCATGGCCCCTCTCCCTGTGCCCGCAGGTCAGGGACTAGTGTTCTTCCCTGCCCTGAGCGTCCCTGTCAGTCCCAGATGAGCTGTCTCTGAACCCTTCACAACTGAGGCCGTAATCCGTTGGGGTCATGCGTGTTCCACACAGAAGAAAACAAAAGCTTTACCACTACCACCGCACGGAAGAGTACGAAGAGCACAGTGTGTGGAAACATCTGAAACAAAGTGCCGAGAGCATAACCACAGCAGGGGGCTGTGACGTTCTGAAGCACCAACAATCCATTTTGGAAACTGCACGTAAACAGCATGAGAATCATAAAATCAAAAGAAAAATAAAACTCAAATTAGGCTACAGAAATGCCTCTTGCAAGGAAAATAGAACTGTTTTTAGTGTAACTAGCTTTCCAGTGAGCTTTACCTACAACAAACATGAAAGGTTGGACTTGAGTGAAGCTACTCAAAATGAAAAACAAAACAAAACAAAAACCCAAAAGTTAAAAGCCAAACGCTATGTGCATCCTCAGACCTCCTCAGATGAATGTGCTTGGACACTTTGATTTCTCCGCCAAATGCTGCAGCATTCATTGTGAGCAGGAATACTACACTTCTGGTGGCTCATCCTAGCTCTTTAAGGCTCCATTCATTCAATATATGTGTGTGGGTATGTACATATATATTTACAGCATGTATTCATTCCTAACACAAAAGGAAGCGGCACTCTTGTAGGAGAAAAAGAGGATAATCAGCTATAGATGAGACCAAGGTTTCCATAAAACAGCATGGAGCGGTGCACATGACTGAAGCTTCTTTTGGTTTGGCCCTGAGCTGCTGTTGCTCCTGCATCAAGTAGAGTTCCAATTCTCTTGGGGCAGAGGACAGTGAGGAGGGTGGCAGTGACAGATGTGCAGCTCATGCCGCCGCCCACGAGATTCTCCTCACGAGGCCTGACGAGCAGCTCTCCCCACCTCCATGCTAAGCGCCTGAGAGGTTTTTTCTGTCTCCAGCAACTCATCAAAGATTTCCCTAAAAGAAAAAGAACCACAAAAATCAGAATTCAATGAGAAGAGAGAAATACAGGTGAGGGAAAAACCAAAGCAAATCAAACCAGGACATGGATATTGATGAAATTGCACAATCCTGCTTGGCACTTAGGTTTTGTTAATTTAGCAGTTTACTTGTTTGAGCATCTTAACCCTGGAAGCTGATTTCTGAGAATGAGGACATGCCAGCAGTTAGCTTTGGTAAGAACTCTGTGCAGTTCCTATTCACATGATCAGACCTCACTGAGAGAATTGAAGACTAGCTTATAAGATAGATCCTACCACAGAACAACCACTATAAGTGTAATCCTCAGATATTCTTATCAGATGATAACGTGAGCAGAGAAAATATTTGGGGGTTTTGAGAACTATCAAGAGATAAACCATAGGCAAAGACAGGAAACTCCAAAGCCCCCAGCTATAAAGTGCTGGGAGCAGAGTCTGGATGGCCCCAGCCTGTTCTGCCATCTGCTGGGGTTCTTACTTGTGCATATAGAAGAAAATATAGCCGCTGCGATCTCGATCACTCTGCACGGCAGCCTCTTGGATTTTAGAGACCTCCAAGTCATTGTAAGTGAACCATGCCTGTTTCTTAATGTCATACACATCACTAATGTAATGACCTGAAACAAAGTCAGAAAATTACAGTTTTTCCAAAATAAACCTTTTTCTCAGTTATCAGAAGTTTGAGAAAGAGAAACAAGTCATGGCCCCATTATTATCAGCTTCAGCAATATTTCTCAAATTCATTTAAAAATACGTACAGAGAATTAAAGTGATAGGTTGTGTGTATGTACTCTGCAACAGAGTTTCATTTCAGCTCTTGGCCATTTTAGACAGGGTGTCTTTAGGAAGCTTGGTTAACCTTGCGCTCACTTATGTGGTTCACAAGGCCTTGAGGTTTTTCTTTTTACCTTTTTAAAAAAATAAACCATGCTGCTTCTCAAGTGTTCAGTGTATTACAGAAATGTACCAAACCCAGAGAACAGTTTCTTACTTTTATCTTTTGCATGTGTGCATACATGTGTCTTCCTCAATCACTTCCTTCTTTATTTACTGTGGTTGGGTGTCTTGTTAAACCCAGAATTTTCTAGATTCACTTATGTAGCTAGCTAGCCAGCTTACATGAGGCTAGGATTCCAGATAGGCCATTGGATTTTCATATGGATGCTGAACTCCAAATTCTAGCCCTCATGTTTGGAAGGCAAGTACTTTATCCACGGAATCATTTCCCCAGGTAGATAACTTTCTAAAAAATATATTTGCTCAGGAGAATATTTATCATCATTTATGAATAGAAAAACCAAAATAGTCACACCAATTTACATAATCCACACACAGGGTTTAAGGGAATATTTAAAGTTTCCTTATCTTTTTATAGATGAGGTTTCAGACTGGCCCTGAACTCCTGATCTTCTTGCCTCCACTTTATGAATGCTGGGCTCACAGATATGTATCCCACTTTTAAATTTATACAGTAGTGGAGATGAAGTCCTGCATGCTAGTAGGCAAGCACTTTATCAATTACATCCTTAGTCTCTGACTTTTCCTTACAGTCGTCAACCTAAACCTAATAAAGACAAGCAAATACTAACACACGGGGCAAATGGTGTCCATTTACCTGAAGAAGAGGTGCTCCCAATGTGACTGACAACACTGATGAGCCGATAGGAGTGAGGAAGATTTCCTGTCTGAAAACACAAGTAAGTGGATGTAACCCTTCATTTGGATAAAAGTAAAATAATGACTTTACATTAATAAAAGGTGATATAGATAATCTTGAGTGCACAGTGTAGTAAAAGTCAGTAAACACTTCAGTGGTTACAGTTTATAAACCTTAGTGTATGACTCCTATCTCCAGGAATTATCCTAAAAAAAAACTTAAAAGAAAGGAATATACTTGGGACTGGAGAAATAGCTTAAGAGTCAAGAGTATCCTGTACTTATGTAGAACTCAAGTTCAGTTCCCAGCACCCATATAGGCACCACAACTGCCTATAAAACTCTGGCTCCAGGGGAGCTGAGGCCTGCTTCTGGCCTTGACAGTTTGCATGAACGCACACACGAGCACATGCGAGTGCACATGAGTGTGTGCGTGCGTGCACACGCCTAAAATCTTCAAAAAAGGTATACTTTATGTATATTAAATCACTCACTGCAATATTATAATGAGGTTAGCATATATACAATAAGTTGACTTTTTCTACATTTTAAATGCTGTATTAAAGTAATCAATAAAATAAAAAATTAAAAGTGAAATTTATACACTGTAGAATATACAATAAAGTCAAACCTGAAGATGGAATACAGCTATTAGGAAATAAAAGCTATTAGTGCCCGGTAGTGGTAGCATACACCTTTAATTCTAGCACTTGGGAGATAGAGGCAGACAGATCTGAGTTCAAGGCCAGCCTGATTGGTTTATAGAGCAAGTTTCAGCACAGGCAGGGATATTTAGAGAAACCCTGTCTTGAAAAACAATCAAAAACGATTAGCAATTCATAAATTTTGATGAATTATTTTACTCTGGGAAGTTTATCTTAAATAGGAAATTCGAAATGTGGAGAATACTATAATCACACAGTTGCTGAAAACACTATGATAATCAAAAATGGAAGTTGTGTGGAAGCATGTTTCTAATCTCAGTACTCAGCAGAAGGATCAGATTTCTAGTCCACCTTGGACTGTATTTTATAGCAAAAACCTTTTCAAAACACAAAAAAACCCACCACCACCAACAAAACTAATTTAAACATTCAGTGTTAGTTAAAAATTACCTAAGTAGTATGTTCATTTAAAGGACGACAGACATTAGAATAAAGTGCTCAGGCTGGAGATGCTGCTCGGCTAGTAGACTGTTTATTTGGCCTAATGAAGCCCTGGGTTCAGTATAGCACCGCATAGACAGAACATGGTGACACAAGCCTATAGTGGGAATACTCAGGAGATACAGGTGTTAGGGTCAGAAGGTTATCCTTGGCACATAGCTGGTTCATGGTCTGAACTACAGGAGACTTCATTTAAAAAAAAGAAATAAAGGGATGGAAAGATGGCTCAGCGATTAAGAGCACTGGCTGCTCTTCTAGAGGACTTGGGTTTTAATTCCTACCAACCACAAGGTGGCTCACAACCATCTGTAATGGAATCTGATGCCTTCTTTTGGTATATAGGCTCCATATACAGATAGAACACATACACACACCATAAATAAAAACGAACAGAAACATAAAATAAAGTTAAAAAAAAAACTTGTAAATAATCTTTTCTCCCCTCTGGACACAGGATCTCATTCTGTAGTCCAGGCTGGCCTTGAACTCTTGGTGGATCTTCTTGCCTCAGCCTCCCAAGTGCTGAGATTATAGGCATGAGCCATTAAGTCAAGCAAATAGGATTTAACAAGCAGAACAAAACATTGCTTAAGTTATAACATTTTTAAACACCTATGAAAGTGGGAATGACAAAATAATAAATTACTAGTTGCCAATAATAGGTGTGTGCTAGAAGAGTAGAATCCCAAGTAATCAGTCTTTTTTGGGGAAAAGCAATCATTTGCAAAAAGAAAAGGATGCTAGACATGATAGCGTACTTTTAATCCCAGCACTTGGGAGGCAGCACCAGGTGATCTCTGTGAGTTTGAAGCTAAGTTCCAGGATAGTTAGGGCTACAAAGAGAAACCCTGTCTAAAAAAAAAAACAAAAACAAAAACAAAACAAAAAGTGTAGGAGGGTACACCAATATGTTTATTATTACAGAATTAACCGAATGAACAGTTTTCATTAGATGCATTAGTAGTTACTTGGTAAAACTAGAGATAATGTAATATATCTATGTCTCCATTTATATGGATATACATGTTCTTATCTAAGAAGAACATCAGACAGTCAGGATGTATTTCTGTTTTGTCTGAAGGAAATAAAGAGCAAAAGAGAAGATGAAGATGAGTTGCCAGCGGCTGAGGGGCGGAAGCTGTGGTATACTGAAGAGAGTCTCTAAAGAGAAGGAGCAGAGGGGACCCCCGCAGTGTCAGCAACCATACCTCAGCATTTCTTTTCAGTTCCTCGGCTTCAGCTTCTGTGTACTCCATATCAAAAACATCCTCGTTTCCAGAGTCCTCATCTGAGCCCAGGGAATCCAGAAAAGAGTTGTTAAACTCTGAAGAACAGAAAGATGGGTCTTGTAAAAGTTCTTAGAACAGACATAGGATGACTGGGAAGAATAGCTCAAGACAGAGCTAGACTTGAGGGTGTCCAACTGCAATCCTAACACCAGGCAGAAGAAAGGCTGAAGACTGAGTTTTACAGATCTCTAAAGCACTTTTTTTTATAGAGGGTACTCTGGACTATAAAACAAGGCCATGTCTTAAAACAAAAACCAAACCAACCCAACCCAACCCAACCCAACCCAACCCAACCCAACCCAACCCAACCCAACCCAAACCAACCCAACCAACCAACCAACCAAACAAACAAACAAAAACAAAACAAACAAACAAACAAAAAACCCAAAACAAACTAAAAACCTAGCTTCAAATATTTATCTCATCATCCTAAGAAAACAAAATATTCTATTAACCAGGTTCACTCAGGCACCCTAGGAAGTAACTGTAAACGTAGGGATCTATGGAAGAAGTGCCCCTTTTCTTGTTTGCTGTGTGTCTGCGTAAGTTCAGGTGACTGTGCATGTACCTGGCGTTGTTCCTTAGGAGCCACCTGCCCTGCTTTGTTCGTTGTTAACTTTTATGTGCATGGGTGTTTCATCTGTACATATTATCTATGCATCACATGCACGTCTGCTACCCTTGGAGGCCAGAAATGGGTAAGAGATCTCCTGGAATTAGAGTTACACATGATTGTGAATTGAACGTGGGACCTCTGGAAGAGCAGCCAGAGTGTTCTTAATCACCGAGCCATCTCTCCAGCCCTTCTACCTGGATTTTTAAAGACAAGGTCTCTCACTAGGATGGGTTCTGGTGAGACTGTCTTCACCTCCCTGGCACTGTGATGCCTTCACCTAGTTTATCAGAAGATGCTGGGGAAAGAGTCATCAACGGTTTTACCCAGTTGTGAGCCCATGTGAATACACAAACAACTAGAATAGCAAGGTATGCCCATGGGTGCAGCAGTGGAACAAATGCTGTGGTTGTATCCAACTACTTCTAACTGGATTTAAGGCCTACTTCACAGAAAGAAACTCATACTAGGTACTATGAATCTCACTAAGAAACACTGGCCGGGGAGCTTATAGACCCAAAGGATAAATTTACTACTGTTATTTTGCTAAATGGACAAAGTATTAAATTGCCCTCTGAATCTGTGTGCCCACTGATTAGTGCAGCTATCAACCCTCACTAGAGTTTCTATGTGCAGTAGACAGTGGTTAACACAGAAACTCACAAATAGCCAAAGGACAAAGAGTCATCTATACCACACTATCTGCTCCTAAGGCTCAGGGACCACCACAAAAGAAGGAATTGAAAGACAGAGGTCAGGAGGATTGGAATGAGACAGTAACTGGACATGTCAGGCCACTCTACTTATGAACTCAAAGTAGCTATGACTGACTGCCTGCCCAAGATCAAGCCAGTGAACATTATAGCGTGGAGTGAAGTGGCAGTTTGAATGAGCCTATGGCAACCATAGGCTCATATGTTTAAATACTTGGTCCCTAGATGTTGGAACTCCTACTTTGGAAAGGATTAGGAGGTGTGGTCTTGGAAGAGGTGCATCCTTGGGGCCAAGCTCCATCATGATCTTTCTTAAGAAAGCTGGGGAGTGTTGTGGGAGTCAATACACAACTGGAACCAGGCATAGTGGCACATCCCTTTAATCCTACATGGCAGAGGCAGAGGCAGAGGCAGAGGCAGAGGCAGGTGGGTCTCTGTGAGATGGAGGACCATTTGGGCCACAGAGTTCGTTCGAGGGCCAGCCACAGCTTTATAGTGAGACCATCTTAAAAATAACAAAACAAAACTACAAAAGTGAAACCAGGTGGTGTGCTACAGGACCCCATTCCTAGCACTTGGGAGGTATATGTAGGAGGTTCAGTTAAGATCATTCTTGCTGGGCTGGAGAGATGGCTCAGTGGTTAAGAGCACTGACTGCTCTTCCAGAGGTCATGAGTTCAAATCCCAGCAACCACATGGTGGCTCACAACCATCTGTAAAGAGATCCGATGCCCTCTTCTGGTGTGTCTGAAGACAGTGACAGTGTATTCGTCATATATAAAATGAATAAAAATAAAATCTTAAAAAAAAAAAAAAAAAAAGATCATTCTTGCATAGCTAGTTGTGGACCCCATCCCCAGGTGGCCCTGAAGGCAGAATGCCTGAGAATCGTAGTTTTGTGTCTGTAACTTTGTCCTAACTACAGTGCTGCCAGTGCTCGCCTCTATACTCTGCTTTTCAGATCAGTCAGGATCCCCCCCCCCCCTTTTTTTTTTTTGGTTCTTTTTTTCGGAGCTGGGGACCGAACCCAGGGCCTTGCGCTTCCTAGGTAAGCGCTCTACCACTGAGCTAAATCCCCAGCCCCAGGATCACTCATTTTTATACTACCCAAGTGTGTTCTATCTCAATCTGTTTCTGAGAACGGGAGAAAAACCAAAGGCAGTTTAACAGAAGTGAAGAGCCATCCAAGATCTCTTTATACTTCAGTACTCACTCCAAATATTCTGCTAAATAACATGACCATTCGTGAGTTTCTAAAAATTTAAATGTATTTTAAGTGTGTCTATGTATCCTATTCTATTGTTCTCTGCCTACTTCCTGTGAAAGAGGGTCTCTTTCTCCGAACCTAGAGATAGGCAGGCAGCCAGCTCTAGTCATCCTGGCACTTTCGTAGCTCCTCCCCACCACATGGTACTGGGATTACAGCATATCTGTGAGTAGGCTTTTTCTTTTTTTAAATATATATAGATAAGGGATCCAAACTCAAGTCCTCATGTTTGTACAGCAAGTCCTCTTACCCACTGGACTATCTCTCCATCCCTCTGTATGTAAACCTTATGCTACTGAGTTCTTTCTCTTGGCTCTCTCAACTGATTTCCTGAGAGTGAACTGCTGGAGAAGTCAATTGGATTGAAGCCATATATTGTAAAAATCTTAGCAATGGAACTATAAATCTTCTATTAAACAGATATTTTGCCTTTTGAGATTAAAAAATGTTATTTTGATATAGGTATAGATAGTAAAATAACTTTTAAACTACATGCATATACTTTTAGATTTATTTATAATAGGGTCTTTTGCCTGCACGTATTTAGGTACTATGTGCATGCCTGGTGCCCATGGACATCAAAGGGGTGCTGTTTTCTATACAACTAGAGTTATAAAGACACACACACACACACACACACACACACACACACACACACACACACATATATATATGAATGAATGACATATGGATGTTGGAAATCAAACCTTGGACCTCTGGATGAGGAACCAGTTCACTTAACCATTGAGCTATCTCTCCAGCTCCAGTTTAAAAAAAAAATTACACACAGACACAGACACACACACACACACAGACACACACACACTCTAACAGAAATACTATAAATCTGTTACTACATTTAAAAAACTAAACAAGGGGTTGCGGATTTAGCTCAGTGGTAGAGCACTTGCCTAGCAAGCGCAAGGCCCTGGGTTCTGTCCCCAGCTCCGAAAAAAAGAAAAAAGAAAGAAAAACAAAACAAAACAAAAATCATAAGCAAAAGAGCTTAGTTGGCAGAGTGTACCTCGCACACACAGGCCCTGCATGTGATCTCCGCACTTGGCAGGGGATCAGTTTAAGGCCATCCAGGCCATCCTTAGCTACAGAGTTCCAAAGATATCTTAGGCTAAACAAGACTTTGTCAGTCTCATATATATATATATATGTATGTTTAAAATGTTCTTCTATGTATTAATACACTTTCCCGTTTAAAAATGTAATTAAACTCCTCTCCATACCTTGAAGACTTAACTCTGTAGCCCTTTTGAGGTCATCATCTTCTTTTTGTTCCCAAGCCTCCTACAGAGAACAAGAACAAGTATTTATGGAGGTGCTCCTTAGATAAGCCAATGAAGGCACAACACACTGCTCTGGGAGCACTTGCTCACCATGCTTTCTCTAGCTTAACAGGTATTTGAACTATGACCTATGTGGAAGGTGGAATGGAAGCTTGTTCCTTTTTCAACACTGTCCTCTTAAAACATAACATTGGGGTTTTTATTTCCTCTTGTCAATAACATTAGGCTTGCCAACCTAAAATCATTCAGTGTGACTGTGTGGCATAATTTTTTTTTTTTTTTTTTAAGATTTACTTTATTTATATGAGTAACTGTAGCTATCTTTAGATGCACCAGAAGAGGGCATCAGATCCCATTACAGATGGTTGTGAGCCACCATGTGGTTGCTGGGATTTGAACTCAGGACCTCTGGAAGAGCAGTCAGTGCTCTTAACCACTGAGCCACCTCTCCAGCCCCCTTTTTTTTTAATATATAAAATTCTAGTTACAGGGCTGGAGAGATGGCTCAGCGGTTAAGAGTGCTTACTGCTCTTCCAGAGGTCCTGAGTTCAATTCCCAACAACCACATGGTGGCTCACACCTATCAGAAATGGGATCCAATGCCCTCTTCTGGTGTGTCTGAAGAGAGCAACAGTGGAATCATACACATAAAATAAGTAAACAGACCTTTAAAAAAATGCTTGACACATAATTCACACCTAGCAAACAACTTACTTTCTTTTCCCTGGACTTAGCATTTATCACTTTTTACGATGCAGATGTAAACACTGCTACAATGCTGATTTCAAACAACCTACAATGAATACACTTTTCCTTTTTCAATAACTAATTGTATGTAGTGTAGAACACAAGTGGCTTGCTCCCCTGAGAGGATGCTGAATCACTTTCATCTAGGAGACACTCACGCCCTGTGTATGACAGTAGAATGAACAGCATCTCCATAGGCTAACATTTTTAATACTTTATCCTAACTAAAGAAACCAGATCTACAAGACATGTTTGGCAGCAATACCAAATGAGGAACCTCGACTGTCATTTTTCTGAAATAGTAAAGGTATTCTTGGGAAAAAATATAAACAGGCTGGGCAGTGGTAGAACACACCTTTAATTCTAAGCATTGGGGAGGCTGAGGCAGATGCATTTCTGGGTTCAAGGTCAACCTGGTCTACAGAGCATGTTCTAGGACAGAAAGGGCTACACAGAGAAACCCTGACTCAAAACAAAAAAATAAAAAACATAAATAAAAATGTTTAGCTGCCTTTATGATTGGGGATGAAGCTCAGAGGTAAAATCCTTGTGTAGCACGGATAAGGCCTGGGCCCCGTCTCCAGCATCACATGCACATATCTACTGTACTGTACGTACAGCAGCACTGTTTATAAATAAAGGTGAGAAGAACTGACTATGAGATTTTAAGGCACTCTTCTCAACCTTGGCTGTTTATTACAATCCCCAGGGAAGCCTTTTAGATCTAGATTAAGTAAAGAAAAATCCATTTTCATAATGAAAACCCTAATTTAATAACTGTTCCAATCCAAAACAAGCCCAAATAATTTTTCCTAATATCTAACTGTATGTAAATAACTAGGAGCAACGACTGACACATAGTCAATGATTAACACATGGGTCATTGTGATGATCTCTAGGAAGCAGGGAGGAAGCAGCATCAGACAGCATCTTACTTGTTCTTGAAGGCTCTGGGCCAGGGCTTGTTGCAGCTCCTGCTCCTCTCTTTCCCGCTCTATGTCATACTGCTGGAGCCAATCAACCTCTCCCTGAGAACCTTCTGGAGTTTTGTTTTCTTTATTCTCATCACAGTCTTTTGTTATCTCAGTAAAACTAGCAGGACCTAAAGAAGCAGAACATTATTTTGGAGAAAACCTGAAATTTGTGGACTCTAGTGACACCTCCTGTTGAGAGAGTAGTTACCTCGCCCTCATTAACACTGCAGGTTATAATCTAACAGCTCAGGCAGGCCTAGAACTTGCTATGTATCTGAGGATGGCCTAGACGTTAACTCCCATCTACACCTCCTTGCTGGGATAACTGGTATGCACCATCATGCCTATTTGGGGATGCTAGGGAACCACACCCAGAGTCTTTAGTAGACACCCGGCTACTAAACAAACTACTACACTCCCAGCCTTAGAACTTTTTGGGACTAACAATTTCATCTATATCAGGGTTTTTCAGCCTCAGTATCATTAATAATTTGCACGGGGTGCTGATAAGGCCTTTTGGGGACCGGGAAATGGAGAAGCGTGTATGCTACAAATTTTAGCAGGATCCCCAGACTCTATCAGGGATAGGAGATCTTTACTGAGTCACCTGACAGGAATTAAGATTCCTCTCATCTATGGATATAGAAATGCTCATGCCAGAAGCAGTTCATTACTCTCTACTGTGATAACCAAAAATGAAAGATACTGTCAAATATTCTAGGGCAGTGGAGAATGCCCTTGATTCAGGAGTACTGACCCACAGAATGGTTCTGAGAACAAAGAATGAATATGACCAAGTGATACTTATTGCACAGTGACTAACAAGAGCAGGGGAACACATTGCATTAAGAGGAAATAAAACCCCATCAGCCTTTTGGTTTTTGTCAACCTGAGTATACACTACTATTTTATTTACATATAAAGTAATTCGAAATCGAAGACACATTGACTCCACAAAATCTAGAAAATAATTTTGTGGTATCACTCTATGAATTCCATTCCCAAAAGTGAGGGCTTGGATTATTTAGAAACTCTTGTCAGTAAAGGCTCTGGAACAACGTATTTTGTGTAAAGATGCTTATCTTGATGAACCTTACCTGGCTCAGTGATTGCTTTGGGTTTCTCAATTTCCATAGCGTCTGGATTTTCAGGCATCTCTGGAATATCATCTTCTGCAAACCCAGTGTCCGGACTGCTGGTTGGCTTATCATCATCTTCAGGGCTGAGTACCGGCGAGGCTTCTCTCCTGCTTATCTCTAACACAGCTGCCAGCACCTCTTCCTCACTCATTCTGTCAAATCCTGAGTTCTCCAATTCGGACTTCCCAGGATCTAATCTGCACAATTTCAAATCCTATAGAAGAGAATTACTTTTACAAGAAGGCAAAGTGTCCATTAATATACCCAATGTCTACCAATACGAATGTTAATCAATATAGCTAATGTTCAACACTGAATCTAATATACCCTAGAGTTTAAAGTGGGAACTGGAAGGCTGGAAAGATGGCTGATCAGCCAGGAGTTC
Organism: Rattus norvegicus; assembly: GCF_021556685.1. NCBI lineage: Eukaryota > Metazoa > Chordata > Mammalia > Rodentia > Muridae > Rattus > Rattus norvegicus. The sequence goes on from NC_141542.1 coordinate 91,172,142, forward strand.
ATACTGCTCTTGCAGAGGATCAAGTTTAGTTCTCAGTTCACAAGTCTGACCGTCTTCTGCTTTCAAGAGCAATCTTCCCACCCTAATACACACACACACACTTTAAAAATAAAGAGTGTGGAACTGAATTTGTTGTTCACACCCACAGCTTCATGTACACCAGGCAAGCACTTTACCAACTGAGCTTCAACTCCAAACCCAACAGTTTTGCTTGATTATGACAGGTGCAAAGTATACCCTTTATAGAAATTTGGAAGGTAAACACTGCTAAAATAAAGTTACTCCAAACAGTAAGTCAACTGGGTATGGTGGTGTATGTCTGTAATCCTAGCACTTAGGAGGCAGAGGCAAGAAAACTGCTGTAAGTTCTAGGCCAGCCTGGGCTATAACATGAAATTCTGTCTCAAAAAACAAAACAAAACAAACAAACAAAAACCCAACCAAAAAAACAAAACAAAACAAAACAAAAAACCCCAAAGACCCCAAAATCAAAAGATTAGTGAAAGATAATAAGTACTAGGTATTTTGGCCCAGATATATATGTAAACATTATGTTTACTACCCTGAATATTCTATTTTAAATGCTGGGTGGCCTTTTCTTTTTTTAAATTAAGTCAGAGTCAGATTATATAGCCCTGACTGGCCTGGAACTATTACATGAACCAGACTCACAGACATCCACTTGCTTCTGCCTTCTAAGTACTGGGACTAAAGGCATACATCACCTAGCAATATTGTCTAAAATAAGAAAAACAAAAGCTACACAAGCTTATATAAGTCATAAAATATATGGAGCAACTTTTATTCTAGGAGGATTCTCCTGCTCTTTCACAGTCAAGTCACAATCCTTCAGCTCTGCTGTAAGATGGGACAACATAGAACGTAAGTAGCTCCTGTAGTTCTACAGAATGAGGCCAACACCTGGAAAAGCTTACTTTTTGAGGATTGTAACAGACAACGCAGCCATGTTTTCACGATTCTAATTTAAAGATTACATTTTGTAGTTGCTCTTTTCATATAAAACATTATGATATTCTCCTCAAAACAACAGCTACCAAAATAAACAAAGAGATGAAACAGAATGTGGAAGTTGTTCTGAGAGTTGCTGATGTCACCTTGCCCTTTTGTGAGGAATTGGAGATTGAACCCAGAACCTGAAACATGCTAGCCAAGTACTTCAACACTGGCCAAATCCCCAGCAACATTAATTTCTTTAAAACAGACTACTATTTTTGGAGCTAGTGTCTTGTTACGCAGATCAGGCTGGCCTTGAAGCTGGAATTCTGCCTAATTCTCCTTTGTCTGGGATAAGCATGCACTATTATGCTCAGACAAAACTTGGTTTTTGTTTTTTTGTTGTATCTAGGAAAAGTACTCTTACATAGCCAGTGTCTGAAACAGGCATTATGTTTGAGATCTACTTTGTCAATTTCTTTAATTTGCTGAGGCATTTGTTTGGATAGCTAAACTAAACAGAACACTGTCAGATGTTTTGACAAATCATTACTTACTTTTTCCACATCTTCCTGGTACTGTTCATTGCCTGGCAAATCACAAAGTCTCTGACTGAGGGCCACAGAGCGTTTAAGTTCATCCTCACTGTCAGAATCAAGGCATGATGTCAAGGAGCTCTTGGATTTGAAGGTAAATTTCCTGTAATTATACATAAAAAAATGTCTGATAAACACTTGTCTTTTTTTGTTTGCTTGCTTTTGATGTATAAACACCAAAACAAAAAGCTTTTCCATTATAAAAAACTATTTAACAGAGAAAAATGACCAGTCAAAAAAGTATATGTATGTGTTACTTTGACACTCTCCTCAAGAGCCATAGCTTAAAAATGCTTATGCTACTGTGTATCACCTGCAAACTCTGTGCCCTTTTCTTTTAATGACCAATTCCAAATGTAGTTTGTTATCATCTTTATAAAGTATTCTACTGAGTCCATTAAGGTATAGCAACTAATCAGTACATTTCTTTTAGAGTCTCCCTACATAGCCTTGGCTGCCCTAGAACTCACATGGTATATAGACTAGGCTGGCCTCAAACTCACAAAGATCGCCTACCTATGCCTCTCAAGTGCGCAAGTGTGATTCAAGGCCTGCACCACCATATTTTTGACATAAGCACATGAGAGCTACTTTTTGATCTTTTATATTATGTTCTATGCACTTTTTTTTTTTTTCGGAGCTGGGGACCGAACCCAGGGCCTTGCGCTTGCTGGGCAAGTGCTCTACCACTGAGCTAAATCCCCAACCCCTGTTCTATGCACTTTTAAAATGACAGTAACAATCCACTTATTTTAGTATTTTGAGATGAGAATTCTCAACCTGTCTACCTCCTAGAATAGACATTCCTAAACCAGAAAACAATAAAAAAACTCCTGAGAAAAGCAGTTCTAAATCCTATATATTAGGACACGATATATGGTCAATACTGTAGCAAATTTGCAAGAAATGAGTTATGAAATAAGGGTGGATAATTACAAAGGGCAGGGACAGAAAGAACTAAGCCGTTTAACACAAAGACAAAGAGTACAATCTTCAACACAGCAAAGCCGGGCACTGCAGTGAGCATTGTTTTGGCAGCACTAGGGAGGCTGAGGCAATAGAACTGCATGTGAGACCAGCCTGGGTTCTACAGCGAGATTTTGTCTGAAAGTAAAAAACAACACCCCGTGTAGTATGACACTTGGAATGTGGGTTCACTTTTCCTTTGTAAAAAGATTCTGTAAATATAGGCATGTATGTCTACGTGTCAATATGCTCTAGGTCTGGGTGCACTTATTTGTGGAAATACTGGAGGAGTACTGGAGTACTGGAGGCCTCGAGAAGGACGTGCCAGACCCCTGAAGCTAGGTTGTAATCTGTTTGACACAGGTGCTGGGATCTGAACTCCAAGGCTCTGGGAAGAGCAGAAAGTACTTTTCACAACTGAGGTGGGGTGGCACATGCCTTTAATAGCGGCACTAAGGAGGCAGACATGCGAAGCTATGAGTTCCAGGCTAACCTGGTCTACAAAATGAGTTCCAGGACAGTTAGGGCTACACTGAGAAACTGTATCCAAACAGAACCCCCAAACCAAAAAACAAACAAACAAAAACCACAAAACAGAGAGGGGAGGGAGAAAAGCATTCATGTAGTTTAGAAAATTCCTTCCAATATGGTTAAAATTTTAAGAGATAAATGGTTAAAAAGGCAACCTTCGGTCTCATTAAAATTCATTTATGGGAGACAATATTGTTCAGTGATACCTGATAAGCTGTTACTACATCAAAGAAGGATTTCTTTGATGGAAGTTAAACTAATATTCTATAGTGAACAAAGTAAAAATCTGAAAACTACAATTAATTTAAATATGAAAATTGTAAAGACATAAGGCATGACACCAAGAAAAAAGGAGAGTGCAGTAAAAATCAAGAGCACAGCCTGGAAATGTAGAGAAGAGGCCAGTGGCTGGCATCAAAACTGAAGACTCCCAAGAGCCTCACAAAGGCAGGTCTTCAATATAACTTAGAATTTGCCAACTTAGGCCCCCACCAATGGTTCATAGTCTCATAGAGCCCAGGCTGTCTTCAATTCCTGAACCTTCTGCCTTTACCTCCCAGGTGCTGGGATTATAGATGTACGCTACCATAGCCAGCTCTAATTAGCTTTCTTAATTTATTTTTGACTCATGCTCATCAAGCAAACTTTGACATGCTTTTTATCAATACTTTGTTGAAGGGAAAGTGATACCTGAGATGTTTTTATCATGGTGAAATTTGACAAAGAACAGAAGAACCAATGTATAGTGTTTAGAATTCAGCTTTGTTTAAATTTGATTTGCATGATGGGTCTTATAGATACTATTCACCTTTATTAACCAACTTTCAAATTCTCATCCCAGTAAAACAGATGGCTATGCCAAGGTACAATATATCCAATGAAACCATCTGTTTCTTGCAACCACTGTGATCTGACACATAAAATACAGTCTATTAGTAACAACAATGTTTACAGACGGCAACTTGCCTATAACAGTGAAAACTGTTTGTACTGTAAATGAATCACTTACTTAAAAAAAGTTATTTTAAAGCTTATTTTTACTTTTTGTGCCTTGGTATTTTGCCTGTATATTTGTCTGTGTGAGGGTGTTGGATCCCCTGGAACTGGAGGTCCAGGCAGGTATGAGCTGCCATATGGGTGCTGGGAATTGAACCCTGGCCATTGGAAGAGCAGCCAGTGCTCACTAGCCTCCACTTGCTTACTTTCTAAGCAGGAAATGGTATTGTTCATTGTATCTGGAGAGCATAATGATACCAGTCCAGATTTCTACTCATGTTAATCATCTGGTTTTATTGTACTAAAAAATGGTAACAGGAGGGAAAATATCCTAAATGTCATTTTATGGTTACACAAATCCCAAACAAGCATTTAAAGAACAAAACGGTGTTTTTCCTAAAAACAAAAAACCAAAAAAACAACTTTGGGATATGAAATTTTTAGGGGAAAAAGGTCTAATCAAGAATTTTCAGTGAGGGCTGGAGAGATGGCTCAGTGGTTAAGAGCACTGACTGCTCTTCCAGAGGTCCTGAGTTCAAATCCCAGCAACCACATGGTGGCTCACAACCATCTGTAATGAGATCTGATGTCCTCTTCTGGTGTGTACTTATATATAATAAATATATAAATCTTAATAAAATAAAAAGAATTTCCAGTGAATTCTTAAAGGAAGTACAATTTGGTCTTTAAAAAATATAAAACACTTTAACAGTTGCATTCTAGTGCTTAGTTCCTGTTTCTGTTCAGAATTCTCCCTGTCAGCGTCAAAGAGAGGAGCTAACTACACGTGGGTTTCTGTCTGTGTCTACCTGTGAGGAAGGGTGCTTCAGACAGGAGTTATTTCATCCTTTTAAACCTTACACTCAGTTCTTCAGAGTTTTAGGATAAAAACATCACGTATTAACAAAGATATTTTAAGAAATTTAAAAACAAAATCTTGGGATGCTTTTTGATTGCTAAAATGTGTGCCCAGGTCTTATCTAAGCCAGACTCAAAGACATCCCCAAGCATGAGCAATGCTGAGCAACTGGCATGCAAAAGAAATGAAGAAAAGGGGGTGGGCCACACTAGAAAGACAAAATTTGTGTCCATAAGAAAAAGAACTCACTTTGAAGGTGCAGAAGGACTGGTGATGCAGGAATTCACCATTTGACAGGCTCTCAATGGTCTAGAACTATCAGAAAATTGGAGAATATATAATGTATACAATTGTATCATTAAAGGTAGATATTTAACTGGTAAAGTTAATTATTCTACACTACAAGTCTCTTCTGACCCCTCCTGAAAAGCAAACAATATTTTAAAATAATGCAAACCATACCACCTTGCTCTTCTTGCTCTAATTATCGAAATAAACAGCTTTGCAAATGAAGTCAAGTATAAAACACGAGAAGAACTTAGGGGAAAACCATCTTATTTACTTTTGAGCAATAAAATAATAGCTTTCAGTTTATTGAGATTTCCTAGATGGAGAGCATTGAATATACTACTACACTTAATAGTCAGAGCAGATTTTCCCACAGATAAGCTGAACATTCCAAGGTCTTAACACCACTAAAACTGCATTAAAATATAGTCAGCTTCCTTTCAGATCATTCATCACAAGATATGTAATATAGTCAGAGGGCCTAACAGCTCTACCAGCAGAGGGCGGTTTGCACTAAGTAAAAACATTCTCTTCAAATAAAAGCAGAAAGAAAACAAATTACAAACACTAAAGATTCTTTAGACACATGGTTTGCTAGTAGACTATTGAGGACTTCAGTATGTAAACTTACATGATGTAATTTATAAACCCAAGAGAAATATATCTTATAAAATTACATCAATTAATTTTGGGAAGTGCTCCATTTATTTTCTGTAATGTTAACTCTAGCCAAGAAACTGTCCTTCCTTGTTCTTTTTGGAAACAGAGTATTATGTAACTCAAGGTGGCCACAAACTTTCTACACAGCCTAAACTGGTCTTGAAGCATTCTTTCTGCTTTAGGCTGAAATTATAGGCATATGCTACAATACCCAGCAAGGTTTGGCCTTTTTAATTACCTCAGTGAAATCAAGGATTTGAAAAAAATTCTCAAAAATTATTTTCACTCTTACAGCTCTAGGACTTTATGATTCTCCCGAATTACTGATCAAGTATGAAAACTATCTACAGCATAGGGTTCCAAGTGGAGCACGCAGGCAGGAAAGCATCACATTCAGAAGTACTAAGGTCCAAACATGCATGAGGACAAAGACAAATCTCAAGCAGAGGAAACTTCTTTTTCTCGAAAACATTTCTGGGACTCTCTGAAGTTATTCATATTGGGCATAATTTACAACCAAAAATTTTTTTGGGGGGGGGGAGGGGGCTATCGTGTAACATTTGATTCTCAAATTAGCATGTTCCAAAGAGCTGAGGCATTTATTAAGGACACTGATTCCCAAGCCCTATTCAGATCTACTGAAACAGAACTTGTAGACGGGGTTGGGGATTTAGCTCAGTGGTAGAGCGCTTGCCTAGCAAGCGCAAGGCCCCGAGTTCAGTCCCCAGCTCCGAAAAAAAAAAAAAAAAAAAAAAAAAGAACTTGTAGAGAAGAACACAGAAATAAATCACCACATTTTACATATATCATATATTCTCAAGAATACCACATGGCCTTTTTTTTTTTTTTTTGGTTTTGGTATTCTAAGAGTAGCAATACTCCCTCAAAAATATTACGAGAGGAATCTATTAAATTTGAAAAACTTTTGTGTAAGCATTTTTTCCCCCAATTACTTCTATCAGATAACATTTTAATATTAAAGCTACAAAATAATAAAGAATGAAAATCTCCTTTTGGGTTGATTTCTTTTCCTGAGGGTTGTTATCTAGTTTGGTTAATCTCTGGAATACTATATTTCAAAAGCAAAGGTAGAAAGCGTGGTCTCTTACATTGCCATATGTGCACTCCACCCAAGAGTAAAAGGTGGTTTTGTATTTTCAGTGCAGTGTGATGACAGGGTCAGGTATCTTGGAATGATGACTTGTTGTCCTATCTTGTTGTTAAGCGAGAGAGCCACATTGAAGCTGTATCGTTTCAAATGAAGAATGAGGACCCTGAAAAACAGAAGAGAATGACTCTACTAATTCATGTGGAACACAGATATCTTTCTTATGTAATCACTCTAATCATGACAAATTTTCACTTATAGAATGCATTTGGTCATGCTGGGTGTTGATGGCCAAGCCTTTACTCCTAGCATTTGGGAGGCAGAGGCAGGAACCTCTATAAACTCAAGGACAACCTGGTGTGCACTCAGCATTCCAGGTCAGCCATTGCTACATAAGCAGACCTGTCTCAAACAGCCTCCTACACACACACACACACACACACACACACACACACACACACACACACACACACACACACACACACACACGGCCAAACTAAACATTTTAAGGAACATTTTCTAAATATTTGCCATGTTTGAAGGTGTTAGGATAGACACAAATAAAAATCGTGGATCCAGTGATTTAATGAAGTTTAGATCAACTATGTATGAAGGTCCTAGGAAAATCCCCCATCAATAAACACACAGTAGGCAAAAGAATTAAAATTTTAAATATGTCTATCAGTCTTTGGTTAACCTTATTTACTTGACTGTTACACATTTAAAATAACATATATGATTATATGGTTAAAATGTCTATTAGACATATTACATAGTAACCCTTATGCATAATGGTGACCAACACTATTTCAAGAAAGTTTTTTTTTTTTTTAAAGATTTATTTATTTATTATATATAAGTACACTGTAGCTGTCTTCAGATACACCAGAAGAGGGCATCGGATCTCTTTACAGATGGTTGTGAGCCACCATGTGGTTGCTAGGAATTGAACTCATGACCTCTGGAAGAGCAGTCGGGTGCTCTTAACCGCTGAGCCATCTCTCCAGCCCTCAAGAAAGTTTTTTGATAGGATCTTAACATATAGCCCTGGCTTGTCTAGAACTTCCAATGCAAACCAACTGGTTGTGAACTTACAACCCTTCTGACTCTCCCTCCTGAATGTTGAGATTATAGGGATATGGCATCACATCCAGACTTCACTCTATATTCCAGCCAGCTGTGGAATTTATTACATTCTTGGCTGGCTTTAAACTCATGGTAATTCTCCTGTCCTAGATTCCCACATGCTATGATTAAGACACCAGCCAATTCCCTAGTATTACAAGATTAGTTATTTTTATATATTCTGAAGATAGGATCTCATGTGGCCCAGGCTGGTTTCAAACTTGTTAGGTAGCTAAGGGCAATCCTAAACTTGCAGTCCTTCTAGTTCCAACTGCTAAGTGTTAAGAGACATGGGATTACAGGTGTGTTTCACTGTAAGGTTTTATACAGTGCCTGGGATTAAATTTAAGGTTTCCTCCATGCTAGGTAAGCAATCTCTAACTGGGCTAACTTTCTAGCCCTCAAGATTATTCTCTTATTTTACAATACTTATTTATCGTGTGTGTGTGTGTGTGTGTGTGTGTGTGTATGTGTGTGTGTGTGTGTGTGTGTGTGTGTGTGTGTGTGTGTGTGTTTGTGTGATACCATGGTGCCCATGTAGAACACCGGTATCTGTGAGTCTCTTCTTCCCTTCTAACACTGGGTCTTGGGGCAAGCACCTTGATCCTTTGAACCACTTTGCTGGCCCTATTTCTCTTATTTTAGAAGCACTTTCTCTAGAGAAAACTAAGGGGAAAAAAAACCCCCAAAAAACAAAAACTTCCCCACTAACAAAAGCATTAATATGCATTTGCATGGGCATCTAGTCTGAGTCTAAAAAGGCTTTTAGCTCTTTAGAAACACTTTTTTTTTTATTACCACTGCAAGGTAACTGTCATCTAATTTCATTTACCTTCTGCCTGATGTATTAAACATATTTCAAAGCCTGTAAGAATTTCGGTTTTTTTTGTTTTGTTTTGTATTTTTCTGAGTCAGGGTTTCTCTATGAGGCCATGACTATCCTAGAACTTACCCTGTAGTCCAAGGTGGCCTTGAACGCAGAGATCTGCCTGTTTCTGCCTCCAATTGCTAGGATTAAAGGTGTGTGCCTTCACTGCCTGGCATACTTCAAAATTTGAAACTCAAAATCTTATATTTAAACTCCATTTTGGGTAACTGTCTCCCCTTTAGAAAACTGTACCTATTCTTTCTGTACAGGCTGCTATCATAGAAGGCACAAACTAAACAATTTGCAAGTTGAAGTTGGTTACATTTTTCTTTATATGGGATAGGGCTCTAATTCTACAATTCAGAAGGCTGAAACAGAAGAACTGTGAGTTCAAGATCCATCTTAATGACTTATTGAGATCCTCCCTCAAGACAAAAACTTAGAAAGACTGTGGTATAGCTCATGTAGAACGCTTACCTCCAGTGCATAACACCCTGTGCTAGATCTCCAGTACACCCTTCCCCACAAAAGCTAGAATTCATGACCTCCTAATTTACAGTGTAAAAAGATATACAGTTGTTAGAGCCTAAAACTGATGCCAAACTCTAGAATATTTAACTAAAACTTCAAAGGACCAGAATAAAAGCAACATGAAAGAATAGAATCATCCAAACCACTGGTCTAGGAAGATGAGACAGAGTAAAAGTCACCAAGACATCAGACCTTTCCATAATGAAGGCTGGGGAGGCAGCACAAGGCAGAGTGCTTAGCCAGTGAGAGGCCTGGATTCAATTCCAACAACAGAAAGATAAAACAGGTAACTAGACCTAGTCATGCATGGCTGCAATTCCAGCACTGACAAAGACAGGAGGATTGCTGCAAACTGAAGACCAGTCTGGGAAACACAGTCTGGGCAACAGAGTAAGATTAAAAACCAAACCAAGGCCTAGACCCAGAGCTGCCCATCCTGCCTTACCCCCCAACCCTCCAACCCATAAAAGTAGACCGTGGTTTGGAAGGCTGATAATTAGTATTTAAGATTCAGAGGCATCTATTTCATATAATAAGTTTAGAACAAATTAACACAATTCAAGTATAGTATTGGGGACAAAGAGATTTCTTTTTCTTAGTCCTCCCCCAACCACAGGGTTTCACTGTGTAGTCCTGGCTGTCCTGGAACTTGATCTGTAGACCAGGCTGGCCTCAGAGTCACAGAGACCCACCTGTTCCTGCCTCCTGAGTGCTGGGATTAAAGACGTACACCACCACTGCTTGGTTAATTTGACTTTTAATTTAATGTGCATGGATGTTTTCCCTGCATGTTATGTCTCTGTATCACCTGTGTGCCTGGTGCCAGAGGAGTCAGAAAGGGGAATCAGATTCCCTGATAATGGAGCTACAGGCAGTTTTAAGCCACCATGTGGGTTGGGTTGGTGGCCATTCCAGTATTTAGAGGCAGGCAGATCTCTGTTAAAGAGTCCAGCCTGGTCTACAGGACAGAACTTCAGGTCTTCCAGGACAACAAGGGAAGCATAGAGAGATCCTATATATATAAAAAAACAAAACAAAACCAAAACAAAACCAAAACAAAACAAAAAAATAAGGAATGCACGTGGGTGCTGGGAATTGAACCCAAACCGTCTGGAAGAGCAGCAGTGCTCTAACTGCTGAGCCATCTCTCCAGCACCACCTCAGTAATTCCAACTGCATACAGTTAGTGACAGGAGTAACCAATGCTTTGTCTTCAAATTTCTTTTTTCTTTCTTATTGCCTCATAACATTCACAGACAGTCTCTTGAATTTTGAAAAAAAAATAAAAAAACCCACTGCAACTTACACAGTAATTTCTCAGAAAACTTATTTTTGAGAAAGGAATGCACGATAGAATGTAAAAGAACTTTCCCCTGAGGCCCAGAGTTCCAGAAACTACATTTACAGAAAATTGAAGATAATAAAAGAAAGTAAAGCTTTCTGGTATCGACAGAACACCACATAAATATTTAATGCTAATAACCATCTTGTTTGTAGCAGAGATCTAATCTTAGAAAGCTTTAAAAGGTATCTTATAATCACATCATAATTTCTACAACTAGCTTATGTTCACATAATATTAACATAATAGAAATTAGTTTCATTCAAGGCAGAAAATTAATCTTATAAAATCCTTTGAAAAAGAAATAGGAAAAATGAAGTAAGCTGCTCCCCCTATGTATATATGTGTGTGTGTGTGTGTGTGTGTGTGTGTGTGTATTATATATATGTTTGTAGCAGATTTTACCTGATTCATAAAAGAGAGATACAACTGACAAAACTGACATCTCCAACCTAAAAATTCAAAATCACATATACAACTGAAACTGAAACTGAAACTGAAATCTGAAACTTTTATTGGAACTTACATAATGAAAAATTCCATGCCTACTTTATGTGACAAGATATAGGTTAAAAAAACAGGGACATTAAAATGTACACATCCCAACCCTGAGATTTCATTACATATAAGCAAATATTACAAAATATAAGACACTCTTGGCTCAAGCATTTCAGAAGGGATACTCAAACTATCTAACTTACAATATTACTGAGAGAAAATTCTAGAGCTAGTGTTACTAAATGCATTCTCTTTTTGCCATCTTCATGAGACTCAAAAACCACTTTATCCACAGCATTCCAAATTTTCTTTTAAATTTTAGTTTTTTATGTGTATAGGCATTTTGCCTGCATGTATGTCTGGGTTTTCAATCCCTTGGAACTGAATCTGGATGGCTGAGAGCTACAACATGGGTTCTAGGCAAAAAGCCCAGGCCCTCTGCAAGAGTAGTTGATGCATCCCCATTACTGAGCTGTCTCTCTAGCCCCTCCTCTTTTTCTAGGTAAGTTTTTCTGACATTTAATTCATAATGTTAAGCGTCACTCAAATATGTTTGCTTGCTTATTGGGTTTAGGGATCAAATCTAAGCCCTTGTACAGATGAGGCAAACACTGTCTCTCCACTGGTTTAGGAGCATATACCTTTAAAAGGCAATCAGATTTACCTGGGCAGCCTGATAAATTTGTGCCTGACAAGAGCACATTTTCCACCACACTTTTCACAGGAGTATTCAAGTTCTTCTGCCTATAAAAAGATGAGAGAAAATAAGGGTGATGTTGAATTGGCACTAACCCACTAAATACAAATAATCTTTAGTCTCACTATTTCAGCGGAATGACAACTATCAACCTGTTTAAATGCTGTCTTGAGCCACAGAATTACTAAAATAATACCTAATCTTTCAAATAGTTATTTATGATATCATGTCTTCTATTTTCAGAATTCCTAATTCCTTCTTCACCAAAGAAGCATCTAAATTTATGATAGTAACTAGACTCTAATGAAGCAGACCTCAATTTTTCCCCATGGACACACAAGAACCGCTGCCAAGAGTAAATCCAGACTTTAACAGTTGGCTATAGCAGAGATAAGATCACCTTCAGGTTAGGCAGAGTTCCTGGTCTGTTAGGTGTAACTCTACCTCTTTCTAACAATGGACCTCAATCTTCTGGTGACAGCCCACTAAGAACAACTGCTCTAAAAGGACCAAAGTTTGGATATCATTACCTAGAGAAAACTGAAACAAGAAATCCTTAAAAAGGGGAGATACAGATACACAGAAAAACCTTCAGTGTGTGATAATAACAGGAAGAGTGGAGAGAACGTGTAGAACTGCAGAGACAGAGTAACTATCTTTTGAAGAAGTTGAACAGTCAGGACTTAAAGGACAGAATTTTTACTAAGCTAGAGGAAGGAAATCCTGCCAATTTGCTGTAACAATGCAAAGACCATCAATATAGATAAAGCTAATTCCTACCAGTTCTACGCTGTGACAGAAAAAGCCTGACTACACCCCAGAAAACAACTCCCCACCACAGGTGCACACACACACACTCTCATCTACAGCTCTGAGTAAACCTGATTCTTCCTTGTTCCTACTAGGTCACACAAACTAAGAAAAAAGAATCTTCATATTCCTTGGCTCACAACAACTCATACAGCATCGTGAAGTTTAATTCACGTTGCCAGGTTGTAGCAAGGGCCGTTCGAATGCTTCATATGCATACTTATGCACAAACAAAAAGCAGCCGCTAAGGTTGTCTAAACAATTACCAGCCACCTAGACATGAAAAGATATTTAAGAGAAGATACTTACTCTTCTTTAAGAGCTGTAATCAAGTCTATTCAAAATTTATATATAAATAGCATTTATAAATTCTTTCATTAGTTTTTCCTAAAAATTTAGTCAAAACTCTAATGTCTTGACAAAGCCTCAACCTCAAATACAATTATCTATAAAATACAAAACTGAGTTATATGAATATTTCAAAGATATTACCCTAAAGAAAAGATCAAGAGAATCTTGAATTGAACGAGGAGGGAGTGGTTTTTTCCTCCGAGGAAGGTCAATGGAGAGATCATTAAACTGTTCTCTTTTGGGAATAGTTTCTCCACATCTGTAAGGATGAGAGGAGATTTAGTGTAGAATTGGAAATATACAAACACAAATATTCTTGATACCTTCTTCCCCTACAGAGCTTATGGTCCAACATACACAAGTAGCAAAATACGATCTTTATAACTTTCAGTCGGAAGCGTATCTCTCTGATTTCTACTAAGATGTCTTCTGCTGCTATCTCTAGATTTAAAGGGATCGTGGGATTTGCCTATATACATATTATCTCCTGTAAAAAAATAATTCAAGGGTAAGGTTAGTAGTCTTGATTATATTAGCAAAATTTCTGTACTCAGATAAAGTCTTATCATCCAGAGAAGTAACAGCTCATAGTCATCATGAAGTCTAAACACTCAAAGGACATAGAAAGGCAAAGATCACCTTAGAACCCCGCCTGTGAGAGGCACTCAGTAAGTATTTATTGAATGGAAAGCATATTCTTTTTTTTTTTTTTTAAAGATTTATTTATTTATTATATGTAAGTACACTGTAGCTATCTTCAGATACACCAGAGGAGGGCATCAGATCTCTTTACAGATGGTTGTGAGCCACCATGTGGTTGCTGGGAATTGAACTCAGGACCTCTGGAAGAGCAGTCAGTGCTCTTAACCACTGAGTCATCTCTCCAGCCACCAGAAAACATATTCTTGTGACTCTGGTTTTTAATTGTGGCAGAAAGTTACTGTGGCCCCAAATTGAATAATGTTAAAAAGTACCAAAAAGACAAATGAAGAGCATTGAACTAAAATTACCTTAAAAAAACAGGAGACTGAGACAGGCCTATTTCTGTGAATTTGAGGTCAGCCTGGTCTTGAACTGAGTTCTAGGACAGCCAGGGTACACAGAGAAACCCTGTCTTGAAAAACAACAACAAAGCTAGAGAGATGGCTCGGTGGTTAAGAGGACTGAATGCTCTTCCAGAGGTCCTGAGTTCAATTCCCAGCAACCACATGGTGGCTCACAACCATCTGTAATGGGATCTGATGCCCTCTCTGGTGTGTCTGTAGACAGCGACAGTGTACTCAAATACATAAAAATAAATAAATCTTTTTTTTTTCTTTTTTTCGGAGCTGGGGACCGAACCCAGGGCCTCACTCTACCACTGAGCTAAATCCCCAACCCCAATAAATCTTTTTTTAAAAAAAGAAAAACAACAACACCACAAGAAACAAAAAGTTTTCTTCTGAGGGCTGAAGAGTGGGCCTAGTTTTCAGGTTTCATTACCAGCAAGAACCCATACTACTGCTTACAATCAGTCATCCATAATTCGAGTTCTTTTGACCTCTGCCTATATATACATGCAGGCAAACCACTCAGATATATAAAATAAAAACACTTAATTTAAAACCAAAGAACAAAAAACTGTTTCCAGCCAAGTCTAGTGGATCACACCTTTTATATTTTGAGTCTGAAAAGTTTGAGGCTAACCTGAGCAACACAGCAACATCCTGCCTTTAAAAAAAAAAAAAAAAAGAAAAGAAAAAGAAAAAGAAAAAAATCAGCCAGGTGTGGTGATTAATCCCACCACTCTGGAGGCAGAGGCAGACAAATATCTGTGAATTTTTTTTTTTTTTTTTTTGGTTCTTTTTTTCGGAGCTGGGGACCGAACCCAGGGCCTTAGCTTCCTAGGCAAGCGCTCTACCACTGAGCTAAATCCCCAACCCAATATCTGTGAATTTGAGGCCAGCTTGGTCCACGGAGCTACTTCCAGGACACTGAAGGCGACACAAAGAAACCCTGTCTCAAGCCTTAACTCACACCTCCTAATCACCCAAAAAAGAAGAGGAGGAGGAAGAGGAAGAAGAGTAAAGCAAACTCTAGGCCAGCCAGCCAAACATAGATAATTTTAAAACAGAAATAAATGAAAAGCAATCCACCAATCAATTAACCATTAACTATTGAGTTAAAACAAAAGTGTATCGCAGCTGGTTATGTGTGCATTCCTTTAATCTCAACACTTAGAAACAGAGGCAAGCAGATCTTGAGTTCAAGGCCAGCCTGATCTACATGGTAAAACACTGTCTCTCTCATAAAACTAACAACAAAAAGTGTTTCAAAAACTATTTCAATTATTGTTACAGACTAAGGAACCAGAAAGATGGGTCAATGGGTAATAAAGCTTGCTTCAAAAATGCCTAGTAACCAGGGCAGAAAAGATAGCTGGGCCATTAAGAGAACTGGCTGCTGCTCTTCCAGAGGACCTGAGCTCAGTTTCCATCACCCAAATGACAGCTCCTAACTGTTTTTAACTCCAGTTCCAGGCATCCTCAGACAGATTATACATTCAGGCAGAACACCAATGTACACAAAATAAAAATAAGTAGAATTAAAAAAAAAAAGAACCCTACTGGATGTGGTGAAATCTGAGTTACAGGCCAGTCTGAAAGGTGTGATAAATCATATCAGACAGCACTTGGAGGCCAAGACAGGACAGTGCCAAGTTCTAGACCAACTTGGGCTACACGGTTAATGTTTGTTTCAAAATCTAAACCCAAAAGAATGAAAGGCTGGGGGAAAAAAAGCAAAAACAAAACAAAACAAAAAAAAAGTTTTGGTAGAATTTATGGGTTTGTATTTTCCCCCATGAAAAAGAAAGGAATACCTAGGAAGCGCAAGGCCCTGGGTTCGGTCCCCAGCTCCGAAAAAAAGAACCAAAAAAAAAAAAAAAAAAAAGAAAAAGAAAGGAAAATAAGTTTTAGTTGTGACAAGGAATATTTTTGTCACTTGCCATAAAGGACTAAGGAAGGGGGAAAGTTTGCTTAGAGATTACGTAC
This sequence comes from Rattus norvegicus, assembly GCF_021556685.1. Lineage (NCBI taxonomy): Eukaryota > Metazoa > Chordata > Mammalia > Rodentia > Muridae > Rattus > Rattus norvegicus. The sequence goes on from NC_141542.1 coordinate 91,188,354, forward strand.
GCTTTACAGATAATGGAGTGCTGAACCTCAAATTCCAAGTTTGTAATAACAGGGCAAGTGAACACTTTGGTAGCTGATGTATCTGGTGAATTTTCTTCTCCAAGGACAGGTTCTGTCTTCCAAGTTTTATTCAGTTTTTCCATATCTTCCTTCAGCTGATCTAAGCACTGACTTAAAAATTCATGAGCATCCTAAGAAAGTGATAATATCTGCCATCAGAGCAAAGCAAAACCGTGACTTACACAACTGTGATTTATAAAACACCTGAACAAGGCCAGTCTTGTTCTGATAAGGATTTGGAATACTTCTATCTTTTGAATAAACATAAGTGAAGAGTGTTGGAGATTTAGCTCAGTAGAAGAGCACTTGCCCAGCATGTTTGAATCCTAGGGTTCAAACCCCAGCAACTGACTTAAAAATTCATGAGCATCATAAGAAAATGACTCAACTCTCCCTACAGCTGGGAGGGGGAGGCAGGAGGACCAGCATTTCAATTATTCTTGGCTATAAATGTATAAGTCTATCATGTTTAAGACTGGCCTGGGTTATGTGAGATACTGTTTCAGAGACCAATCAAACCAACCAACCAACCAACCAAAAAGAATAAAATGCATATAAGAATCATATTGAAAGTTACTGTAACTCCTTAGGTTTTACCATCCAAGGTGACCACATTACACAAATAATAATTTAAAAACTAAATGAAAAGCTAATTTCAATTTTGTGTATCTAAAACATTTAAAATTAAATACTCACATTTTGGACATAGCCAGAGAATCTCTCTGCAGTAGCTGAAATAGCATTTTTAACCTTCTTAAGTAGTTCTTTTTTGGTCTCTGAATTAGAAATATCTTTTTTAATAAGCAGGTTTGCAAAGCGTCTGATAAATAAGAGACAAGATTAGCATATTTTAAAAATATTCAGTGGCATATTACTAACAACACATCAAAACATAACTGCCCCAAATCCTAATATTAAAAAAAAAAATCAATGAAGTTATTCAGTAAATATGTAACATTACCTGATAAGTGCATTGAGTGGAATTTTCTTCCATGGGATACTTTGTTTAAGTAAATCATTTGCAAATGACTGGAGTGAAAACAGAGATTGTAAGATAGCATTCATATAGCATGTATTTCCCAAATTGGAGAATCTGGAAAGGAAAGAAGTGTTTGAAGTATGTTCAGCAAGCATAAAGGTTTCTCCATTTTGCATCAAGGCTTATTAAAACTACATACAATTGGACTGTTTCTGATACAGTATGGAAAACGTGGGGAACAGGGAAGCATGCATTTCTAAGAACACAAGTGTCATGCTGCTTACCTATAATCCTAGCAGCTTTTCGAAAGCACCTGGGTTTAGCTTGAGTACTCACTATTATTTTTTTTTTTTGTTCTTTTTTTTTTTTTTTTTTTTTTCTTCGGAGCTGGGGACCGAACCCAGGGCCTTGCGCTTCCTAGGTAAGCGCTCTACCACTGAGCTAAATCCCCAGCCCCTGTACTCACTATTATTGATTACCATACTATGATCTCATCTTTGTGTTGAGAAATGTATATAAAATGATGAAAGTAACTCAACAGTAGGCCAAAATATACAGAGTTGGAGAATAGTCAGTTTCCTTTAAGACGTTATTAGAGAGATGACAGACAGAGAAACACATTTTCAAGGGCTGAAAACTGGAGACTAGATAATGGATTTATTGTTTATAGCCACGATAAATCTTTTGATAAGTGACCTAATTTCTAAATATTTTACAACTATAATATGAATTCTTTCTTATGTTGCTATCCACAACAAATGGAGAATAACTCAATTGAATTACTTTGTAAGAAAGAAAGTTTACCAACCCCTGCAGCTGCTGTTGGTGAGAGGAAAGGGGCGCTCTAGGTTTGTTCCAGCCTGTGTAATCCTGGTTACACCTCAGTTTTTTAACAGATAGGGGAGTTGGCTGAGGAAGGAACCCCAAGCTTCTTTTGGCAGAAGGAGTCTGGTTTGAAATATTACACCTAAAAACAAAAAAACAAAAAAAACCAAAACCAAAACAAAAAAAAAAAAGGAAAATAAAAATATTCATTACTATCCTTTCCCTCTAGCAGAGTCAGAGAAATCAATGTCTAAGGGAAAAAAGTGTCAAACTTTAGAAAAATACTAGTAACATTGGGCACTTATGACAAAAATTCTAAGTTTAGACAGAAAACTTAAGACAAGAGCCTTGTGCACGTGCCTTACATTCATTCGGTAACTGTTAATAAAGACAAACAAAAACAAAACATGAAGCTTAAGTTGTTTCCTATTTACCCTATAAATTGCATGATCCAAGCTAATGGCTTGAGAAAAACCAGTTTCCCTTTCCAGTTCTCTTCCATGCACTTTGTAATGTCACGACAGTTTACCTAGTCTTGGACAAATTCAGGCAGTATATCTTCACTACTTCAAATCATACCAGAGAAAATATTTAATTTTTAAAAGAAAGATGTTAAAAGTTTGTGCTTGGAGACAGAAATATTAGGGGTATTTAAAATTCTCCTATATATTTTGATTGTTTTCCAAAAAGGTTAAAGCAATTTTTATTTACTTGAATGGTAAGATTTGTCTCCTCACATTTCTCTTATCTATTATTACAAGTTTTAATCTTTACCAGTAGGCAGCAGGTGACTTTGTTGCTATTTTGACTTGCATTCCTAATAACACCTGAAGTCGAACCATTTTTCATAATGTTTCTCTAAATGGTGTGTCTATATTTTTTCCCCCAGGATGTCACTAAACATCCCTGCCTAGCCTTTTTATGTAGACCAGGTTGGCCTTGGACTCATTGAAATTGACCTGCCTCTGTATACAGGGCACTTAGATTGCAGAAATGTATCATCATGCTGGACAAATATAACATTCTTTGTCTATATCCCTGGGTTATAATTACTCTATTACTAACATCTAACTATTTCTTTTGCTGCAAATGTCAACCTGCTTTCTTTTTAAAGCACTATTTTACTCATGTGTGTCTTTTTGTTTGGTTTTGTTGTTCTTTGGGATAGGGTTTCTTTGTGTAGTCCTAGTTGTCCTGACAGAAAATGCAATGGTTAAAGACTATTGTAACATCAGTCAACATGAGTAGCATCAGTATAAATCTTTCCAGATCTTAATTTATCATTTTTGGACACATTTCAAAATAGATAAAACTAAAATATACATTTCTTGAGTACTTTCTACCTAAAGTGTCATGAATTGACTCTGCTATGCTTAAACTACATTAGCTAAGAGTATAAAGAACAGCCTGTTTCACCACTCAAGATTCTGAAGAGGGAGAGCCCTTCAACTTCTATGCTCTGCATTCTGTAACTGATGCATACCTGTCCAGGTTAGTGCCACCAGAAGAGTAGTCCTTTGATCCAGTTCTGCTCCCATAAAATGAGGATGACTGCAAAGGTAAAAGCCCTACAACACATGAACAAACACTTAATGCCTAATTCAACCACAAGTGTATCTAATAAGATTACACAATTTATATTTAACTCTATTCTTAATACATGCCAATCCCAGAGATCAATACTGTGAAGAAAGTTACAATAGCAAAGCAGTGTTCCTCTGCCTCAAAGCTATTCAAGGTCCTTTTCTAGCTTCTAATCCCTTTCCTTCTTTTTCCTTTGAGTTTCGTATGTGCATAAACTGAAATCATTTGACCCCCCCCTCCCTGTTCTTACTTTCTCACCTTTACTGCCAACACCCCCTTTTCCCCAGGAGGTGCCCTCCTATCCTGTGTCTTCTGTGTGGGGCCTACTGATTGGTCTCCACAACTTAGCTTTTTATTACTTATAAAGCAGAAGTTCTTTTTTTGTTTTGTTTTTTTTTCCAGACAGGGTTTTTCTGTGTAGCTCTGGCTGTCCTAGAACTCAAGAGATCTGCCTATCTTTGCCTCCTGACTGCTGGGATTAAATGACTGCACCACCACTGCCCAGCCAAGCAGAAATTCTTAAGACTTCCTCATTTGCTTCAGCAATTCCTCAGGACCATAGGTAAATAACTCAATTACTGATAGTAAATTATAAGTTTATTTAAAAAAATTAACATACATATAATTTTATCATTTATTAAAGATAACAGCAATTTGTATACTAATGAGATGGTTTATGTATTTACTACTTATGTTTGCTAATTGCTGGTTGATTATAAGCACTTTAAACAAACATGTGCTAATAATATGGTGTAAGTTTCAGTATTTCAGAAAAAAGGCTTATACTGGTATACTTCTCCTGTAGGAATCCCAATGATAAGGAGCAACACTGATCAGCCTTAATTCAACTGTAAGTCTCTGATCAGTCTATGTCCTGGCACTTTAACACTAAAATTCTACACACTGAAATAAGAGGAAAAAGTAAAATCTGGAATTTTTTTGGGTGGGGTGGGGGAGACAGTGATGGAATTAAAGGTATGAGTTAGCATACCACTTACTGCTGTTTTTTTTTGAGAGACAGTTTCATATATCCTCAGCTAGTGTTAAACTCACTTTGTAGCTGAGGCTAGCCTCTGAACTCTTGGTTCCCCAGCTTCTACCTTCTGAGTGCTGAGCTTATAGGTGTCTAACATTATGACTGGATAACAGTCCTTATTGATTTACATTCAGAGTGTGCGTGTGTGTTTGTAAGCACACAACACAGCACATATGTGGAAGTCAGAGGATAACTTTCCAAAGTCAGTTTTCTCCTCCCACCATGTGGTTACTGAGATTAAATTTTTCAGGCTTAGTGGAAAGTATTCTAACTCATTGATATATCTTGTCAGCCTTCTTTAAAATACTCTTGTCAGTTATTGGTATAAGTTAGTGCCTAATAATACTATTCATGAACAATGTATAAGAAATGTGCTAGTTTAATATAATCTATCATATAAATAAAAATGAGATCATAATTAAAGACCAAAACTTACCCGGTGTTCGATTTTCTTCTGCTTGTTTCAAACTCAGCTGCTTTTCTCTACTGCTGCTTAAGTATTTTCTTGAAGGGTCTGTCATAGCTTTGTTGTTCCTACAGTTAACAATTCTAAAATCAATATTGGGGCTGTATAAAGATATTCTTAATTCTCAGTGAACTAAGAACTATGAATAACATTTCATTAAGTCAAGAACCAATATAAACTATGACTCTAGCAAGTTAAGCAAAAATAAAGGAATATTTTAATATAATTAAAGGAGGCAAGATACAGATTTTTCTTGGCTAAAAGGAAGATCAGGGGACTGGCCAGACAGCTCATCAAATGAAAAGCTTGCCACAAAAGCCTGATGACCTAAGTATGATCCTAGGATCCCACAGAGAAGGTAAAGAACCAACTCCTGCAAGTTGTTCTCCACATGTAACACATGATATGTGCATATGCAAAGTAATAAAATTTAAAACTATCCGAGACAAGAACAATTAAAGATGTCAACTATCTAGTATTGATGCTTTGTAGTTTTAAAAAATAAACGTTTAAAAAATGTTATGTCACATATAATTTGAAATGCTACTTAGAAAATATCAACATTTCAACTTGTAGTGTTTAGTAAGTTTAAGTGCATGAATACAAAGTTAAGACTTTCTTCTTTGAGATAGGGCCTCTCTATGTAGTCCTGGCTGTCCCTGAACTGGTTCTGTAGACCAGGCTGGCCTTCAATTCACAGATCCACCTGCCTCGATTATAGGGATAAACCACCACATCCGGCTTAAGATTCCTTTAATTCCAACCTGTAGGAGGCAGAGGCAGGTGGATGTCTGTGAGTTTAAGGCTAGCCTGGTATACAAAGAAAGTTCCAGGAGAGCTATAGCTAGCTACACACAAAGAAACTCTGTACTGAAATACAAAACAAAACAACAAAGGCGTGTGCCATCACACCAGACTGAAAGTTAGGAATTTTAAACCTCAATTCTTCCCTATAATTTCCAAGTATCTGAAAGAAGTGTCTACATAAATAAAATCTCCAAGTTTTGATTGAAATTTCTAATTTAGGAGAATTGTCATAAATTAAGGTTGTAACAGATAAGGCTGTTGCTCTGCCCATATTCACTCCGACTCCATTTTTGTGTCTCTATATCACATCTTCAGCCTACAGCCTGTCACTATGAAATACAGCTAATCCTTGCACTCAGGAGGTGGAGGCAAGAAGGTCAGGAGTTCAAGACAGTCTGAGGTCCACAGTAAGTTTGAGACCAGCTTGGGCTACGTAAGATCCTTGTGTCTTGAATTTGCCCTTATAATTAATTTTCTTTTCCTGAAAGAACAAAACAGAAGTATTTGTGAGTGCTGATCCTAAGCCCAAAATGTATTTCAGATTTCTAATTCCTTTGAATTCAGCTGCTGCTATATGAATAAGTACAGGCTTGCTTTCCAGATGGTGGAAGACACATGGTCTAATTACTCCAGCTGATAGCAGCTCCAGGGTCAGCCATGAGTAAATAAGGCTATTCAAAACTTCCCAAGTCACTTACTGACCACAGATTCATGGGAAACATCAAAGGGTCTACATGTAACTTGTTAAGTCAAGTTCAAGTAAGCTGAAGTGACTATAATTTATAAGCAATGCCTTTTGTTGTTGGTTTGTTTGTTTTTTGAAACGGGCTCTTTTTACACAGCCCTGCTGTCCTAGTACTCACTATGTAGACTATGTGGCCTTGAATACAGAGCTCCACCTGGCTTTGTCTTTTGAATACGAGGATTCAAGGATTAACAATGTGCACTACCACGCCTGGGCAACAATACTTTTTAGGCTATAATTTAAAGACACTACGTGGAACAACATGTTATACAGTAATAGGTAACTGATACAAGGGATATGAGGTAAAATGTAGCCATGAAGATTACAACACTGACTTGCTGCTACTATGAGTATTGATCTGTTAAAGAGAGAAGATGGCATGCTCAGTTAAGACCATTGTGTTGAGTCATTGGCCTAGAGGAATAAAATCCTAAAGGTACCTTAGGATTTTAGAACATCATCATCCTGTCTGCAACAAAAAGTTCTAAGTTATCTGTGAGGTAAGGTATGTTACTCTTTCAGACTACTAGGCCCTCCAAGAGAATGAGCACTATAATGACAAGTGATTACTAGTCATTAAGGGATTATGTTAACAGAGGCATCAAGAACTGGTGCTACTGCACTAAAGTTCTAAGATCAAAGGGGCACAGAAGCAACCTACCACACCTGGAATTAAACATACTGAGATTGGGCCGATGACTTCCTATGACCAATGGAAAGAGTGATAATAAACCTAGACCTGATCTGGACACTAGTACAATATGAAAATCAACTACAACCTGAGAAAAGGATTATGTTGAAAGATAAGGGTGAGGAGATGAGTAGTAAGGAACATAGCTCACGACTGGCTCTGTGTGGACAGAGTCACAGACTACTTACTAGCTTTCAGCAAAGGATTTAGATGCATGATTAGGTGTTAAAAGATTAGGAAGAAATGATATACAGAGGAAATATATGGAGACGTGTGTATAAAAGATACCCTGGACCCGCGGATCCCGGCCCACAGCAGCTCTCTGCTCCCAAACCCCGTGGGAGAGAGACCTCACCGCCTGATCAGGTGGGCACTCCTGAGGCTGCAGAGTGGAGGAGACCACCAACACTGCCCACCCCTGCCCACGTCCCTGGCCCAAGAGGCAGCTGCGTAAGGCCTCTGGGTTCCCGTAGGGGAGGGCCCAGGAGCGGCAGGACCCCTGCGCCTGAGACACCCCCGGAACCAGAAGGAAACAGACCGGATAAACAGTTTCTGCACCCAGATCCCGTGGGAGGGAGAGCTGAACATTCAGAGAGGCAGACACGCCTGGAAGACCAGGGGAGGCTGCACTCTGTGCACGTCCAGACGCCAGAGGAGAACACCAGGCGTCATCTGGAGCCCTGGTGTGCGGAGGCTCCCGGAAAGAGCGGCGCAGATCTTCCCGGTTGCTGCCACAGCGGAGAGGACCCCACGAGCAGTACCCTACGAGCAAACTTGAGCCTTGGATCCACAGGTGGGACCAACTTTTCCCCTGCAGGAAACCTGCCTGGTGAACTCAAGACACAGGCCCACAGGAACAGCTGAAGACCTGTAGAGAGGAAAAACTACACGCCCGAAAGCAGAACACTCTGTCCCCATAACTGACTGAAAGAAAACAGGAAAACAGGTCTACAGCACTCCTGACACACAGGCTTATAGGACAGTCTAGCCACTGTCAGAAATAGCAGAACAAAGTAACACTAGAGATAATCTTATGGCGAGAGGCAAGCGCAGGAACCCAAGCAACACAAACCAAGACTACATGGCATCATCGGAGCCCAATTCTCCCACCAAAACAAACACGGAATATCCAAACACACCAGAAAAGCAAGATCTAGTTTCAAAATCATATTTGATCATGATGCTGGAGGACTTCAAGAAAGACATAAAGAGCTCCCTTAGAGAACAAGTAGAAGCCTACAGAGAGGAATCGCAAAAATCCCTGAAAGAATTCCAGGAAAACACAATCAAACAGTTGAAGGAATTAAAAATGGAAATAGAAGCAATCAAGAAAGAACACATGGAAACAACCCTGGACATAGAAAATCAGAAGAAAAGACAAGGAGCTGTAGATACAAGCTTCACCAACAGAATACAAGAGATGGAAGAGAGAATCTCAGGAGCAGAAGATTCCATAGAAATCATTGACTCAACTGTCAAAGATAATGTAAAGCAGAAAAAGCTACTGGTCCAAAACATACAGGAAATCCAGGACTCAATGAGAAGATCAAACCTAAGGATAATAGGTATAGAAGAGAGTGAAGACTCCCAGCTCAAAGGACCAGTAAATATCTTCAACAAAATCATAGAAGAAAACTTCCCTAACCTAAAAAAAGAGATACCCATAGACATACAAGAAGCCTACAGAACTCCAAATAGATTGGACCAGAAAAGAAACACCTCCCGTCACATAATAGTCAAAACACCAAACGCACAAAATAAAGAAAGAATATTAAAAGCAGTAAGGGAAAAAGGTCAAGTAACATATAAAGGCAGACCTATCAGAATCACACCAGACTTTTCGCCAGAAACTATGAAGGCCAGAAGATCCTGGACAGATGTCATACAGACCCTAAGAGAACACAAATGCCAGCCCAGGTTACTGTATCCTGCAAAACTCTCAATTACCATAGATGGAGAAACCAAGATATTCTATGACAAAACCAAATTTACACAATATCTTTCTACAAATCCAGCACTACAAAGGATAATAAAGGGTAAAGCCCAACATAAGGAGGCAAGCTATACCCTAGAAGAAGCAAGAAACTAATCATCTTGGCAACAAAACAAAGAGAAGTAAAGCACACAAACATAACCTCTCGTCCAAATATGAATATAACAGGAAGCAATAATCACTATTCCTTAACATCTCTCAACATCAATGGCCTCAACTCCCCAATAAAAAGACATAGATTAACAAACTGGATACGCAACGAGGACCCTGCATTCTGCTGCCTACAGGAAACACACCTCAGAGACAAAGACAGACACTACCTCAGAGTGAAAGGCTGGAAAACAACTTTCCAAGCAAATGGTCAGAAGAAGCAAGCTGGAGTAGCCATTCTAATATCAAATAAAATCAATTTTCAATTAAAAGTCATCAAAAAAGATAAGGAAGGACACTTCATATTCATCAAAGGAAAAATCCACCAGGATGAACTCTCAATCCTCATCTTCGGTTGGTTTATATACAAGTGTGCAATTTCTAGGCTTGAAAGTAAAATGATGCTATCTGGTGCTGGATAGAGGAGCCTTATTTTTTATTATGGCAGCTTGCTATTTTTGTAACATGGTGATTTGGTTGAACACAATAAAGTACAGTAGTAACTGAAAAAAAATATAATACAAAAATAAAAAAATATCTTATTAATAATTTTATATGGATATGCTGGATTAAATAAATCACTAAAATTAAAAAAAAAAAAAAAGATACCCTGTTTTCATATACTAATTTTTACCAGGGAAATGCCTGAAACGACCCTACGAGCATTAGGGTAACTTGTCGGTCAACTCAGCCAACCTCTGTCCTTAACTATTCTAACTTTTCTGCTACAGCTATAGTGACAGAGATAGAATCTATGGACTTTCCCTCATCAAAATTCAGCTACTGCCACTGCTGTTATATCCTAACTGGACAACAGCAGAAACTGGTGGTGAATTTGACTGAGCCTACTCTTATGAAAAACAATTTGTCACTTTGTTGCAAATGATTTTACCAAAATCCTTCCACCCTAGAAAAGACTATAAATGAGCAGAGCTGTCTCGGTGGGTGAAGACACTTAACACCAAGCCTGACAACCTCAGCTGTGAAGGAATAAATGTTTGCTTTTAGGCCAAGTTTACAGAGATTTTTAGGCCAGTACTAGGAATTTAACATTGTCTCTGAAAAATACACCAAAAGAAAACCTAACAGTTTACACTGCCCACCTGGATTGTCATAACAAAGCTGCAACACCAGTTGACTTTCTCAGTGTGGATGCTGTTAGGTATAGGGTCATGGAGTCAGCAGACTCAGTTTCTGTTAATCCCTCTCCATGTCTTGTGGATGGCTGCCTTTTCACTCCGTCATCATATGGCCAGTGTGCATAGAAGAGATCTGGACATCTATTCCTAGCCTTAGTCCTTCTGAATCAGAGGTACACCCTTAAGACCCCGTTTGATCTCATCTAACTTCAAAACAGTCCTAGCTCAAAACCAACTTTGGGATGAAGACCTCAACAAACGAATTTGAAGGCAGGGAATAGCTTCTTGATGTCTTTCACACACTCACCAGAATGAAAGGGAGGTGTTGTGATACCTCTGAAAGATCTAAGTTCACAGAAAACCAAAATTATACCCTCAGGGATGCTGAGATGGTACACTTACTGTTCCAGCTTCCTACGTGATCCTACCCAGACTACATCAATACGACTTCTTCTAAAGACTTGCTTCCAGGGCAATTTCAAAACAGCCAGCTCTTTAGGTCCAGCCTCACAGACAGATCCAATCAGGACATCACTTAATCCTCAGCTTTCTCAGCATACAGGAACTGGATGATAACTATTAGAACTGGCTTTCTTATGACTTAAATTTTTTCCAATTTTTCTTGGGCCACCCCAAAATAACTACGCCCCCAAATCAGCAGGAAGCAATTTAAAGAAAACTCTGTCCCTTTCCAAAGAGATGGGGTGGAGGAATTCTGCTCATTTATTAGACGTTGGTCGTCATTTAATGGAACAGTTACAACTAGTTATGGTCTTGAACAAGGAGGAAATGAAATAGGGGGATTAAATTCAGGAATTTCTTTTTTCTCTTTCCTTTTCTCTATCCTTCATTCTTATGTAAGGAGAAGAGGGTTGAGAAGAAAAAGGGGGGAAGATATAGGAGTATTATAGGAATAATAAAAAGAAAAAGGGGTAATTACTGAATCTACTCTTAGACCAAAAAACATTTTATAGTCATAATCTTAGGGTTTAGATTAGATCTTTGTATTTTGATATGAAATTGGGGTTATATTTTGTTATATTGGTACAAAATTCTGTATGCTGATACAAATTTAAAGGTTACATTGGTTTAGACTATTATACACCACTACAAAAATTTAAGTTTTTTTTGATACATGTAACACATGTATGTTTTTAATTTCTATATGAGATATTGCTCCTATATAATCCTTAAAATCACAATGTAAAGCACTAGTCCTTTTTTTTTTTTTGGTTCTTTTTTTCGGAGCTGGGGACCGAACCCAGGGCCTTGCGCTTCCTAGGTAAGCGCTCTACCACTGAGCTAAATCCCCAGCCCCAGCACTAGTCCTTTTAAATAGCGTGATCGCAAACTATTACAGATGATTAAGAAATACAAGGTAGAGGGCTGGAGAGATGGCTCAGAGGTTAAAAGCACTGAGTGCTCTCCCAGAGGTCCTGAGTTCAATTCCCAGCAACCACATGGTGGCTCACAATTATCCATAATGTGATCTGATGCCCTCTTCTGGCCCGTAGGCATACGTGAAGGCAGAACACTGTATACATAATAAATACATACATCTAAAAAAGAGAAGAAAAGAAATTCAAGTTAATAGACAGTCAAACTCACAGTCATGTCAGATACTAGTCTAGATGATCCCAGAAATATACATCCTGGGTTGAACAGATAATACGTAGTTGAAGAAAGGAACGTTTGCTTGTTCAGATATGCTAAGAATAGATAAATGGTCTTCAAAAGTCACAGAGACTTACAGAATATGGCATTTAAAGATGTTTTTATGTCAGTTCCTGACAGAACCCCATTTGACTTGAAAGAAGATGATGGACATTGAAGGGTCTCTATTTAGAGAGGGCTTCACTTGTGGTAAGCTAGGCACTGGACAAAGAAAATGCACTAACTTCATCTGCAGACAGAATACTGTCCAGAAAGGACAAACAGATACAGGGAAGTCAACTGCCAAGCACTGCCAAAGCAGGGTAAGCAATTCCTTCATAATTCCTGCTTCACAAAAGGTCTCTCAGATATTCTGGGCCGGAAGGCGGAAGATTATACTCCAGTATTTTACAGAATATTGGAGGTTATCTAGGCAGTCAGCTGTCTCTGACATTTTTATAATTTTCAGGGAAGTTGTGTCCCTGTGCTTCCTTCATTTTCTCAGGTCTCTGATGGGGTTGAAGACTAGACAGTCATAGTATTACTATAAGCTTAAGTTGTTGAGGAGTTAAGATAATGTTCTAGGTCTAAGAAGATGTTTTTAGGCTAGTTATACAGGTTAGGATAGAAAATGGTTTATGCAGAACGTTGAAGTCATGAAGATGGGCTAAATGATAGAAATACTTTAAGTTGCCAAATATAAATGTATTAAATATTATGAATATAACTATTACCTAATAGTTTTTATAACTGTTTCATACTTTATTCCTACTGTGTACTGTTTATTATTATAAGAATGAGCCTTTTTATTTAGTCAAAAAGGGGAAAATGTGTGGGTTCGTTTGGTGCTGCTTGGATTTTAGTTCTAGATACTGATTCTAAACATATGCTTCTGACATAAAGTACATCCTCACATATACCAAGTGATGCTATGTAAACCTTGCTCCCAATTTAAGTGGTCAATAAAAGGCTAAAACCTGTAATTGGGCAGTGGCGCAAGAGAGGTGGGACTTGAGGACTGAGTGATGGAACTGCAGGAAGAGGAGAAGAGAGGACATGGAGGAGGAGGCTGCCATGAGAGGAGATGGACCATGAACCATGGCCAGGAAAAACAGCAAGTAACAAGGGACATTATGACTGGGGAATAAGTTAGAATAGCTCTAAACCCGCCCAATCTCGGCTTACAGCTTGTAAAGAAAATAACTGGATTGTTTGTCTTTTATATGGGTTATCTAGAATTATATATTCATTTTACAGGGAGGAAGGCTACACTAAAACATTGGTCCAACAAAAAACATTTGTTGAGCTGGGCATAGTGACGTACACTTGTAATCTCAGCACACAGGAGGCTGATGAGCTCAAGGCCAGTACATACTTATCAAGACCTTGTCTCGAAAACAAAAGTAAACAAGAAGCCCAAAGAACAAAAGAACTATTTATTTCAAGTTCTTCAGCTCTGTTCTTTCTCTCAGTGCAACAAAAGGCAGGATTGGAGTTGTGCAACAGAATGAGGAGAGCTAGAGCCCCGATGAAGCCTCTGCTCCAGCATCACCAAGGCACTTTACAATAGGAATGATCACACAGTGAATGCTGCTGCACATGCCCCCTGGGAGGTTTAACAGTTATATAAGAAGCACTGGTCAAGGGCCGCCAAGTGTCTTAAAGCAACTTACGATGATGAATCATTTTCCTTAGGATAATCTTCGGTCAGCTCTGAACCAGACAACATTCTTTTCCTCTTTTCAGTGCTATGGAGAACAGATTTTAAAAAAAGACTACTTTTACAAAGTCATAATTCATACCAGCAAAAACTATAAACAAGGGCTGGGAAGAAAATTTCCCTTAGTAAAGAAGCACTTAACATGCAAGCACAAGACCCATATGAAAGCTGGATTGGAGGGTATGCGATTATGACACCAGTGCTGGGACAGTTCCTGGGGCTAGCTAATAAGCTCTAAGCCAGGGAGAAGTCCTATCACAAAAAAGGGGTAGACAGCATCTGAGGAATGACCCCCAAAGTTGTCTCATAGTTTTCATACACACGTACAAATGTGCACATGTATCTATACACACACATCCACCTACATCCAGACAAAAAATTAAAAACATGTTCAAAGATAGAAAACCAATAGCCTGATTCTTACACTACATGTCACTGACTAAACTGATGACAAACACTTGTAAGCATACATGAAAACTGTGTTCTCTACTTGTTGCTTTCTTCCTCAATTCCTCAAAATCATAAAAGACATTTATAAACAGGTTCTGAAGGACTAATAAAATCTCTCCTACCGGTTTTCTAATAATCCTGTTCTAAGGGGTGTTGATGTCAGCGTCAAAGAAGGAATAGTCCGGGTAACAGCCATTCCACTTCCGGTTACAGTCTTAATCGGTCCTCTACCAGGATTGCCAAGAACTTTTCGAAATGGAATTTCATCTTTAGTTTCTAAACTTCCTCTTTTTGAAGAGGCCTGTAAGAATAAAATGTGAGACAGTTAAATCTTTGACTTAAGTGAAAACATATTTGAGACAGGATCACATATAAACTCCAGGACAACCTCAAAATTGTCAAGTTTAGCAGAGGATGGCCTATCTAGAACCAGTCCTCCACCTACTACTTCCTAAGTATTAAGATTATAGACATGCACCACTATATCTGGCTTATGTGATTCCAAGGGGCAAATCCAGGGTTTCATACATGCTAAACAAGTCTTCTAGAAACTGAGCTGCATCACCAGGTCATTTTTAATTTTTTCAGAGCAACAATTTTTATGGAGAATTAAAAAAGAAAAATACAACTAGGTATTTATTTCTAGTCCAATCTTTTTGTATAATACTCACTGTGTGTGACACCCAGCACTACCACTGAGATCAGCACCTATAAATATATTTATAAAAGATCTCTAGGAGATTCTATGATACAGTCAAGTGTGAGAAACTGAGTCTGACATTCATTTTCTTGTAGTTTATGATTTTGAGAAAGAATCTTGCTCTGTAGTCCCAGATAGCCTAGAACTCACTAGTTGGTCTACAGAACTAGTTCCATGAGTCAGGGCTACACAGAGAAACCTGTCTCAAAACATAAAACTAACCAAAACAATAAAAAGGTAAAATTGGGATAAGATTTAAGAAACTGCTTATAAGAACAAAGTGATAAGAAATCAGGTATGCTAATGTACCACTGTGACACTGCTACACAAGAGATCACCTAAAGTCCATATTATGGGGATACTTAATATATCTGTGCTAATCAATTCTTTAAAAAGCTAGGATGATTAAATGAACATACCTGATTGTCTGAGTAAGAAAGCTGTCTGTTAGTTTCCTTCTGAGAGGTCCTGCTGCCCAGAATAGTTCCAAAACTACCAGAACCTTGAGAAGATTTCATAGCTGGTGGACAAAAAGTAATAAACCATGTAACTTAGCAAAAATACTCATTATTATTATCCTATGTAATAATATAGAAAAGGAAGTAATAAGAGGAAAAAAGACAAAATATCCAATTTTTTCTGACAGAGTATATACATAGCAACATTTAGGAATAAAAGCTCCAGCAAAATAATAAAGACCACAAAAAGGTGACACAATTTAATAGTGTAAAAATTTACAAGACAAAAAGAAAAATGTTAGAAATTCTGAAACATAGTATTTTACAATTAATACTATGGAAAAATATATATCACTGTAACTTAGGTATGAATACTTATACCAATGTCAAAATGTCAGAAATAATTTTAGTTTTTATTTAAAAAAATTGCCTTTTGTTTATTTTGTGTTATTTGTGTGTTTGTGTAGGTACATGTCACCAAGCTTAAATCACTTTAGGAACCCATATGATGGAAAGAAAAAACCAACTCTTCACGTGTATGCACATGGTGAATGAGTTCACACACATATCCACAAAATAAATAAATGTAGCTAAAAAGATTTTAGTTAAAAAAATTACCAAGTAGAGTAATTTCTACTGCAAAATAAAAATCCTTATTTGTTTTCAAAAGTTCAAGGTACTCTACAAATATGAACTTGGTATCTTGCTTTCTTCACCAGCTACCCAAATCAGTGTTTAGGAACAAATGTCTCCGTGGGTAAGAACACTTGCTGCTCTTGCAGAGAACCTCAGTTTGATGCCCAGCACAAACACTGTGTTCACAACCATCAGTAATTCCTATTCCAGGGGATCCAATGCTTGCTTGTGACCTCCACAGGCACTAAGCACACAAGTTGTACATATATATATATATACATGTGGGCAAAACACGCACACATAAAATGAATAAATCTAAAAAGGAAATCGAGTTTAAGTATGAATCTGAGCATTTTTTCCATATTTAAGGTTCATTTACATCATGAATTCATTTTTTGCATTTTTCAAATTCCCTCCTGAGTTCTTTCTCTTATTAGTTTATATAGTGGGTTTTTGTTTCATAATGATATTAACATTATGTTATGTGGGAGACAAGTTTGGGGAGAACCTGCACAGATTATCAAAACCCTATTTCAAAATGTTAATGATATTAACGTGTTGTTATGTGTGACTCCACAACTGAAGGCTTGCCTAGCATCTGTGAGGCTCTGGGTTCAATTCCTAGAACCTCAAAAAGAAATTACTCTGTGACATCACTCTAGCTAATATTTTTCCTTTGTCATGGAGATCATCTAAATGCTAGAGTATAAGCTACCAATCATCTTTTCCACCCAGAGATTGTTAGAATTCACTCTTCTCCTTAAATCACATTTTTTTTAAAATTCAAAACTATGATTCAAACTTTGCTTAGATGAAAGAAAAGTATCTAGTGTTATTTCTTAAGTACTTAACAATTTATCTTGTACACAGATAATGCTACCAATGTTAATTCTTTTCTGCTCCAGTACATATTTTATAACTCCTTTCTTCTTGTTTTATCTCCTGTACTATTATTGTGGAAAGGGTGGAAAGGGAGTATTGCTCAACAGTCCGGGGTGGTCAGCACTTACTATCTCATCTGTAGCTTAACCTGGCGTTTAACTTGCAATGGTCCTGTCCCCACTTCATCAATAAAGAGGTGACAGATATGTGTCACCATGCACAGCTGGATTTTTCAAGGTATTTGTAAAATACTATCTAATACTATCCAATACTAATCCTTGTAATGTGTGTTGTTATGCATCAAGGCCACTAAACCTAAAAATTAAGATGATTTAGCCAAAATCAAAGAGTACATTAGATACTCACAGCAAATAACAGCATTGATTTATTAATTCTCTAACATGCATTTATTGGGATTCATTCTTTAGAAAGCCTGGGTGTATGGTACATGCCTATAATCCAAGCTATGTGGTAGGCTCAGGTAAGAAAGTTCAAAGCCGGGGCTGGAGAGATGGCTCAGCAATAAAGAGCATGGACTGCTCTTCCAGAGGTCCTGAGTTCAAATCCCAACAACCACCTGTAATGGAATCTGATGCCCTCTTCTGCTACAGTGTACTTATATAGAATAAATAAATGTCTTTAAAAAAAAAAAAAGGGGGGGTTGAGGATTTGGCTCAGTGGTAGAGCACTTGCCTAGGAAGCACAAGGTCCTGGGTTCGATCCCCAGCCCCCCCAAAAAAAAAAAAAAGAAAAAAGAAAAAAAAAAAAAAAGAAAGCTCAAAGCCAGCAGAGGCACCTTAGCCTGACCCTATCTCGAAATAAAAATAAATTGAGCAAGAATTGTAGCTTAGTGATAAGAGTATTTGCTTAGCATGAGAAAGACTCTTGGATCTCCAGTGAGTATAAAATGCTTACCTCTCAATGCATTTAAAGACACGGTTAGCGACACACATTTTTAAAAAACGCATTATTACTACTTTTTAAAAAAAATTTGAGAGTCTCTCTGTGTAGCACTAGCTGTCCTGGCCTTGAACTTCCTCGCCCACTTCAAACTGAGATCAAAGGCACCATAACCACCCAGCTCACACTTAATTCTTAGGACTGTGATTCAATTAATACGATGGGTATGGTAGACAAAAGCAAAACAGAAATATAGATTAGTTCCCAATGTGCAAGATTTAAACAGTGCTATATTCAAATGCTTTTTTGAGACAAGATTTTGCTATGTAGTCCAGGCTGGCTTCAAACTCATTCCCACTGGCTCTGAAGTAATATTACAAGTATATTGTACACGTCCCTCCTGTTCTTTCTCTTCTGTCCTTTCTTCAGCAAAGTTAACATACTATTTTTAAACAAGGTCCCTTAGCCTTAGTTTCCTAGGTGCCAGGACAGTAGGCATTTGTCATCTCACCTTACTGGAACTCAGTATTGTACATACTGATGTTAATGTGGTATGAAGGTTGGTCAAGATTGGTGGTATGAACAAATGACTACTAAACAGGAACGAACAAACCCCTTATTTTACAAGAGTGGTGTGCTAATATATCAACTAAAGATGAGAAAGCTCACACTGCTCCATCTTCACTCTCTGGGGCGGGACAGAGGAGCACAGGGCCTTGTACCTGCTAACTGCCTGTTTCACTAGAGCTACACCTCCACTTTGCTCATGTTCTACACTTCAAAATAAAACTAAGAGGAAGGTAATCACCGAGCAGTCATATTTACTTCCTTCTTTTCAATTTGAACACCCCTTTATTTCTTCATTGCCCAGTTGCTCTGGCAAGATTTCAAATGCTATATTGAACAGAAGTGGCAGGAACAGACATCCTTATATTGCTATTGATTTTAGAGAAAAGTCTTTCAGATTTTCTCTTAAGTGGATTAGCTGTGGGGCTTAACATTCAAATCCTTTATCACACTAAAATAGTTTTCTTCTACCCATAGTTTTTTTTAGAGTATTTATTGTCAAAGAATAAATTTTGTAATTTTTTAAATATCAATTGAGATGGGTTTTTTGTCCGTTATGTTAATGTTTACATTATATAGACTAATTTTCATGCTGTACTATTCTAACATTCCAGGAATCAATTTAACATAATTCTTGTATTATTCCACTTAACTCAGTCCAATACTTAGCTGAGGATTTTTCCATCAGGAATACAGGTGTGCAGTGATCATATTCTTTGTCTTGTATAGCTTAGGCTGATCTGTGCTCACATAATCTCATACAGCTCATGTTGCTAAGGATAATCTTTTTTTTTTTTAAAGATTTGTTTGTTTGTTTGTTTGTTTTCCGGAGCTGAGGACCAAACCCAGGGCCTTGAGCTTGCTAGGCAAGCGCTCTACCACTGAGCTAAATCCCCAACCCCAAGATTTATTTATTTAACGTATATGAGTACACCATTGCTGTCTTGAGACAAACCAGAAAAGGGCATCAGATCCCATTATGGATGGTTGTGAGCCACCATGTGGTTGCTGGGAATTGAACTCAGGACCTTGGAAGAGCAGCCAGTGCTCTTAACCACTAAGCCATCTCTCCAGCCCACTAAGAATAATCTTGAACTGGATCCTTTTTCCTCTACTCAAGTGTTGGGATTACATGCATGCCCACCATGCTTGCTTTCTATGTACTGAGCTGTTAGGGATCGACTCCAGAGCCGAATACATGCTAGGCAAAACTACCGAGTGAGCCCCATACCCAGCCCTTCCTTTAGTAATGTTAATGTCAGACTCATGACATACTGGTGCTTACCTGCATGAAGTCTGTTTTGGTGGACTGCATCTAGGAACAACCTCATTTCCTCTGCATCCTTACTTGGTACTTTGTCAATAGACAAGAAGCTGTTATCTTGTAGAGTCAACATTAGGCGACTTTGTTTTGTTCCACTGGGTCGTAGTACCACATTTTTAATGTTATGACTTAGCTAGAAAAAGAAAAAGAAAAAGGAAAAGGAAAAGAAAAAAGAAAAATTATTTTTTCCTTTAAAATACTCAACAAATTATAATAAAGTTGTTTAAGAACTGCTAACCTTCATACGTCAATTTACCTTTCTCCCTTCCTCCAAAAGGAGTTCCTCTTCCTTGATAAATTTAACTCAAATATATGACTTTCATATTCTATGTTTAATTATAAGGATGCATGTGTCTGAGTTTGGCATGTACTGGCATCTATGGAAGCCAGAGGCATTGCATTCTCTGAGGCTAGAATTCCAGGCAATCATGAGCTGCTCCACATGACTACTAGGAATTGAACTGGGTCTATAGCAAGAAAAGTATATGCTTTTTTAAAAAAAAGATTATTATATTTATATGAGTATACTATAGCTGTCATTAAACATGTCAGAAGAGGGTAACCATTACAGATGGTTGTGAGCCACCATGTGGTTGCTGGAAATTGAATTCAGGACCTCTGGAAGAGCAGTTAGTGCTCTTAGCCCATCTCTCCAGCCCCCAAAGTATGTGCTTTTAACCACTGAACCTTTAAAAATAATGGGGTCCCACTAACTATATAGTCTACTTGGCCTGGAACTCACTATATAGACCGGGCTGACGTCTAAACTTGCAATGCTCTTAACTACCAAGTCTCTGCCCTCCTGAGTAATGGAATTAAATATACATGCCATCATGCACAGGTCACATTTAGCTTTTCAAACCAAATTTTTATGACATTTTATTCATTTTGTGAGTACTAGGGAAAGGGCGGTTACAATAGCATGCCAATGAATGTCAGAGGACAGACAGCCTATGGTAATTGGTTGGTATGTACTTTTATCCTCTCAGCAATCTCTGGCCTTTGTTTTGACAATGTCACTATATAACTTAGGCTGGTCTTGAACCAACTATATAGTAAAGACTAGTCTGGCCTTGGTTCTTCCCAACTCCACATCCTGAGCACTGGAGTTACAAGTATGTATCACCATACCTAAACAGAATGTATGTGATATACAAAAGCATAAGCAACTTACTTTCACAGTTCAAAAGTATAAAAAAAATGGAAAAATTTATTCAATAAAACGAGCATAAAACTTAACATATATTTCTTTAAAAACCAATAAGTATAAATTTTTAGTCTGCATTTTATTTTTATGTGTATGGGTATTCTGCCTTCACATATGTTTCTTGCCTGGTGGCCTCAGAGACCAGATAAAGGTATTGGAAGCCTTGGAATGGAAGTTACAGTTGTGAACAACCATGTGGGTACTAGGAGTTGGATCCAAGTCCTCTTGAACAGCTGCCAAGGCATGATGAATATAGTTTCTTTATGTGCATAAGATATGATAGGTTTTTGGATTTTTTAAAAAAAGGGCTTATTGACTTTTAAAATATGACTGTTTGCCCACATGTATGCATGCATACTATGTGAATGCCTAGTGCTGCAGAGGCCAGAAGAGGGCACTGGATACCTTGGAACTGGAATTACTACCAGTTGTAAGATGCTATGTTAGTGACAGGAACTGAACCTATATCTTCTGCAAGAGCAGTCAGTGCTTTTAATCACTGAACCACCTCTCCAGATCCTGTTTTTTGTTTGTTTGTGTTTTGTTTTTTTAGACATAGTTTTACTATGTACCTCAAACTGGTCTCAAATTCACCATGTAGACCAGGCCTGCAGTTGTGATTCTCTTGTATGAGATTCCCAAATGCTGGGATTATCAAAATATGTTCTCATGCAAAGATATGTTCTTAAATTCAACTCACACAAATAGCAGTAGCCCTTTGCTCTACAAGAGTAGTTCAGAAAATAAAGAGTAACTATTTAAATTTTTTATTAAATTTTTTGTGTGTACATATGTATGTATATGTGTGTGTGTATATATATATACACACATACATATATATATGTATATATATATATTTATGGTGTGAATATGTCATAGCATATATGTGTAGGTCAACAGGTAACTTGTGGGAACTGACACTCTTTGGAACAAATTCAGCACACAAAGTTTGGTGGCAGGTGCTGTTACCCACTAAGTCACCTTATGTTTCAAAGATAGTGGTAAGTAAGAGAACCTTCAAATTTTTACAGTTAGAAGTTATACCGTGTTACTGCAAGGGGGCTGGATAAATGGCTCAGTAGTTAAGAGCACCAGCTACTCTTCCAGAGGTCCCCACATGTAACCACATGGAGGCTTACAACCATCTCTAATGAGTTCTGATGCCCTCTTCTGGCATGCAGGTTAACATGCAGATACAGCGTTCATACATAACATAAATAAATAAATAAATCTTAAAAACAAAACAAAAAACCAACCCAAAACATAAAAAACAAACTATAAAGCTATAAAGAAGAATAACAATCGAAATGTAAATAAGAAATACTCGACTTAATAAAGATAAAAAAAATTATACAAGTTTTAAGCAAAGTCAAAAAAAAAAAAAAGCTATAAAGATGACTTGAACAACCATTCATTAAAATCTATGACATGTGATGGGATTATTTAAGACATAGATACTAAATTTTAAAAGACATTAAAAAAATCCCATTATATGAATCTAGCAATTACTTCAAAGAAAAGAAAGGGGGAATCAACTCAGATCACCCTGATGTGTGTGAGAGACGTTATTAACTGAATCCAAGGTTCTAAGTACACTACACTACACAAGTGCAACCACTGAGTTCACATTTAGCTCCCAAGTTTCCCTAGGCAGGTTCTCATGGCCCTATCACTTTGTGCTAAGTGTCCAATTTCATCTGAGTCAAGTTCTACCTCTGTAGTCCAGGCTGGCCTTGCATTACAAGTACTACTAGCTCAGTCTCCAAAGTGCTGAGGTCATAGGAGTGTGCTATGAAAGCTGGCCTAATAGGGTTTTGTTTATTGTTGTTACCACTGTTTTAATTTGGGGAGGGGGGACGGGGGTGGATTTTAGCTTATAGTTCCATGCCATGTGATTTTTTGTGACAGGGTTTCATATAATCCAGGCTAGCCTCATACTTGTTATGTGGCCCAAAATAGCACTGAATTGCTGATCTTCCTGCCCCTACTTCTTAAGTGTTAGTATTATAGATATGCATCGCTGTTCACAGCTGTTAATATAGATTTGAAATAGCTAAATAGTCAGTACATAAACCTCTCTAAATTCTTTCCCGGGGCTGGGGATTTAGCTCAGTGGTAGAGTGCTTACCTAGGAAGCGCAAGGCCCTGGGTTCGGTCCCCAGCTCCGAAAAAAAGAACCAAAAAAAAAAAAAAATCTTTCCCACTAGTTTTCATTGCAACAATGGTGACTACTTTCTATTCTGTTTTAAACCCAATAACACTATTGAGTAATTTACAAAACAGGTTCATAAAAGTTCTAGTGTCCTGGAAGTAGGAAGCCTTGCAGGGCCACATTACTGTAACTATGACACAGTGAGGCCATTTACTAAACGATTTCACTAAGGAACCAGCCCAAATCAAAATCTGTTATACCTGAAACACTCTTGGAATTCCTCCAGTGTTGTAGTGAACTACCAGGCTGACTTTACTGTCTTTGTCCACAATTTCAAAGGATCCTTCTTTCCACTTTGTA
Organism: Rattus norvegicus; assembly: GCF_021556685.1. Taxonomy (NCBI): domain Eukaryota; kingdom Metazoa; phylum Chordata; class Mammalia; order Rodentia; family Muridae; genus Rattus; species Rattus norvegicus. The sequence goes on from NC_141542.1 coordinate 91,211,838, forward strand.
ATCCCAGTCTGCATACTTCGAATTCTGATAGGACCATATATCTTCAGAGGAGACATATTTTCTTTAAAAATAAATTGCTTTTAACCAAATTAAAAAGCAAAAATATATGTTCACCTGACGAATTCTAAAGAAAAAAAATTACAAGTGATTAATACTTAATGAATCATCTTATATAGTTTTCCATTTCAATAAAAATCTCTTTCATCTCTGTATCCTCATACTCAAAGGTCCTGATCAGTTGAAGAACACAAATAATACAGACAGCTAAGGCAGGTGGAATTTAATCATCTTTGATTTCTTCTGTACATGCTTCTTTGTATCTATTAGCAACTGTATTTATATCCTGCATCATTCATAAATTAGCTGATAATGGCAATTAGAAATAAAGATTCCATTCACAATTTAGGTGACTTTACCATTAAAGTACTCATTCTTTTCTTTTTACATAAGAGAGTTTGAATTTAAATTTAAGTTAAAAAATCATGGGTTGGGGATTTAGCTCAGTGGTAGAGTGCTTGCCTAGCAAGCGCAAGGCCCTGGGTTCGGTCCCCAGCTCCGAAAAAAAGAAAAGGGAAAAAAAAAAAAATCAACTTCACTGACTCCATTCCTTAAAATCTGGAGTTTCACCCCAACATAATTTAGTCAGCAGTAATTCACATGTACACCATATTGTCAAATGAATTTTAAAAATTAGGAATGAACAAACTAGTTCAACATCCAGAATTATATTAGGGAAAAGAAATCATTTAATCTACAACATCATCATCATTCTCCCTCCTCCTCCTCCTCCTCCCCCTCTTCCTCTTCCTCCTCTTCCTCCTCCCCCCCCCAACCCAATATTCAGCATTACTGTTCCTATAAAGCAATTTAACTTTGGACAAATATTCAAGTTTCCAGAATGAATTATTTTTTTCTCTTTCGTGTGTGTATGACGTGTGTGCTTGAGTAGAGGCACACATGCACAGCAATTGTCTGAGACCACTGTTCACTGCTGCATCCCACAGGCTAGTGAACTCATAACCCTCCTACAATTCTGTCTCTGCCTGTCCCCTGCAGGAGTGCACTGGATTGCAGGCATGTATGCTCTCTGTCCAGTTTTTGAGTGGGTTCTGGGAATTCAATTTCAGGTCACCAGGTTTGAATTTGAGTACTTTGCCCACTGAACCATCTTCCCAACCCCTTGAATGAACTTCTAATACTTGTAAGTGACTTATAGCAATCATTAATAGGATATCTAATACTCCTCAACTAGCTTTGCAAAAAGTCAGCAAGTGAAATTATACTAACAGGAAATGTTACCAAACAGCACTGTATATATAAATGTGAAAATACCTAAAATTGTTAAATCAAATGTTTTATGTATTTTCAAATCCTAAAACAGTATCTTTAAAATGAATTTTTGCTTATAAGTTTATAAATTAAACATCATTTGAACACTATTACTGCCTAGATAGCTCAACTGGAAAACATAGAAAAGATAGTATAAAACATATATTATGGGGTTGGGGATTTAGCTCAGTGGTAGAGCGCTTGCCCGGCAAGCTCAAGGCCCTGGGTTCGGTCCCCAGCTCCGGAAAAAAAAAAGAGAAACAAAACAAAACAAAACAAAACAAAACAAAACCCACATATTATACTAGGTCTAGAAATTGGGAATCAATTCTGTCACTAACTTGCAATCTCTTTCTCTGACATTAGTGCTGTCAACCATAAAATGCAACAGCAAGCAACATAATATTGGGGGGATGAAATAACACATATACTCAGCCGATAGTACTATTAATATTTATAGTTAGTGTCCAAGCTGAATTATTCCTTCTCTATAGTATCTCTTTTTCCAAAGACCTCAATAAATCCCATGTTGACACAAGTTACAAATCAACCATTTGTAGTGGATAGGTAGGTAAAAGAAATGACTCAGGAGATAAAACATGTACAAGTGCTATCAAATCTACTAGCAAACGAACCAAATTTGCCAGGTCATCTATCTTTTCCTTCTTCATGAAAATGAACTTTATATAAAACTTATTTTATATTGTAAGCAAAAGATTCTAATTTATGTTCAAAAATTACAAATCAAACATAACTCACCTGCAGGCAGGAGACGACTAGTCTGGGGTCCTCTAGTTCAAAGCCTATAGTTATTGCACAGAAAGTAACTAGGAATTAAAAAAGACATTTAAAAACATTTTGAGAGGCCAATGCTCTTTATTCACATCCTCAAAAATTTCTGAGTGCCACTGTGGCCACATTTAAATATCAGCAATTAACTAAATATATAAATTCAAAGTAATAAAACGTATTATTTATATAGGCTTGCCTAGTCATGTGCCATTTTGTTCAAACTAATAACCTTACAGAAAGCTAAACAAGCAACCTACACTTGTAATACATTTTAGCAATTGTTGCTGGCTCTATTGTTTGTCAAGTCCTTGAGTTTTTTCCATTTTGTCTATCAGGATTAGAAAGGATACATTTTTCCTCTCCTACACCAGCTTCCCAAGGCAGAATCACTAGCTCTGACTTTATTGTATGATATCTTAGTATTGGACTAGAAATGGGAGGTCAGAATTCTAATTCCACATGCCTTTTCAGGCAACATTAAAAAAAAAAAAAAACAAACAACATTTTATATATGTCATTTGTATGATTACAATGTTGATCTCCTCTGACACACACGGAGAGGGCATCAGATCCCATTCCAGATGGCTGTGAGCCACCATGTGGTTGCTGGGAATTGAACTCAGGACCTCTGGAAAAATAGTCAGTGCTCTTAACCACTGAGCTATCTCTCCAGCCCTCAGGCAAGTTTCTAAGTAAACTACAAATCAAATAGAATCACTCTCCATCTTGTATTATTGAATGACCTTTCACTCTCCTCAAAATAAAATACAAGTACATTAACATGACATCAAAGCCTCATGATCTAGGCCAGATTACCCACTCCCAGGAAGTGTCCCCTCAATCCAGCCTTCTCAACTCAAAAGATTTTCCCAAAGCCATGTATTCTCATGACACTGAATCTTTACATACTGTAGTCATGTCTATGTTTTCATGTATTCTCCCTTCCCCAATCTGCCTTCATTCCTTCTCTTGGTTCTACAATCAAGTCTCAACATAGATGTTACCCTCTATAAGCTTCCTGACTACTTTTCGCTGGTTTTCTTCTTCATAACCACTCTGAGGCTATTCATTTAAATCCTTATTCCTATATACTTTGTGCTTATGAAGACACTTTGACACTGTATTATAAACACTATTTATACCTTTGTTTCTATCTATATTATTTGAAGCTAGGGAATATGTTCTTTAATTTCATTAGGTATCAGTGTTCAAAAATGATGGCATGGTGGTTAGTACCTGTAGTCCCATCACTTGAAAGATAACTGTGGACTTAAGGCCAGTCTAACTTATACAACAAGTATGGATCAAAGATACACAGGAAGTCCATCTCAAAACAGTTTTACATCTCATAAGTTTTTTTCATCTTTCCTTATATTTCTCTCTTTAAAAAGTTTTATGTCTTAAAACAAATTCTTTCATCTTTCTATCTCATTATCGGTTAGGGCACCAAAAGGGAATATAAACCACAATTATGGGGTTGGGGACTTAACTCAGTGGTAGAGCGCTTGCCTAGCAAACGCAAGGCCCTGGGTTTGGTCTCCAGCTCCGAAAAAAAGAAAAAGAAAAAATAAAATAAAATAAACCACAATTATCTTAGTTTACCTTATTAAAAAAAATCATTAAATAAAACTGATAGGTAAAATTTCATGTTCACTAAAATATACAAGGAATTTTAAAAATCCAATTCTAAATGCAAATTTTGGTTATGAGTATAAAATTTTTACTTCATAACTTTATGTGTTGAATTTTTTCTTAATCACTTCAACAAACTTTGTTTTCTTCTAATGAAAAAAACTGAAAGATACGTACAGAATAAGTACAGCAAAACTAAATATGCTCAGTACCTGTTTTTGTACTAAATGGACGAACAACCATTTCTGAACACTCAACAAGTTATCAGAGCTTGCCCTACTTGCTTAAGAGTTTCTTTTTCAGTCTGAAGTACATGTAAAAACAATTTTAAAAGAAAAAAAATAATTTTTTTTGAGACAGGGCATTACATGGTATCAGTTTGGTCTAGAACTCACTGTACAGTACAGGCTACCTTCAAACTCAACAATTCTGTCTTAGCCCCTCACTTATAAGTAAACCACTGTGCCTAATAATAGCTAAACTTTCTGTCAACAGGAATCAAAGATTGCTTGAACTCTTACTTAAATTCACACATATTGGAGGCGTTAAAAGTATAATTACATAGTGAACATAAAAAAATTGCCAATTCTTGCCTATTTGCATAATACTAAAAACATAGAACCAAAACAAAAACAACTTACTTTTCAGTGATTTTTACTGAAAAAGTCCACGTAATAATAATTCACAGTTATTCTGCTTCTTGTGCCAAAAGCAATGTACTTTTCTTGAGAAACTATTCATATTCTTCAGCTCTACCAGTGGTCCCTCCAGGAGTCATCAACTCAGCTAAAGAAAATATAAGTGTGCTTTAAAAAATTTCAACATATGAAATTAAAACTCAAGAAAACAAATCATGTATATAAAAATACTCATTTAAAGACTACTTACTGAAAATATTTAAAATATAATGCAAGATTCTCCACCCCTCCCAAAATAGGAATGCGCCTGCAGTAGAGAATGAGGAATTGTAGGAAGAACCTCCAAGTCCATCACCGTATGTCTTGCTTTTATTTATGGCTACTAGATTTTGAAACTCAGTCAGTGAAAAAGTACACCCTTTGTTGACTTTAGAAACATTGTTACATCATAACTGTCCTAAAGGCTGCTTCTAAGGTGTGTTGAGCTATAGTTTTTAAAGGTGGGAAAAGGGTCTTTACTTACCTTTTGGAAAGCTCTCATGAAAAAAAAATCTTTCTTAACTTTAAGTCCCTCTAAGCCTAATTTTCTCTGAAATTCTTCCACAAACCTGAATACAACAATATCAACTTTTAACTCATCTGCTCATTTGGACAAAATCCACTGATTTACTCCAGTTAGAAGACAGTGTAGCAGGAGAAACAACTGTGAATGACATGGTGCCTGATCAGCTACTGTCCCTCCATTTCCCTGTTTTTGTTTTAGGTTGGTTTGGTTTTTGAGACAGGGTTTCTCTGTGTGCCAGGCTGTACTGGCCTTACTTTTTAGACCAGGCTGGCTTCAAATTCAGAGGTCCACCTGCCTCTGCCGTCAGAGTGCTAGACTAAAAGCCTGTGCCACCATGCTAGGCCTGATTTCCCTATGTTCATCCTTTTCCTCATGACTCAGGCAAGTCTTTTTTTAAAAATATTATTTATTTAATGTATATAAGTACACTGTAGCTGTCTTTGGACACACCAGAAGAGGGTATCAGATCTCATTACAGATGGTTGTGAGCCACCATGTGGTTGCTAGGAATTGAACTTGGGACCCCCGGAAGAGCAGTCAGTGCTCTTAGCCACTGAGCCATCTCTCCAGCCCAGATTCAGGCAAGTCTCACCTATTCAACATCTTTTAAACCCCATCTTTTAAAAAGTGCTTCCCTAATTTAGATATTCATCACTTTGGGATAGGGATATGGCTCAATTGGTAGGGTGCTATAGGAAACCCTAGATTGGATCCTTAGCACCTGGTTAACTGGCCTGCCTCTAATCCCAGCACTTGGAAAGTAGAAGCAGAAGAGCAGATCAAAGTTCATCTTCAGACACACAATGAGTTTTAAGGTCAGCCTGGACTCCACAAGAACCAATTTCAAAATAATTAAGTTGATTAACTAATTAAAATTCTAATTTTTTTTTTTTTTGCCACCACTCCACGAAGTAAGTGCCATGCATCAACTAAGCATAGTGCTAAGTATAATATCAAGCACTTTCAAGGCCATCCCGGTCCACAGAGTCAGTCCTAGGACAGCTGGTGCTGCATAAACCTCAAACCACCCCCTCTCCAAAAAAAAAAAAGGGGGGGGGATTTATACAGGTTGTTAGAGAAATGTCTCAGTAGTCAAGGTCATTTGTTGTTCTTGAAGATGGTCTAGTTTCAATTCCCAGCATCCACTTGCTGGCTCACAACCACCTGCAACTCCAACTCCAGGGGATCAGACACTCTCTTCTCACCTCCACAGGCCCAGCCACAGATGTGGTTTACATACATATGTGCAGGAAAAAGACATAAAAGTAAATAAATCTTTAAAAAAGAAAGATTAAGAAAGAAAAGAAAAGATAGTCAGCAAGAGAAAAAGTAAAGCCCAAACCCTGCTCTTTTTTTTTTTTTTTTTTTTGGTTTTGGGGTTGAAACCCTCTTTACAGGGTTGCTATGTAAGTAGAGGCTGACTACTGTTCCTCCTACTTCCACTCTTCGAGGGCTGGGATTACAGGCACATACCACTACACGTGGCTAGAAGCCAAAATCTTAACCACTACCACAGTTCATCCTCATCAATGAATTCTGAGTCACTTCCTAGACACTATTCTCTAAGGATTTATTTTTCCCATCAATGAATCCTTTTCTACAAAGTCTTTCTAAAGAACCATTCTTTTTATTCCTTAGGAACTAAAGTCTACACTAGTTGTTTTTATAGCTTTCTCCCTAATTAGGGAGGCATATGACACATGACCACAAGAACTAAGGCACACTCCTAGTATAGTCCAACAAAACAAACAGTAAGTGCTAAGTACCTGTTACTAATACTATTAACTCCATTGTAAACCTTTTTACTTGCTCATTACAAACTAGAAAATAAAACCATGCTTGTGTCTGACATCTATAACACTTTACTGTTTTATTGTTTTCAGTATAAATTCTTAAAGCCCTAAAACATGTTATTAAACTTTAATATTGATTTCCTTATCTACCAAGAACTCTTATCTATTTGTAGAAACCTCATCTTGCAAGTAACTAAATGCCACCGTAAATGAACACATCTTGAACTGGGAGCCTGAAGTGGCTGAAGGGGAGGCACGGTGGCGCACGCCTTTTATCCCAGCACTTGGGAGCAGAGGTAGGCGGATCTCTATTAAGTTTGAGGCCAGCCTGCTCTACAGAGAGAAACCCAGTCTCAAAAAACCCTCATCTTTACTAGTTTCAATTTAACCTGTTGCTAAAATATAGAAACTACAGATTTTTGAGGACTTTCTTTCCTAACAAATCATAAAACAGAACCTGTAAAGAATTACCCAATTGGAAAAGACACTAGTTACTCAAGCCTGATAACATGAGTTTGACCCCTGGATCCAACTGAACGGACTCCTGAAAGATGTCTTCTGACCACATCAACATACATGCCATGGTACACATGCACCCAAATTTACATGTTTGCATGAACATATATACAGACACCACACCAATAATATAATTTTAAAAATTACATACAATAGGTATACAAAGTTCATGTCATAGTGGAAAGAAAAATTTTTTTATCTAAATGAGATTTATCTCTAATTTACAAAAGATTAGAAATCAGAATGATTTCACACAATCCTGTTCCTGATTCACACAGGAATAAGAAAAAAATCCTTAACTGTAGACCTTTGCTTGTTCTTTGTTCCCTGCTCATTTTCAAATAGCATCCAGGCTTCCAACATGCTAACCAAGTACCCTACAGCTGATCCATATTCCTACTTGTTTCCTTTTGATGTGGCCTTTGCAGAATAACTCCTCTGAGAAGAATATCTGAAAACTGATGCTTTCCTTTTTTTTTTTTTTTTTTTTTATTGTGAACCACTATGTGGTTGCTGGGATTTGAACTCAGGACCTCTGGCAGAACAGTCAGTGCTCTTAACCACTGAGCCATCTCTCCAGCCCCCTTGATGCTTTCAAAACAAGATGGTCTTACAGCATCTTACACTTTACATCATCACGAGCTTATGCAACTTCCAATTTGAAGCATTTAACCAATTCTTGAGAAATGAATGTGAAAGTGAGTTGCTTTTTTTCTTTTTTTTTTTAATTTTTACATTGTGTTGTATTGTGTATGTGTGTGTCTGTATAAGAGGTCAGTTGTATTTGCAGGACAGGGTTCTGCCTAAATTAGCTTTTATCCAACTTGGGAGTTGAGAGTAGAGGGAAAAAAAAAAAAATCAAGGCTTCTCTGAGAAAGTATTATTTCAAATTGAAAATTAAGGCATAAGTTGATTGAAGGATGGTGGCACTATGCTGGAACAATCCAGATAAACAGAGTAGTGTATATGCAAAAATCCTAAACCAGAAACATTGTGTTAACATTAAGTCAGTGTGGCTGCAGGTTAGTTAAAAGAAAGGGAGAGACAAATAGTTAAGAACCAGGTTATGTAAAATCTTGTGATTCTGAAATGTTTTCCTTGGGGGAAAGGGAGGTCTATAGCTACGCCGATGTATTTGAGGACCTTGAATTTCTGATCCTCCTGTCTCTGTGGTGCTGGAGTGCAAATCCAGGGATTCGTGCATGCTAGGCAAGCACTCCAGCAATTGAACTATATCCCCAGAACATGATTTTAAATTTTATCGTAAAGTAATAAGCACCTTGGCCATGGGAAAGTCACTAAAGGGTTTCAAGCAAAGAAATTATATGTTATTTGAATGAATGGATAAATAGAGTGATGAGTTTGGGAAGAAGAGAAAACAAACAAAACAAAAAAAAAACCCAGGGAGATCAGATAGAAGTGTTTTTTTAACTCATACTTACAATAATAATTAATTCTTACTTGCCAGTTTCTGTATGTCAATGCTTTACCAAGTTATAACACTCATAATAATCCACTAAGGTGAGAACTTTTTTGGGGGCAGGGTGGGTGTTTAGAGACAGGGTTTTTCTGCGTAGTTCTGGCTGTCCTGGAACTCACTCAGTAGTCCATGTTGGACTTGAACTCAGAGATCCATCTGCCCCTACCTCCCACTGCCCAGCTAAGATAAGAACTCTTATTCCTATTTTACCTGTGAGAATAAGTGCAAGGGAGATCAAGTCCATATGAAAAAGAACGTGGTTTGAACTAGAAAAATAAAAGTGAAGATGGCCAGAAATAGATGCAAAACATATATTGACGTAAAACAGAACTTGGAAAGGATATGAACACATAGGATGAAGAAATCAAGACTGCCTCTTAAGTTTCTACCCAGTGTAACTAAACAAATGGATATATGGCATCAAAATGAGCACGTCACTTGTGGTAGTGGACACTGGAAAAAAAGAGAATTTGGGTACAGAGAGAAATCCAGACTCTAGTTTTTTAAAATGTCATATTTGAAATTCCTAAGGGAAAAAAATCAGATTGAGATGTTAAGCAGTCAGCTATTTGAATATGGAGCTGAAAATAAAAATCCTCAATTTATCAACATATAGTAGAATTTAAAGCTTGGAGAGCAAGAGAAGAGAACCCCAGTCCAAAACTAAATTATTTTACCGTGCCAAAATTTTTTTATCAAGACAACTGATTACATCTGTCCTTGGATTTTTCAGTCCCTCCTTTACCTTTTGCCAGTATGCAACACTATTCTTTTGGATATTCACCCACATATTAACATGACAAATCACAAACGTACCATACAAGCACAATAGTGTCTATCTGTCTGGTCCAGAATCCTCCTCTAATACCTAACCCAATAAATCCAAATGCCCTCTTAACAATTCCCTCTTAGATTAGCTCTTTCAACTATAGACGCATTAGATACCGTAACTCGCCAAAAGAAAATCTGAACACTACAGTACAACTTTCCAACGACACGGAACTTTATTACCAATTACTTTTCTATTTTTCGCCAGATCTTGATTTAAAATTGGTAAACTGGACATCGTCAGTGTCATGGCTAGATACGGGTAGCAACCAAAGCACGACAAAAATTACACTCCCTTTTAGCGAGTAATGTTTAAGGGGAGTAGAAAAGTAAAGAATGGTCAAGAGGGCGAGTGAGTACCGTATCCAAGGTCTTGATGAATATGTGGCAACAAAGTCACCTGTAAAGACAGCAGGCCCTGCAAGGAGGCAAGCTGAGACCACCTGAACCCTGGTGAAGAGGAGCCAGGTTTAGGATGCAGAAAGCAAGTGACAGTAAGGACTTCGTTAAAAGAGAAAGAAAGTAAAGAGGAAATACTCGAATGGGGGCACCTGTAGGCATAGGGAGAGTCCAAGGACCCGGGGCGGGCTGAGAAGCAGCCCGGCGAACTCTGAAGTGGACGCCGAGTGGGCGGACCGCACAGGGTGGGGGGGGGGGTGCCGAGGAAAACGGCTCAATTCAGAAGCTGTCCTGGCTCGCCTTACCTGTGCCAGAGGGTCCCAGCTCCGGACAAACATGCCGGAAGCATAAAGTTCCCGCGGAGGGGGAGGGGCCAAGAGGTTCGGAAGGAAAGAGCTCCCGTAGTCCCAGACAGCGAGGCCGGTCTCTCCCCTAGCACACCTAAACCCTCTGATGGCGGGAACTGTGACTAGACGCAAACACGTACGGACGCACGCACTCTCGACGCAACCAGTCCAGGCGCGTGCGCGTAAGCGCGCAAGTCCCGCCCCTCAAGCATTCGCTCCGCCCCATACTAAGCCCAGCCCCTAACCCGGGCGGCCCCGCCCCTGTCGTGACTGTACTGTAATACACATGCGTACTCTCCACTTTACCAACTTTGGACCTCCCACCATTTTCCTCTCGCTCAGCCTGCTTGAGCATGCGCAGTTTTTGTCCTTCCAAGACTGCTGGCCTTTTCCCGCCCTTCTCTGGCCTTAGGAGGAAAGTCAGAGTTCACGTTTCTTAGGGGATATACTTGCGATGCCGGGGGGATACGAGGACCAGTAGTTTGCAGACGTCATTTTGATCCTGAACCTGAAGGTTCAAGGGACATACTTTGGGACTATTTGTTAGGCCGAGGTCCAGGAGGCGGGAAAGGGCTGTGTGGGCGGAGGGTCGGAGGTGAGAGGTCAAAGGGCTGCGAAGAGGGAGGAGCGAGCCGGAGACGGATGGCGGCTCTTCATCTTCGGCTGCAGAGCCACTAAAGCTGGGACGCGGGTCCGGCGCGTCCAGCGGAAGAAGTAGAGCGGCCCCCGCTCCCAACATGCACAGCCTGGCAACGGCAGCGGTGAGTGGTTGCGCCCGGATGTCCGTCTCAGCCCATTTTCTAGTTCCCAGATTTGGGCCCCAAGTCTAGCTGCTTCTGCCCCTAGTCCCAAGGTCCGGGAGTCTCCACACGCAGACCGTGGCGGAGCCGGACCCCGCTATCCCCTCAAGACCCCTCTCCTGGCCTGGCGCGCGGCCTCTTGCGTTCTTTTCCGGCGCCGAGGCCTGGTCCCGCGCCCCGCGCTGCCTCAGCAGGCCATTCATTGATTCTTTTGCGCTCGGCGTCAGTTTCTGGTTGCCGGTTGTGTGCTGGGCGTCGGTGGAGATGAGGATAATTCCACGGCCATTCGCTCTGGTCCCGTGATCCCATTTCTCCTCGCCTAGGCAGATCTCAGTGATTAGAAATAGGCTTCTAGCTCAAGCCACTTTGCATGAGGAAAGCCAAAGACTATCTGACTTAAGGTTCTCTGCATTTAAAGCCTTCCTCGCACCTCTCGTTTTATCCTTCCAAGAAAAGCGAATCATGTATTACACTTCCCTAAAGTCATACTATGACTTTCGGTTAAATTTAGAGAAATTAGACTCCTTGACCTACAATTCCTGTATGATATGGTCCTTAGTCACGTTTATGGGCTTGATTTTTGTCACTTGCTCCCTAAGCTCGGACCAAAATGTATATGAACTTTTCTGTTGCATATTCTCTACCTGGATTGTATTTCTTAGGACTCTGACTCCATACATGGACACAAGTCTACTTCAGAGTGACTTTATCCGACCATCTTCATAGTAGCTTGTAACCCCAATATTTTCTCATAAAGAGCACTGATCCCAGTTTTAGTTACGGGATTTTTTATTTATTTTTACTTGTGGGTTGTCTCCTGGAAGTCAGGGGTAGGTATTTGGTGAGTCGTGTTTACTTGTTTTCACCACCACTGGGACAGTTCCTACTACAAGGTAAGCACTCAAATATTGCTGACCTGAATAGGTACTCCCACAACCGGAAGCAGCATAGTTTAAGAACACTTGCCAGTTTCACTTTCACCAAAGGGAAATGCTATCAGGAAAACAATCTACTAGGATTACATTATGAGACAACATGACGTAATGACTAAATAAAACATGAAAAACTACCTTAACTTCAAGTATAAAATGAAATATTTAGGACAGTCGTGCTTGGAAGGCAGAAGGCAAGTAAATTTGTGAATTTTGAGGCCAGCCTGGTCTATATGGAGAGTTCCAGACCAGCGTGCTAGCATAGTGATATCCTGACCAAAAAGAAAAGATAAACATTCTCCAGAGTGTGGTGGCAGCACATCTGTAATAATAGCTCAAACAAACAGACCACAAGTTCAAGATCAGCCTGGCAATTTTTTTAAATCTCAGAAAACATCTTTTTAAAAGATGGTTGGAGGGGCTGGAGAGATGACTCAGCGGTTAAGAGCACTGACAGCTCTTCCAGAGGACCTGAGTTCAAATCCCAGCAACCACATAGTGGCACACAGCCATCTGTAATGGGATCTGATGTCCATGTATCTGAAGACAGCTACAGTGTGTACTTATAATAAATCTTAAAAAAAAAAAAAGATGGTTGGAGATAGTAATTATAGCAGAATATTTGATCTAGCATTTGTGACATTCTGGGTTCAGTCTCCAGAGACTCCTCCCAAAAGTGAACAATCTGATTGGCATGACATGTTTTTAATCCCAGCACACAGGGAAGCAGAGGCAGGCAGATCTCTGCATTCAATGGCAGCTTGGTCTATGGAGCATTTTAGACCCAGTCTCAAAGGGGAAAAAAAAGTAAGCAACCCAGCTAAGTGTATGTAAGCGAGACCTATACAGAAACATTGCTTTAGGAACGAGTGAGATGGCTCAGTGAGTAAAGGGACCTGTTGCCAAGCCTGAGGACCTGAGTTAAATCCCCAAAACTCACAAGACACACAGACTAATACACATAAAAAATATTAACATGCCACTTTATGATGTTTATTTCTTCTTTTCAAAGCAAGTGATATTTTATATCCTGTTTCTAACTGTTCAAGTTCTGTTTTTTTAAAGGTTTATTTATTTTATGTGTACACTGTCTCTGTCTTCAGACACAGCAGAAGAGAGCGTCAGATGCCATTACAGATGGTTGTCAGCCACCATATGGTTGCTGGGAATTGAACTCAGGACCTCTGGAAGAGCAGTCAGTGCTCTTAACCGCTGAGCCATCTCTCTAGCCCCCTTGTTCAAGTTCTTAATTAGGGGACTATAGTTTTCATAGGGGGAGGTGTGCGTTTATATAAGCACAAATAAAGAATATATGTAAGCCACATACGAATTTCCTTCATTGCACAGCCTGATTGATAACTGATGGCCAGCTGTGTTGTGTTTTTCTGTAGTGGTTTTGCAGTTCTTAGAGGAAACGCTGAGCAATCTCAGCACAGTAAGATTTGTACAAAGGAACACTGCAAGCTTTCTAATGCTGTGGACCAGGAGTTTCCAGACGCCACTGGGCAGCCTATGCTTTGTTTTCTAGTTGTTCCTATGATTATGTTAGTCATGAGAATCTAGTCTTTTAATCTCCATACCTTTTGTCAATATCTCAAGGTTTGCGTTACCCTTAGTTTTGACATTGGTCTGATTGGTGCCCAAATGAAATTCCTGGTCCTCTTTTTGTCCTCACTTTGCCAAGGTCTAGGAGCAGCCATGAAGGGAGGCAGATGGCAGTCAACTGACAGGCAACAACTGGACAGAAGCCCCTAGCTTCTTTTGTTCCTTCTTCCCCAGTTACACATATGATTTGAGAAGCAGCAAGTTGAAAGGTGGCGTTGGCAGTAAGGGAGTTCCTCAGAGTTGGATGGTGGATCTGAGCGTCTGAGCGCACATGCTTCAGTACCGGTCTCCTCTGCCCAGATGCTCGTTTTCCTTTGTGGTTTTGTTCTTTTGTTTTTTGTTTTTGTTTTTGTTTTTTTTTTCGTCTTTTGCCTTTTGTCTTTTTTTTTTTTTCCTGCCTAATGCATTATTTGAATAGCTGTTAAAACTGTGGCACAGTCAGCCAGCTACCACAATGGTATATGCCTTTGGTCCCAAACTTGATGATCAGGAGTCAGGAGCAGGCAGATCTCTTCACGTGCAAGGACAGCCAGGGCTACATAGACCCTGTTTCAAGAAGCAAAACAAACAAAAACCTGTGGTACACTACTTAAAAAGGTCTTATATAGTTCTTCAAACTACATGTACAGTGCCATACATAAATTTAAAAACATTTGTTACACTGCTTGACCCACATGGCAGCTCTGACAATTTCTTTTGCACTAGACATTCATTAGGATAATTGATAAGGGACAAGACTGAAGAATAAAAATTTGAGCCAATTTCTTTTTTTCTTTTTTTTTAATTTATTAATTTAATTTTTTAATTAATTTATTTATTATATGTAAGTACACTTTAGCTGTCTTCAGACACACAAGTAGAGGGCCTCAGATCCCATTACACATGGTCGTGAGCCACCATGTGGTTGCTGGGATTTGAACTCAGGACCTTTGGAAGAGCAGTCAGTGCTCTTAACCACTGAGCCATCTCTCCAGCCCTTGAGCCAATTTCTTCATCATCCCCTATGTACACAATCCAAACTGTTGTTATTTTGATCTGAGCAGAAAAAATACACAATTTGCTAGGAATTGAGAAGGAGTATTACATGCACAATTCCCACAATAACCTAAGTCTTTTGAGAAGATGCTTGGTTTTTTGCTTAATAATGAAAACTAGTGTATGTGTGTTTATGTGTGGGTGTACATGTCTGGAGACCAGAGGTCAACTTTGAGAGTTGTTCCTCTGGAGTGGTAGTGAAAATGGGGTCTCTGACCAGGATCTTGCAGGATTGACTAAGTTGGAGGGTCAGTACACGTCAGTAATCTGTCTGCTTCTACAGTATTGGGATTGCATGGGCAACCACAGCCAGCTTTTTAGGTGGATTCCAGGAATTAAACTCAGATTCCGTACTTTCATGGCAAACACATTACTGACTGAACCATCTCCCCAGCCCTAAAGTTAACTTATTTTTTTCACGTGTGTGTGTGTGTGTGTGTGTGTGTGTGTGTATGTGTGTGCGTTGCTGTCAATTGAGTTTAGGGCCCCATATATACTAGGCAAGTGACCTGCTGAGCGTGAAAACACACACACACACACACACACACACACACACACACACACACAGTGGGGGAGCAAGGAAATCATCCCTTTAGCACAAAAATTAGAAGTACTATTAAAGGACAATGAATGGAGGGTTTTATTTATTAAAGAGACAGTCACAAAAGATACTGAGGTAGTTGAGTTATAATAGAGTATGGTCCTGCCCTTATGAAATACATCCTAACATCATCATCAAAACAAAATTTGTTTTTTCCATTTTATACAAACAGAAAACAATGAAGGGTTATTTACAAAATTAATAAAGTGAACAAGGGGAGAAAGTTAACCAAGCAAGAGCTTAAAGCATAAGAACCTGAATTCAAGTCCCCAGTACTCACATAAAAAGCCAGCTGTGACTATATGTCTGTAAGCCCAGAGCTCCAACGTTACGGGCAGAAGAATCACTAGGGTTTGCTGATTACCAGCCTAGCATCAGGTTCAGTGAGAAACCTTTTTCTGTGTATACGTCAGCTCCACATATGTCTATTCCACAGCTGCACTCGTACTGTGTAAATAAGTAGCATGCTAATGAAAGGTGGATTGTGGGGGTTGGGGATTTAGCTCAGTGGTAGAGCGCTTGCCTAGCAAGCGCAAGGCCCTGAGTTCGGTCCCCAGCTCTGAAAAAAAAAAAGAAAAAAAAAATCTTCAGAAAGGTGGATTGTGACGATTGAGTTACCTGTTTTAATCTTAGTCTGAGTATTGAGGATGGTAATTAATAGTCTAAATTTCTCAGATGATTTTGTGATTGAATATGTATTAATAGTTGAACTCACTATGCAAATCCAACTGTTAATATACTATAATGTAACAGTAGTAAAGTTTTGTTTTGAAGAGGGAGTTTCTATCACATAGACTAAATGGGGATACTGAAAATTTAGATAAATTGAGCTCTGCCAAACATTCACTGTGTGACCTTAAACATGTTAATCTTTTATTAACCTGTTTCTTAGGATAAAGTGAATGAACCATATCGCCTAAAAGTAATTACTAGAAAGCACAGGCCTCATCTACAGCAGCAGAAAATATCTGGTTATCTAGACCAGATTATGGGCTTACTGAGTGAATAAGGCCCTGGAGAGCTTTTGGGGATAATAAAAGTAACCTATATCGTAATATGGTCATTGAGATATGTAAGTTCATCAAAATTCAGTTAAATATGAATTTAAAATGGGTGTGCTTTTATTGTATGTAAATTATACTTATATGAAGTTGATGTTTCTTACAACAGAACGAAATAATTTCTAAGATTCTTTTTTTTTTAAACTGCCTGAAGCTGGTAGTTAATACCCATGACAGAATTGAATGATTATCAATGCACATGAAATAAAAATAAATATTTGTTAAGAAAAAAAAAGAATGATTTATTATAGGCCAGGAAATTCTATAGATAGCTGAGCTGGATTTTGGGGTGGGGGTAAACTGGAATTTTTGGGAGGTGTTCAGTTTATTTCAGTTTGGGGCTCAATGTAGCCCTGGCTGTCCTGGAGCTTGTTATGTAGGCCAAGCTGGCCTTGAACTTGAACAAGATCCACCTGCCTCTGCCTCTGCCTCTGCCTCTGCCTCCTAAGGCCACCTTGCCTGTCTTAAACTGGGTCTTAAGCCACTTCAGGCTCCCTGTTTAGGATGTTTTCATTTATGGTTATATTTAATTACTTGGAAGTTAAGATAATTTATGGTTTTTTTGTTTTAATGTTTTAATTTATTTTTATTTTATGTACTTCAGGTTTTGACTTTATGTATGTCTATGTGAGGGTGTTGGATCCCCTGAAATAGGAGTTAAAAGTTGTGAGCTGACATGTGGGTGCTGGGAATTGAAACCATGTTGTCTGGAAGAGCTCTTAACTGCTCTAAAGTCAATGCTCTTAATGGCTGATCCATCTCTCTAGCCTATGTTTTTAATTTTTATTTTATTTACTTTGTTTGTGTGTATAAGTACCACTAATTTAATGTCCTGTCTGAGTTATATTGTCATGTAATGAATTATGTAAAAATGTTTTACAGAGTCTCACATGAAAATGTATATTAAGTGTTTTGTAATCTTGTTTATAACTAGAGAATTTCTCCTAACATCAGTGGCATTCTTGATACTAGATTTTCTTTTAGAATCTGTTGAACTAAACATGATGTTTGAAAGTTTTATTAATTATATGTCTAATGCACTATTAAAATGATTAAAATAATGTCATCTTCAGGCTCTATGCAGGTGGACATAACACCTATAACCCTAAAAAAGAAAGAATTTTTAAATCAGATCTGCTTTCCAGGCAGATAATAAGCAACATTAGCAAAGAGGTTAAGGGTCTGAGCTCTTGCTGGACAACCTGTGTTAAGGTTTTTTGTTTTAATACAGTCTTATCTGTAGGTAGCCTGGAACTTGCTGCATAGACAAGGCATCTCAAATTTGCAACAATCTACCTCCCTCTGCCTCCCGAGTTTTGAAATCATAGGCGAGCCTGGTTGCCATTTAAATTTTAAACAACTTCTCTATCATAATTTCCTCATCTATGAAATGAAGATCTGGGATCTGAAGAGATGATTCAGCACGTAAGAATTTATACTGACAGAGCTGAGGTTTGAGTCCTATTAAAACCCCACATCTGAGGGATACCTTCTTCTGACCTCTGCTATATGCATATACAGACTCACATACACATAAATAAAATAAGTTAAATATTTTTTTTCTTTTTTTTTTTTTCCGGAGCTGGGGACCAAACCCAGGGCCTTTAAATATTTTTTAATAATAAGAATAGGTGTTATTAAATAGTGCCTAACAGTAAGACTATATGGAGACTAGACAGATGGCTCAACAGTTAAGAGCAGTTGCTGCTTTTCCAGAGGACCGAGGTTCAATTCCTAACACTAACATAGCAACTTACAAAACATTTGTTAACTCTTGTTCCAGAAAATCTGACGCCCTTTTGGTTTCAAGCATTGCATATATGCGTTGCTTAGATCCATATGCAGGTATAATACCTGTCTTAGGGTTTTACGGCTGTGAACAACACCATGACCAAGGCAACCCATAAGGACAACATTTAATTGGGGCTGGCTTACAGGTTTAGAGGCTCAGTTCATTATCATTAAGGCAGGAGCATGACAGCATCCAAGCAGGCATGGTGCAGGCAGAGCTGAGCGTTCTGCCTCTTTATTTGAAGGCTGCTAGCAGAATATTCACTTCCAGGCAGATGAGGATCTTAAAGCCCACAACCACAGTGACATACCTACTCCAACAGGGCCACACTTTCTAATAGTGCCACTTCCAGAGCCAAGCATATACAAACCCATGACATTCCACTGCCTGGCCCCCATAGGCTTGCTGAAGCATATGAATCTATGGGGGCCATATCTAGCCATAGCATAATAAAAAACATTTAGTCCAACTTCCAAAGTCCCCATAGTCTATAGCAATCTCAACAATGTTAAAAGTCCAAAGTTCAAGGTCTCTTCTGAAATTCATTTAATCACTTAACCGTAAACTCCAAAACAAGACAGAAAACCAACATGGCAAACTCCAAACTCTGCATCTCCATGTCTAATGTCAAAGTGGTCTTTAGATCTCCAACTTCTTCATCTTTATTGAATGCAACAGACTTCTTTCTCCTGGGCTGGTTCCATTCCCCATTAGCAGCTTTCCTGGGCAGATAGCCCATGGCTCTAGCATCTCAAACATCTTGGGATCTCAAAGACAACTTCAGTGTTATGGCTTCTTGTTTCAATGTCCGGGATCCACATATGATCTTCTGGACTCCTCCATCACTACTTCACCTCTGCCTTCTGTAGCACTCTAAGCTCAGGTTGATCCACTCCACTGTTGCTGCTGTTCTTGGTGATCATCCCATGATACTGGTGTCTCCAATACACTGGGTTCTTCCACTGCAGCTAGGCTTCATCAGTAGCCTCTCATAGGCTCTCTTCATGGTGCCAAGCCTCAAATCCTTTGCATTGACTCCTTCAGTCCTGGCTGTCACCTACAACTGAGTCTGCACCTTCACCAATGGCCTTCCATGGCCTCTCACAATGCTGAGCCTCAGCTGCTCTTCATGACTCCTTCATGCCTTCAAAACCAGTACCACCTGGGTGACTCTTACACATTACCAAGTACAGCTGCAGCAGAGGGTACAACCTTGGCTAATCTTTGGAACACAGCTTCTTTGTGCTCTCAGAAAACACTTCCCAGAAGATTTCATCTCAGTGATGCTCATCTCTTTTTTTTTTTTTTTTTTTTTTTTCTCTCTCTCTCTCTCTCTCTTGGAGCTGGGGACCGAACCCAGGGCCTTGCGCTTGCTAGGCAAGCGCTCTACCACTGAGCTAAATCCCCAACCCCTCATCTCTTCTTAATCACCAATTCTTTCTTAGCTCCAGATAATCAGCATCGTTGTCCCAGTCGTCCCTTCTGTTCTGGACCTTTAAAGCCAGAGTCATAAAGCCAAAGGTGCCAAATTCTGCTGCTTGCAGGAGCTTGTTCTATTACATTGTCACTAGCTTTCTGTTTTCCAACTCCTTCACTGCCTAAGCTTGGCTGTCCTGGATCTTGCTCTATAGATTGACCTTGAACTATTGTGTACCTAACTCCTGGAATTAAAGGTGTGCCTGGATCTAAATTTAGCTGGGTAGAATTTTGCCACAAAGTCCCACTTCCTTAATTTGTTATCTTCTTGAAAACAGGATTTAGCTCTATTTTACTTCCTGGTACCCCTTTAATACTCAAACCATATATTTTATATTTTTCCTTTCTAAGTTTACTGTGCTTGTTCAAAAAGCTCTTCAGGAAACTTATCCAAAGAACAAAGTTTCTGCTAGGCATTTCTGAAACTTCGTTTATCGATGCAATGAATCTGAGTCTCTTCACCTTAGCCTCAGGCATGCTCTTCACACAAGGGCAAAAAGTAGCCACATTCTTCACCAAAGTACCACAGAAACAGTCTTTATACCACATACTAAAATTCTCCTCTGAATCCTCTTGGGCCAGGTTAGCACAGTTCAAATTACTCCCAGCAAGAAAGTCTTCCATATTCCTACTAGGATGGCCCATTAAGCCCCATTTAAAGTATTTCACTGCTTTCCAAATCAAAGTACCAAAATCCACATTCTTTCAAACATAATATTCCATTCTAAAGATGTACCACACTGGGGGGAGGATGGGGAGGGGAACGCCCATATAGAAGGGGAGGGGGAGGAGTTAGGGGGATGTTGGCCCGGAAACTGGGAAAGGGAATAACAATCGAAATGTAAATAAGAAATACTCAAGTTAATAAAGATAAAAAAAAGATGTACCACACTATACTTACACCATCTCTTATTGATAGCTGTTTGTTAGTTCTTTTACTTTCACAATAGTAAGCATCCTAGTATATTTTTCAGTACAGCCCAAGTACACCTATAATATAACCTCCTAAACATGGGCTCGGTAATGGTCAAACAGGTTGAGTCACTTCGCATCAAATATATGTGTTTAATGAGGCTCCTATAATTTACAAATATACATGTTTATAAAGCACTACTAAAGGATAAGACTTGATTAAGTTGTACTAAGTTGACATTTGTTTTCTTGTTTTCCCCTAAAGCCTGTGCCTACTGCACTGGCCCAGGTGGACAGAGAGAAGATCTATCAGTGGATCAATGAACTGTCCAGTCCTGAAACAAGGGAAAATGCTTTGCTGGAGCTGAGCAAGAAGCGAGAGTCTGTCCCTGACCTTGCGCCCATGCTGTGGCATTCATTCGGTACTATTGCAGCACTTTTACAGGTGGGTCTGTAGCCACAGTAGGAATTCAGTCATGTCTGCCACACTGGGTTTTTTGTTTTTTTTTTTTTTTTTTTTTTTTTGGTTCTTTTTTTCGGAGCTGGGGACCGAACCCAGGACCTTGTGCTTCCTAGGTAAGCGCTCTACCACTGAGCTAAATCCCCAGCCCCCCACTGGGGTTTTTCTATTCTTGTGCTCAAATGATTTTTGAAGACTTGAGAATGGTTGTTTGAATATTAACATTTGTAGGATCCTATTTTTAAGAAGTCAGAGGTATTTGTTAAATGCATTTGGGGGTTCTCCCTAGGAGATTGAATTTAGTTGATCTGAGAGGCAGACCTTAAATGTGTGTTTAACAGGTGAAATCTAAGAGCTACATTGAGAAATGGCTTTTAGAAATACATTGGGGTAGATCTGTTATAGCTGGGAAGGATATAGAAATAGTATGAGAACCGTAGATAATGGTCTAAGGGAGAAAATTGTTGAGATTAAGGTGTGGTAGCTATAGGATTAAAGATGTGTTTGTGTGTGCATTAAAGAATAAATAGATGCATCTGGTAAGGTGGTTCATTTACCTGCTGCCAAGCCAGACAATTTGAGTTTAATCTCTGGGTACAAGGAGAGATATGAATCTAAAGTTTCTCCTCAAATTATTAATAATCTTTCAAGTTTGTTTGGTAAATTCATATTGCTATTCCTAACACATGTAGCCAAGAATCTATTAGTGTTATGAAAGGATTTGCAGCTAAAATAAACAGAACTATATTCAACATGGGTCTCATTATAAAGTAGAATGCAAGGGGGGTGGATGGGGAGGGGAATACCCTTATAGAAGAAGGGGAAAGGGAGGGGACTGGGGGCTTATCCAGGAAACCATGAAAGGGAATAACATTTGAAATGTAAATTAAAAAATATCCAATAAAAGAAAGCTTTTGAATAGGAAAAAAAATGAAGTAGAATGCAACTTCTTAAAATTACAAAAATAAGGGTCCCTCAATTGGCTATAGGTTCTGGAGAGATGGTTCAATGCAATGGTAAAAAACACTGGCTACTCTTCCACAAGTCCTGGACTTTGATTCCCAGCGCCTACATTGTGGTTTACAACCAACTTTAACTCTAGTTCCTAGGAATCTGATACCCTCTCTCTGGTCACAGACACACATGCAGGCAAAACACCAACATACATGAAGACTAACTGCAAAGTGTAGGGGGAGTATGGGAGACCCAGTATTCCTAGAGACACATAGGAAAAGGTCTTGCCTATTTAGTTTAGCACGCTCGTAATGGAAAAATAATTTCATTTCTGCAGGAATTAAAGATACTTTGCTGTGACACTGGTAATTTGTGATTAATTGCTGTCTGGGATTCTTTGCATTTTTCAGGAAATTGTAAATATTTATCCATCTATCAACCCTCCAACCTTGACAGCACACCAATCTAACAGGGTTTGCAATGCTCTAGCATTGCTACAGTGTGTGGCCTCACACCCAGAGACCAGGTAAATGCTTTGTGAGCGTGTTGGTAAATTAATGGGGGTGGGTGAGTATTTTATAGGAACTTATATATCTTTGCTAAATGATCAGAGAAAGAAGACACAATGTAATGTATGGATTTCAGTCTTCAGAACTTTTTTTTTTTTTTTTTTTTTTTTTACTCATTCATGGCAATGACTTTTTTTACAGTTTTTAGTGTGTTGGATATTTTTAATATACTTTCTATATGTCTCTTGGCTTTTTTTGTTTGTAATGTTTTATCAGTTGGCTTTGGAGTTGGTAGGTATTAGTGGGGAAGGTTGCTTGATTTCTTTTGTTTTCTTTTTCTTTTTGGGGGGGGGGGGTGTTTGAGACAGGGTTCTCTGTGAAGCCCTGGCTGTCATGTATCTTACTCTGTAGACCAGGCTGGCTTTGAACTCACAGAGATACTCCTGCCGCTGCTGCGGCCCCACCCCCTACCCCAACACTGTCTTTGGCCTTAAACTGTTAATCCTTCCACCTCTGTCTCCTGCCTGCTGGGATTATAGGCATGTACCACCATGCATACCCACCTTTTTCTTGTTTTTCTGACTGTTGACATTAAGTCTGATAGCTGTTTTTAGTTTCTGGTTACAGATTTGAATTAAATATGACATGTTTTAAAATGAAGCAAAATACAATTCCATACCTTTAACAACATAGAACAGTTTGCTAATTTAGTGATTTGCTATGTTCTGAGAGGAAAGATTTTGCTTAACTACCTTAAAGAATATTTTCTGTCAGTGATTTAACCCCAAATATAAAACTAGAGCTTTAATCCTCCCATGGTTGTCTATCTTTTTTTTTTTTTTTTTTTTTGGTTCTTTTTTTTCGGAGCTGGGGACCGAACCCAGGGCCTTGCGCTTCCTAGCCCATGGTTCTCTATACTTAGAATTCCAGTGCTCAGGAGGCTAAGATGGGAGGCCCTGTCCCAAAAAAACAAAATTAAGTGATTATTTTATGTTTACTTAAATCAGTCATCTTATGGCAGCAAAGTTTTAAAGAACAAAGGTTATATCACAGGAAAGATAATATATGATAGGTACATGGGCACTTCTCTTTTCTAAATCATGGTAGGCACTGGGTCACAATTGTTTCATGGTACATATAATAGGAACTCGGTAAATATTTTTAAGCACTCTTTCTCACAAAATTCACATTTGTGAAAATTTTTTCTAAAGCTTTTTTGTTTATGTTTGTTTGAAACAAGGTGTCACTATATAGCTCTGGCTGTCTGGGGACCCTAGCTTGTCTCAAATTCACTAATATCCACCCGCCTGTGCTTCCCCAGAGCTGGGATTAAAGGTGTGTACCATTACACCTTTCTTAAGTCCTTCTTAGTTTAGAATTCCAGGCAGCCTCTGTGATATAAATGGGAATTGACATGCAAGGTAAAACTTTTTTGCTATATTGTCATATGTGAAAAGGTAGAGAAAATCCTGTTTAAGAATCTGCTTTGAGACCAATGAGATGGGTCATCGAGTAAAGAAGCTTGCCTCTAGGGCTGGAGAGATGGCTCAGCGGTTAAGAGCACCCGACTGCTCTTCCAGAGGTCATGAGTTCAATTCCCAGGGACCACATGGTGGCTCACAACCATCTGTAAAGAGATCCGATGCCCTCTTCTGGTGTATCTGAAGACAGCTACAGTGTACTTATATATAATAAATAAATAAATCTTTAAAAAAAAGAAGAAGAAGAAGAGGAGGAGGAGGAGGAAGAGGAAGAAGAGGAGGAGGAGGAGGAAGAGGAGGAAGAGGAGGAGGAGGAGGAGGAGGAGGAGGAGGAGGAGGAGAAGAAGCAGCAGCAGCAGCAGCAGCTTGCCTCTAAACTTGACAGCCTGAGTTCCATCCCCAGGACTCAGATGGAGGAAGAAGAAATGGGCATGACTGCACCACTCCTACCAACACACACACACACACACACATTCTGCTGCAGCTTCTAATTGCCTTCTTTTTGTCTAGTTTCCCTATAAAGTCTGGGTGTTTATTTAGTACTGACCTGTCAAACTTCAAAAAGCTGCTAAGAAATTTATCTTAGATGGGCATAGTGGCACAGACTTATAATTCCACCACTGGGAAGGCAGAGGCAGGCAGATTACTGCAAATTCAAGGCAGTCTGGGCTACTTAATGTAGTGAGACTTTCCCAGTCTCATAATCCAAGAAGAGAATAGTTATGTGCACTTAAAAGAAGTACATAAATAATAATAACTTTCTATATTAGTTGCCTGACAACTACAAGTTGAAACGCTTTCAAGATATTTGGTTTGCCTAACAAAAAAGTAAAAGTGTCTTTAAGCACAGCAAAGTAGCTGGACATTGTTGGATCTGACTGTAATCTCATCACTTGGGAAGTCACTATCAGCTACATAGTAAGTTTAAAGCCACTGATATCTTGTTTTAAAATAAGCTTTTAACTGACTTTGTCTATGAAATCAGTATTCACTTATAAATTAAGTAAGAAGTTTATAGAAAAATGACCTCCTTTGTGTGTATGTGTACGTGCATGTGTACTCAAGGACATACACATTTGCCCAGCTGCCACTCCTGTCTGGGTGCTTGCAGAACCTGGAAGATCCTCCTGCAGTTAGAAAGTGCCAGAGGAGGGGCTGGGGATTTAGCTCAGTGGTAGAACGCTTACCTAGGAAACGCAAGGCCCTGGGTTTGGTCCCCAGCTCCGAAAAAAAAAAAAAAAAAAAAGAACCAAAAAAAAAAAGAAAGTGCCAGAGGCAGAGGTAAACTGTGGGAAAATAGATATGAGAATTGAACTCAGGTCCCGGCAAATTAATCTCTTAATCACCAAGAGCCATCTTTTCAGCCTCCTGAAGAATCTCTTTAGCACTAAAATAGCTTTCGCCCATTTTTTTTTTTTTTTTTTTTTTTTTTGGAGACAGAGTCTCTAGGCTAGTCCCAGATTCATGATCATGATTCTCCTGTTGCAGGCAGGCCCATGAGTGCTAGGTTTATGTGTAGATGTTTAGCAACACATTGCCTTAGCATTTATGGCTTGACTTTTGGGATTTTGTTTGTTTGGTTGTCTTTTTGGGGTTTTTTTGGGGGGGGGGTTGGGGGGATGGGTTTTTAGATTACTTTTTTTTTTTTTTTTTTTTTTTTTTTCGGAGCTGGGGACCGAACCCAGGGCCTTGTGCTTGTTAGGCAAGCGCTCTACCACTGAGCTAAATCCCCAACCCCTTTAGATTACTTTTGAGTTATCAGTTTTTAAGGCATTTAGTGCAGATTAAAAGTAAATTGTACTGTTTATTCATTCTAACTTGGGTTGCTGTTCTACATTGATACTTTGTGCTGAGTCTTTATGGTGTTCAGTGAGGGCAAGAAGGTGCCCTTCTCAGCAGTGTAGACATGGCTGGCTTCTGTGGCTGGATGCTAAGTAGCCGTCAACATCTCTCACTTCTGACAGATAATATCTCCAAATATCAACACGTCTCCTAGGGGACAGTTATACATTAACAGCGTTGGTCAACTAAAAGCCAGGGAGGTTCTTCCTAAAGATTCCTCACCCTGGCAATCTCACATATTGTCTCAGACTTAGACATCAGTTCTGGATCGTGACTGTGGTTGTTTTTTCTTTCAGGTCAGCTTTTCTTGCAGCACACATCCCACTCTTTTTGTACCCCTTTTTGCACACAGTCAGCAAAACTCGTCCCTTTGAATATCTTCGGCTCACCAGCCTTGGAGTTATTGGTAAGTTATTTTTTTTGTTTTTGTTTGTTTTCTTGAGACGTGGTCTTATGTATCCCTGGTTGGCCTCAGGCTTACTATGTAGTTGAGGGTACCTTTGAATTTTAAATTTTTTTTTTTTTTTTCGGAGCTAGGGACCGAACCCAGGGCCTTGCACTTCCTAGGCAAGAGCTCTACCACTGAGCTAAATCCCCAACCCGAATTTTTAAATTCTTTTATCCTTTAACCTCCCCTCCAAAGTGCTGGGATTACAAGCATACTTCATCATACTTGATATGTTTTTTTTTTTTTTTTTTTTTAAAGATTTATTTTATTTATTATATATAAGTACACTGTAGCTGTCTCCAGATACACCAGAAGGGGGCATCAGATCTCTTTACAGATGGTTGTGAGCCACCATGTGGTTGCTGGGAATTGAACTCATGACCTCTGGAAGAGCAGTCGGGTGCTCTTAACCGCTGAGCCATCTCTCCAGCCCTTGATATGGTTTTTAATGTGAAGCTGGGGGTCAAACCCAGAGTTTTATGCATTCTAGGCAAGCACGCTACCAACTGAATGGCATTGATATCCTATTAAGTTACCAGGGATATTTTGTAAGCCTGAAATTCTTACTGATAATAGTGGTCTAAGTTGTGTGTTTGGTTCACTTCTTATAGCTTGTTCATTTTTTGTCTTTGACCTCATCTGTTTGCTAGTTGTCTTTGACCTCATCTGTTTGCTAGTAAGTGCTTAGAAACTTAGCAAGCATCATTCTTAATATTGTTAGCAAAGCTGTGAGAATCAGAAATCACGATCTGACTTTAGCTTCAAATTATACAGAGTATCATTCTGGCAAGAACTTAATTCAATAAAATTTTTTTCTGTTTTAAAGCTTGTTGTTTTTTTATTCATAAAGCGCCTACATGGATTTCTCTCTGTCTCTCTCTCTCCCGCTCCCTCACCTTCGCCCAAACCCCCTTCTCTCTGTCTTGTAATTCTTTGTAGCTCAGATTGGACCTGAATTCAACAATATCTTCTTGCCTTAGCCTTCCCAATGCTGGGATCACACTCATGACTCACTACATCTGACTTTTTTGCTTTTTTTTTTTTTTTTTTTTTTGGTTCTTTTTTTCGGAGCTGGGGACCGAACCCAGGGCCTTGCGCTTCCTAGGTAAGCGCTCTACCACTGAGCTAAATCCCCAGCCCCTGCTTTTTTTTTTAAACGGATACGAAATGGATTCCCTGACACAGAAACGGCAGTCTATGTCCTATTACTTGCTTTTGATGAACAATATGGAGTAAATATAATAAATCCTTTTTTAAAAATAACTTTGCTTGTCCTTATTTTCTTTAGGGGCCTTGGTTAAAACAGATGAGCAAGAAGTAATCAACTTTTTATTGACAACAGAAATCATCCCTTTGTGTTTGCGCATCATGGAATCTGGAAGTGAACTGTCTAAAACGGTATGTGCTTTAAGTGAGAGTCACCATCGTTTTGGCTCTGGAGCTGCTGCTTTGTGGCTCTAGAACCCTTTTGTGCCTCTTCAGGTTTTTCACCTTCAAAATGTTTACTTTATTTGTAAGTACATTTATTTGTGTGGGTGTGACTGCTATGCCCTCCTGTGGAGATAAAGACAACTTTGGGGAGTTGACTCTCACTTGAGCTGGTGCACGGGCTTTTGGGCACTTCTGTCTCTGCTTCCCATTTCACTATAGGAGTGCTGGGACTACAGGTGCAAGCCACCACATCTGGCTTTTTATGTGGGCTCTGGGGGTCAAACTTGGGTCATCAGGCTTACACAGTATCTTAGGTAAGGTTTCCGTTGCTGTAATAATGATAATGATTAAAAGTAACTTGGGTTGAAAGAGTTTGTTTCATCTTACAGCGTGTAGTCCAGGGAAGTCAGAGCATGAAGTCAAGGCAAGAACTGATGCAGAGGCCATAGAGGAGTGCTGCTGACTTGCTCCACAGAGCTTGCTCAGCTTTCTTAAAACACCCAAGACCACCAGCCTCTGTACATATAGTGTACATAAACTCATTCTCTTTCAAATTTGGAACAATCCTTCTGTCTCAGACTCCAGAGAACTGGGAGTTCTGGAACTTGCAACACAGAACCAGGCTTGTATTTAATTTTTTTGTGCAACAATTAAAACAGTTTGACCATAGTAGTCACATGTTGAAATAAAGGTCCTCAGTTGAGGCTGTTATGATGTAATAACCTGGGAAATAATTTTAAAATACAGTTGTGAGCCTGGAGAGAAGGTTCAGTGGTTAACTCCTATTTTTCCAGAAGACCCAAGTTCAATCCCCATCACCTGTGTAGTGGCTCACAACCACCTATAACTCCAGTTTCAGGGGATCCAGTGCCCCCCCCTTCCTTCCCAGCATTGCTTGCACATGGTGTACAGACATAGATGAAGGCAAATCACCTGTACATATAAAAGTAGACAAATCTTTTAAAATATGAGTCTGGAAAAAAATGGCTTAGTAGTTAAGAACACTTGCTGCATAATCATGGCAACTGGAGTTCATATTTCAGTGTCCATGTATCAGATGTAGCAAGCTACATCCTATGCACACCTATACCCCAGCTCTGAGCAGATAGAGATAGGAGGATGCTAGGGGTAGCTGGCTTCCAGACTACAGAGAACCACAAACCCCAGGTTCGGGTAGAGTCCCCGCCTGGAAGTAGTAGGCAAAAAGTGATAGAGAAGAGCATCTGACATCCTCTGGCTTCTGCACAGACCTGCAGCATTACAGCACACATACTCAGGCAGGCAGACAGACAGACAGACACCTTTAATAAATGTTGATGTCTAACTCTAATCCTAGACCTACTATGAATGTTTTTCCAGGGTGGTAAAGTTTAGTTGGATAGGTGGGTTAGTTGATTGGCTGGTTGTTTGTGTTTTTATTTGTATGTGCACATATTAAAGTGTACATGTGAAGAGTTGAAGACAGTCTGTGGGAGTTGTATCTCCTTCTAGCATGTGACCTTGTTTATTGAACTTGGGTTTTCAAGGGCAAGTGTCCTTACCCATGGGGCCATCTCACTAAGGTGACTGGTTGGTTGATTTAAGCCCTGCTAAGTAAATATAAAATGTAACTATTTAGGAACCAAGCATTATCCACTAAACTCGACATAAGCCTGCTGTATGACTCCACAGTCTCACACTAGGTATGTTCTCAAGAGAAGAGCTCTTATGTATGTCAAAATACATACTAGAATGTTTATAACATTTCTGTTTTTAAAGATTGAAAAGTTGTTGGGCTGGAGAGATGGCTCAGTGGTTAAGAGCACTGACTATTTTTCCAGAGATCCTGAGTTCAATTCCCAGCAACCACATGGTGGCTCACAACCATCTGAAATGGGATCTGATGCCCTCTTCTGGTGTATCTGAAGACAGCTACAGTGTACTCATATAAATAAATCTTTTTTTAAAAAAGGAAAAAAAGAAAAGTTGTTTGGTCATAAATAACTGCATTAAAAAAGTATGATCTGATGGTTCTAATTGTATTAAGCAAAGAAACCAGCCTGTGAATTTTTACTGTTACTCCACCTAGGTGAAGCTCAAAAACAAGTAAAAGGGCTAGAGAGATGGACCAGTGGATCCATATTAACTGGGAAAAGATACAAGGCAATGCCAAAATTGAGTTGCTGGAAATATTCTGTGTTTTAAGCTGCTGTGGTGTACAAAAACGGAATACAGACTGAAAGCTCACCAAGTAATACTCTATTAGTGAATTTGTTCTTTGCTGTGGTTTGGTTTAGTTGCCTATTGCTGTCATGACAAATTAGCAGAACTAAGTGATGTCTTAATTTATAAATTTTATTCTCAGTTCTAGAAGCCACAAGTCAGTTTTAATAAGCTAAAATCAAGCCAGGTAGAACAGGGCCCAGGTTCCTCTAGAGGCATAAAGGGGTGTCTTTTTACATGCCATTTCACTTCTACAGTTATGTTCTTTGTGTTCTGTTGACGTGGTTCCCTTCTGCAATCAGTCAAGCATGTTCACATCGGATTCTCTTGTAGTCCTTTCTTTGTGGTTAAATTTCCATCTCTTTTAGAATGTTAGTGAGTCTCAGGACTTATGTGGGTAATCTCTCTGGCTCAAGACCCCTAATCATGTCTATAAAGACCCTTTTGTACATATGAGACAGCACTCTTGGGTTTGATTAGATTTAGCCATCTTGAGAATATATTATTTGTCCTGTTGTACCTCATATATACAGTGAGGTATATGCTTTGTTATACCTCAGTGGAACAATAACAACAGCTCTTCTGATGTCACCAAAGAAAGGTAATCATGGGGTTGGGGATTTAGCTCAGTGGTAGAGCGCTTGCCTAGCAAGTGCAAGGCCCTGGGTTCAGTCCCCAGCTCTGGGGAAAAAAAAAAAAAAGAAAGAAAGGTAATCATTATCCTAATTGTCTGCTATTATGACTCCGGCCTGTAATTCCAACACATAGGAGGCTGAGGCAAGGGCATTTCTGTGAGTTTGAGGCTAGCTAGCCATGGTTACAGAGTAAGACCCTGTCTCAAACCTTTTTCCCAAAATAACGATCGTCTGATGTAAAATAGGAGCTTTGGGCAGGGCAGGAAGGGGGCAGTTGAGCCTGTTCTAAGTTGGTTTGATATTCACTGTGCAGCCAAGACTGGCCTCAAATTTTGTGCGATCCTCCTGGTAATTATCTAGGGCTTTCCCTTTTATATAAAATGAGAATAACGGTATGTACTTTGTGGACTCAGTAGGAAAACCAAAGCCTATAAGTAGCCTTAGGAAAAAAACCTGACATAGTTACTGCTCAGTACGATAATATTTGTTCTGATTGTATGATGCTTGATAAAGTTATGCAAAATGTACAGGGGACTCCGCTTGCTGTATACTTTGAGTGCTGAGTGTGCCTAGGTGTTTGAGTGGTGGTCCCTTAAATGACGAATCTGAGCAGCTCTTCACCTTCTTTGTTTTACTCCAGGTTGCCACATTCATCCTCCAGAAGATCCTCTTAGATGACACTGGTCTGGCTTATATATGTCAGACATATGAGCGTTTTTCCCATGTTGCCATGATCTTGGTGAGTTCTTTCCTTTACTCTCTTTGCAGTTTATTTTGATCACAAAGCTTAGTCATCTTGTAACTGGTCAAAAACTTAGTCTTCTAACTAGAAATAACTGTTCTGGCCAGGTATGGTGATATATGCCTGTCATTCCAATATCTATAAGGCAGAGGGAGGCAAAAGGATGAATGTGGACTTGAAGCAGCAGCGTGGGTTTCTCACCAGCCAACTGAAGAAGTAGTGTCCTATCCCCAAAATACTAGCTGGAGTGATAGTATATGTCTTTAGTCCCAGAACTCTAGAGGCAGAGGCAGGCAGATCTCTGTGAGTTCAAGTCCAACCTGATCTATGTAGGGAGTGCTTAACTGGCCAAGGCCACATATAGAGACCCTGTCTCAAAAAGGAAAAAAAATCTCAAGAACTTTAAAATGATTCTTAGATGATCTGATTTCTGGTGTCAGTTCAAATTATTTTGTGACTTTCCCCCACATTTTTTTTTTTTTTTTTTTTTTTTTGGGTAAAACAGGGTAAAATGGTCCTGCAGCTATCCAAAGAACCATCTGCCCGTCTGCTGAAGCATGTAGTAAGATGTTACCTTCGACTCTCAGATAATCCCAGGTAAAGATTTAACAGGATTCACAAGATTTGGGAGAAATAGTCTCATGAATGGATTCTAATGTTACGGCTCAGACCCTCTGTCTTGAGTATTAGAACCCATATAACTTTAGTTTACCTAAGAAAAACTTAAGTTCCTGTTAAAATCTAAAATTCTGACTTTAAAGTGCACTAGTGGGCTGGAGAGATGGTTCAGTGGTTAAGAGCCCTGACTGCTCTTCCAGAGGTCCTGAGTTCAAATCCCAGCAACCACATGGTGGCTCACAACCATCTGTAATAAGATCCGATGCCATCTTCTGGTTTCTGAAGACAGTGACAGTGTACTCACATCCATAAAATAAATTAAACTTTGTTTAAAGTGCACTAGTTAGATCTTCCTGTTGTAACTCTGTTCTACCCTGAAATTCCCAAAAGCCCAAGCAATTTCAAGGGAGGCTAGTGCGGTTTGGGCTTTCTATGGCTACTCCAAGTACTCAGAGTACACTTTAAGGTCTCTGCAAAGTCCTGTAGCCTAGAGGCTTTTTTAGCTTGCAGTTCTCTGCTTCCTGTAAACTATGGAGCTCATTACTTTTTCTTGGTAGGTTCAAGAACTCTGCCACAGTCGTGTACTTTGTAGATAGATGTAATGCACTTCAGAAATGTTTGACCTTTTCTCCTGTTAATACATAATTTATGATGAAATCTACATGTTCAGATTCTGCTAAGCCACATAATGGAGTGCTTTCTGAGTTCCTAAGAATCAAGTGGCTTGACTAATGTGAACTGGTCTGTAACCACTGGAGTTATTTGAGCCCTAGCTATTCTTTGATCATTTTGTCCTTTTTTTTTATACCCCCCCACCAGTTTGCAATATACTTATTAGAAATTAACCTGTTTGAGTCTAAGAGCTGAAACTGTGTAGAACAGCTCTGTATAGAGTTGGTATTTGCTTATTTTAGGCTTCTAGATTAAAAACTGCTACCATAGTTTTTACTATTTTTTATTAAGGTTTCAGATACAAAGTTGAAACATTTCTGTAAAACCATAACTGGTGTTAGTGTAAAATTAAAATCGGTTTATCATACAAATAAGGTCATATCTGCTGTTAGTATACAATTTTTTAAATAATTTCATTTCTCAAACTATATCTAATGGTATTTCGACAATATTTATCAATAAATCAGAACAAAGTTTGGAGTGAAATGAACTATTGCATCATATTATTCCATTTTGCTTTTGCGTGAAATTCTGCATTGGGGTGTGGTGAAAATATTTGTGGACTACATAGCACCTACTTTAAGGAATTCTAATGGTTTCTTGGTATAGCTTGATAGCTATAGATTCCTAGGAAGTTGCATGTTTATATCTAAGAAAGGGGGTCTTCCCAGCCCCCAAATGTGGGCTTATTTGTTGTCTTTCTGGTTGGTTTGTTTGTTTCTGATGTAGGGCACGTGAAGCACTCAGACAGTGCCTCCCTGACCAGCTGAAGGACACAACCTTTGCCCAGGTGCTAAAAGATGACACCACCACCAAACGCTGGCTTGCACAACTGGTGAAGAACCTGCAGGAGGGCCAAGTCACCGATCCCCGGGGAATTCCCCTGCCCCCTCAGTGATCCTCGACATTCCCTCTCACTACTCCCCTACGTTGGGGAGTAAGGGTGGAACCTATGAGGAAAACAGCTCAGGTTTTATTGCCGACTGGGAATAGACAACCTCAATGCTGAACTGTACTGGAGAAAAGGGGCAAGGTACCCCACTGAGGTGTGTGGGCTGACTGGAGGTCCTGGATCCCCCTACTGCTCCCAGGAATTGGGCTCCTGACAGCAGTCTGCTACCACAGCCCCAGGAGGGTGTCAACACCAGCAAATGCTGTATTTGCAGCATGCCCAAGATGACCCTGCTCCCCAACCTCTGCCTAGCCACTGGTAGAGAGAGGAGAGGTGGTAATCACAGTAACACTGTAGGCATGGAGAGCACCTGGGACCAAACCATGTGGCTTTTTTTTAAAAAAAAAAAAACAAAAAACAAAAAACTTTGCCTTCCTGGACGACTCAAGGTGTGTCTCTTAATTCTCTCTCACACAGTATTTGTTTACTTTGGATTTTTGTTTTTAATCTCAAAAGAGAGAGATGTGTTTAATGGACACAAGCTGTAGTTTTCAGCAAAACTTTGTCAGTTGGCACTGTTTACACGTCTCTTAGCTGCATAAGCTCAATAAAAGTTGGTCTGGGCATTGCATCCCCTCGGGCAGACCGATGGCGCTATCAGGCTGTTGGGTGGAATGGGAGGCAGGGGAAGAGGAAAGCAAAGCCAAGCAAAAACACTACCAACCATTCCCCTCTGCCCCTGTTGTTTCCCTCGCAAGCCTGGCTGCTGTGAGGACATTCACTTTGGCTCTGGCTTCGGCTGCTAGCCCACCCAAATCTCAGCGCTTGCCCCTTTCCTACCACTTAGACTTAAAGCAGGCGTCTTAATTTACCCAGCCTTCCTTAGAGAGTTGTACTGGGGTGGAGGGAGGCAGTTCTTCAGGTTCAAGTCTTCACAGGTAGTTTCCAGGTATCTTCTCAAATGGAACAAGCACCTAGATCCAAATGGGGCCCTGACCCCGTTCTTCTCGTGTGGGTTTCAGTAGTGCCATCTCCTCATGATTATACTTGAAGCAGTATTAGCTGAATGAGTTTTTTCAGAGTTAAACAGCTGCACTCTGCTGTCTCAGTCCCCTCTCCCTTTAACACTTTCTTTGGTCTATGGAAACTACAGGGCTACCACTGGAATGTTTTTTACTTGTTGATAGTGTCAGAGTTCCCTTTCCAT
Source organism: Rattus norvegicus (assembly GCF_021556685.1). Taxonomy (NCBI): domain Eukaryota; kingdom Metazoa; phylum Chordata; class Mammalia; order Rodentia; family Muridae; genus Rattus; species Rattus norvegicus. The sequence goes on from NC_141542.1 coordinate 91,246,464, forward strand.
CTCCATGGGCTTGACTTAACCTGTTACTGTAAACTGCCTTTCTGAGATCCTTCCACTGTCAACCTTTGTTTTCTCATCCTCATCCCAAAGATGGGGTTATTAATCCAACTCTAGAGAGAGCCCAAATCTTCAGCCCATGTCTCACACACTTGAAGGTATCTTTATTAAATTTGAAGAGACTATAAAGGGACAGATGCTCATAGAAACCTTTGCAGAGGCAGTTGTGCCAAACCAAGGGCTCTTTAAGCTGACTTTCACACAGGGAGCCAGCCTTGTTTGTTGGCTTCTGTCTTCAGAGACAAGAAAGTGCTAATTAAGTAACCTAGATTTAGGGAGGGTAGAATAAGCATTTATTCCCCTGCCTTCCAAATTGAAGAGGAGACCATGGCCTCAAGGCTGAAGAAGGAAAGTCTTAGAAAGCAAAGAACAGCATTGCCTGATAAACGTCTCGACTCACTCTGCAACTGTGATCTGGAAAGTTCACTAGGGTACCCTGATTTTTGAAATCCGCCTTCCTGATGAGCTGAAGTCTCTCATTCCGCCTCACTGGGGAAGCAGCTGAGACTTGGAGCCTTGCTCCCTGGGACATTGTCTCCATCTTTCGGTGCACTGGCCATGTTACTGTGCCAATAGTGTCTTAATTCATGTCCCATCTGTCCTCAGCTGGCCTTGGACCTACATAGGAGTTGAATGAGGAGGAGTGCAACGGGTCTTAATTCCTGTGGTTGGTCCTGATGTTATATGTACTATATAAAGAGGCTCCTCCCTTTATTTTGTGTTTTCCATCCCTCACCCTCAACAGGATTAAAATAAAACATGCTCTGGTTTTTTAAAAAAAAAATTTTTTTCTTTTAATTGGAGAGTTTATTCTGCCAACATAGAAATATCTAGGCACTTTAATCTGGTGATCATTGTTAGGCCTGCCTCTACCCTGTCTGCTTACACACAACAGACATCACTGCTAAGAGGACAATGATGGTTCCTTTGCTGGATAGATTTTTAGGTGGCTAAAAGGCTACAGCTGACTGTGAAAGCTCTTTGGTGTCTAGGATAGTGGCCCTTACCTGATAAAGTGTCTCTTGCACAGGCAGAACCTCACTCCTGGCTTCTGTGCCTGTGAGTAGGAGAGATTTCTGTAAGTAAAGAGATAGTGCTTACATTTATTATGATAGAAGACATTTTCAGAATTGATCTTATGCCTGGCTTGGTAGTGAGCCCATTTCCAGCTTCCTTTAAGGACCTTAGAGAGCATGTATTGCTCTGACGGACAGGGCAAGGAGAGGCATCTGCAGATTTCAGAGAGGACTTTCTGTCCATATAGGATCTCCTTGCTATTGTTGCTGCTCAAAAGGCCAGGAAAAAAAGGACAAAGCGTTAGCAAGAACCATGGAGGGACTGGGATGTGTCTCACTGGGTAGAAAGCTCGCTTGCCATGCAAGCGTGTGGAGACCTGAGTTCAAATTCCCTATTACCCAAACAAACAAAGGGGTGTGTGTATACCAGCACATCTGTAACCCAGCACAGGGGCACAGAGACAGGAAAACACCAGGGACTTGTGGCCAGCCAGTCAACCCAGTTTCTTTGGCTTCAGTGAGGTCCTCTCTCAAATACAGTGATAGAAGCCAGGGATGGTTAGTGCACTCAGAGAGCAGAGCCAGGTGAATCTCCATGAGTTTCCCCAGAATCCATGTAAAGATAGAAGAAACTCCATACATTTGTGTCTCTGCCTCACACATGGACCATGGCATAGCACCCTTATAACCAGACAGTATTTTAAAGGAGTCACCCAGTGTCAGCCTACATGCACAAGGGCAAGTGCGGGTATACACACAACCGGCTACACATAAACAATGACTGAATTGTCGGTGGGGTAATGTTAGGAACAGAACAAAGATATAGATCTCAGTTCATTTTTGCAGCACCAGCACCTAGCTACTAAAATCCTGTCGGGAACATCCTAAAAAACAGACTAACTTCTGCCATGAATGTAGACAAAATTCAAGGGATCACATTTAGCTCAGTCTAGTCCTCAACATCCCCAGCTTCCCAAACCCAGCCTGGGTTTATGGGCATATGCTACTTACTGTACCCAGTAAATGAAAATAGGAAGCTGGGTACAGTGTCTGGTGCCTGTAATGGCAGTTGGGAGCCGAGACAACTGCCATTGCTCTGAGTTCAAGGCTAGCCATGTCTTCATACGTTCTAGATTATTGGCTACAGAATGAGACCCTGTTTCAAAAACTGCACAGTAAGGCTGGAGAGATGGCTCTGTGGTTAAGAACATTGGCGGAACTTCAAGAGGACTTGGATATGAGTCCCAAGTGTGTGTAGCTCCATTTCCAGAGTGGTCTGACACCCATTTCTGGCCTCTGCAGGCATAGGCATGCAAGTGGTACACAGATAATACATGTAAGCAAATCACTCATCTACTTAAATACGAATTTTAGCTGAGAAATAAGGAAGCACAGGGTGCATCTCACTGATAGAGCACATACTTCAGGCCTTGGCACCACAGGAAAGAAATTTGCAGACAAAATAATCAAATCCAGCAATGAATAGAAATATAGCCAGGCTTGGTGGCATACACCTTTAATACTAGCACTCGGGAGACAGAGTCAGTTGTGTCTCTGTTCAAAGCCAGCTTGGTCTACAGAGTGAGTTCTAAGACAGCCAGGTCTGTTATACAGAGGAACCCTATCTAAGAAAAACTCAAAAGTAAAATAATTTTTTAAATTGTAACCAGTTCGGGGTTGGGGATTTAGCTCAGTGGTAGCGCAAGGCCCTGGGTTCGGTCCCCAGCTCCAAAAAAAAGAAAAAAAAAAAAAAAAAGGAAAAAAATGTAACCAGTTCATTGCAGAAATAATAGGTTGATTCAATATGTGAAAGCCAGTCAATGTGGTTCACAGCAGAAGCAAATCATCTAGATGAAGAACACAACATGTAACACCTATCCATGATTGTTTTAAATTATAGCGTAGCACATGCCTTTAAATCCCAGCACTCAGGAGGCAGAGGTCGGAAGATCTCCGAGTTCAAAGCCAACCTGGGCTACACAGTGAGACCCTATCTCAAAAATAATAATACAACAATGCTGGAGTTACACACAGCTGTAAACTCAGCGTTCAGGAAAAGGTGGCAGGAGGTTCAGAAGTTCAGAGTCATCCTCAGTACCTACAAAGGCCAATCTTCATAAAAAGCATCAACAAAAATCCTACAGCAGATTTCTCAAGAAAATGTTGAAATCTTTCTCCACAAGCCAAGCGCATGCCTGTGATTCCCAACACTAAGGAGATAGAGTCGGGAGCTCCATGAACTCACAGGTCCATCTCTGTTACACGAGTCCCTGTCTCAAAAGAAAAAGAAAGTTATTCTTCCTGAGACGAGGAAAGGAACTAGGATGTCCAGTCTCATGCCTCCGTTATCAGTCCCCAACCAGTGTGGCTTTAAAAAAAGGGAAAAAAAAAAAAAAAAAAGAGGTGGCCTCCTAGAACACACAGACATGAACATGGTATACAGACAGACAGAACATTCACATGCATAATAAGACTTTAGAAAAGGAGTTCTGGCTATAAAAATTATACATAGAAGAAACTGGATGTGGTGGCACACGCCTGTAATCCTAGCTTACAAGGAATAAAGGCAGAATCAGAAGTTCCAAGTCATTCTGAACTACACAGGTATTTTGAGGCCACCTATATCTCAAATGAAGTTATAGAGATGGCTCAACAAACAGTTAAGATTATTTGTTGAAGGATGGAGAGATGGTTCACTGGTTAAGAGCTCTGGCTTCCAAAGAACCTTGGTTTGATTTCCCAGCATCCATGTGGTGTCCCTCAACTATCTGTAACTTCAGGTCCAGGAGAACTGACATCCTGAGGCACCAAGCACATACATACACAGACATACATACAGGCAAAACATTCATACCCATAAAGTAAAAATGTTATATGTGTGTGCATGTTTTCTGAAATGGTCTCTCGGTGTAGCCTTGGTTGTCCTGGAACTAGTTCTATAGTCTGAGCTGGCCTTGAACTCAGAGATCCACCTGACTTTTTCCTCCCAAATGCTGAAATTAAAGGCATACACCACCACCAATATAAGAAACAATACTGTTAAAAAAAAAAAAAAAGAAACAATACTGTTGCTTTTGCAGAGAACCTGGACTCAACTCCCACACCCACACATCAGCTAACGACCCTTAACTCAAGTTCCAGAGAATCAAATGTTCCACATAATTAAAATACTATACATAATTTAAAATGATAAATTTAAGTTTTTTAAATGAACAAAAAGAAAGGAAACAAATTATACCTACAAGGACATCAAATGACATAGGAATCTTTGAAAAGTGAACATTCTTTGAAAGATGAGTTGGGGCCTGGAGAAATGGCTTAGCAGTTAAGACCATTGGTTGCCCTTCCAAAGGACCTAGGATCAATTTCCAGCACCTATATGGCAGCTCACAGCTACAACTCCAATTCCAGGGATCCAACACCCTCACACAGACATACATGCAGACAAAACACCAATGCGCATAAAATAGAGACAAATTATTTTAAAATTTTTCAAAAAGGGAACATGAATGGGAGAAAATGCACACCACCCTGTGGGTGGGAGAACAATAGCTTTAGGATGCTAGCTACTACAAGTTACACCAGGCATATTATTGTGAAAACTGACACGTTGATTCTAAAAGTTTATGAAAACAGCCAAGGTCATCTTGAATAAAAATGCAATTAACCTTTTTCCTTCCAGGTTTCTTTTTGTAGACAGGGCTCTGATAAAAAATACAATGTGCGTAATTTTTATGTCTTTTTTTTTTTTGAAGATTTGAATCCGTTTGGAATATTGTATCACATACCATTTATTTTCCCAGCTATCATCTGGTTCTCTGGGATTTGGTTTTATACTCTGAACAGCTTCCCACCCTCCACTTAATAAAATGACAGAGCTGAGGCATCGTTTTGTTGGCCTAGAGAAATGGTTATACATTCTCTGGTCTAATTATGTACACTGACTTCTAGTTCTACAGGTAGTTCCACAGTGGTTTCGCAGATGGACTCTCAAAATGTCCCCCGGACATGTAGAGTGAGTGTGTGTGTGTGTGTGTGTGTTCATGTGCATGAGTGTGAGCACAGGTGTGGAGGTCAGAGGACAATCTCTAGCATTGGTTCTCACCATCCACCTTGTTTAAGGCAGGGTTTTGTTTGTTCTGTGCTCACCAGGCCAGCTGGCCCATGAACTTCTGGGGAATTCTCCTCTCTCCACCTCCCACCTCACCATTGAGCCACCTCTCCAGTCCTGCAATCTAATATCTTGAGTTATCTTTTTAAGCACAAAAAGATGTTTTATTTTAGAAATCTGAGTTCAGTTGAGTAGGTTGGGGAAGGGGACCCAAATTCCCCAACCTGAATGCCCTGAGCAGCAGAAAAGTTTGTGCCAAGAAGGGCATCTGGGCAGACATGGCTGGAAGACTCAGAACATGTTTGGGTCTCCCTATCGCACCTGCTACTTCATTTCAATTTATGGCTTCCAGGCCTTTCCTGGGCATGTTTCCCAGAGAGTCCCTCTGCTGCTGCTGCCCTGATCAGGTTTCTGGAACTGTTAATAATAGAAAACTGTGGGGGAAGGGCCAGGATCTTTGCAGACATAGGATTACCAAAGCAGTTGAATAGTTCCTGTGCCAATGCCTTGTCTGCTGCCTCTTGGATCAATTCAGATTCCTACGTTCTTTCCAGGAGTTTCCATCCAACAATTCTATTTATTTATTTTACGTTTATCCAATGTGTGTGTGTGTGTGTGTGTGTGTGTGTGCGCGCGCGCGCATGTACACAAGATTGCATGTGCTTGAGCATGTGAAGTTAGAAGTCAGCTTTAGAAGTTCTCTCTTCCCATGATGTGAATCTTGGATATCAAAGTCAAGAGGTTGAAACTGGCAGCAAGTCCTTGCCTTTCCCCACTGAGCCATCTCTCCGAGCCCCTTCCCAAGCATTCTTGGGAACCAAACCAATCTTGTGAAATCTCACATACTCTATTCCCAAGTCAGAACACAAGCTGAGGAGTAGTGGTGTATTGGTAAGAATGCAGAGACAAGTATTTGAGACCTGTTCTCTCCCAGAAAATCCAAAGGGTAAAAGAGCCTTCTTCCCTACATCACCAGGGAGCTTGGGTAGCACTGAGTTGATGGGGAAGAGGGAAAGAGTATCTAGTCCTGAGTTAGAGGAGGATTTGGGTGGAGGAGGGAGATTGACAAAGGAGATTATAATGCCAGGCAAGTAGGGATGGGACCTCCACTAATCAAATCTGAAATTGATGGCTTATCACTCGATGTCCTTATTCTTCCTGCTCCTCAGGAATGACTTCCCTTTTAATGTCTACCTTCCCTTCAGACTTCCCTTTGTGCTTTCTGCTACCAAAGCTTGCGCTAACAGGGGAAGTGGTGCACACCTATGATCCCATTCAGAAGGTTCTGGAATTCAAAGTCATCCCCAGCTTCAGGAGCAGCCTTGACTACACTGTCATTGGTCCTATCTTAAAAAAGAAAAGAAAAGACAACAAACCTGTCAGTAAAACAAACAAACAAACAAACAAAGGGACAGTAAACCCACTCTCTGGATTAATTAAATAAAGCCACTAAGGCTTCAGGGGCTGCAGGCATGGTGGTTCGCATATATATAGTCCTAGCATTTTTTTGGAGGCTGAGATGAGGGACTTGGGGGAGGGGACCTCCTTGAGCCACAAGTTCAAGACCAGCCTGAGCAACATAAGGATACTCCCATCTCACAAAAAAAGAAATTGCAGAAGTTTAAGTCTCTTACATTGTAAAATACAACAGAAACAATATAGACCTACAGTAAATGCATGACAGAAAATTAAATTTTAATGAAGGACTCTCCCCTACCCCTGTTAGTACTCAAGACTAAAAATAGGTCAAGCCCACTCTGCAGCCATTCTCCCACAATGCCTTCCTAAAGTAGTCTCCATCTTGGCTTTTGTAGTCATCACTTAGAGGATTTTATTTTAATGGAACTTCAAATTTAGCTATCAATAATCACTAATGGCAGACTATCAGGCAGCTGAGAGGTATTTGAGGGAACTATAAGAGGCAGCCAGAACTCAGCACACTCAAAAGTCACGTCCATCTTACGAAGCTAGTTCCCTCTGGACTTGTGACCAAAATATACCACTGCAAAAGAACTTCACAGGAGTTCCATATTGTGCCCATAACTGCCTTAACTGCCATTCACTGGGTCAGAAAAAGCCACACTTCACAATCTTCCTGAGGCAAAACAAAAGCTGAGCCCAGCTGTGGTGCTCGGGAGTGGGCAAGGGCCAGTTGTCCTCACTGCCGACACATAGTCTGGAGTACTGTAGAAACTTCTAGTACCTTACTTTTTATTTGTGAAGTATGGGATCCTTCCTAATTTCGTTCCATTTCCTCCATCTTGCTTTCTGTGCCAGCTACCTATTCATTTGAAAGGAGCCCGTTCCTTTAAGAGTGTCCTCTCTCTCCACTTTGCTCTGCTTTTGTTGTTGTTGTTACAAAGTTGTAATTCATTAAAAGATGGTTTTTTTTTTTTAAAGATTTATTCGTTTATTTTTATGTACAGCATTCTGCCTGCATATGTGACTGCAGGCCAGAAGAGGGCATCAGATCCCATTACAGATGGTTGTGAGCCACCATGTGGTTGCTGGGAATTGAACTCAGGACCTCTGGAAGAGCAGTCAGTGCTCTTAACCGCTGAGCCATCTCTCCAGCCCTAAAAGATGTTTTTAACATTGATTTTTAAGTACAAAACAGAAAGGCACTTGGGAAGAAAGATAGATTACACGGGAGCATGGGTATGCCCTTCCCTAAAAGAGGCCTCTGATCTGAATATTGTGAGCTTTCTTAACCTCTACCCATACCTTCATTATGGGTGGCCAGAATGAAGAGGGAGTGGGGCTGTGAGTTTAAGGCCAGCTGGGCTACATAGCAAGACTCTAACCTCATACATACATACATACATACATACATACATACATACATACATATCCTGGCACTGAACAAATGTTTACAAGAGAGAAGAAAGACATTATGGTGGGGGGGGGGAGGCTGAGGATGTAGTTCAGTTGGTATATACACAGAGATCTGGGTTTCATCCACATCACCATTTAAACTGGGCACAGTGGTACACACCTGAGTCTCTCCTCTCAAGAGCTGGAGGCAGGAGGATCTATAAGGTCATCCCAGCTACAAACCAAGTTTAAGAACGTATCAAATTCAAGGTTAGTCTGGACCACAAGACAGCCTGTCTCAAACAAACAAACAAACAAACAAACAAACAAGTAAACAAAAGCACCCAGCATATACACACAAGCTGTTTCACACATGTGCACAGATACTGTCCGTTCTTCCCTTCTCCCTGTCTTCCTCAGCTCCTGTATTTTTACAGACTCGGATTGATTGCCCTTGCAAGGCAGGATGCAGAAACACAGGAGCAAGCTGATGGAAAGCGACACCATGGAGAGCAGCCAGATGAAATGAGGGCAAAAACAGTGGTATTCCACACAGACTCCGACCAGAATGAAAAGCAGTGATTCACAGAGCACTGCAATAGACAGGCCTGGCTTTCACTTTGAGAACAATTGTGAGATCAGGGTCAGTGAGGGGTGCAGGTTGGGAGGCATCAAGATAAAAGGCAGCCAGGCTCCTTCTCCCTGGAGATGTGTTGCTGTTAACCTCAATCCATTCCCTTAATCCTTTTCTGTCACTCCACCCCCACAACTCCTCCTGTTGACCAGTGCTCTGGGCCTTTAAGAGTTAGATAGGCTGGACCTAGGAAAGCGCTCACACCTCTCCCCACTCCACTCCTCTCTGGCTGTAACTCTGCCAGTTACAGCCGGCAAACTGCAGCAGGGTAGAAGCAGTCAAGTGCAAAGGAGAAAAGGAGTCTTCTCATTCTCAGTGGAGAGCATTGTGGAGCTCGGGAGACGACGCTCACAGACACAGGATTACTATCCTACCCACGGTAAGGACCCTGAGCTCTAATCAACCTCTGGCCAAACTGAGTGCTGCGTGAATCCTAACTCAGCCCTGGAGATGCCTGTATTAGGTTAAACTAGGCTCTTTTTCCCACCCCGAGGCTCCACAGATCTCCCTCCCTGGTTCTCTTCAGTTTAGCTTCTCTGACTCTTAAAAACTATTTTCTTCCCAGATGTGTCAATTACCCTTTTATAGAGAAACCTCTTAGCTGTCCAGGGCCACGAGTGCTAACCCTAGCCACTTCTCAGAGGCGAATCCACCCCAGTAAGACAGGGGGCAGAATTAGAATAGATTCTCATCAATGAAGATGCATTAATAGACTGTTGAGGGTAACAAATGAAGGCTGTCCAAAACTCATGAGACTTCAGAACTCCTCGTAATAAAGAGATAATTTTAAGACAACGTTGGAAAGAGTCAGGATTTGAGTTCATTCTGTGCTCTGGTTTTTGCCTGCTTAACAAGCCAAGGCAAGTTCTTGGTACACTAGCAGGTTGTATGCCATGGGACCTTAAAGCCACAGACAATTGTTTGATCTGTAATAGGATTTAGGGCCCCCCAGGGTTGCCTTTGAACCGGGACTGATGATCAGGTTGCCCACTAAATATGCTCTCCTCATTCTTAGAAATCAGAATCTGGCAGGTTCTAAGACACTCTCCTGGAGATAATCGATCTAGGCTTAAGTCTCTGGACTTGAGAGGGCCTTCAAGGGGTTGGTGATTTAGCTCAGTGGTAAAGCGCTTGGGTTCGGTCCTCAGCTCCGGAAAAAAAAAAAAAAAAGAAAGAAAAAGAAAAAGAGAGGGCCTTCAAGTTCTAACATTCTAAGGGTTATGACCTGTGAGCAGAGCCATTCTATCTACTTTATACGAAACAGGTTAGCCATAACCCTTTTCAGAAGAGAGAACATAGACAAAATAGCTCTCTTCCTTCTTGCCTCCCAGAAAGAAATTCGAGATACCCTGACTTCCTACTATAATATCATTGGCACCTGGTGCTGACGCTTCCAAACTCTATCTGAGGGTCATATAAAGCCACTTGGAAGTGCAGGACCAAGTCTTGCTTGCTCTGTTAATATTGGGCCACTAGTACTAGAAAAGTCTGTGTTTGGGATTAGCAACGTGATTATCTGTATCCTCAAAGATCCCAAATACATGTATATGTGCTCCCCCCACCCTGGACCCAGGTCACCCTCAAACTTCCTATGTAGCCAAGGATGATCCTTGAATGCCTGATCCTTCTGTTCCCACATGTTAAGATTACCATCGTGTCCAGCTGACCCAATGTCTCTTACTTTTAGAATTTTATCCTTTGTGTCCCCCTCTCCCAAGCCCCCTTTCTTCTCTCCCCACTGCACCTGCATCCGTTGTAACCATCCTTCCTTTCAGACACCAGCGGGAACACCGAGCCCTGGAACATTCAGGTTCTAACACATTCTTTGGGCACTTTGTTTAGTCGGTCTCCTAGGATACGGGGGAAAGTGAGGCTGAAAGGAGAGGCATGTTACTGAGTGTCCAAATGAAAGTGCCCTCTCTCCCGGACTGTAGACGCAAAATCCTTAAAGGGGCTGAGAACCAGGGCTATTGGGAGTTAGTGGAGATAAAGGAAGGGAACGGAAGGAAAGGTGATGGAGAAAGAGGAGGAGGAGAAGGTTAAGAAGAAGAGAACGCAAAAAGCTTGACTTGAGTGAGCAGAGAGGCTGGTGAGAGAGAAAGGAGTGAGCTAGGAAGAAAGGAAAAGAAAGATTCAGGCATGGGATGGGAAAGGCAAGCCAACGGGAAGAAAAGGAAGTTGTTTGGCGGGATGTAGGGGACTCGGAAGATGATGGAGTGGAGAGAAAGATGATGGATGTCCCTCACTGATCCCAGGCCTTCTTTCAACATGCCTTCTGGAGAACGCCCTTTCTAAGGGAAGAGTTGGCGAACTCTGCACCAGTTGTAGAGAGAGCTGTAATCTATTGCAGTTTGTGTCACTGAAGGACCCTGACAGGACAGCCAGTCTTTCTGGTCTTCAGTCTCCTCCATGAAGCTCAGGTCTCGTATGCTGTGGCTTCCCCGAGGTGCTGCTGACATTTCTGACTGTACCCCTCATAGATACAAGTTAATGCCACTGCTCTTGAGTGGGGAGACAGATTAGATAGGGAAAAAAGGGACAAAGTCATTTTTTAAGGCTGGTTTGGGAAACTGTTTTTGGATCCTGGGCTCTAGTCTCAGGTTTCCCATGTTCCAGGACACATAAGGTCCTGGATACAGGAACAGAGAAGGTAATTCTGTCTTCTTCCAATCCCAAGACCAACTACAGAGTCCTGTATCTACAAGCTGGAAGCTGTGATCTCAGGTCACCCTCAGCCCACTGTGGTCTGAGCAGCCAAGGAAGTTAAGGGTGACCCATTACTTTGTCCTCTGGTCTTCATACAGCGGTTTTAAGTTGTATGAAGATTCCAAATAGTGCCTCCAAACCTGGGAAAAAGATGCTTCCTGTCCCTGAAGGAGCTCTTTGGAACCCTTCTTCCATCCAGAGGGCTCTTAGCTAGGAGCACATACTCACTTCTCCTAAAACTGTCACAGCTGTTTCTCTCCTTTGCCCCTCACTCCTCTACCCCTCTAGGGAACCCTCTCTAGGTCTTTAAGCCAGAGAAAGTACATTCTCCTCTGTGACTCCTGTAATCTTAGGGTGACTGCCAGGTGTGGTGCTGCACAACCTCAGTGCTTGGGAGGCAGAGGCAGGCAGATCTCTAAGTTCAAGGCCAGCCTGGTCTACAGAGTGAGTTCCAGAACAGTCAGGAATATAAAGAGAGACTTTGTCTCAAAAGGAGTTAGTCCTAACTAGGTGACTTTATAGGTCTTCTTATTAAAGATGGACAGAAAAGCAGGGCAGAGTGACACACATCTTTAACCCCAGCAATTGAGAGACAGAGAGATGACGGGGGAATCTCTGTGAGTTTGAGGCCAGCTTGGTCTACAGAGGGAATTCTAGAAGAGCCAGGGCTACAAGGAGAGACCCTATCTCAAAAAAAAAAAAACAAAAACAAAAACAAAAACAAAAAACAAAAAAACAAAAAAAAAAACCAGTTAGGGTTCTTATGTGCGTGTTCTTATGTGCTGTGTGACTCACAGGTCTCTTCACATCTTAGATTATTCTCTTATTCACCTGTAAAAGTTTAGGAGTCGGACTGAATGAGAATGTTTATTCTCATTCTCTGAATGAGAATGTTTTATTGGTTTTGTGTATATGGGTATTTTTCCTGAATGCATGTCTATGCACCACTGAAGCCAGAAGAAGATGCTGGATCTTTTGGAATTGGAGTTACAGATAGTTGTGAGCCACTGTGTCAGTGTTGGAATTGAACCTGGACTCTCTGGAAGAGCAGCCAGTGCTCTCGAAGGCTATGCCATCTCTCTAGCCTAAAACTGCATGATGATTTAATGGAATGCTGACTGAAGGATCACTTTACAGATCTGAGTTATTTTTTCCCTTTTTTGTTCCTGTGAGACAGGTCTCATATAACCCAGGTTGACCAAGAACTTACTAAGTGGCTGAGGCTAGCCTTAAGCTCCTAAATGTTGGGATTACAGGCATGTTTCACCAGAGCCAGCTACTTCCCAGAATTTTGAAGTTCTCTCTCACACGTTTATCGCTGTCAAAAGTATAAACTTTAAATGAGCATTTACAGCACATTTCTGTTTAAGCGTAGGTCTCTCACTCACACTTTGAGATTCGTCAGTTTCAGCACAAGTTCATCAGGAGCTGAACCTGATGCTGGGCATGGTGACTCGCATCTGTGATCCCCCAAAAGGTGGGAGCAGGAGAATCAGGAGTTCAAAGCCAGCCATGGCTACACGAGACTGTCTCAAAGAAAGAAAGAAAACAGATTCTGCCCCAGCTCTTTAGCAACTTGGCACACGTACACGAGTGCATAGACAGGGTCTAGGGAGAGAATAATGGAAAAGTTCTATCTGGAGGAGAGACAGCTAGGATGTGGACAGATTCTAGGTTCTCACGAAGGTCGGCAGCAAGATGGCAGACTCTAACAAGGACGTGGGGAATGAGCCATGTTACCCAAGGAGTGTAGGGTAGCAAGAGAGTGTTTGGAACATGCCCTGCTTCATCCCTTCCTGCAGACAGCCATGGGAACTAGTTAACGAAGATAGATGTCTGTATTTTAAATTCCAACCTGCGTACAGGTTTCTTAACCTAACTGAGCCTCAGGGTCAGCTAACTCAGAACTGCAAATAGCTATAGATGAGCTGAAGTGCCTGATACATGCCACTGAGGAGATCCCTGGGTTTCTTTCTCCTTCTCTTTAACTCCAGGATTCACCCAAAGCCCTTTGCTGCTCCTTGTTCCTTTAGGTGACTCTGGCACCAGCTGGTGGAGCAGTGGGGGATGGCATCTCAGATTCAAAAGCGTGAGTACCCCTGCATGGGAAGACGTCGTGGAGGAAAGCCCAGGGGGTGGGAGGAGATTAGACCCTGGATTCAGTGCTCCTCTGGACCCCCTAGTCTTCCCACTGGGTAAATAAGTCCCTGCTTTGCTTTTCTTTTCTTTTTTTTACCGGAGCTGAGGACTGAACCCAGGGCCTTGCACTTGCTAGGCAAGCGCTCTACCGCTGAGCTAAATCCCCAACCCCGTCCCTGCTTTTCTTGGCTCAGTACTGACCACTAATCAGGACCTGCTGCTGATGCAAAAAGGAACGATGATGCGCAAGGTGAGGACCAAAAGCTGGAAGAAGCTAAGATACTTCAGACTTCAGGATGACGGCATGACGGTCTGGCATGGGCGGCACCTTGAAAGCATATCCAAGCCCACTTGTGAGTGACCTCGATTGCTGTGGGTGGGGATCTGGGTGGGCAGGTCTCCTAGGAATCCCTAAGTTTGAAGGCAGAGGAGGGACCAGGATCTTGTGATTGTGCAGGCCCACTTGTGTGGCTCTATACAAGATGACAAACATCTCTTGCCTCTGTAAGACTGTAATGGGTTAAATCAGTTATTGTAAAGAAGGGGCTTAGAAGAGCCCTGACACATGATAGATCCCCATGGTTATTATGACTGTGATATGATGTCACCCCGTCTGGATTAAAATCCTGGTTAGGCCACTTTCTGGTTGAGTTGCTTTGGACAAATTACTTAAGTGAACTAAAGTTTCTCATCTACAAAATGGGGGCTAACCTGCACCTACCTCTAAATTATAGAGACCTGCCAAGCTAATATGTGAAGCATCCAACAGGAAACCTTGATGGATTTCATAAACGTTAGCCATTATAATATTTCAAAGCATAAAATGCAGCCCAATATCATGCCAACCCTGTTGGCCAAGCTCATTATGCTACCTTTAAACACTTGGTCACAGAATAAAGAGCCTGCTCTAGAGACATAATCAATACTCATGAGCCACACCATTTCGAGCTGAGGTAGAGACTGGAAGAATTCCTCTAACTCCTCTTAAACATAAGCAAGCACTACCCTCTTCTGGTGTGTAACTGTCAGCCCCACTAGCTCTCCTGCCAAGAACGGGACTGTCCATTCTTTAAGATGTGGACACTTAAGGGGTTAAGTTTGGGTCTTCACACAGTCAGCTGGTGACTGGGAGTCAGGTCTTGCCACATCTAGCTGAACCTCCTTGCTGTGCTGCCTAAGAAAATGTGGAGTCACACAAACTCCTGAACCACTGGGTCTCCATCATCTTATCCGAGTGTCCTTTAGGATCCAACCTTTAGAAGCTCAGGTTCCTCCTCTCTGTGTCTCCGTAGAGAAGGGAGTCCTAGTCCGCATTCCTTTCCCCTGTTGTGCGTCAGACTCCTCAACGCTCCCACCTGCTTCTTCTCTGGCAGTTTCAATCTCTGATGTGGAGAGGATCCGTAAGGGCCAGGATTCTGAGCTGTTGCGCTATCTGGTGGAAGAGTTCCCCCTGGAGCAAGGCTTCACCATTGTCTTTAATGGGCGCCGCCCCAACCTGGACCTAGTGGCCAACAGTGTTGAAGAGGCCCAGACTTGGATGCGAGGACTCCAGCTGTTGGTGGATCTCGTCGCCAGAATGAACTACCAGGAGCAGCTGGATCAGTATCAACTCGATTGAGCTAGGGTGCGGGCAGGGGTTACTGAAGAACCAAGGGAATATGGAAAGGTTGCAGAAATGAACCCAAGCGGGCCAGTGTAGAGCTGATGATTCTGAACGAGAGATGTCTGACAGTCAGAGCCAAGGAAGGAGACTGAGAACCCAGGATAGGAGGGGCAATGAGAGGAAGAAGGGCAAGCAAAGTGCTGCTCCTGTGAGCTAAACAGACATCCCAGTAGCACGCATTCACTACCACAGGTGTGGGAAGGAGCTCCTAGAGGGTGCAGTGGTGTAGACTCACTTCCAGATTCCTAGATGAAGGGGTTGGGGATTTAGCTCAGTGGTAGAGCGCTTGCCTACGAAGCACAAGGCCCTGGGTTCAGTCCCCAGCTCCGAAAAAAAGAAAAAAAAAAAGATTCCTAGATGAAGTCAGTGAGATATTTCAGTGAGAGAAGGTGCTTATCACCAAGCCTGACAACCTGAACTCAATCCATGGAGCCCACGTGGTAGGAGAACTTACTCTTGCACCTTGTCCTCTGAGACCTCCCTGATACCTTCCCCCGCCACACACACATTGGCTTGCAAACCTTCCAATACACATAAAAAAATATTATTTATTTTCATGTATGTGAGTACACTGTAGCTGTCTTCAGACACACCAGAAGAGGGCATCAGATCCCATTACAGATGGTTGTGAGCCACCATGTGGTTGCTGGGAATTGAACTCAGGACCTCTGGAAGAGCAGTCAGTGCTCTTAACCACCGAGCCATCTCTCCAGCCCTGTAAAAAAGGTTTCTATATTGCACGTTACTTCATGCATGTACATTCATTTAGCACCCATTAGCCAGGTTGTATCCATCATTGTACCTGGTTTTAATGACATCAAGATCAAGAAGACCATATATTTTACTTTAGTTAGTGGAAAGAATCGATTTGTGTAAATAGTTTAAGTACTAAATTAGAGAAATACTCAATTGTACCGAAGAGTGTTCTGAGAAAGTGCCAGGGAGGAAATAGCATGTGATTTTGGACCAGAGATGTAGCTCTGTTGGTGAAGTGCTTCCCCCTAGCATGTGAGAAGCCCTGGGTTTGAGCCCAGCACTGTTGCCATGGTAACATGTGCCTGTAATCCTAGTACCCAGGAGGCAGAAGGAAGAGGATCAGAAGGTCAAAGTCTTTCTTGGCTACATGGGACCCTGACAAAGGAAGAAAGAAAGGAAAGTAGTACAGTGTAAGCCTGAAGAAGTGTGGGAAGAGGATAGCATAAATAAAGGGTTCAGGGAAGGGAGATTGAGGAAGCAGGTCGGGCGATGGTCAGAGGAAGGAGCTACTGAGTCTGGCAAAAGGACAAAGAAAGATACAGTGAGAAAAAAGGCTGGACTGGGCCGGATGACAAGGGTAGGGGGATCTTAATTTCTGTGTTAGAATTTGTTTCTTTCTGTAGACAACAGGGAGGTAGGTCCCTGCAAGCACCTAGGCCATCCAGTGACAAGATAGATTTATGTTCAGGAGAGATTATTCTAGAAGCTATGTGGAGAATGAAGTGGCTTGGGAGAGAAACTGACAACAAAGACAGGAGGAGGGGTTCAATGAACGAACACACACACACACACACACACACACACACACACACACACACACACAACCCCGCACAGATGCATTGCACACACCAAGTTTTTGCCTTGACTCAGAGCTGGAATGTTGAGAGAATGGTTCCAACAAGCAGACAGAAACCAGGACAGCCGGATGAGTTTCAGAGAAGCTCAACGGCTGCTGCTTCTGATGAATGTGGAAATGGATGAAGAATATGCCTTCAGTCTTTTTCAGGTGCGTGCTTGCTGGGGAGGGTTTGCAGGAGCCAGAAGGTCTCTAGTAGAGACCTACCCCACCTAGTAGCATTCATTTCTTGACTCCTGTGTATTCCACTACCGTAATAAGTTCAGTGGGACCTGTGTGAGGACCTGTGTGGGGAATGAGGTTCTGGCCATTCAGTCTTGTTGGGAGGATGAATCATAATCTCTAGAAAAGAAAAATAACATTAAGTTAAGATCTGGGCATGTCGGTACGTGCCTTCAGTCCCAGCACTTGGGAGCCAGAGGCAAGCAGATCTCTTAGTTCAAGGCCAGCCTAGTCTACAGAGCAAGTTTTAGGACAGCCAGGGCTACATAGAGGAAGCCTGTCTCAAAAAACTAAGCAAACCAAAAATTCCATTTCACATTAAATGACAGGGGTAAAACTTTGTCCTTTTTTTTTATTCATTTATTATATATAAGTACATTGTAGCTGTCTTCAGATACACCAGAAAAGGGCATCGGATCTCTTTACAAATGGTTGTGAGCCACCATGTGGTCCCTGGGAATTGAACTCAGGACCTCTGGAAGAGCAGTCGGGGCTCTTAACCGCTGAGTCATCTCTCCAGCCCAACTTTGTCTTTTATTTATTAGAGTGACTTGTAATCATGTGAAGTGTCAGGAACTCTGAGAGTTTTATAAACACATGTTAAGGTGACCCTTACAGTACCCTCTGTTGTTAAAGTGATTGCCATGTAAGAATGGGATTCTAATTCTACTCCAGCATCTGTGTAAAAAACCAGGCACATCATGGTGTGTGTGTGTGTGTGTGTGTGTGTGTGTGTGTGTGTTTGTTAGGGGCTACTCCCTAGAGAGAGACAGTAACAGAAACAGACAGACAGACACGCGCGCGGGCACACACACACACACTCACAGACACACACACAGAGAGAGAGAGAGAGAGAGAGAGAGAGAGAGAGAGAGAGAGAGAGAGAGAGAGATTCCTGAAACTTGACCATACAACCCTAGAGAAAAAATGAAGATCATTCAATTTCTCAGAGAATTTCTCAGAGTTATCCATGCTTGGCTAAATCTCTTGCAGGAAGCAGATGTTTCCCAATCTAATACTCTGGATTCAGAAGAATTTGTACAGTTCTATAAGGCCCTGACTAAGCGCACTGAGATTGAAGAACTATTTGAGAACTTTTCATCTGACAAACAGAAGCTGACCTTGCTGGAATTTGTAGATTTCCTTAGAGAGGAACAGAAAGAAAGCGACCATTCCTCTGACCTTGCTCTGAAACTCATTGACCGCTATGAGCCTTCTGAGAATGGTAAGAACTGAGTGTGTAGATGTTAGACATAGGACTGGGGAAGGGGTGCTAAACAAAGACCCAGACACAGCGTTTTCTCCTACTGTAGGGAAGGGCTGAGTCCACCCCTCTCCTAGACTCCTCCCCAATCATCTCACTGAACCACATCACTTAAAGTAGGGCAGGCCTTCCCTGTCAGTTAAGACACAGATAGACCTTTATTCCTTAGGAGGAAGAGCTTGAGGTCCTGTCGCTTCCCTAAGCTCACATTTCACATCACATCACCTTATCAGCTTTGTCATCAGTGGAAGAAGGAAGCACTCGATCCCTCCCTCCCAACTCCTCCCTACACAACAATTCTTTTGCCCTGTGCTTCATGGCTGTTACTCCTTTTAAAAGTTAGCTTCCTGGAAGTTCTTAAAGTTGGTCTTGAGTCCTTAAGCTCTTAAATCAGGAATCCAATCAGCTTAGGCCTGGGGCAGTCATGAGTAACTGGCATTTGATAAGTACAACTAAAATATTACTCTCCTCTACTTTCCTCTTAGGGGACTCACTTCCATCCCTCCATTCTCTTTAGAGCTCGAGAAGTTTATCTCCATTGTAAATTATTTACAAAACACTTCCACATTCTTCACTTAATTTAGTCCTCACGGCAACTTTGAAAAATAGAAAACACCCAATCCATCGGGATTTCATGGAATATCCTGCAACGTGCTAACATCTTGTTTTAGCCTTCCTGATAAGATGGGCTCTACTCTTAAGTTTTAGTATATATAGTAGAGCTTTAGAAAGATCAAATGGGGAGCTGGGGAGGTAGCTCAGTGAGTAAGAGCATTTGCTGTGCAAGCATGGTAACCTGAGTTCAGATCCTAACATCCATGTAAAAAGCCAGGCCTGGGGCTGGAGAGATGGCTCAGTGCTTAAGAGTGCCAACTGCTCTTCCAGAGGTCCTGAGTTCAATTCCCAGCAACCATATGGTGGCTCACAACCATCTGTAATGAGATCTGATGCCCTTTTCTGGCCTGCAGTCACATATGCAGACAGAATGCTGTACATAAAATAAATAAATAAATCTTTTTTTTTAAAAGCTTTATTTATTTTATGAGTACATGTAGCTGTCTTCAGACACACCAGAAGAGGGCATCAGATCGCCATTACAGATGGTTGTGAGCCACCATGTGGTTGCTGGGAATTGAACTCAGGACCTCTGGAAGAGCAGTCAGTGCTTTTAACCGCTGAGCCATCTCTCCAGCCCCAAATAAATAAATCTTAAAAAAAAAAAAAAAGAGTTAAGAGTTCAAGTCCCAGAAACCCCATGATGGCTCACAACCGCCTATAATGTGATCTGATGCCCTCTTCTGGCATGCAGGTGTACATGCATATAGGGCACTCATACACATAAAATAAATAAATCTTAAAAAAAAAAAAAAGCCAGTCCTTTGCCTGTGACCTCAGTGATGTGGAATGGAGGGAAGAGATGGGAGTCAACAGGGTTTGCTAACTGTCACCCTAGTTTCAGGTTCAGTGAGAGACCTTGTTCAATAAATAAGGTAGAATATGATGAAACCGTACATTTGATATTCTCCTCTGGCCTCCACATACACACTCATACACGTATGTGCTCACACCACACTCATACACATATACAAACAAAATAAGGTACAAATAAAAGAGAGATTAAATAATTTTCTAGAAGCCAGCAGCCAATGAGAATGAAGCTGGGATCCAAAGCCCCGTCATCCTTCAAATAGTGTCTCTTATGAAAATGATAAAGTTGGGGCTGATGAGCTGGCTCAACGGTTAAGAAGAGCACTGATTGCTCTTCCAGAGGTCCTGAGTTCAAGTCCCAGCAACCACATGGTGGCTCACAGCCATCTGTAAAGGGATCTGATGCCCTCTTCTGGCTTGTAGATGAGAGTACTCATATACAAAATAAATTAATTTTTTTTTAATAAAAGGAAAGAAAGGAAGGAAAAAAGGAAGAAGGAAGGAAGGAAATGATAAAGTCAGCTGGGCTATGGTGGAGGTGCACACCTTTGGTCCCAGCACTTGGGAAGCAGAAGTAGGTGGGTCCCTGAGCTGGAGGACAGCCTGGTCTACAGAGTAAGTTCCAGGACAGTCAGGGTTACACAGAGAAACCTGTCTCAAAACAAAACCCCCCAAACAAGTGTGTACAACCATGCCAGGCAGAAAATAAAACTGAAGAGGTCAGAAGAAAAAAATGGATCTTCTGTTCCCAGAGCAGGATGGATTACATCAATTACCCCTGCTATGAGCCAGAGGCATCCTCTGATGTGCACATGTTGAGAACTGAATTCCAAAGCATCGTGTTGAAAAGTGGGGCCTTCAACTGAGACTTCCAAACTGCTGCCATTCTCTTAGGGGCGAGTGCCCGCCCATAGCTGCTAGTCATTGTTGTTATAGATGAAGTCCATACTTAGAACAGTGGGGCCCAGGGAAGGAGTCGAGGACCATTCCTCAGCAAGAGCATAGCCTAAGAAGATAGTGATAAATGTCCCTCCAAACACCTCGTCACAAGGTCCTGGAGCTGCACGGCCCAAGGAAGAAGGCACAAGCATTTTGGTCATGATGCTAATAACTTTTCTAGATTTATTATACTTAGGCCTTGAGACTGGATTCTGTGCTGTCAAATTGTGAACATACTCCAAAAACTACGTACCTCTAAATGGACTAAAATCAAGTGCTCAAAAATACATATATCTAAGGGCTGCTGTGTCTAACAGCAGAATAGAGCACCCTCACAGTCAAAAACAGTTCTGTTGGATGACACTGGACTAGAGTATTTGGTCTGTTAGTTTTTTAAGACAGGACTTGATTTTGGGGGTGAGAGGGTAGAGACATCATAGAGACAGGAGGGAGGAGGAATGGGATTTGGAACTGTGGGAGGGTAGACTGGGATAGGAATAATGAGTGGGCTGTAAAAAAATAAAAGTAGGGGTTGGGGATTTAGCTCAGTGGTAGAGCGCTTGCCTAGCAAGTTCAAGGCCCTGGGTTCGGTCCCCAGCTCCGAAAAAAGAAAAAAGAAAAAAAAATAGCTAGCACATTAAAAGAAACCCACAATAAAACCCCACCAAGTCCATCAAAAAAGAAAAAAAAGAAAGAAAAAAGAAAAAAGATAGGACCTCGTGATGTGACCAAGACTACCTTGAATCCAGTCAAAATCCCATGGCCTCTGCCTCAAGTGGTGGAATTATAGGTGTGCACTACCAAGTCCTGCAAAACCTTTTTTTAGTGATAGAAATGTTATTTATAAAAGGAAATCACTCAGAAGGGTTGGCAAGGTGACTCAGTGGACAGAGCACTCGTTGCCAAGCTTAATGACCCGAGCTTGAGCCTGTGGACCCACATGCTGCTAGAGGGGAGGAGATTCTGGCCAATTGCCCTCTGACCTTCAGACATGTGCCCTAGCACAAGTACCCCCTTCACCTACATCATACACGAACACAAAGTGAAAAACAGGAGTGAGAGAGAGTGAAGTGAGCTCGAGAGCCTTGTGGCACATGCCTTCAATTCCAGGAGAGGCAGAAAGATCTCTGTGTGGCTGGTGTTCTGTTTCCAAGACAAGAGTCTCACTACATAGCTCTGGCTGTCTTGGAACTCACTCAGAACTCACTATGTAGACAAGGCTAGCCTAGAACTCAGAGATCCTCCTTCCTCTGTCTCCCGAGGACTGAGATTAAAAGTATTCACCACTACACTTAGCACTCTGTGTGTTTGAGGCAAGCCTAGTCCACATAGAGTTCTACACTGGTTAGAGCTACCTAGGGAGATCCTGTCCTAAAGAGAGAGATGGGGGAGGGGCTAGGTAGCTGGGGAACAGCCTATGAGAAGGGACTTTTTTTTTTTAAGATTTATTTATTATACATAAGTACATTGTAACTGTCTTCAGACATACCAGAAGGAGGCCATCAAATCTCATTAAGATGGTTGTGAGCCACCATGTGATTGCTGGGATTTGAACTCAGGACCTCTGGAAGAGCAGTCAGTGCTCTTTTTTTTTTTTTTTTTTTTTTTTTTGGTTCTTTTTTTTTCCCGGAGCTGGGGACTGAACCCAGGGCCTTGCGCTTCCTAGGCAAGCGCTCTACCACTGAGCTAAATCCCCAACCCCGCAGTCAGTGCTCTTAATCACTGAGTCATCTCTCCAGCCCCAGAACTTTTTTTTTAAAATTAACTAATTATTTTTCTTTACATCCCAAATGCTGCCTTCCTTCCCAGTCCCTCCTCGCAGAGCTCCCCCCAACCCCCTAATCCCCTCTCTCCTTTGCAGAGACTGAGCCACCAACCTAAGAAGGAACATTGTAAATGGGAGATACAACAAGAGGCACATTTGGGATCTGCTGACTGGGAATAGGCACCTACCCTTAGATGGGACCCCAAGGGAGGGGCCTGGAGAATAGGCTTGTGTGTATGCTGGACCTCTTACTTAGAGCTTCTCACTCTCGTGGCCCCCACTCCACACCCTAGGCAGATTGCTACGTGTGCTGAGCAAGGATGGCTTCCTCAGCTACCTCTGCTCAGCGGATGGAAACATCTTCAACCCCGACTGCCTCCCTATCTATCAGGATATGACTCAGCCTCTGAGTCACTACTACATCAACTCCTCTCACAACACCTACCTACTGGGTGACCAGTTTTGTGGCCAGAGCAGCGTTGAAGGATACATACGGTACGTGGCGGTATGAGGGGGACCTACCCATGAGACGGACTGCGTGTGGGAAGCTAAGGGGTAGATAACAGAGGCTGAGATACAGCTTAGGACCTTAGGATCCCTGGATCCCTGAGGCACTTGGAGAGCATCTTGGACATTAGCAGAATGGTGATAAAATCCTATGAATAAATGGATCCTTCTTTTTGCCACAAGCTGGGAAAATTGAGAACTTAGGACCCCTGATGCTTGTTTTGGGTTAGTACTTGGGATGCTTTAAAGCAGTGGTTCTCAGCCTTTCTAATGCTTCAACCCTTTAATCCAGCTCCTCGTGCTCTGGTGTCTCCCAACAGTAGAATTATTTTTGTTGCTACTCCATAGCTGTAATCTTGCTACTGTTATGAATCATAATGTAACTTTTTGGAGACAGAAGTTTGCCAAACTTTTGGGGTTCCACAAGTTGAGAACCATTGCCTTCAAGGAAAGGCAATGTCCGGTAGAGTTAAATCCACTCTGGAGTCAATCCACTTTGGGTCAAATTCTAGTTCTCTTGGTGTTCTGGGGGCTAATTAACCTCTGTACATTTCTCTGGGAAATCTAGATGATTACGGAGCCCATTCTGTCAGGGTTCTTAAGAAGACTAAAGGGCACAAACTATCAGTCAGTAGCTAATAAGTGGTGGTTGCCATTATTGTGATTAGTCATGATGGGACCGAATAATCAGACAGATTATAGCACTGGCCACTGAGCGACTGGGTAGCTTAAAGGGTACACATTGTAAGGCACGTATGGCAGCCTGGGTTCAGTTCTGTTGGGAAGGGGGGGGCACATGCCTGGATTGGAGAGAATCCACAATAGTGGAAATATTGTGAGGTAATGTGTAAGATTACAAACTGGGGGGGCTGGGGATTTAGCTCAGTGGTAGAGCGCTTACCTAGGAAGCGCAAGGCCCTGGGTTCGGTCCCCAGCTCCGAAAAAAAGAACCAAAAAAAAAAAAAAAAAGATTACAAACTGGGCCTAGGCAGAGATAGATGGGAGCTGAAGCCATGGCCCAGTGGACTGAGATGTCTATGTAGAGAAATAGCACTCAAAGTGCTCTGGTTAGGAAAGTGCTAGAGAGCAGGGTGCTTTCCAGAGAAGTGAGAGGCGGCTCTTTAGGGAGATCACACTGTGACTTCTCCTGCCTCTGGGGGTTTGGGATTCTTGCAGGGCCTTGAAACGGGGGTGCCGCTGTGTGGAGGTGGATACATGGGACGGACCTGACGGAGAGCCCGTTGTTTATCATGGGCGTACACTGACCTCTCGTATCCTGTTCAAAGATGTTTTGGCAACATTAGCACAATATGCCTTCCAGGTAGTAGCCCAAGGTTGGGAATAACACTAAAAAAGACAAGAAGGTTGGGGGAAAATGTAACTGGTGAGGGTTGGAAGGGCAG
This sequence comes from Rattus norvegicus, assembly GCF_021556685.1. Taxonomy (NCBI): domain Eukaryota; kingdom Metazoa; phylum Chordata; class Mammalia; order Rodentia; family Muridae; genus Rattus; species Rattus norvegicus. The sequence goes on from NC_141542.1 coordinate 91,270,744, forward strand.
ATGAACAATGCAGGCAGTGTGATACAGACAAAGAAAGGGTTTTTTTTTGTTATTTTATTTTATATAATATATTATATATAATATATAGTTTGCATGTTTGTTTGTTTGCTTGCTTTTTTAAGCCAGGGTTTCACTGTGTAGCTGTAGCTGTCCTAGAACTCACTTATGTAGACCAGGCTGGCCTTAAACTCAGATCCACCTGCCTCTGCCTCCCAAGTGGTGTGTGCCACCACTGCCCAATTGATAAAAGAAGTTTTTTTTTAAAGATTTATTTATTTATTATTTTATGTATGTGAGTATACTGTCTTCAGACACACCAGAAGAAGGCATCAGATCCCATTACAGATGGTTGTGAGCCACCATGTGGTTGCTGGGAATTGAACTCAGGACCTCTGGAAGAGCAGTCAGTGCTCTTAACCGCTGAGCCATCTCTCCAGCCCCGATAAAAGAAGTTTTTAACTCTAAAGCATAGTACAAATATTAAAGGATTACTATAAGTGTGGCATTTGTTACTGGTAATTAGTATTCATACAGTACTCATACTAGCAATTAGTTAAAACTGTCTTTTACCTATGTAGGGGAAGATGGGGACAGGAACAGAAACATGGGTGAGTTGGGCTGGAGGACAATAGGAATCTACAGATGATGAGATCATAACTAAAGGAATAATCTGACATCCACACTGAGACTGAAAACTCAAAAGGCCTCCGAATGACTTAGATCAGATTTGGTATAAGACTTAGGGTCTCAGCAGTGTCCCTTATATGTGACTATGTCCCAAGGAATGGACCTGAGATTTATCAAGTTCTCACAGAATCCTATAATGGGGTTGTGGGAGTTTAGCAATCAGCAATTCATTGGAGCTTACAAGTAGAGGCCTAGGGATCCAGGACTTGGAGTAGGAGGTTATAGGGTTTATAGTTGAGTGTCTCAACCCCTCCTCTCTGCCAGTCGTCAGACTACCCACTCATCTTATCTCTGGATAACCACTGCACTTGGGAACAGCAGAAGACCATGGCACACCATCTGATTGCGATCCTGGGAGAGCAGCTGCTGAGTACCACCCTAGAGGAACAACTGATTGATATAATGCCCTCGCCAGAGGTAGGGACTCTGTGGCCCAGCCAGGCCCTACTATGTCTTTCACAATCTCACCATGGCTCCTTCTACATTCCTGTCTCCTCCTATCTTTAGATGGGCCATCTTACCTGTTGATGAGGGGTTTTGTTTTCTTTTTGTTTGTTTATTTGTTTTTGGAGACAAGATCTCATGTAGCCAAGGCTGGTTTTGAACTCCTGACCTTCCTCTCTTCACCTTCCAAGTACTGAGGTTTTAGGCATGCACTACCATGCCTAGTTTCTGTGGTGCTGGGGATCAAGCCCAGGGTCTTTTGTACTCTAGGAAAGCACTCTACTAACTAAGCTACGTCCCAAGCCCTTAATATTTCTTGATAGCTTATAATTCATAAGACTTTTCAAGCAATATAGAGAAAGGGAAATCTCCCCCATTATTATTCTAGCCACTTCCATAGCATTATATGTCAATAGCATTATATATCAATAGGTTTAACATCGCATTTGTTTGTTTGTTTGTTTGTTTTGTTTTGAGGCAGGAGTGGTAGTGGTATATGTGCCATGGCAAAACACAAGTGTGGAGATCAACAGGAATGATTCTCTCCATCTTCTATGTGGTCATGGAGATCAAACTGTGATCACCAGGCTTTTGGCAAGTGCCTCTACTCACTGAGCCATCTTGCTGGCCCAGTGGATTTATTTTCACTCATCTCTAAACTTCACTGATGCTAAGCTGTACCACTGGGCTGCACTTCAAGCCGTTACCAATACCTCCATTTCCTCCTTCCCCTCCTTCCCCTCCTTCCCATCCTTCCCTTCCTCCCTTCTCCTCCTTCCCCTCCTCCCTTCTCCTTCCCTTCCTCCTCTTCCTTCCCCTCCTCCTCCTCCTTCCTCTTCTCCTGATTCTCTTCCTCCTTGAGACAGGTTCTCATGAAGCCTAGGCTGGTCTTAAACTTGTTACATATAGCTAAGAATGACCTTTCCTTGAACCTCTGTTCTTCCTGCCTTTATGTCCCAAGTACTAGTATTACAAGTCTGTGCTGCAACACCCGATTATGATATGCTGGGGCTCAGACTCAGAGCCTTGTACATGTTGGGGAAGTACTTGGCTAAGTGAGCCACCTTTTTCAGCTCCTTCAGATTTTTTTTAAACGCTTAAATAAACGTGTGTGTGTGTGTGTGTGTGTGTGTGCGCGCGCGCATGTCTATATGTACAAATTCATATTAGAAAAACCATGAATGGGATTATTGTTAATATTTTTAAGTTTCATATCATATGTATGTTTTCATGAATATATTTTCCTCCCCCTCCCCCTCTTTTGAGACAGGGATTCTCTGCACAGCCCTGACTGTCCTGAAACTCACTCTGTAGATCAGGCCAGCCTGTTTTTGCCACTCAAGTGGTGAGCCCACACTGTCCAACATTTTTTTCTTTTGAGACAGGTTCTAATGTAGCCCAGGTTACCTTTGAACCTCTCATCCTCCTTTCTCCACTTCCCAGTACTGGGATGACTTGGTGTGTGCCACCACAGTTGGTTGAAGCCAGAGGCGTGTGCATACTAGGCAAGCACACTATCCACTGAACTACATACCCAGCACTATCTTTTCCTCTCTAGCTCTTCAGTGTGCTGTTCTATGCTGACGCAATGTAGGGCTGTCATTTATTCAGTTCCACACTTAGCAGACACTTGGGTTCTTAATTTTTTATCTTGTCCATGTGCTTGGTCTATTCAGTCTTTCTTTTGTGTGTGTGTGTGTGTGTGTGTGTGTGTGTGTGTTTTCTTTTTTTCGGAGCTGGGGACCGAACCCAGGGCCTTGTGCTTGCTAGGTAAGCGCTCTACCACTGAGCTAAATCCCCAACCCTATTCAGTCTTTCTTTGAATTTCTGGGTTAAAGTGTTTGCATTCTAGATAGGACATTGGTGGTGGTATTATAGTATGTAAAGGTGTTGGCCAAAGAGTTTACATTTTAGCCAAATGTAGTGATTCCAGTATCTGGGAGGTGGGATCAGGAGGGTCAGGAGTTCAAGACCTGTCTCTAGTATGTTGTGAGCTGAAAGCCAGCCTATGCTATATGATACCTTTGCTCAAAACACACACACACACACACACACACACACACACACACACACACACACAGATTGCATTTTAACAATTTTGATTATTATTGCCAAACTACTCTCTAGAAAAAATACCAAATGCAACCAACAGAAGAGAAATAACTACAAGCAACTCCACAGTGAGATGATTCATAAAGGCAAACATTGAAAAGAAGGGCTTCTGCTTTTGTTGTTGCTCTGAGTTTTTTGAGTGTGTGCTAGCATGCTTGCCACTTCTTAGCATCTAGTCCTGCCTGCCTAGGCCTTCAAAGTGCTGGCACTACAGCTCGAGAGACCACCTCTCAATTCATGTCTTCTCTAAAGACTCTTCTACTATATGACTATTCAAAAAAACTGTCTCTCTTCATACTCCTATGCCCTTCATATATGCAAATCTTTAAGGGGATTTCAGTGTGCACAGTGTGAGGGGGGCCTATTGATTCTTTTTTTTTTTCACGTGAAACATCATCCATTTGCACGTGAAACATCATCCATTTGTTTGAACATAAGTGACTCCACCAAGTGTATTAAGGAATCAATTCCTGTCTAGGAAACTTCTGACAGCCCACGTTCTTCTTCTGTCTCTGAGATGGTGAGAGCTCCACTTATTTTCAGGAGGAACTTGAACAGACAAGTAGACATGTCTCTGTTTTTGTCCTCTAGCAGCTTCGGGGGAAGATCTTGGTAAAAGGAAAGAAGTTGAGAACAATTGAGGTTGTTGAGTCTGACAAGGAGGAAGAAGAGCTGGAGAAAGATGAGGGGTCAGATCTGGACCCAGCCTCCGCTGAGCTTGACATGCAGTCTCAGCCCGAGTCCCAGGAGCAGGCCTCTGGGAACAAGAGCAAGAACAAGAAGAAGGTGAATCAGGACTAAGTTTTGTTGTTGTTTCTTTTGTTTGGTTTGGTTTGGTTTTTTGTTTGTTTGTTTTGGAATGATGTTTTGTCAGCATGCATTACAAGCTAGGTCCTGTTTCTGAAAAGTCTAGAGCTAGCCAGGGTGGAGAGCCACAGAGGAGAAAGGCCTCTACTGAATCACTATGCATTATGCCATCTACAGCAACACTGTGCGCCATCTGCTGCCATCTACACAAGCATTGTGGTGGCTTCCCAACGTCCTGGATCACGAAATCTTAGACCAAAGCTTCTTATTCAAAATGGACGAATGTAGAACCTCTCTAGTTGAAACCCTTGCTTGGCTCTCTCCTGGGTCCAAGTGGCATGGGGTGTTTCAGGTAGGGTAAATAGATAGTTTCTGATGGGTAGAGAGGCAAGTTCAAGAAAGAAGACAAGGACAGCAGGGAGAGATGAAGGGTTTTAAGTGACTCTGGACAAAACTTGGTTTTTCACAAACTCCTTAAAGGCAAATCTGAATGTCACTCGCCTGTCTCTGTCCCTCTGTCTCTGTTTCTCTTTGCCTCTGTCTGTCTCTCTGTCACTCTGTCTCTCTCTCTGTCTGTCTCTCTGTCTCTCTCTCTCTGTATGTGTGTGTATAGCTATTTTATTGCCTGAATAGAAGTTTCTGGACCACTGAATGCTGTGATTTCAGACTCATCTATAATGGATTAGTTAGAGAAAATGTTCTGGAAAGGATACATTTGAGGAGAAGCAATCCAAATAGGGGGAGGCCAAGTGAGAAAAGGTAGTGTTGGTGGGACCTCCAGGGTCCAAAAGTGATGTCTGCATTTCTCTGTCTTGTGCACTTGCATGGCTTACGCAGCTGACTTATGACTTATCCTGTTCTGAGGCTGTGGTGTTTAAGTCTGTTGTCATATGTAGGGATGACGATGGGAATTAAGGAGATAAATCCAAAGATAACACTCTGGGGTCCTCAGATTCTTACAGTGTGGATTTTGTGACCATCATTCTTTGATGGCTCTGACTGGATTCACGTGCTTTTTGGTTTGTTTTGTCTTTTGAGGCAGTCTCAATACATATCCTTGGGTTACCTGAAACTCATTGTCAAGACCAAGCTAGGCTCAAACTCATAGAGATCTACCTGCCTCTGACTCTTGAGTGCTGGGATTAAAGGCATGCATCATCATGCAAGGATCGTATACATTTTGACCGAAGATGATTATTGTTCATTTGTTTTTAAGAGAGGCAGGGAGACTGATGCCTCTTTGTTTACAAATAGTAAAGACTCTTTACCCCAGATGTAGCATAGAAATGACATTCCAAATTCAGAACTGAAACTGATCTGTGCAGTATATGCAGATTGCCTCTATTCCCATCCTCACCCCCAGGTTATGAAGTGTCCGATGTCTTGTCTGCTTATCTGTGCTCATGTTTTGGCCCAGGCTCCTAATTCCATTCCTGAGTCCATTCTCTTGCCAAAGAAGGTGAGGCAGGAGGGAGACAGTGGGGAGGCAGTGGGCAGAGGCTTAGGTTGGATGGCCACTAGCTTCTTCTCTCTCTCTCTCTCCAGACCATGCCAAATTCAATACTTTCTCCCTGTCCAGTTTCTTCTCCAGAGTTCCACAACCATCCTATGCCCAGACCTATCTGCCCTGGTTGTCTACTTGAGGACTGCTCCCTTCTGCAGCTTCACTCACTCCAAAGAAAACTACCACATCTACGACATTTCATCCTTTTCTGAGTCCAAGGCCAAGAACCTCATCAGGGAGGCAGGTCAGGAGAAAAGTGGAATGGGTCACTTCAGGTCTAGCAGGCAGGGAAGTAAATCCCAAGAAACAGAACAAGGAAGCAATAGAGAGATGGAGTTCAGAAACTTAAGAGCAGGCTTAAGATAGTCTCATATACCCCAGTCTGACCTCGAACTTGCTCTGTAGTTAAGGATCACCTTGAACTTCTGATCCTTTTGTCTCTGTCTTCCAAGTTCTGGAATTATCCTGTGCACCACCATTGCCAGTTTTCGCAGTGCCCGGGTGCAAACCCAGGGCTTTATGCCCACTAGGCAAGCACTTCACTAAGTTATGTTATCAACCCACAAAAGATTTGTGAAGAGTGAGCAAAAAAAAAAAAAATGTTGGGGAGGCGGTCACCTTTCTGGAGCCAGCCTGATTTTAAGAATAGTGAAGTAAGTAGAAAGAGTCCTTGGGACCAGGGAAGCAGGAGAACCCACCTTAGAGACAGAATTTCCATCCCCTTCTCTATACCCTTACAGGCAATGAGTTTGTACAGCACAATGCCAGACAGCTATGCCGTGTATACCCCAGTGGTCTGAGGACAGATTCATCGAACTATAACCCCCAGGAACACTGGAATGTTGGCTGCCAAATGGGTGAGGAGGCAGCAGGGACGGGGAGGAAGGGAGTGGAGAATCAGCTGATGGGAGGTAAATTCCCTAGAGAAAATGGCAGTGGAGGTTAGGGGGATGTTTTTGTTTTTTTTTTGTTTTTTTTAACATTTTATTTATTTACATTGTAGCTGTCTTGAGATACACCAGAATCTGTTACCGGTGGTTGTGAGCCACCATGTGGTTGCTGGGAATTGAACTCAGGACCCCTGGAAGAGCAGTCAGTGCTCTTAACCACTGAGCCTAGGGGGCATGTTTTAAAGGAGTACTAAGGGAAATAAAAAGGTGCGAAACATGGTCCTATCTATTGGAATGTTTGCAGCAGACACTGATTTGAGGACCATGCTCTGTTCTATAGCCTAAGCTGGGTTCAAACTATGTCCTCTTTCCTCAGTCTTCTAAACTTTTTTTTAAATTTTATGTATATATGAGTACACTGTAGCTGTCTTCAGACACACCAGAAGAGGGCATCAGATCTCATTACAGATGGTTGTGAGCCATGTGGTTGCTGGGAATTGAACTCAGGACCTCTGGAAGCACAGTCGGTGCTCTTAACCACTGAGCCATTGCTCCAGCCCTTTCCTCAGTCTTCTAAGTGTGCATCCTAACTCCAGCAGGCATCCTTATACCTACTACCTTCTAATCCCCCTGAAAAGGGGGTTAAGAAGGCCAAGGAGGATGTGTGTGCATGCATGTAATACAAACATACCTAGGTGTGTATGTGTGTGTGTATATGAAAGTGAGAGTAGGAGGTGGAGGGGAAGCAAGGAAGCAGGGAGAGGGAGGAGAAACAGGGTATACAGCCCTGGCTGGGGCTTGATGTGTAGAATAGGGTGGTATTGACCTTGTGGGAGTCCTCTTGCCTCTGCCTCTTGAGTGCTGGGTTTACAAGTATGTATCATCATACGCGGCTCCCAAGGTGATGTTTTCTTTCTCCCCCTGGGATTCTCAGTGGCCATGAACATGCAGACTGCAGGAAGTGCAATGGACATCTGTGATGGGCTCTTCCGCCAGAATGGGGGCTCTGGCTATGTGCTGAAGCCAGAATTCCTGAGAGATACCCAGAGTTCCTTCAATCCCATGAAGCCCGTTAGTCTTTATAAAGCCCAGATCCTTGTAGTCCAGGTATGACAAATTGTTGAGAACCTGGAATAGCTGAAATACAAGTGTGTATGTGTATGACAGTGGGTGGGGTGGCTCAATGTGACAGGAGTGTAATTGGTTGAAAATTCTCCACCAGGAGTGGTAGCATACATCTTTAATCCCAGACCAGAGCTAATAGTGAAACTGTCTCAAATCATAAGAGGGAAGAAACCCTGGCTCAATTGAAGACTTTGAAGCCAACTGACTAGTTTCAAATCACTTTTTAGTGGTGCAACATTGGCCAAGTTCCTTAACTTGTAACACTCAGTAAAGTCATCTGTATGATAGGGGTAGTTATAACCTGCCTCAAAAGGTTGTGAGGACTATCAGTTAAAGAGTGCTTACAATTCCTGGTGCGCAGTAAGAACTATAGAAAATTGTAATTGGTGTGCCTACTTTCAAGCCTTTAAAACTGTAGGTGGGAAACTAGAATACACTATCTATGCAAGATTTTGCAAACTCTGAACCTATAGTGCAAGTCCTGTCTTCTCAAAGGTGTGAGGGCTGGGTGAGGGAAGGCTGGGCTAAGCACGGACTCATGAGGACTCATTGAAGTTCATGTCCTGGTTGCAGGTGATCAGTGGTCAAAGACTCCCCAAAGTGGACAAAACCAAAGAGACAACCGTTGTGGATCCACTGGTGAGAGTAGAGCTCTATGGTGTTCCTGAAGACACAAAGCAGCAAGAGACCAGCTATGTGGAGAACAATGGTGAGAGACTGGGCATGGGGAAGTATCCATCCAGATTCCTTTCTATTTTGTCCTCCATTTGGTCATTTGGTGCAGTCCATGTGACTGTGTACCCTCATGGGAGACAAAGTAAAACCACCCAGGGAATCCTGGCCCTCCTTACAGGCTTATGAATTGGAAAAAGTTCTTATGCTTTTAATTTGTAAAGATTTCTTTTTATTTATGTGGATGTGTGTGCACCACCTACCTGTGTGTGCACAGAACAAAAGAGGGCATCAGATTCCCTGGACCGGGTTATAGGCAGCTGTGATTCATCCATCAGACATGGGTTTTGGGAACCAAACTCAGGCCCTCTGGAAAAGGAGCAAGTGCTTTTAACTTCTGGGCCATTTCTTTAGCCCCTGCTTCTGTATGTATATCACACCTGTGTCTTCACTTGTAAAATAGTGACTGGCATCCAGACTAAATGAGAATGCAGGGATATGCAAGGAAAGCAATTGCATATGGGCCTAATGAAGACGGTCAGTCTGTTTCTTTATTCCTCTCTCCATTTCAGGTATTAATCCATACTGGGGGGAGACATTCTATTTCCAGATCCAGGTGCCTGAACTTGCTATGCTGCGTTTTGTGGTAAAGGATTATAGCAGGACATCCCGAAATAACTTTATAGGCCAATACACCCTGCCTTGGACCTGCATGAAACACGGTGAGACAAACCTTAGACTCTTGGCCAATATCCCAACTGTGGCTCCCTTCCTGATCCAATTCTTCTGCCCGTTTCTAGGCTACCGACATGTATCCTTGCTCTCCAAAGACGGCACTAGCCTCCATCCAGCCTCCATCTTTGTGTACACCTGCATGCAAGAAGACCTGGATATGGATGAGCCCTGAGGTGGGTGTTTCACAGCAAGGGTGGATAGATAAGCTGGCTTTAGATGGTAAGGTACAAAATTGCCCCCCTGCCCCACCCCGCGACAGGGTCTTACTATGTAGCCTAGACTGTCCTGGAACTCACTGTATATACTCCAGGCCCCAAATTCAGATCCATCTGACAATGCCTCCAGAGTGCTAGCATTAAAGACTTGAGCTTCTCTGACCAGCATACCTTGCCCTCATTAAGCAAATCTTTTTTTTTTCTTTTTTCTTTTTTTCGGAGCTGGGGACCAAACCCAGGGTCTCTAGCAAGCGCTCTACCACTGAGCTAAATCCCCAACCCCATTAAGCAAATCTTAATCTTTCATCTAGTCTTTCCTGCCCTTCCCTTTTGCGCACTCTGTGCTAGAGTTCACCCCTTATTCTTGCCCTAGGCTTAGTTCCATTCTCAGGTTCTCTGTTAATCTTTCCTATCATCTCTGACTAGAAACACAGGGAGGGTCTTGAAGCAGAACAATCTACAGATGCACTCTTTTCCAACCTACAACTTCCTCAGCATCCAGAGCCAGCCAAAGGATCAGTGGCGGACCAAGGTTCCCAGGTGAAGGTTGAGGAAGAATCCTGACCCAGAACTATGACTCTTGAGAACAGTGCACAGCCGAGTCCCCACTGGACTGCTGCTCCTTAGCTGGTCTAAATAGAGCTTCTCTGTCCAACTTGGCTTCTGTATGGTCTGTCATTGTTGGGCAAGAAGGGGAAGTACGGAGGGGAGCCTTGTGGTGCAGAGAAACAGAGTTTCTAATGGCTCTCCTCTTTGTGCTGCAAATGGGAATGGAAGAGAAGCCTATAAGGAATGCAGCAAAAGCAGAGAAGGTGTATAGCCTTCCCTGGTTAGGCCTTTACACGGCCTCAATGCCTGTACTCGCTGCTGCTGCTGCTGCGCCAGTTCTCCGACTGCTGTTTAAAGCTGCTTCTGGAGGGAAGCTGAACGGGTGGGAATCCTCTTGTGACAAATAAGAGCTTGAATCTAAGAGCAAGGGAAGAAAGAGCCTGCACAGGTAACCTAGGTCTGTTTTAGAGCTGCTTTGAGGTTGGAAGAGACAAAGGACAGAGGCTCAGGAGGAGATGACAACCTAGGGACCATAGGACAGGGAGCCAGACAAGTCTGTTAAACTGGTAAGCTTCTGTTTACATGCTTTACAGAGCATTAGGCGCAAGGACACATGCAATTAGGTACAATTCTTTAGAAAATGGTGAGAGAAAATAGGATTTGAAGCAGTAAAAAGGAAAGAGATGATGGAGTGAAAAACAAACAAACAAACAAACAAAACCAAAAACAAAACAAAGCCCTTATAGCCAGGGCCTCTGATGCAACAATGGTGGTCACTGGAGATTCAGTCACAGGTCAAACCATAACACTACTCAAGAAGAAATCAATGGTTTAGTCCAAGCCTATCTTTTATATAACTGTTCATTTCAAAGGCTAGAGTCCCAAGGGTAGAGAGTGTGTTCCAGCCACACTGACATCCCAAAGCCAGTCCTCCCTCACGCCCTGAGTTCCTCAGGCTAGCTATAGTTCCAGTTTGCATATCTTGGCCTGTATCTTTTTCCTATACCAGAGATGGGGAAGGGGCTCAGCCCTCAGGTCCAGTAGGGGGAGCAGGAGGAGCCGGAGGGCTGGGATCTTCCAGTTTCACATCATGTAGATGCACTGTGGGAGTGGTAGGGTCTTTGCCAACACCTTGGTTGGGGTCAGCCTGGTCGGGGTGGTGCCTACGCACATGCTTGACCACCTGGAACTTTTGCTTGGCCTTGTAGCTGCAGAGGCGGCAGAAGAACGGGTGGCGGTCAGTATGGGTAAGAGCATGATGTCGCAGTCCAGCAGCCCAGCGGAAAGCACGGTGGCAAACATTGCAAACATAGGGTTTGGCCTCACTGTGCTTTCGGAGGTGGGTGCGCAGCAGGAAGCGTGTCTTGAATGCCTTGCCACACTGCTCACACATGAAAGCCCGTGCCTCTTTGTGCCGCGTCTCCCGGTGTACACGAAGTGCATCAGCACGGTTGGTGCAGTACTCACACTCAGGACATTGGTATGGCTTCAGTCCTATAGGACAAGCACAAATCACCATGGAAGAGAGAAGAACAGGGTCAGTGAATCATAAATCAGTATGATACTTGGATATAAGCAACACAGCAACAAGCTAATCACCATACTATTCTGTCCCAGGTACACCTAACACACAGGTTCCAATGGATGCTGACGGCTAACTGGACTTGTAACTAACTAGCCTACCTAACAGTGACGAATATTCAACGATGACGGGTTATTAAATGGGAAACTCTAACCCTTCCTCAGTCATATGATACTACAAAATTTAAAGACTCAAGACTCCATTTAGACATTTTCTTACCAAACTTTAAAAAAAAAAAAAAGAAAAGAAAATATTCAAAGAAGGAAGAGGTAAAGATACTCCCACACTGCGGAAATGACATGCTGTAATAGAAGGTACCCAGTCATCAATCCTTTACAGTTCTCTGTAGTGGATTCTATATGCTAGAGAGCAAAAGACACATCGATGGGGAACTTGGGGCTAGAAAGATGATTCAGGGGTTAAGAGCACTGGCTGCTTTTCCGGAGGAGCAGGGTTCAATTCCCAGCACTCGTATGTGTAACTCCAGTTCCAGGGGATCTGGCACCCTCACACAAATATGCAGTCAAAACACCAGTGCACATAAAAAAATAAATCTTAAAAGAAAATCACCTTTCTCCTCACTCACAATCTTTCTACCATATCCACATAGAAACCAAGTATCTCTCAGTAGTTACTGAAAATTGAGTTGGAGGTTCTCCATGTGTGACCCTCTATGTGTGTGAACGTGTTCACAGGCGAAGTTTTGGAAATACACTTGCCCAGGTTTTCAGGTTTACCCGCTCTTTGGTTTCTATTCAATGGGCTGGGGAACCATTTCTAGTATTTGTTCTTCTAGTGTACCCACTATTCTCAGTGTCAAAGAAAACTGATGTAGGCTCTGAATGAGTGAGGATATCCAACATCTCAGGGAGGTCAGGTTTTCTAGAGAACAGGGAATCCTTTAAGCAGGACAGTGAACTCACACACTCACCTGTGTGCTTGGTCATGTGGTATTTGAGTTGGTTGACCCACTTGCACTTGTACCCACACTCGGGGCACAGGTACTTCCGTTCCTCCTTATGGATCCGCATGTGGTACTGAAGGAAGATCGAATGCAGATGTTTATTCCCCATACAATAGGGTGCTTCTCCTTAGGTTTCAGTTGGTTTTTTTTTTTTTTTTTGGTTCTTTTTTTTTTTTTCGGAGCTGGGGACCGAACCCAGGGCCTTGCGCTTCCTAGGCAAGCACTCTACCACTGAGCTAAATCCCCAACCCCCAGTTGTTTCTTACTAGCTGTGTTACTGGGTAAGCCAACCCCTAATTCTGTCTAATAATCTTTAACACGGGAAATAGTGCAAGCATCTGTCTGTGTGTATGCATATGATATGGATGACTAATCCCAACGCCTGTGTATATTATTAGGCAAGCATTCTTATCCCTGAGTTCCCTACCCAGGGACCCAACTTGAATTTTTAAAGGATTAAAATTGCAGTGCTGGGAAATTTTTTTTTTTTTTTTTTTGGTTCTTTTTTTCGGAGCTGGGGACCGAACCCAGGGCCTTGCGCTTCCTAGGTAAGCGCTCTACCACTGAGCTAAATCCCCAGCCCCCAGTGCTGGGAAATTTTAAGTGTTTAATACATGTTAGCTATTATATTCCCAAAGCACTGTATGGCAATTATTGAATTTATCTTTACAAAAGCTCATAAAGTTGTGTTTATCCCTTTTACAGATGAAGAATCTAAGTTTTGAGAAGTTAAGGAACCTATTCAGAGTCACAACTGAATTATGTGTTACAGAATCCAGTGCTTAGCAATTAAAGAACACTGGTTGCTCTTCCACAGGACCAGGATTCAGTTTCCAAAATCCAAACGGCAGCTCACAACTGTTCTTACCTCTGTTCTAGAGGGTCTGAAACCCTCCTCTTGCTTTGTAAGCATTAGGCACACGCTCTCTCTCTCTCTCTCTCTCTCTCTCTCTCAACCCTCCTCTTGCTTTGTAAGCATTAGGCACACGCTCTCTCTCTCTCTCTCTCTCTCTCTCTCTCTCTCTCTCTCTCTCACACACACACACACACACACACACACACAGAGACCAGAATCCAAAGCCTACACTCCTTGCAGTTCCTATCATGTGGTCCTTGACCTTACCTTGAGTCGAGAAGGGTCAGCACAGGCATAGGAACAGAGGTGACAGCGGTAAGGCTTTTCCCCAGTGTGAATGCGACTGTGCCAGGTAATCTTCTGCCTATTTTTGGTGCTATAGGCACAGTCAGTACACTTGTAGAGCCGGGTACCTCCATGTCCCTTTACATGATGATCAAGCACCAACTGATGGCGACAGGCAAAGTCACAAAAGGGGCAGCAGAGAGAGGGCTGGCCAGCATCCCCATCTGAGGGTGCTGTTGAAGTCTCCTCGTGCTGTTCCAGGTAGTGTTTCACCAGGCCTACTCGCTCCCGGGCAGCAAAGCTGCAGAGCTGGCAGCGATGGCTGAAATGATGTTGCCTCCGATGTTCATCCAGTGCTGGCCGGCTAGGGAAGGACTCCTGGCAGGCCCCACACTCCAGCCTTGGGTGCTGTTTTCGGGTGTGTCCTCGAAGGCTGGCAGGACTGGGGCAGAGCAGGCCACAGTGGGAACAGTGTAACGGGCCCTCAGTGACATCTACAGGACAGCCAGAGGAAGGTGTTGGTTCTGGGTGTCGTCGCAGAGCATGCTGCTTTAGTGCTGTTTCTGAGCTAAACTGGGCCTCACACTGAGAGCAGGAAAAGGATGGGGTACCCTGGTGACAGCTGTTGACATGGCGAGTGATGTCATGACGAAGGTAACCACTATAGTCACAGAGTGGACAGAAGTGGGTGGGTGTTTTGTCATGGACTCGTAGTTGGTGCAAACGCAGTTTGGAGTTGGTACCAAATGTCTGAGGGCAGGAGCTGCAAGGGATGCGGCCAACACCTGTGTGTCGAGACTGGTGGGCCTCTAACCGGTAGCGTCTAGTAGTAGAAAAGTCACAGAAAGGGCACTGATGTGGCTTCACACCCTCATGCTTGAGCCGCCGATGCTGCTGAAGGCACCGGCTTTGCTTGCAGGTAAAGCCACAGTCCCCACACTGCAGAAGGGGCCGCGGGCCAGAGGCTGGGGATGCAGTGGGATGCCTCCGCTTTTGATGGAGCCTCAGTGCTGCAGGAGCAGGAGCAGTAAATGGGCAGAGACCACAGTGCAGATCTCCAGGCTCAAGGGGGCAGCCCTGTGTCTGGTGAGTCTTCAGGGTCCGTTCCTGCTGACAGCTAAAGGGACATGTTGGGCAGGAGTAGAGGGTGCCCTTTTGCTTCTGAACCACAGCTGTGTCCCTATCACCAGGGCTGGAGTCTGTACTCCCAGTATTCAGGAGGGTAGAGTCCCCATTGTTAAGAGGCAGCACAACAGCATGGGTCTGGGGGCGCCCACGCTTTCTTCCCTGGCTATGTGCTCCTCTGCAGCCTTCAGTCACATGGGAGGTAATGGAGGAGAGCCGAGAACAAAGAAACGTGCACGAGTTGCAGTGAAACTTGCCTTGCTCAAAGTGGAACTTCTCAGAGGTCCCTGTGGGCAAGGAGTTTCCTGGTGGAGAGGTTGGAAAGTCAGAGGGCGTAGGAAGATGTTCCTCTACTCCTGGCTCCCCAGGGAGCTCAGAAGAAGCATCTTTTGAAATCGAGAGCTCTACCTTTGATGGTGAAGGTGGGGGCTTCCTACTTTCAGCATCCTGTGAGGCTTGGCTACTTGGGAGCTCAGGATGTAGAGTGGGAGAAACAGGTTTGGGCAAAGCCAAAGCCTTGTTCTTTCTGAGAAGAACAGGGCATTTCTTCAACATATGGGTGCTGAGGCCACGCTGTTGCTTAAAGCTAGCTCCACACTCGGGGCACAGCAGGGGCTCTCGGCGACCTTGGCACCCTGATTTGGAGTGCAGAGTTAGGGCTTTTTCCCGGCGAGTGATAAAAGGACAGTGTGGGCAGCGGAAGGCTCTTCCTTCTCCCTGGATCACTACCATTTGCACCCGGCCCTCCAGCACTAATGCTTCTGCTTGTTCTTTGTCCTGTCTCCTCATGGCCTTAAGTAGTGACTCTGACTCAGGAACCTGAGGCAACGGTACAGTTTCGGCAGTCAGAGTTGCCTTGAATGTGTTAGGCGCTTCCTCAGAGATTAGGGGATTTCTGGGAGGTTCAGAGGCTAGCTTCTCCAGAAGAGGCTCTTCCTCAGCAACCAAGGCAGAAGTCCCAGCACTGTCAAAGGCAGGAGTCCCAGCACTGTCAAAGGCAGGGGTCCCAGCACTGTCAAAGTCGGGCAGTTGAGGCTCTGCCAGGCCACCCGGTCTGTCTGTTCTGAGGGGTCCTGAGGGCTCTAGAGGCCTGAACTCCACAGCAGCTGTTTCAGTGAGCTCTTCAAGGGGTGGTGGCTCTGCCTCAGGTTCTAGTTCTACTCTCAGGGCCTCCAAGTGTAGTGTGCAGCCACCCTCTTCCACCTCCCCCAGGCTGGGGCTGCCAACCTGGTCATCCTCTTGGGGAGCCTCAATGCCATCTTGCCTTTTGGTGCTGGCCTCCTCATTTGTCTCTGGCAGGGCCTGGTCCACAATGGAGCTGGCCCCAATCTCATGTTCATGGTCTTCTTTCTCAGGCTGAGCAGATAGCTGGCTTGAAGGTCCTGAGTCTGAAGGAGGTGCCAGGCACTGCCTGGCCCCCTCCAACTCTTGGCTGGCATTGCAGAACTGCCAAACCTGGTCCCCTGGCATGTAGCCATGGACCTTACGCTTGTGGAAGAAGAGTGTGGTGTTGCTAAAGGTACGGTAGTCACAGAGGGCACAGTGAAACTCACGGAGATGGGTATGCTTGCAGTTCTCATGGCTCAGGAGGGCCTGCTTGTGGCGGCTCTGATAGCTACAATAGCGGCAGGGGTAGAGTGGGGCAGGTGTGCCAGGGTGGTGCTGAGAAGCCATGTGCTTCTGAAGCTCATACTTCCGCTTGCAGGCAAAGGCACACACCTCACACATGAGGGACTTGCCCTGGTGCCGTAGTTTGTGGCTGCT
Organism: Rattus norvegicus; assembly: GCF_021556685.1. Taxonomy (NCBI): domain Eukaryota; kingdom Metazoa; phylum Chordata; class Mammalia; order Rodentia; family Muridae; genus Rattus; species Rattus norvegicus. The sequence continues at coordinate 91,287,060 of NC_141542.1, forward strand.
TAGCTGATCAGCCCGATGGCAGCGGTAGGAGCACTGGTTGCATTGGTATCTGGGAAGAAGGACAAAGAAGAGTCAATCATAACAATAAATCATAACAGGTAACAGTCACTGACTAAATACTTTGGGCCTGGGTCTGCACTCTATGCTGCACATGAACCTTCTGATTTAAACAACCTTTCACCATCCTGTGAAATAGGTGAGGCCAAGGCACTGAAGTGAAGAGCCTGCCTAAAAGTCCGAAAGGAAGTGATGGGCAGAGATACCTAAGCTTCAGAGCTGTTCTCTAGATTGCTCCCACGCGCAACCTTGACGAGGTGCTGGGGATTGAACTCCATCAGGGCTTTGTGCATGCTAGAAGTATCCTACTTGAGTTCCTAAACTACTTTCTACAAGAAGGTAATCTTGAGTAGAGTGGGGCAGGTGTGCAGGGTGGCATTATCCACATGAATTCCAAGGAATTGGTACAGCAACAGCCCGTGGGGCAGGTTTTTGTGCTTTGCTGTCAATCTCCAGCGGAGGCATAACAGCTACAGACCAAGCCCCTAGGCAGTTGTGTCCACAGGTTAGAGATCTTAAAGTGGCCATTTGGTGCCATTTAAGTGTGTAGATCCATTTTCCTGAGACCAAATTCTTTTTTTTTTTTTAAGATTTTATTTATTTATTATATGTATATGAGTACACTGTCACTGTCTTCAGACATACCAGAGGAGGGCATCAGATCCCATTACAGATGGTTGTGAGCCACCATGTGGTTGCTGGGATTTGAACTCAGGACCTCTGGAAGAGCAGTCAGTGCTCTTAACCACTGAGTCATCTCTCCAGCCCCCTGAGACCAAATTCTAAGCACTCAAGTAATACTTTTTTTAAAATGCGGGTTCTGAGGATTGAACTCTTCAAACTGTCATGATTGCAGGCAAGCACTTTACTGACTGAGCCATCTCCTCAGCTCCCAAGTGACACTTTGATCTCCATTTTCCTCCTCCTGGCCCAGAATGCTCTTGACATGCAGGGCTCACCTGATGGTGATGGAGCTAAGATGACAGTATCAGAGAATGGTGTTAGAATGGAGAGAGCAACGGGGCCAGAAGCCTGATGCAAGAGCTAACTAGCATAATGTTTCTGGGACAGGGATGCAAACGTGTGTGCTCTTACCTGAGATCCCCTGCATGTTTCCGCATGTGCACACTCAGGTAGTGCTTCCACTTGGTGACATAGCCACATTCAGTACACATGTAATCCTTGGTGTTGGAGTGGGTCAGCATGTGCTTGGATAGGTAGCTAACGTCTCGGCAGGTGAAGTCACAGAGCTCACATTTGTGAGGTTTCTCTCCTTATATTGTGTGTAGGGGAAAGAACACAGGTCAGAGAGAGATTGACAGTGGCCATATCATCTCTTCCAGCAAGTTTGCTATGATGCCAGGCAGGATCAAAAGTTTTATGTACTACCAGGTATATAGCAAACTCCACAAGAAACAAGGCTATACTAGAACTGTCTCAAGACAGTTCCTCCAAGTCCTATACCAAAGAAGAGAGGAAGAAAGTAAGCACTGAGTAAGCTTTGTAAGATTAAAGTCTACCTGTGACTTTTTTTTTTTTTTTTGGAAAGTAGTTGGCACCTGTAACTTAATTCCTTATTTCCTGAGTACAGGTTAAAACAAGAGAAGAAACAGAACTAGGACTCTAGATTCCAACAGAGTAATATGTATGAACAGCCAGCATTTATACAATTCTCACTATGTGCCTGAGCATTGTATAAAGTGCCTCCTCTGAGTCTTCATAATAAAACTACGAAGGTGCTATTATTACCACTACTTTATAGGTGGGAAAAATCAAGACAGAGAAATCTACCAGGCCTCGGGCAGCCTGTTAATCTTATTTCCAGAAAGGGAGCAACACAATATAGATCTCACATGGTTGATGTATTAAAGAAGACATAACTGCCCAGCAGTGATGGCGCACACCTTTAGTTCCAACACCCAGGAGGCAGAGGCAGGCAAATCTCTGAGTTCGAGGACAGCCTGGTCTACAGAGCAAGTTTCAGGTCAGCTAGGGAGACAGAGAACACCTGTTTAAAAAAAAACAACCCAAAAATAAATGAATAAATAAATATAAATAAGACATACCAAAGTCATCAGTGACAGTGAGCACTCAAGGACAAGCAGTCCCAGTACTTGCTCCACACCTGGCACCAAGAGGCTAGTGACTGTGCTCCTTCAAGACCTCCTTACCCTTCAGGCTAGTGACTGTGCTCCTTCAAGACCTCCTTACCCTTCAGGCTAGTGACTGTGCTCCTTCAAGACCTCCTTACCCTTCAGGCTAGTGACTGTGCTCCTTCAAGACCTCCTTACCCTTCTGCCACTTCTGTATGCTAAAGGGCAGGCAACAAAGCTCTCTATGGCCTTACTGTAGACCGAAATTTACTTCCTAATTTCTGTCCCTTATCTTTTCCTGCCTTGACTATGAGATTGTAAAGGATGAAACAGGAAGAACGCTATAAACTATGTAACATGACACAGGTAGAGATTTTAGGAAAAGGCCTTGGGAACTAGAGACTGTGAATAAACTGTGCACAGAAATGAACTGTTCAATGGGGTCAATGATAGCTTCGATAGAACTGTCTAAAGAGTATTCTACTAATCAGTTTCTGTAGAAACTGGTTTAATAGCCCATCAATTCTTAGAAGTTTGCACCAATCACAGAGATGATGCTGTAGCAGAAGGCCTGACTTAGCTGCCATCTAGGATTCAGTAAAACTAGCCATCAATTAAGAGTCTAAGATAAAAGAATTGCAGGAGCTGGAGAGATGGCTCAGTGGTTAAGAGCAGTGATACTCTCCCAGAGATCCTGAGTTAAAACAAAACAAAACAAAACAAAACAAAAACAACAACAACAAAAAACAACCCAAAACCCCCCAAAACAACCAAGTACAATTTTCAGGGCACTAGAAGTCTCACAATGTATATGGATGGTTGATTATTCTCCCCTGTCCTGCTCCAACAAACTGTCCTAAAACTTGAATTATGAAGGAAGTTATCTGTTCTGGCCTAGAATTCCTTACTATAAAGGCTGAATATTCACCTATCTGCACTTGATTAGGGGTAGCTATAACTGGACAAGCATAAGGAATGATAGTCCAGTGTTAGAACACGGGTTCAGAAATCATACTACCTGGATTCAGATGATAGCTTGACTATTGTTAAATGACAGTCAACTTATGCCTCATTTGAGTCAAACGAAGCACAGTAAGCATTGCCCTTTGTGTGATGCGTAGTACACAGCAAAAGCTCGTGCTAACCATCACCTTCACCACCATTATAAGGATGGAAGCCATCTCACCAGTATGAAGCAACATGTGTCGGATAAGCACCCTTTTGTGGGCAGTGGCAAAGTTACATTCAGAGCACTGGTGGATCTTCTCATGAGCGTGCATCTTGCCAACGTGGTCCTGGTAGGCTACTGGGTTGAAGGTGGCAAAGGGGCAGAAGGTGCACCGTAGTTCTTCACTGCCTGGGTGACCTTGTTTCTTGTGTTTACGGAACAAGTGCTTATTGGAGCAGGCAAAGTCACAGTGGGGACAGTGGAAAGCATAATGACTCTTGTGGTGGGCTTCCATGGCTTCGGCTGTGGCAAAGAGCATGGGACAAGAGTGATGGCGGCACTCCACAGCCCGCACTCCGTGGGTCTCCTTTAGGTGCTTCAGAAAGGCCTTACGGTCGGGAGCTACATACAAGCAGCCCTCCTGAAAGCAGTGTAGGGGTAGAGGTTCTGCTGCAGCTGCTGCTGTGTGGCTCTTGAGGTGCTCCTTGAGTGCTTGGCTGAGGCGGAATTCCTCACGGCAGACAGGACAGGCATAGGTGTCTGAGTAGAAGTTGGAAATATCCTCGTGCATGCTGGCCATGTGACGGTTAAGTGCATTTCTCTCCACTGCACTGTAGTGGCACAGAGGACATCGATGGGCCTTCTCACCCAGCTCCCGCAGCAGATGTGTCTTGAGTTTGCTCTTGCTGGTGAAGAACTTCTGGCAGTTAGGACACTGGAGGCTCGGGTCTGGGAAGTGCAGATGTAGGTGCTCTACCAAATGGGTCCGCTTCTTAAAGCAGCGTTTGCATTCTGGGCACATGTGTGTCTTGAAGAGAGACTCAGTGCCTGAAGCCACATGCCCTATGAAAGAGAATGCAGAGTTAGGAGTCAGACTCTCTGATAGTTCATTAGCTAATGACAGACAATAGAAGCCAGTTTGCCCAGATACAAATATCATGCGGCCTTTCTCATCATGAAAACCAAACACAAGAGTTTCAAAAGGAGGTAAGAGACTCCTCTATTAAGAGAAACAGGACCGGGGTTGGGGATTTAGCTCAGTGGTAGAGCGCTTGCCTAGGAAGCGCAAGGCCCTGGGTTCGGTCCCCAGCTCCGAAAAAAAGAACTAAAAAAAAAAAAAAAGAAAAAGAAAAAGAAAAACAGGACCACAAGAACTACCCATACCTTCTTGTGGCCTGGTTCAAGTGTTTTCCCAAGTCACCCACTATTCCTAACTTTTTTTTAAAAATTATTTTATATATGTGGGTACATTGTCCCTTTCTTCAGACACACCAGAAGAGGGCATTGGATCCCATTACAGATGGTTGTGAGCCACTATGTGGTTGCTGGGAATTAAACTCAGGATCTCTGGAAGAGCAGGCAGTGCTCTTAGCCACTGAGCCATCTCTCTAGCCTATTCCTAACTACTGCACAAGAGAATTTGCATAGAGCTTTCTTATTCTTCCTTTTTTTTTTCCTTTTTTTCTTTTTTTTCGGAGCTGGGGACCGAACCCAGGGCCTTGCGCTTGCTAGGCAAGCGCTCTACCACTGAGCCAAATGCCCAACCCCCGAGCTTTCTTATTCTTGCTGCCCTTGCTTTATACAGATCAGTAGGGCTGGTGAGAAGGAAAGAGCCTCAAATGAGTAAGCAAAAGAAAAGTACTCTACACTCCCACACACTGGCTCACCAAGCTCTAGATAATTGAGACGGTAATAAATACAGTCAGAACCTCTTTATTTACCAGAGATAAATATAATCTCTGTGGAATGAATTGTTTCTATTGAGTTCTAAAGTGGAAGCGAAGATTCAGAAAAAAAGTCTTAGGAAGTTAAACAAAACAGGTACATCATCAATAACCTGTACTATCTATACTATGAACAGAACTCCTTTTCCCTGCTAAAGAGGTCCCTGTCTCTATAGGATAGTTTTTTGTTAATGGGACACAAGTTAAAGTCAGCAATGAGGGGAGAATCTCAATTAAGAAAATGCCTTCGGGGCTGGGGATTTAGCTCAGTGGTAGAGCGCTTACCTAGGAAGCGCAAGGCCCTGGGTTCGATCCCCAGCTCCGAAAAAAAAAAAAAAAAAAGAAAATGCCTTCATAAAACTGGGCTGGGGGCAAGCTTATAAGGCAAATTTTCTTAGTGATTGATGGAGGATGTGTGTAGTGCCACTCCTGGGCTTGTGGTCCTGAGTTCTATAAGAAAGCAGGCTGAACAAGCCAGTAAGTAGCACCCTTCCATGTCCTCTGCATAAGCTCCTACCTACAGGTGCCTGACTTGTTTTGAATTCTTTTCCTGACTTCAATGATGAACAGTGATATGGAAGTGTATGCTCAATAAACTCTTTCAGCACCAATTTGCTTTTGGTCAAAGTGTTTCATCATAGTAACAGAAACCCTAACTAAGACACTGGCTGAGAAAACCTTGCCTACAAGAATAAATTGTATTTACAACTGCCCCATACCACTATTAACCTATTTATCAATGCCTACTAGACTTTGTTGTGGTTTTTAAGTCCTTGAGATTAAACCTAAGAACTCACACACGTTAAGGATTACTCTATTGTTACTTCCCTAGCCCTAATCTTAACTTTTGAGTCTAAGTAGAACAGAAAGAATACATGTAGGGGGAAGAAATGGCTCAGTGGTTAAGAGCACTGACTGCTCTTCCAGAGGTCAATTCCCAGCAACCAGATGGTGGCTCTACCATCTGTAATGGGATCCAATGCACTCTACGGTGTGCCTGAAGACAGCTACAGTGTACTCATCTACATTAGATAGATAGATAGATAGATAGATAGATAGATAGATAGATAGATACATACATACATACATACATACATACATACATACATACATACAAACAAACATACATTGATCTGAACTGAAGCTCAGAAATCCAAACCCCAGAGCCTAAATGCCAGGTTCCTCAGTATCCACTCCTCTCTACCATGAAGAGCTTCAATCTCAGTGATGTTATTACCTTCCAACTGCTGAGCCCCTTGGCTTTTATCCAAGACTTTCTGGGAGTCTTTTTGGGCAACATTCTCCTCCTCCTCTACATCCTCTTCTTCAGCTGACTCCTGCCCAGGCAAAGGCGCACCTGCTTCCTCAGAAGGTTCTCTGTCTCCTGGAGGCAGTTTGGCAGCTGGGAACACATAATACTTAGTCCACAAGGGGCAAGGACAGTACTGAATGCTGGTACTTTATTTACTGGCAAGTAGATTACCCTTCTCTCTTTTTAGCAGGAAAGGACCTTGGATGCTAAGTAAGTGTATGTACTCTTATTCAAGACAGGGATATGAGGAGCAAGAGTAAAAACCTAGTCTAAAAACCTCTGACTCCTTTAATGTCAGAACTTTGAGGTTACTCAGAAGTGGGGAGAGGTAAGAGGCAGAAAAGACTAGAATGTATTTCCTTGGCCCAGGTCTCCAGAGCTAAAGGCTGCATAGTTCACGGCACCCTGACTGCTCATAGTTCTTCTGAGGAGTCTAATTTAGACTTCAGGCTTACACCTTGCCCCTGAAAGGTCTTCTCTTTCTAGATATTAGAATAAAAAGGCAAGTCAAGGTCTCATAGTCTGTCATCTCCTGGTCTATTTTCTCTGTTCCCTGATCCTACATTCAGCTCATGCTGGTTTTGTTGTTTTGAGACTAAAAGGAGAAATTAATAAAGTACCACTCTTCCTGAGATTTCTTTTAAAAATAATCCTGTTCCTTTCTACCCACTCACACATGGTTTATTTATTTGAGACATAATTACATATAGTCTAAGTTGACTTGGAATTTGCTATATAGTTGAAGCTGATCTTGAATTTCTAACCCTCTGCAGTGCTAGGATTACAGACAGGCACCATTTCATCCAATTCTAGTTTCACTCATTCTAAAGGCAATCTAAAACCACTCACATTCTACTAGTAGTAACAGTCAATGACAGGCACACCCTTAGGGTCTGAAATCAATCAATGGGGGATATTCCTAAAATAATTTCAGATTATATGTTGCATAAGACAAATTGCATTCCTTGTCATAAACACTGAATTCCTTTTGTCCCATGTATTCTATACTGGTTAAGTTTTCTAGAGTCTTTCTATATCACCCTAGTAATTCCATTCTCAAGTCACTAACTTCATATCACTACAATATCACTAACTTCAAGTCACTACATTCTGTCATATTCATTGAACAGTCATACTGAAAACAAATGTCTCATAAGAAATCAACTATGGCTACATTTCAGGCATGGGACTATTGGACCCTGGCCACCTACCTGGCAGTAGCTCCTGTGATGGAAGGCCCTGAACAGCAGAAAGTTCTCCCCGTGTACTGGCTCCATGGCTCCGTTGATGCTGCCGGAAGAGTTTGACGTTGGAGCCCATGAAGCTGCAATGGCTGCAGTGGAAAGGGTAATGGGCCTGCCGATGCAGCTCCATTCCCTGCTGACTCCCAAAAAGCAGGGAGCAGCCCCGGAATGAACAGGGCACAGGAACTGCCTTGTGGGTCTGTCTCAGGTGATGCTGCAGACCCTTGCGATCTTCAGCAGAGAACACACAGCCAGACTCTGGGCAGGAGAACATGTTGGGAGTGACCCGGTGAATCTTGAAGTGGCTCTTCAAGGCCTGGGGTTGGACAAACTCTTGTCTACATACAGGACATAGCAGGGGGCTATCTGGCAGGCTGGGGTCCTGTAGAGGGCCATGGAGGGTGAGGTTGCTGGGGGGCAGCTCTACAGAGCATGGGGGACTAGAGAGGTCCTGCACAGCCTGAATATGGGTCTCAGTGCACTGGTGCAGGGAGAGCAGAGTAGGCTCTGCAAAGCTCTGTTCACAGCGCTCACAGAAGTATACCTCCACCACCTTTACCAGGACACCTGCAGGCAGAGGACCGACAGAGAAAGGCACAGAATCAGATGGAACAAGACTTGAAGGAGTTAGTCACTAGTAGAAACGTAGGTGAATCTTTTCTAGTCATGGAATACAGACAGACTTCAAGTCTGGCTCTGTACTAGGCTATAATAAGCCTATAGGTCAGGGATAACCTGTCTGGTATCTGGCATGTCTTTGGATTTCTCATGTCTGGTGAAATATTTGGCAAGATGAGTGCTTAGTAAGTGTGTTAATGAATCAACAAACAATAAAATCCAGAAAGCATATTTAGGGGGCACAGTCTATAAATTGCCTACCATATAAGCATGAATACTTGAGTTTGGATCCCCAGCACTGAGGGTGCAATGACAGGCAGATTGTAGAGCTTATTGGTCAGGTGGCCTTAAGCAAACCGGTGAGTTCCAGGTACAGTAAGAGACCCTGTCTCAAAAAAGGGGGGAGGGGCTGCTGAAAAGACATTTGCCACCAAACCTAACGACCTGCATTCAATCCTCAGAACCCACATGGTAGAAGCAGAGAACTGGAACTGAAGTCCATACCTCCCCCCCCCCCTCTCTCTCTCTCTCTCACACACACACACACACACACCAGAACTAAATAAGACGTAAAGGAAAATAAAAATGTAGAGAGCAACTGAGGAAGATCCCCAGTACTGATCTGTCATCTACGAAAGAGCATATATGTGCACACACACAAACATATATACACACCACATACATACACAACGGCAAATAAAAATTAGAAATAAAATAAGAATGAGAAACTTTCAAGAGAATATCAGACTAGAAAAATATCTAATATAGATTATGAAAGGCATATTTTGCCGAAATAAAATTTAGAAAGTTTCAAGAGAACAATGACAGACTAGGAAAAATGTCCAATATAAATGATGTGTTATGCTGGAGAAATGGCTCAGTGTGAAGAGTACTGGCTGTTCTTCCAGAAGACAGATTAAATTCCTATCATCCACAACTGTCTGAACTCCAGTTCTAGGGGAACCTGTTACGTCCTTCTAGCCTTCAGAGGCACCAGGCACACATGGACATACATGGAGGCAAAACAGACACACATGAATATCAAAAAGCTAAGGAATATGTGTCAAAGTCTATAAAGAAAAATCCAGACAAAAATTTAAAAAAAAAAAAAAACTTTTTCAGAAGAGCTAGATATAATAACTGCTAATTTTTAAAGGAGTGAGCAGATCTTGAAGATGGTAAGATTTAGTCTTCCAGCTGCTCTGAAAAGGGCAACTTGGAACTCCACAAAGTTAAGACCACACTCATTAGTGGCAGAACCTCAACCCAAGCTCAGGGCAGCGTGGCTTACATTTTATTCTGCCAGCTGCTTGCTCTCTATTGTTATTCATTGTTTTACTGAGAGGGGGTAGTGAGACAAGAGTCTGGCTGTCTTGAAATGTGTTATGTAGATTAGAAGGGCCTTGGACTCAGAGATTTGCCTGCCTCTGCTTCTGGAGTACTGGGATTAAAGGTGTGCATTACCACATTTGACTGTTGTTTTCAAACTATCCTCTCCAACCCCTGTTCACTTGCTTTAGGACAAAGTTGTTGGGCTCTTTGTTTGTTTGAAACAGAGTCTTTTTAAAAAAATTACATTTACCTCTTTATTTAGGTATTTGTATATATGTGTGCCATGGTACATGTATCAAGGGCAAGGAACAACTTCTTGGGAGTTTAGTTTTTTTCTACTTTTGTTTTTGAGGCAAGGTCTCTTCTGCCCCCATGATGTGTATCTGAGCTTCCCAGATTCTGGATGAGTTTCCTCTCTGTACCTCTCATCTCTCAAAGGAGTGTTGGGTTATAGATCCAAGCCATCTCATACATATACACTTTCTACATGGTTCTAAGAATGAAATTCAGGTTGTCAGGCAAACACTTTTGTCTGGTAAACCATTGTACGGAAGCATGAGACAGGGTTTTGACATGTACCCATGCTGGTTTATGTAGCTTAGGCTAGTCTCAAATTCTAGATCCTTCGGCCTGTTTCCTGAGGACTAGGATTAAAGGAATGCTGGGATTACTGATGCAGACTAGGACACTTGTAGTGTGTTGGCCTAATGCTCCTTGTATTTTAATGCTAATTTTGGGTCTCCAAGAATGGTTGCCCCAGAGACACCCCCAAGTTATTTCTGATTGGTAAAGATGCCAACAACCAACAGCTGTGCAGAAGAGACATAGGTGAGGTCTAGGTCTTCCCAGGCTTGGGATCAGAGAGGGACCATGAGGAGGAAGGAGGAAGAAAATGCAGGAGAGGAGGAAGAAGCTGCCATGGGTTAGGAGTCAAGAGAACATGACTCTCTGGGTTGCCCAATTGGAGTTAAGAACAGCCAAAATGAAAAATAGTAATAACTCAGGGTTGGCAACAGGAAAGTAGATTCTAATAGTGTATCAGCTACTGTACTGTTTAAGGCTTATTGCAACCTTATAAAGGTTGCATGTGTCTTTCATCTGGGAACTTAAATAGCTAAGGCAGGGTAAAAACCTTGGGCCTGGATTAAATAATTTCTACAACACACACTCACTTATCCAAGTTATTTTTATGTGACTACATATTAAATCTACTCTATCTTTTCTTTTCTTTTTTTTTTTTTTTAAGATTTATTTATTTATTATATATAAGTACACTGTAGCTGTCTTCAGATACACCAGAAGAGGGCATCGGATCTCTTTACAGATGGTTGTGAGCCACCATGTGGTTGCTGGGAATTGAACTCATGACCTCTGGAAGAGCAGTCAGGTGCTCTTAACCGCTGAGCCATCTCTCCAGCCCCTACTCTATCTTTTCAACCTGTTTGTAGCACTTCATAGCACTGATAAATCTAAATGAAATTCTGCCTCATGGACCACTAAGATGTTCCCAAAAACAACAACAACAACAACAAGAATGACGATGTCAATAACACCCCATCCCTTGCATGTGTGTTTTCCTGTAAGAGGTGGTTCTGAAGTGGAATTACTATGACAGAACGTGCATATTGTAAAATTTTCTACAAAGCTTAACTGATCTTCAAAAGCTTAATTTGGGTTGTAGATGCAGCTTAGTAGCAGTATAACCATTAGCTACTATATACAATAATCTGGGTTCACACCCCAGAGGCAGATCTTTGTTCTATGCAAATCTAGTCTATATAGCAAATTTCCTACCAAATCAGCTAGAGCTAGGAAGAGTGTATAAAAAACAAACCCCAGAGTTGCAAGATTATATATCCTTATATAGCCTCTCCTCAACTCTAGGCATTTTAAAAATATGTACACTTTTTAAGGGGCTGGGGATTTAGCTCAGTGGTAGAGCGCTTACCTAGGAAGCTCAAGGCCCTGGGTTCGGTCCCCAGCTCCGAAAAAAAGAACCAGAAAAAAAAAAAAAAAGTACACTTTTTAAAAAAAAAAAGTTAATTTATTTTTATTTTATGAGCATTGATTAGTGTTTTGCCTGTGATGTGAATGCTGGGAATTAAACCCGGGTCCTCTGCAAGAGCAGCCAATGGTCCTAACCACTGTGCCATCTCTCCAGCCCCAACTCTAGGAATTAAAAAAAATAAAGACAGTTTTTGCCAAAATTGAGAAGCAAAAATAGCTTCTATTTTATAACTATTTGAATTTAAGCATTCTTCTATAGGACTATTGTTTCTTTTTATTTCTTCTTTGTGAACTGCATATAGTCATTCATTCATTCATTCATTCACTCATTCTCTCTCTTCTCAAGAGATCTTTCTGTGTAGCCCTGGCTTGCCTGAAATTCATTATGTAGATCTCTGTCTCAGAACATGCAGAAATCCCCCTCAATCCTGGAATTAGAGGTGTGTAGCACCACATCTAGTTTAAAAAACAAAACTAAACTAAACTAAAACCAAAAAACAATGAACTAAAAATTTAAAAATACTGGCTTTTAAAATTTTTTTACCTTAAAAAAAAATTCATTTATATAAAATTTGTATATACATGCATTCACATGTGTGGAGGTCAGAGGACAACTTGTAGGAGTCAGTTCTCTTTTTTTCACCTCATGGACTCTAGGGACTAAACACAGGTCATCCTGCTTAGTGGCAAATGTCCTTACTCACTGAGGCATCTTCCCAGACCTCTTAACTTGCTTATGTTAAAATGTCTCTCTCTTTTTTTTGAGACAGGGTCCCACTATGTAGCACTGGCTGGTCTTGAACTCAACTACCCTCTGTCTCCCAAGTACTGGGATTAAAAGTGCAAACCATCACACAGTGTGTTCAGGTCCTCTCTCTTTACCCCCCGGAGAAAAGTTTAGAATTCTCACATGGTCTAATTACCTAATTTCCCCAGCATCCTTTGCTATTATCCTATACTGCCAGAAGACAAAGTTTAACATTGTAACTGAGAGACAGCAGTTAAAACACGGAGTTTGCAAAAAATGAAAGTTGTAGATGTACAGAGGATAAAGAGAACTTCCCACTGGAATAAGTCATATGCCCACCTCTCAGCATGCCCTGGGTGTATGCCATACACAGGAAACTAGAGCAAGGAAACAGTTTCTTCTAGAAAGCCCTGCCAAACTCAGGATGGTTGAAGAGGCTGGGCCTTTGGCCCAATCCTTGGCTGGCTGAGGGTCAGCATGGAAGAAAGCCTCCCCAAGGACCATAAGAGCAAAGACAAGCCAAATTGGCAGAGGCGTCAAAAAGGTTTCTTGTTCTGGATTACTGCCCAGAAGACACAAAGCTCTTTTGGGATAAACTTTGCCAAAAGTTTGTTACAAGGCTGCACATACCTTGCCAGCCATCCATCAACATGCACCAACTGCAAACCAAATTATAACATCTCAGGGTATAAAAATAGCATGTTACTTGTGTTCTCATCACATTCAAAGAGAAGGACCAAAATAGCACAGACAAAAAACCTCAAGGCTGTGTGTCCCACTGGCCTGGTAGCAACTAGTTTGTACCTGAGGTCTCTCCAGGAGCTCCTGGGGACAGAGTTCCAGCTACTGCTTCCACAATGATCTCCATGTTCCCTGGACCCTCTTCAGTAGCTGTGGCCTCAACCAGCAGACAGCCTGGGTCAGCAGGCAAAGGTGCAGGCTCCCCAGAAGCACAGGTATTCTGGACAGGGCCCAGGATTCCACGGTTTGAGAGAGGTGGGGGAATCAACAGTAGTTCAGAGCATAATCCATCCATCTCCCCAGTGCCGTTAGTCAGCTGGGATGCCAACGCTGGGTCCGTCATTATCACTGATTTGTGTGCTGTGGCCTCCTAAATGCTGACAAACCAGAAAACACACACATACACACACACGCACGCGCACACACACACACACACACACACACACACACACACACACACACACACACGGTTAGAACTCTTAATTTCTCTTAAGTTGGCCTCACACATTTAGGCATTTCCTTTTATAGCAACATGCCATACTTTATTATTCTAAATCTTCTCAAAACGACATTCAACACAAAAATATGAGAATAAAATCAGTAGAGAGTCAACAAGCTGAGGCTGACATTAAAGATTACAGGTTCTGTTTTTTGCTAAGTGACCCTTGCAACAAAGCTGAGTGGGTTGGAGGCTCTCTCTCTTACTACCTGATGACCTCATTATTCCTCAGTCTAGCTATAATATCCCTTCACTTATGGTCCTCACTGACCTATCTTTCCAGACATCCCTCCCATTCTGCCCTCCTAACCAGATGATTTGCCATTCTCTGACCCTTCTGAATTACAGACCCTTCTACTTTCTTGCCTCTCCCATTCAACCCATGGAAATCTCTTGCCTAGCTAATCAAATACTCCTGAAGCAAATAAACGTTTCTGCTTTGGATGCTTCCTAACATTCTGAATTTTCTCTTTTCTGGGGCCTGACCGCCTCTGTGTGTAGTTCTATTAGAAACCACACCGCATTGCTGTGGTCTCCTTATCAACCTCCTTTCCTAGATATATAGCTCAGCTGTCCAGAAAACAGTGGTGGATCCTCTGAAGCTGGGGTGGTCATCAGACACCTGATTTGGGGGCTGAAAACTGAACTCAGGCCCTCAGGAAGAACATCTTTTACTCTTAACCACTGAGCCATTTCTCTAGTTTCATACTTTTCTTTTAATGTGTTGCTGAAGATCAAACCCAGGGCTTTGTGCATGCTAAGGCGAGCACTGTACAGATGAGCTATTATATATCCCAAGTGCTGGATATGGAGCGTTGAGTAGTCCATTGACATTTTTCACTTCAACCAACACTAAGCACCAATAAACTAGGTAAGTCAGACAAAATAAAAATTTTAGTGGATCAGCCGAGTTGCAATAAACCCAGATATTTTAAACCAAGGTATCAAGCCAGTGGTTCCTCAAATGCAAGGTAAATTTCCTTTTCACTAACTTACTAAAGCCTCCAGTGGGCACACAACTGAGAAAAAAAAAGAATTAAACTGTATACCCTGTTAAACATGACTGAAATAAATGAGACAATCTTTTAAATTCCCAGGACTCAGGAGGCAGACACAGGCAGGTGTCTGTGAGTTTGAGGCCAGCCTGGAACAAACACATAGTGAGTTCCAGGACAGAGCTACACAGTGAGGCCCTGTTTCAAAAAACAAAACTGGGTCACCGAAGTTGAGTAAGAGCCAGGGGAGAGTGGCTATTCCTTATTCTGCAGAATCCATCCACTTAAAAACAAGAGGGTTGGAGAGATGGCTCAGCGGTTAAGAGCACTGACTGCTCTTCCAGAGGTTCTGGATTCAATTCCCACTAACCACATGGTGGCTTAATCTGTTATTAGGATCCGATGTCCTTTTCTGGTGTGCCTGAAGAAAGCAACAGTGTACTCACGTACATAAAATAAACAAATCTTTAAAAAAACAAATAGCAAAAGTACAGACAGGAATTCAGAAGGTGGCAGGGAAGGCCACTTGGCTTTTTGGAAATCACAGCCTCCACCGACTACTTATTATTGCTGCTCTAGCCAGTCTTCCAGTCTATCACATGGCCCCAGGAAGACGAGGCGAAGGAGGTAGGAGTGAGCCAGAAAAAAGTAACGTGCTTTCTTTGACACCGGAGAAAAAAAGGAACACAGAAGGCGCCCCTGAGTAAGCACCTCAGTTCCCACGCGCCTCTGGGCTTGGACTCACCGTGTGGCCTTGAACAGATGCACTTGCCTCGCTTCTCTGGGCCTCAGCTTTCCTATCTGTAAAGTGGAGGCGGCGACAGCCAAGTCACGAGATCCAGCGGAAAAGAAAGGCGTTTTGAAACCTGCAAGGCTTGGGATGATGCATCGTCACGATTATGGTCCTGAGGAGAGGCAGCGGATACCCGGGCGGGGCCCGGAGCTGTGACGCGACTGAGGCGCCCAAGTGCAGCAGAGATGCGCCCGAGCCCCGCTCATCGACGCGCTCCCCTCAGCACCTCCTCCCACGGCTTCCCACCTCCAAGGCCTATTCAAGCTGGGGCTAGAGAAACTTTTACCTCCAGCTCGCAGCGTCCGCACTTCCCCTGGTTCCCGCCGACAGCCGCTCTCTCACCTTCTACCCCAGGGCTGGCGGGAGCTGCATCTCTATGGTCCGACTGGAACTGGCGTGGCTCCTCAGGGGCCTTTGATGCGACCGCCCCCGGCCCAGGCGCCTCTGGGAATCTGACGTGTGGCGGTCACTCTGTCTCTCTTCGAGGCCCGTGCCACTCTATGGTTTCCCCTCTGTGTCCTTGAGTACCCCAGCGCTGAAGCGCCAAAGCGGAACCATCGAGAATTTCAGGGAAGAGTGGCAAGGACCTCGTGGTGGGTGTGGCAGGAAGTAGATTCTGCATTCGGGGGCGGGCCTAGAGGCGCTTATTCCGAGTACGGACTGGCGAAACCATCGAGTCTGAGGGCCAGAGAGTCATGAAAGTAAGGGGGCGGAGTGACAGATTTCTCCCGACCACGTTCCTGGGAGCGCGGGCTGGGTTGTGTAGGGTGTCCGGGAGTCAGCCGCTGTGTGTCAGGGTCAGTAGCCGGAGGCCAGGAGATCTTCGTCAGTGGCTGTCCATGCAAAAGTGTTTTGGAATTCTGGATCTCGGCTCTGAGCCTTAGCGGAGGTCACGGCTGTCAATTCACCGGTGTCCCGGCGTGCCAGACGGAGGACAGAGTGGCGGTGGAGGAGCGTTGCAGGAGAGGTGTGCCGGAAATAATTTGCTCCCCCTAACCCCTTGGGCATTAAGTTAGGCTTAGTCACATCTTATTGGGTTGAATTTGAAAAAGGCCCCGTGGAAGAAGTAGCCTATAAGATCTCAATTAAAAAGAATGCCTGGAATAAAGAAGATACCACAGAACTAAGTGAGCCGGAGGTAGATAGTGATTTGCATATCTGTCGAGGTGCTAGTAAAGGTAGGCATCCTAATGTGGACATCCCTGCATATCAGCTGTCCTATTCGAATCCAATGGGAGCAAGTCACAGAACCCAGTGGGAGGGAGCTGGAGTACAAGTGACAGAATTGTAGCGGGTCTGGGTTTGGTGGCAGGATGATGCAGGCACTAAAGGTCCATTCAGACATCACCTCAAGAACCAAAATAACTTGCATGAAATAGTTTAGGTGAGAAGTAATAGTCTGTACAGGACATTGGGAATGGAGTATGACGGAGAGAATATTTGAAAGGCGTTTCTGATGATAAGGCATGTATGTGGTCATTGACGGATCAATGGAGAAATCACCTTTGCTGATTCCATTCAGTGGGGACCCTTCTATCTCTGCTCTTGCCGGGGACCAAAGTCTTCCCTTTTTTTTTTTTTTTTTTTTTAAAGATTTATTTTATCTATTATATATAAGTACACTGTAGCTGTCTTCAGATACACCAGAAGAGGGCATCAGATCTCTTTACAGATGGTTGTGAGCCACCATGTGGTTGCTGGGAATTGAACTCATGACCTCTGGAAGAGCAGTCGGGTGCTCTTAACTGCTGAGCCATCTCTCCAGTCCAAGTCTTCCCTTTCTAATATCCTGGTGTCGAGCTGGTTCCATTGCTTCTTGGAGTTGAGAAACTCTCCTGGCAAAAAGTCTACCTGAAGAGCAAAATGGTGGGGTTTTACCCTGGAATTCCAACACCATTCCCACTCCACAAAAGGACACTGAAACAAAGTTCTGCTGAGCCGTCCGTCTTGCTTCTGTGGGAGGGAGCGGAGCAAGTTTGATCGCTCTGGTTTCTAAACTAGTCTTATGCTTTCTTCCAGTTCTGCTGTTCTCCATCTCTAGGTTTTGACAGTGCCTCAGAACCCGTGAGCATCTGTGTTTTTTCCTTTCAAGATGCCATTTACAGACTTTGTTCTGGCCCTCAAAGACAATCCCTACTTTGGGGCTGGATTTGGGCTGGTAGGTGTGGGTACAGCTCTGGCTATGGCCCGGAAAGGAGCCCAGTTGGGTCTAGTGGCATTCCGTCGCCATTACATGATCACACTGGAAGTCCCTGCTAGAGACAGAAGCTATGCCTGGTTGCTTAGCTGGCTGACCCGGCACAGCACCCGCACTCAGCACCTCAGTGTTGAGACCTCATACCTTCAGCATGAAAGTGGCCGAATCTCCACCAAGTTTGAATTCATCCCCAGCCCTGGAAACCACTTCATTTGGTAAGACTGGAAGTTAGGAAGAGCTCTGAGGAGAGGGTGGATCAATGGAAGAAATCGGGCCACTTTGACAATTTTATCCAGGTATCAGGGAAAATGGATCCGGGTAGAGCGAAATCGAGAAATGCAGATGGTGGACTTGCAAACGGGGACTCCTTGGGAATCTGTCACCTTCACGGCCCTGGGCACTGATCGAAAGGTTTTCTTCAACATCCTGGAGGAAGGTGTGAGATGGCACAGGCAGGCTTTCAGGAATGGGGAGGTTGGGCATCTGCTGCTTGCAAAGGAGGAATAAGGATCCAAGTCCTTGGGAAAAGGGTACAGGTCAGAGCTCTACCTAATTGAAGAATCAGCTGTGCTCAAGAGACTTACTGTTTTGTTTCCTTGCTCCCAGCGAGAGCCCTGGCTCTGCAGCAGGAGGAAGGGAAGACTGTGATGTACACAGCTGTGGGTTCTGAATGGCGAACCTTCGGTTATCCACGCCGGAGGCGGCCACTGGATTCTGTAGTCCTACAGCAGGGTCTGGCTGACCGAATTGTTAAAGATATCCGAGAATTTATTGATAATCCCAAGTGGTACATTGACAGAGGTAAGTGGCAGCTGGAATCTTGGCGAGGCTGTAGCCAGATGAAGTTACAGAATAGTCTAGCTCAGGTGAAGGGAAAGAAAACTTGTCTATGAGGGTATCTTTTTCTGATACTAGGACCACTGATAGGGAGCAGAGCTGAGGGTAAATGTGGACACCCGGGCCAGAGTACATGATTCACTTTAGGTCTTGTTTATCCTGGTTATATCCCTAGGCATCCCCTACAGACGTGGCTACCTTCTTTATGGGCCCCCTGGTTGTGGAAAGAGCAGTTTTATGTGAGTAGTCAAATTCTCTTGACTCTGAGAAACAGCCTTTGCAGAAAAACTGGACTGAAAGCATTAGAAATGAATCTGGGAACCAAGAATCAGGGTAAACATGAGATTCCCTAGGTGTGCATCAAGTGGGTATAGGAAACGCAGGCCTGTGTGGCCTACCTCCTAGGACTCTTCAGGCTACCTAGGACCTCCTTCCCTGTCATTGTCCACAGAACAGCTCTGGCTGGAGAACTGGAACACAGCATCTGCCTGCTAAGTCTCACAGACTCTAGCCTCTCGGACGACCGGCTCAACCATCTACTAAGCGTAGCACCCCAGCAGAGCCTGGTGCTCCTGGAAGATGTAGATGCTGCTTTTCTCAGTAGAGACTTGGCCGTGGAGAGTGAGTGAGGATGCTGGGGATGGGGAGTCTTTTGTTTTTAGTGTAGTGTGCATGTGTGTGCAAGCACATGTGTAGGCACACGCGTGTGGAGGTCAGAGAACGTTTTGAAGTCAGTTCTCACCATGTACCGTTTGTCTCTCTTGTTGCCATACTCCTGTCTCTGCCTTCAACATGCCTTAGTGTTTACATATGTGCCACTGGAAGCCACTGCATCCAGCTTTTTACTTGGATTCTGAGATCAAACTTGGGTCTTCAGACTAGTGTAGCTGCTTATTTGTTTTAACCACAGAGCTAGGTTCCTGACCCAGGAAAGTAGTTATTTAAGACACTGAGGGTCAGAAGTCAACAAGAAACATTTTTGGAGGCCTAAGTCAGCAACAAGAGGCTGATAAGTAGGGAGCTGAAGGGGATTTGGGGCTCCCTACTTATCAGCCTCTTGAAGGGGATTTTAACTGAGCCATGACCTTTCACATCCCTGTCATCCTCTAGACCCTGTAAAGTACCAAGGATTAGGTCGCCTCACCTTCAGCGGACTGCTTAATGCTTTGGATGGTGTAGCCTCTACCGAGGCTCGAATTGTGTTCATGACCACTAACCACATTGACAGGTAAGGAGACAGGAAGGCAAAGCTCCACTTGTACACCTCAGGAGAGTTGGGGGATTGAGGAGACTGTCTCAGGAGCTAGCAGGACTGTTGGCTGTGACTCTGCTTTTCCTTAGGCTGGATCCTGCCCTGATACGTCCTGGGCGAGTAGATCTGAAGGAGTATGTGGGCTACTGCTCACACTGGCAGCTGACCCAGATGTTCCAGAGGTTCTATCCAGGACAAGCGCCTTCTTTGGCTGAGAATTTTGCTGAACATGTCCTTAAAGCTACATCCCAGATTAGTCCTGCCCAGGTGCAAGGCTACTTCATGCTGTATAAAAATGACCCCATGGGGGCCATTCACAATGTCGAATCTCTGAGGTGACCCACCAGGCCTGTCACACGAATCTGGTTGGTGACCTTCTTCTTCCCATTGCTGTGTTTGTAATTGAGAATAAAACAGGAGTTGCCATAGCAGGTGCCTGCAAGATCTACATGTACCAGTGGTGGGGCCATGGCCTGAGCGAGGGAGAGGAGGAGGAGCGCCATTGGGAAAAGTAGATGCAATCATGAAAGGCCACACGGGTAAGATACACTGTTGCCTGGTGTTGTGGCACACACTCCCCCACCCCCATTTGTTTGTTTATTTTGTTTTGGAAACAGAGTTCTTTGTATAGTCCTGGCTGTCCTGGAACTTGTTCTATAAGCCAGGTAGAAGATCTGCCTGACTCTGACTCTTGAGTACTGGGATTAAAGGTATGCATGTGGTACGCACTTTTAATTCTAAAACTTGGGAAGCTAAGGTAGTAAGAGTGTTAAATCTTAAGATCCGGGCTAGAGAGATGGCTCAGCAGTTAGAAGCACTGACTGCTCTTCCAGAGGTCCTGAGTTCAATTCCCAGCAACCACATGGTGGCTCACAGCCATCTGGAATGGGATCTGATGCCCTCTTCTGGTGTGTCTGAAGACAGTGATGGCATACTCCTATACATAAAATAAATAATTCTTTAAAAAAAAAATCCTGGGGCTGAGGATTTAGCTCAGTGGTAGAGCGCTTACCTAGGAAGCACAAGGCCCTGGGTTCGGTCCCCAGCTCCGAAAAAAAAGAACCAAAAAAAAAAAAAAAAAAAAAAAAAAAAATCCTAAGACCAACCTAACACCACAGTGAGACTTTCCCCTTAAAACAACAGAAGTACTTGGGATGGAGCTCAGCTGGTAGAATGCTTGCCTGGTGTGCACAAACTGGCCATGATGGCAATGGCCTGGAATCCTACCACTCAGGAGATAGAGACAGAAAGATCTGGAGTTCTTCAACTATATAAAGCTTGAGGCTAGTCTGGGCTACATGGTACCTTATCTCAAAACCACCAGCCAGTCAGCTGAACAATGCATGTGTGCAAATGTGGGAATGGATGGAATTATTTGCTGTGTTACTTCTTAAGTATTCTGCACAAATGTCTTTTCAAACCTGACCACACTGGCAGGGAAGACCCTTTTACCCTAGTGTCTCTGGTGGACAGCCTTACAAGAAAGGTGGGAGCCCCTATCATAAAGAGTCATACCACATAAGCTAGCTGCTGTTAAGCAAAGGTCAAATCTCTTTATTGCCTCCCTCCCACCCCAGTTCCCTGTCCCCCAACAGTACTGCTAGGAACCTTCCTCAGATTCCAAGCCCAGGGGCTCCCTGCGAGTACCAGACCGGTATGCTCCCTGGCCCCGAGGTAGATGGGGATAGGAAGAACCAGGTGTACGGTTTTTGGAGCGTTCCCAGCGAGCACAGTCCCGAGTCCTGCGAGCTGAGGGGCCCTGCCAGCTACCAGGTCCCTTCTCCTGAGGATGACCTGTGAGGCCTTTGTTACGGGGTTCTGCCTTTAAGTCCACAGTCTCCTTGAGAGGCTTCTCAGGAGGTGGCAGTTCTTGGATTTCACTGGTACCTTTTGGGGCGCAGCACTCCCCGCCTTTTGGGTGCCTCCGATCATACTGTCGCCAGGAGCCACGACCAGGTCGTGGAGGATCTAGCATGGATTTCTGGGTCTCACCCAGCCTCTGTTGATTTGGCCCAGCCCCCGAAGTCTTCTCATAAACATACTGGGTAGCCATGGGTAAAGGAGTTGGCAGAGTTGATTGGGCAGCTAGGGAAGTAGATTGTTCTGCAGAAAGGGTATTAGGTGGTTGGGGTCCTCTTGAGACATCTACTACTGACTCAGGTTCAAGAGCAGCAGGAGGCTGGAGAGAAGAGAGGCAGAGGTGATGCATCAAGGGGGACCCCTCTCCACTATCAGCAACCATCATCAACCACAACCTTGCTAGCAGAAGAAAGCACACCCTAGGGCCATGGCATTCCTAAGAACTCTGGAGACATCTGAGGCCAAGGGGGAGCCTTTCCTCACCTGCTGAAGGCTAATGAAGTATCGGTTCCGTTCAGCCTCCAGGTCAATGATGCCACCCTTTTCCTGTTGCCTCTGATACAGCCGTTTGAGTTCTTCCTGTTGGCGCAAGCTCTCTGCACTGGGTTGGTATAACTCCTTACAGGAAAGGAAGCAAAAGGGCAGGAGGAAAAGAAACAAAATGAGAAAGCAGACAGATGACTTGAACCCTAACTCTTCTAGGATTGTCCTAGGGAGCTGCACAAGGTTCCTGTTTGTTTTTTTTTTTTAAAGATTTATTCATTTATTATATATAAGTACACTGTAGCTGTCTTCAGACACACCAGAAGAGGGCATCAGATCTCTTTACAGATGGTTGTGAGCCACCATGTGGTTGCTGGGAATTGAACCCAGGACCTCTGGAAGAGCAGTCAGGTGCTCTTAACCGCTGAGCCATCTCTCCAGCCCAGGTTCCTGGTTTTTTGTTTTGTTTTAGACAAGAGGTTCATATAGCTCAGAATGGTCTCAAACTCACTGTATGGCCAAGCATGACCTTGAACTGTTTATCCGTCCTGAGTGCCATGATTGTGAGTACACCACCATATACCAGGTTTTTTAGTGCACTGCTGGGGATCAAACCTAAGGCTTTCTGTGTGCTAGGTAAGTGCACTTCCAAATGAGCCATATTCCCAATACTCAGTTCTTGGTTTTGTTCCTCAGAGTTGGGCTTCTGAAGCCTTAGACTCCTGGTGGGGGCTGTGGCTTTGCAGAGTACTCTTAAGCAAGTCAAACCCAACTCCACAGAGAATTCAGCAGAGACAAGATGCCACTTCTCTCTCCTTAGAGAATGCCTGGCTTAGAGCAGAAGGAAAACCCTTACCATGGGTTGTTGGGGTTCAGGGGCTGCTTTCAGCGAGGCAAGATCATACACAAGGGGCTCCCTGCACACAGGACACTGCACACCGACTGCCTTCTAAAACAAGAGGAGAAATCACATCCTGCTCCCTGTCAGCCAGCCCGAGGGCTGGGACCAAAGGGCATAAGCGTTAGCTGCTTAGCAATGAGGTAGAACAGAGGAGAAAAGGGCTGCCTAGGGAGAGGTCTGGAAATGCAAGGCTTCATGCAATGTGTCAGTCCACACAAGGATGCCTTTCTTTCCGGACACGGGTAAGAATTAATCTCAAAGGTATCTAGAACTAAAAAGATGAAAGGACACCAAAGTAGAGGGCTGGAGATGGAGATGAGGTCTATGGGTACCGAGTGAGAGAGTGTGTCTGGTGATGTCTACCTGCTTGGTGACAACATGCTGTTGCTCCTGTTCCTGTGTATTCAGCTCTTGTTCCATGTGTTGGATGTACCTGGCAAGGCAGTGGCAGTGAAAGTAGTGATAACACGGTGTCTTGGTAAAGGCCTCCTTTTCCTGTGGGAAGACAGACGCAGGTCCTGCATTAGTGACCACTCACGAGCCCTTCCCAGTCTGCTCAACCTTATCCCAGATCCCAGCTGAGAAACCCACCTGGAAACCATAGAGGCAGATGACACACTGTCCATGGGGAATGTTGTTATCTGTGAGAATCTCCTTCCCCTTCTGAAAGGAGAGAAGATGTTGCTGAAACATGGAGGCAGGAGACTGTGAACACATCCCAGATACTTCTTCCAGGACTAGCTGGCTCCTATCCTGGTAATGTTTTACTTGCAAGGATCCCTCTTCTGTGCTGCCTCACTTGACCTTCCTGGTTTCAAAATCTAAGTCAATTACTTCTCTCACTAAGCACAGCTTACACAGTTTTCTTTCTCTTTTCTAAAGACAGGGTCTGATGTAGCCCAAGCCATCCTTGAACTTTAGCTAAAGGTGCTTTGAACTTACGGATTCTCTCGCTTCCACCTCCCAAGCGGTAGGATAGCAAGTGTGTGCCACCATGCCTTGGCTCAGCATATAATACCAACTACCCAGGAGACAGAAACAGGATGTCACAAGTTCAAGGCCTGCTTGACCACTTTGTGACTCATTCTCAGAATTAAAAAGGTTTAAACATGGTATGGATATAGCTCAGTACAAGAGCACTGGTCCAATGTATGTAAAACCTTAGGTTTGGACCTTGGTATAGAAAAAAGGAAAAGTACTGAAATTGAAGCAGAGAAAATGAGGGCTTGAGGACACACACCTTTAATCCCAGCAGTTGGGAGGCAGAGGCAGATGGCTCTCTCAGGCTGGCCAGAGCTACAGAGTGAGACCCTGCCTTGGTTAGCTAGAATCATCTGTGAAGAACCAAAACTGAGAAAATACCTCCATAAAAATGGCCTGTAGGCAAGCCATAGCCTATGGCAGATGCCTAGCAAAATGTGAGGCATTTTCTTAATTAATGAGTGATGGAGAAGGGCTCAGCCCATTGTGGGTGGGGCATCCCTTTGGTTGATGGTCCTGGGTGCTATAAGAGAGCAGTTTGAGCAAGAACAAGCCAGTAAGTAGCACCCCTTCATGGCTTCTTCCTGTCTCCAGGTTCCTGCCTGGAATTATTACTCTGACTTCCCCAGTCATGGACTGTTCTTGGAAGCATAAGATGAAATAAATGCTTTCTTCCCTAAGTTACTTTTGATCATGGTATTTTTAACACAGCAGTAGAAACCCTGAGACCAAAAATAAATAAATAAACAAACAAAAAGAGAAAGGGAACTGACAACTACAAGGGAGCTACTCGAACTACTTTTTTTTTTTTTTTTTTTTTTTTGAGACATAGGAATTATCTTTCTAGACTAATTGAGGCCTTGTGCAAACAAAGACTAAATGTACTGCCTACAGATATAATGTTGTCTGAAAGGAAGGATATTTTACCAGGCTATCACACTTTACCTCGATGAGTTCATAGAGCATGGCAGTGCCTAGTCCCTCCTTGGCCACATGGCCCAGGGCCTGTGAGATCCTGGGGGAAAAAAAAACAAGAAGAAGCCAATATGAAATCCACACCCTTCCTTCAGCTGGCTGAGCTGAATTTTGTATTGTCCCTGTTCCAACTAGCCCAACTTACTTGTGGATCTGCTCATCTGAAAGTCCTCGGGGGTTACGGATGGAGATCTGGGGCACCTCGTGGGGATACTGATGCAGAAAAGCAACGAACAGTCATGAATGTGATGCACGCTGGGGGCTCTCCCCTTCCTCCCTTGACTACTGTGCAGAGGCCGCCTCACCTGCACGGGGACCTGAAGAACCAGAGTAAAGCAGACAAACTGCGAATCCTGGACCTCTGCGGTGGCAGGGTGCAGAGTGATGAAGATCTCCCATGGTGATCTGCAGGTGGATGAAGTGAAGACGCAGGATGTGACTAGGCAGGGGCTTGAAAGCTAGGGAGGAGGGGGTGAGAGAGTAAAGCAGTAGAGGAATGCACATTGGGCTTGTTTCTCTGGGCTGGGGGAGGAAGGCTTAAAGGAATAGTAGATAAACTTTACCTCTGAGGCAAGGCTCAGAGTACCCTAAGTCCAGATTCTGTGTAGAATTCTCTCACGACTGAGACCCCTGCCCGCCCCTTGCTGAATACGTACCTGCCGTTCCCTTTCATCACCTGTAGTTCGTCCAGATAGATAGATTCTAATACTTCAACTTCAGAGGGAAGGACCCTGGAGAGTAACGGGGAGACTGAATCACCATTGCAATTCTCCCTACCTAAGCTGCCAAGGCTGATGAAGACTGACTTTTTTTAAAAAAAATCTGCCTGAATACATTCTCTGGCCAAATTATTCTTTAAAACTGGGAAGTGTTTCTTCAAGCCAGGTAGAAAGCATGGGAATTAAAGTTTTGGAGATCACACTGCCAACTTGAGAAAACACATTCCCAGAGGAATTAAAACTAACCAAACCGTAACCCAGGAGGAATGGGACCAATCAGAGGCAGGTTCTGGCTCCCTGCTTACATTTCTACAGCGTAGGTTATCCTTTAGTGGGTTTCCCTCTGACCTGCATATTTGACATTCATTCATTAACAAGGCTATCAATATTATTTCTGCCCACCTATATTACTGTATAGCACAGATCCCAGTGTTCTGGCTACAGCCAATATCTTGCCAGCACCAGTCAGTGTAAACATCCTCAAAAGGACATAGCAAGTTAAACAGGTCTAGGTAATATAAAAGCTATACTGTATTAGAAGAGTCATAGGCCTTGTAGCAAATAGTAGAGCAGAAACTATTTACCAAGCTATGTGGTCAGGTTACTTTTTTTAGAAGCCTGAGTTACACTGTCTACCACCTAGTGATAATACAGCATACTCACTAGGGCTACTACGAGAGGTATAAATGATTTGGTTATATAAACTGCACAATGTCTAAGACATAGTATCTAGTTTAAGTGACCCCCCCCCTTAAAAGGAAAAAGGGCTTAGTTTGAGGACCCCGAGTATACACATGATCCAGGATGTGTAGTTAGTCCTGATCATCATGGCCAAGACAGGGCTCGTGGTCCTGATATTAATCAGTGGGCTCACATTTAAACAGAAAAAACAGCGGTTATAACATCGAGGAAGAGTGATTGTCCACAGCGCTACCCAGGTGAATGAATATATATATATATCTGTATCTGCTTTCTTATACAGTTCCTCTCCACCGAGAAGGCGCGCACCCCACTATCACCTCTATCAGTAATGGTTACTATTAGCATTCTTAAGCCTTAGGCAGAAACCTTAAAATACAAAACTTATTATTTTACAAATTAAAAATAAGACATTCGTGCTGGAGAGATGGCTCAGCGGTTAAGAGCACCCAACTGCTCTTCCAGAGGTCATGAGTTCAATTCCCAGCAACCACATGGTGGCTCACAACCATCTGTAAAGAGATCCGGTGCCCTCTTCTGGTGTATCTGAAGACAGCTACAGTGTACTTATATATATAAAATAAATGAATAAATTAAAAAAATCTTAAAAAAAAATAAGACATTCTGGCTACTATAGACTACTGCAAACACTGTTACTCTGTCATGGCTCAGGTGTCCCTTCATATGTTAGAAGTCCCTCCCAACATTGAAAAGCACTAGTCTGGCTGGGCTCCCTAAACCAACAGAACACTGAGGTGCAGCCGCAGGTAAGACTTCCTTCAGTACTTTGCCCACCTTAGGTCAGCTGAGTCTTGGATGTCAGATATAGACTAGGAGTAAATAAGGTCAGAGGTTACAGATGGGGGTCAACAGTAGGCTGTCCTAATACTAACAGTGTAAGGCCTCAACTCAGATGTCCTTTGGGCTACCTTAGTCTCTCGCAGTCTTATACTTAGGCAATTAATGAGAAGCAGGCTTATGCATATTACAAATCCACAGTGATCCTCCCAAGTACTCTATGAGGTAATGCCACACCCACTTTTTTTTTTAATAGCTGACACTGAGCTAGCTGGTTTGGTCGGCATCACATCAAGCTAATTAAATACGAAGTGAGCACATTTTTATCTTATGTCCAAAATCCAAAATCCTTAAAGGTTTTTGGTTTCTTATTAAGAATGCTCGAGAGAGTAGGAGATCTTATGAGGGGAGTAAGGCTTTTCTGACAATAGTTATTAGTGCTGTTGGTTATATGGGAAGATTGAAAAACGCATAGACAGAAATGGTCTGGTCCATGGGGCAGGGTCCTAGAGGCACGAGGAGTGCGTCCGTTCCTAGAGGCGGGAGGTGTGATGATGAGCAACCATCCTCCAGTGCCCAGAAAATCACATCAGGGAGAAGTGGGGCGGGGTAGGCCCGTAGAGTGGGCAATCGGGTCGATAAGGCGTGGGCCCAGCTGGCCAGGCCGCTGTAGACCCAGTCCCTTCCCAGATCGGCGTCCCTCCACCCTCCGTTCCCGGTTCAGTAGCTCGCCTACGAAAGGATGTCAGGGTCTCTTCCATCCCTCTCCCTATGATCCACCCTTTATGCCGGTGGTTCGGACGGTCCGAAGCTGTTGCTAGCTCCCAGCACCAGATCCAGGCAGCCAGCCAAAACCTATGACCCAAAGTTACCAGTCCTCTTCCCCGGCAGCTGTAGACGCAGACGCCGCCATGTCTTCTCCGGCTCTTGGCCGGAACCGGAAACACCTTTTGGGAAGTTAGAGGCGGAAAACTAGGGCGGGGCGGAGTAAAAGAAAGCTGGCGCCGTTTCTAGGCAACTGCAGACTCTAGATCCTTTGTGGGGTCTGCTAGCCAAGCGACAGAAGTGCCCTAGAAAGTGCTAATGGGCGGTTCGCATCTGTCACACACCTCTGAGAGCTTTGTCCTCTAAACTTCTGACCAGTTCCAGGGAGTAAAACTGGTAAGAGTGTGGGAAACTAACGAGAGCTGCAACGGAATGGAGAAAAGTAACGCAGGCAGCTGGGAGGGACCCCGGTAGAGGCCCAGGGCCACCAGCCCTCAGTCTGGGCAGTTTGAAGGTCTAGGCTGGGGGCAGGGTAGGGGACCTCGGGTCAGGATCGGAGTGGTGTTGCTGGGCCAGCTGAGGATATCAGGGACTTGGGAGAGCAAAAAAGGAGCATGTTGGTGAGCATTGCTAGAGAGGGGAAAGGGGACACCGGGCACCTAGCCTGGGTGGGGGTGCCCGAGACATTCTAAGACCTGATCATCTTTCCACCCTGGTCATGTATTCGAGGCCTTGGTTATTGTGAAAAACAGGAGAAAGCAAGGCTGATAACGTGTATCTTTCTCCCATGTTGTGGGCCAGGCCTCCCAGATGTGTGGAACCATCCCTGGATCTATAGCTCTTTGTCACCGTCTTCTTTCTGCCTTCTGAGAGACCCTGAAACCCTTGCCATGGAAAAGTACCACGTTTTGGAGATGATTGGAGAAGGCTCTTTTGGGAGAGTGTATAAGGGCCGGAAAAAATACAGTGCTCAGGTAGTGAACAAGGATATCTTTTAAGTGGGATTTGGTGACCCACTTGTCCAGTAAAGACTTGGGACAGAAGGGCTGCACGGTGTATATTTCTAGACCCTGACTCCAGCATACTTCCTAGGGTATATAGGCTCAGAAATTTGATTTCTTGGAATCAAATCCCGGCCTTAGAACTAGGGGCAAACTACCTAACCATTCCATGCTTCAGTTTCCCCAAACTGTACACTGGGGGAAGATTGATAGGGTCTGAGGATTAAATGTACTTTACACTTAATCACTTAATACGATGCCTGACATCTACTGAACGACAAAAATTATAACTGTCCTTTGTATGACCTACGAAGATGACCCCTTGAAGTCCTTCCATCTCTCCATCTTCTTTCTCCTTCCCCCACATCTCACCTGAGTCCTTTGCTTATGTCAGAAAACCTCTGCCAGGGTCCCATCAAAGGGATCTATTTGCCAGTAACTGTTTCCCCCAGTGATGGGTTGACAAAGCCAGAGTAAATCCATAGTCCCCTAGTGGGGAAAGTGGAGGTGGGAGGGTAAGTATGTGTTTGCATTCATACTAAGAGTTGGTCCAGAAGTATAAAGTCTTGAATCATGGCACTCTGAGATAAAGCTTAAAGTATTTACACACACACACAGAGAGAGAGAGAGAGAGAGAGAGAGAGAGGGGAGGGAGAGAGAATGTGTGTTTTATTTGGGGTTACTTAAACAAGTATAAATGAGGGTTTACCCACAGGAGCAGAAATGACTCACAGACGGCTGTAACACCAAAGCCCGCCCCAGCATGTGTGATAGCTCATGCAAGCTGGACGCCTCACCCAGTGCCAGTTAGAGGCAGCCTGACAGAATGAAGAGTGTCTTAGGCAGCTCAGCCGGCATGAGAGTTTCTTGCACTTCTTGATGGTGTAGTTAGGCCTTGACTCTTCGCTTTGCCACTGACAGGTGGTGGCCTTGAAGTTCATCCCCAAACTGGGGCGCTCAGAGAAAGAGCTGAGGAATCTGCAACGAGAGATTGAAATCATGCGGGGTCTGTGGCATCCCAACATTGTGCATATGCTTGACAGCTTCGAGACTGACAAGGAGGTATGTTTTGATGGTATTGGGTTGCCTCTCTCCATGCCCGAGGAGACCAGGCATTTCCCATCCCAAGAGTGCATGACTGTTCTGTCAGTGCTATGCTGCCTTCTCCTCACAGGTGGTGGTGGTGACAGACTATGCTGAGGGAGAGCTCTTTCAGATTCTGGAAGATGATGGAAAACTTCCTGAAGAGCAGGTATGCTTCCTGGCTCAAATGTTCCCACACTTTGGATCTCTGTCTCGGTGAGGAGCTAGGATGCAAGCTGAGGCCGTCAAGGTTTATTTGTGTGTGTGTGTGTGTGTGTGTGTGTGTGTGTGTGTGTGTGTGTGTCTGTCTGTCTATATGTATGTATTATGTATGTCTTTCTCTTTATAGTGTATGTGCACATATGTGTAGGTGCATGTGCTCACACATGTGCATGCATGTAGAGTCCAGAGGTTAGAGTCTTCTTCAATTGCTCTCAATATTTTGAAAGTCGATCTCTTTTTTTTTTTTTTTTTTTTTTTGGAGTTGAGGACCGAACCCAGGGCCTTGCACTTGCTAGGCAAGCGCTCTGCCACTGAGCTAAATCCCCAACCCAAGTCGATCTCTTATTAAGCCTGAAGACTGTTGATGATTGGCTGGGCTGACTGGCCAGCAAGCTCTAGGGACCTGCCTATCGTTACCCTCTCCCCAAAACAACAGGGTTATAGGTGTGGGAGACCAGGCCCAGCTTTAAAGGCAAATGCTAAGAACCCAAACTCAAGTCCTCATGCTTGTGCGGTGGCCATTTCACCAGTGGAACCATCCTCTCAGCTCTGACAATTCTTTTTTTTTAAATTTTATTACTGTATGAGTGCTCTGCTGTATGGATATCTGCAGGCCAGAAGAGGGCATCAGATCCCCCTTATAGGTGGTTGTGAGCCACCAACTGCTTGCTGGATATTGAACTCACGACCTCTAGTAGAGTAGTCAGTGCTCTTAACCACTGAACCATCTCTCCAGCCCCTGACAGTTCTTCCATTTTATTTTGTGTGTGTGTGTGTGTGTGTGTGTGTGTGTGTGTGTGTGTGTGTGTGTGTGGTGTAGTGTATGTGGGGGGAGGTATGTGCATATACATGCAGACCAGAGCACACAGATAAGAGGATAACTGTAGGAGTCAGAGTCTCCTTCCACCCTGTGGGTCCCAGGGATTGAACTGAGATCACTGGGCTTGGCATCAAATGCCTTTACCCACGGAGCCGTCTCACCAGCCATTTTCTGAAGAGTACAAGACTCGGGCTGGAGAGATGGCTCAGTGGTTGAGATCACTGACTGCTCTTCCAGAGGTCCTGAGTTCAATTCCCAGCAACCACATGATGGCTTACAACCATCCATTATTGGATACAATGCACTCTTCTGGTGTGTCTGAAGACAGTGACGGTGTACCCATATACAATAAAATAAATCTTAAAAAAAAAATAGAGTGCAAGACTCTAGCTATATCTGCAGGCAGTATAGTGTGGGAGTAAAGTATTTAAACCCTGGAGCCACAATATCTGGGTATAAATAAATCTTAACTTTGCCCCTCACTAGCTGGGTCCCCATGGGCAAATTACTCATGTCTTTGTGCTTAGTTTCTCCATTGGTAAAATGACAATAATAATAATACCTAC
Source organism: Rattus norvegicus (assembly GCF_021556685.1). Taxonomy (NCBI): domain Eukaryota; kingdom Metazoa; phylum Chordata; class Mammalia; order Rodentia; family Muridae; genus Rattus; species Rattus norvegicus. The sequence goes on from NC_141542.1 coordinate 91,318,550, forward strand.
CTTGTAAGCTATTTGGGGATTAGTGGTTTAGTTCATCAAAATGAGAAATAGCTATTATTAATACTGTAGATATCGGTCATGGTTACTATGCCTTTAAGGAAGGAAGGCCAGTTTTAGAGTGGTGAGAGAAGATTACTGTTAGGTTAGGATTCGCCCTTACGACAAAGAGGCTGGCAGTGGGAATTGTTTGAGGAGTGTCCCTACAATCACTCTAGACATTTCTTTATACTCTTCACAAGTAGGTGCCCTCCAACCCCAGAAATCTCCTCACTGTAAGCAGTCACCTTATACTGGGACGGTGTAGCTCAGTTGGTAGAGTACTTACCCAGCATGCATTATGCTCTGGGTTGGATTCCCAGTACACATAAAACTGGACTTGGTAGCACATACATACAGTCTCAGCACTGCTGAGGTAGAGGCAAGCGGATCAGAAGCTCAAAGTCATCCTCAGTTACATAGCAAGTTCTAGGCCAGTTTGGGGTCTATGAGACTCAACCAAACCCAACCAAATAAAAAACCTTACTGGTGGGGTTGGGGATTTAGCTCAGTGGTAGAGCGCTTGCCTAGCAAGCCCAAGGCCCTGGGTTCGGTCCCCAGCTCCGGAAAAAAATATAAATAAATAAATAAAAAAACAAACAAACAAACAAAAAAAAAAAAACCTTACTGGCTCGTTTGCCGTGTTTGAGTGTTCGTGTATCTTGAGAGGAAGTTTCCCTTATTTAAAACGGTTAATGTGCACAGAGTATTTCCTTCATGCCAGCCCATTCTGAGCATTGCTGTACGTGCTTTACCTCCGTTAGTCTGGACACTAGCACTGGGCGGTACATGCTGTGTTATTCTCACCTTCTAGATGGTGACTCTGGGAAAGCACAGAAGAATTTGTTCATGGTCACGCAGCCAATAAGAGAAATACAATAGATTCTCCTTGAATAAATAAATGAGCAAATAAAAGGATGAATTAAGGGGAACAGAAACCCAAGGAGGCTATAGAGAACCATGAGGTTCCAGAAGAGAAGAGAACAGAAAACCAAACTAGCCTCGGCTCCGGAAGTCTTTGGCTTGTCAGCTGACTCTGTCCTCTGACCTTTTCTTTCACTTGTCTGACCCCTAGGTTCAGGCCATCGCCGCCCAGTTGGTGTCAGCCCTGTACTATCTGCATTCCCACCGCATCCTACACCGAGACATGAAACCTCAGAACATTCTTCTCGCCAAGGGCGGTGGCATCAAACTCTGTGACTTTGGGTAGGGTTTCTGAGCTTCCGTCTGTGCTTCTCCTTCAGGGAGTCCTAGACTCTCCGCTGGGCTTACATAAGCCTCAGGTTAGAACCAGAGCTGGAGGCTGGGCCTTTGGAACTAATTGAAGGTACTGTGTGTGTCTCCTTTGGTTCAGCTTATCCCATAGCTAACATGTAGTAAATGGCCAGATTTTTTTTCTATTCTCTCTCTCTCTCTCTCTCTTTCTTTCTTTCTTTCTTTCTTTCTTTCTTTCTTTCTTTCTTTCTTTCTTTCTTTTTTAAAGAACTCATTATGGAACTCACTCTGTAGACCAGGCTAGCCTCAAACCCAGAGATCCACCCACCTCTGCCTCCCAAGGGCCGGAATTAAAGTCATGCACCACCACTGCCCAGCTTAATTTTCTTTTTAAAAATATTTTTATGACATTTATTTATTTGTTGTAGTATGGAGATGTGGGGACTCATGCTCCATGGCATGCTTGCAGAGGTCAGAAGACAACTTGTAGGAGTCACTTCCCTCCTACCATGTGGGTCCTGGGGGTGGAATTCTGGTCATCAGGCACCTGTCCCCAGGTGTGATTTTCCAAATGTGAGTAGGTCTCGGTGATCTTCTTTTTCTGTATTTCTATCCTGTCACCTCTGCAGATTTGCCCGAGCTATGAGCACCAACACCATGGTGCTGACCTCAATCAAAGGCACACCGCTCTATATGTCTCCAGAACTGGTGGAGGAGCGACCATATGACCACACGGCAGACCTCTGGTCTGTAGGCTGCATCCTGTATGAGCTGGCTGTAGGCACACCTCCCTTCTACACCACCAGCATCTTTCAACTGGTTAGCCTCATTCTCAAGGACCCTGTGCGCTGGCCCTCCACCATTACTTCCTGCTTCAAGGTAATGGAAGATGACGTCTATATCAGAAACCTGCCCTCCTCTCTTCCTACCCCCTTTCCAAAACCTACTTCCCAAAGTTGGCGCAGGCCAAACAGCTTTGCTTTTCTACTGCAGGTGCACAGTCCCTGGAGGCTATTGTAAGAGTGTGTTCTAAGGTCTGCTGGATTTAAGGATGATAGCTCCTGCAGCCTATGCCAGCAGGCTGTGCTTTACCACAGTAGGAAGTCATTTCAAGCCACGAGGAGAGAAGAGCTACTGGGCTGTTACATTCCCCAGTCCCTCTGATCCCCTATCAGAGACAGTGTCAGATGCAATGCAGGTGCTCCCCACGCTGTTTTTAGTGCTCTGCAGTGGCTAAAGTGGCTGGCGATTAGGGGTGGGTGACAGGAAGTGGGACCTAGCAGGTTGGTGGGGGGAGAAAGGGCAAGGCTGCGAGCCTCAGCAGGAGTTAAGTACACGCTTCTCCCAGAATGAATCTCATTATGAGTTTCTCTGACTTATCTAAGATGGATGGTGCTCAAATAACTTTAAAACAAGTTAAATAAAGGAGCTTTAACTGAGGGACATACACTAGGACTTTCGTTCCTCTTCAGGCAGCTTTGCAGGGGCCTTCAGAGACAGCTGCGATTGCTCCAGTCACCGTGTCTTAGCAGTGTGCTCACAGCCTATTAGCACATTCTCTTCTGTTTTGGCTTATGTATTTAGTTCTATTTTTTAAATTACTCTTTCTTAAAAGATTTACTTTTATTTAAGTGCGTGTCTATTCGTGCAGGCACCCTCAGAGGCTACAGGGGTCAGATCTCCTGGAGCTACAGGCAGTTGTGAGCTGTGTGATGTGGGCACTGGGAACCCAACTCCCATCCTCTGGAAGAAGAGCAGTGAGTGCTCTCAAGCACCCAGCCATCCTCCAGCTCCTACCTTCCCTTCTTGCTCCGCATCTAATTAAGGGTTTCATCCTAACACATAGACCCTTTCTGTTCCTCCCTGATCTGAAAATTCACTGAAAGATTTCTGTGTTTGAGTGTTCCCTATACATCCTTGAACCATTGCTTGTTTGTGTACGAGTATATGTGTTTAGCCGTACATACATTCAACTGTTCACATCCATCCACAGACCATCCAGGACTGTGATGTTTGCTTTCTGAAGAAGACAATTCAAGCAGCATCCCCTCTTCTAGATTTTCCTCCCTACTCCCCAGAGTTGATAGTGCACAGAGATTTGTTTTTACTCGTGGATTATGGAATGTCTGTGGATAGCAGTTACGGCCCCCTAGGAGATGAAGGCAGTGGTCTGTCTGGGATCCTACAGGGAGCCTTGTTAAGGTTGTGTTTGAGCTGCTGTAAGAACAGGTGCACGAGTTGGCTCATCAGTACTGCTGAGAGGTTAGGGAGAGCCTGGAGAGAAGGGCTGGTAAAGTTTGATTTCTCTCCACAGAACTTCTTGCAGGGGCTGCTCACTAAGGACCCCCGGCAGCGTCTGTCCTGGCCAGACCTCTTACATCACCCCTTTATTGCCGGCCGTGTCACCAGTGAGTCATCAGGGTTCCCGGGGCCCTGGCCCAGTTTCTTCCCTCCCTGCTCTCTGGATGCCACACCTCTTTCCTCTCCCAACTTGGACTTTACTCCTTATGCCTTTACCATTCCTGCTTTTCGTTTATTTGTCAACATAGCCTTTTCTCACAGAGGCCTAGAGACACTGATGTCCCTTGCCAAGTAGACTCGATGACTGCAGCCCCAGAACAATTATGTCTTCTCTTCCCTCTATGCAGTAATAACCGAACCAGCAGGCTCCAACTTGGGCACCCCATTTACTAGTCGCCTACCCCCAGAACTTCAGGTCCTAAAAGATGAACAGGCCCATCGACTGGCACCCAAGGGTAACCAGTCCCGCATCCTGCGCCAGGCCTGTAAACGCATGGCTGAAGAAGCCAAGCAGAAGGTGTGTGGGTCCGAGGAAAATATATAACAGGGGCAGGCTAGAGTTTGGGTACGTGGGAAGGGGAAGATACGACTTTTAGTGAATTAGCAAAACGATCTGAAGAGCCTAAATAGTTCTCTTGTCTCCTACCCAACCCTAGGAAGACCAAAATACAGGATCCACCCTTGATCAAGAAGCTAGGCTCAGCAAGGTGACACCCAGCACAGCCCCTGTGCCTGGTCTAAAGGCCACTCCTCAGGAGTCAAGCCTCTTGGCTGGCTTACTGGCTTCAGAAATGAAGAACAACTGGGAAGACTGGGGGGCTGGAGAAGCACCCCCTACACCTCGGTGAGAAGGGTAAAGCAACTTGTGTGTGTGCATGTGTGAGATTTTCAGCAGAACTCTGGCAACGATCACAGTGTGAAACGGCTCTGTCGTTAGCCATAGCCTAAATATAGATAGATAGATAGATAGATAGATAGATAGATAGATAGATAGATAGATAGATAGATAGATAGGGCTTTGGAAGTATGAGTCCTAGATTCTTGGGTTCTGACACACCAGAAGAGGGCATCAGATCCCATTACAGATGGTTGTGAGCCACCGTGTGGTTGCTGGAATTTGAACTTAGGACCTCTGGAAGAGCAGTCAGTGCTCTTAACTGCTGAGCCATCTCTCCAGTCCCTCTAATTCTTTCTTGATTCAGAAAATTTGAGAAATCTATGTCTCAGTTGTACTTTGAAGGGATAAGGACCACTTCTGCCCAAAAGGGAAGATTATTCGAATGGAAAGTCATGAATAAAACACAAATCTACTTGAGAGTAGATCAGACTGGGAGGGCAGTCAAGAATCCGTGTGTGGGGGGCTGGGGATTTAGCTCAGTGGTAGAGTGCTTACCTAGGAAGCGCAAGGCCCTGGGTTCGGTCCCCAGCTCCGAAAAAAAGAACCAAAAAAAAAAAAAGAATCTGTGTGTGGATGTTAACATATACTGTACTGTCCGTATCCCATAACCCTCTAAGAAACAACCTCTATCTATGTGTACAACTGGTTCCTCTAGGCCTTTTCCTGAGCCTGGAGGGAGGTACAGAGCAGTGAGCCTTAAGCCTCACAGTCCGGAAGTTGTCTTACTCCCAGGCTTGTTTGGCAGGGAAAACCACATCACCTTGGAGTGTGAACAAGCCTTCCCTGAGCTGAGGCCAGAGACGATGGGTCGGCGGAGCACCGATGCAGTGGATCCTGAAAACGAGGTGGGGCATTAGGTCTACATGCATGATTTCTAGAACAATATGAGCTGTAAGCATAAGCTCCCTTAGTGCTAAAGAGAACCTTGTTGACATATCATGTGAACACGTAATTCTCAAAAATCAGAATGCACAGATAAAGGTGGAGGTCCTAAGGTAGATGTTAGCACATTCCCTATAGTTCCAGGTTTTGGAAGGATGAGAGGATCCTCCTTCAGGAAGATAAGAGAAGAGAATTTCCTGAGCCTAGGAATATCCAGCTAGCCTGGGCTATATAATATAACCTTTTCTTAAAAAACCAAAACGTAAATAAGAACGAAGGTCTCTGTTGAACTGTACACATTCCAAAGATGGCTCCCTTACTAATCTCCTTTCCAGCGTCAAGCTTTCTTACTGTCACACATATGTACATACATGTATGCACATGCATGTTCATGTACATACATGTATATAGATGTACTTACATGTACATGTGCAGTTTGGTGCTCTCTACATTATCCTGTGTGTGTTGCCTTACATTGTGCCTCTGTTACCATATGATCTATTTTAGGCCTCGATTCTACATCATAGTACGTATTTCTTCTTCAACCTTTTGTGTCTATGGTAGAGTTCTAATTTTTATATTTTGAAATAATTTCAGCTTGTATCATGGGGCTGAAAAGGTGGCTCAGCAGTTAAGAGCACTTGCTCGGGGTTGGGGATTTAGCTCAGTGGTTAGAGCGCTTGCCTAGGAAGCCCAAGGCCCTGGGTTCGGTCCCCAGCTCCAAAAAAAAAGAACAAAAAAAAAAAAAAAAAGAGCACTTGCTCTTGCAGAAGCCCCTGGTTCGATTCCTGCTACCAGTGTAGTAGCTGGCTCACAACCAATCCAATACCTTCTCTGACCTCCTCGGGCATCAGGCATGTGCATGATGCATAGACATACATGCAAGCAAACACATTAAAAGACAATAATGATAATTATGGGACTATAGAGTTCCCTTATATCCTTACACTTGTCTCTGTCTATTTTGTGCTGCCAAAACAGAATACCAGAGCCTGGTAATTTATAATGGACAGAAATTCCGTTCTGAGGCTGGGCGGTCTGAAGTGAACCTTGTTGGCAGGCTCATTCTCTATGCTTCTAAGATGCCTTGAGTGCCACATCCTTTGTAAGTTTTAGAGA